>NC_092815.1:63471352-64071352 GCF_023375885.2 Dermacentor andersoni | reverse complement strand
TGTTGCAGGAGCAGTGTACTCACTGGAAACGCATCTATTTGTGGTAAAAGTGTCTATTAGTTCCAGAAAGTCGAGGATAGCTACTTTTGACTTCAAGATGATGGAGAGCAAGCTTTGTGGTATCCTGAAACAAGTGGCTACATATATTTTCTTGCCCATCAAGATCGCTTACAATATACTAGCCTTGTGTCCTCAACCGACAGGGCGTTGTGAATAGTACTACCACCTCTACTGCTACTCATGCTTGTCACTTGCTACACGGTGACAACAAAAACACCAAATTGAGTGCTCACACAAAACACTTACAGAATGTGTAACTATGCACTAAGCTTTGCAGAGTGTGCAATGATGATGATGCGCCAATACATGTGCCCCCTAGTTCCTCTGATCGACATTCCACTTGCCAGCTTATGGCTTCCGAGATCTGGCAGCGCATCTTGCAGGCTGTGACCAGCTAAATTCACCACTGCCGGAGAAGACGCTGCTCCGGTTTGGCTACCACCCTCCACCATGCAGTGCACAACTTGAAAGGTGCACTCGCAAACAACCACATGTATAACTCAACCACTCGACCACTGGCATCCACAGTAGTTTCAGCTTATTTATTGCCTCAGTCTTTCGTTATGGCTGCAACGAAATTAAGTTATATTGAAATCACGGATAAACACACCTCCTTACCTTGAGGCTAAAGATCCATGGTGTTTATGGGCATCAAGCTTAAAAGGTTCAATAGTACATCATTATATAGCAGATTTTGTTATATTCAAGTTCTTTATATTGAGGTTTAACTGTACTGTATGCTTCTCTGATAAACAGATGCTTTGTTTGTGTGCTTGTGTGCACATATACATTGTGGGTTTTGTTGTTGTAAGGCATGCACAGCTTAAATCATTACTCATTTTGCCTGTCATACTATACTGCTTCTATAGCATTATGGTGCGATTTCTGTTCCGTACCTTTCGTTATGTGTATTTTACGTAATTCCAAGGAGTCTCTCCATGTGTTACTTGAAGACAAAGCACAGTGGACTTTATTAATTCCTGTTTGTTTCACACCAACTTTTTTGCCACTCTGTAACAAAACCCAAGATTCTGAAGTTGTTTATGATTTCCAATGCATTGCAGTTTCTGCGTTGAAAGGAGTTTTACCAATGCACTCGCTGGTGAATACACTCTACAGCGAATGTCAGTAAACCTTTCTGTGTGGCAACCTGCAAATGACACTAATAGCAAACTGCACTCGCTTAAAGTGACACCAAATTTGCCTGTCTGGCAGGGGTACAAGTCATGGAAGTTGGAGCTGAGGTTTGCAAGTGAAGTGGATAGGATACCTTTGTTGTTTTTGACGAATGGTTCCTATCATGCAGGGCTTGTATGCCATGTCCATGAACTGCATGGAGGCTGCTGAAGCTCAATTCAACACAGTCCTCAGGGTGAGTTTGAAGAGCAAGGCAGGGTTACTTGACCACAAAATATAAAAATAAAAACGATGTACTGTGTTCGTGCACAGTTCCTGCTGTTCCTTCCTCTATCTCTGAGTGAGAATTGTAGCATTGTATACTCTGCGATTTCATTTCAGTTAAATGTTAGTTGTGCTTTTTGCTTGACAAGTTTGTGGTGGTCTGCCTCATTTTGGAGCTTGACTGAATTAACTGGTGTGCAGCCAGTACCTCCAAATTAATGAGGATTTGATACCATTGAATAATGAATATGCACCACAGAGTGCATTTGAATTATACTATTTTTTACTATTTTTTACCTAAAGAGGGTTGAAATAAGCAGGGTTTACTGTGCTTGTACCTGTCGTTGCCCTGAGCCACATACTGTGGATTCGTGCACAGAGCATGGCATCACCTGAGCTACGGATCCTGGCCAGCCTGAACTTGGTCATTGTGTACCTGCGGTGCCACCGAGAGAAGGAACTTCAGGAGCTGCTTGTTCGGCTTAATCCGGAGACTCTACCATCAGCGTTAGCTTACCAAGCTTTTTATTTTTCTACTCTATTGCTTATGCTCTTGTCTCAGCATTTAGAAATGGTATTTGTATTTTTGTTTTATTCAGAAAGCACGACACTAGTACCCATTCAGAAATGTGACCCTGCCTACATTTAACTTACTGCAAGGTTTCCATTTTCATTCATATTGTCGGAAGCAGGAATTTAGCTTTTAGGTCATTTGGAGATACATGTATTTGCATTGGAAATCCAGGCACTTTTGATGCAGTCTGCTGTTAGAGCTGTAATTTATATTACAGCTAAACCTTGTTGTTATAAAGAAGTTGTGTTGGCCACGGAAATATCTTTGTTATTTGGATATTCGTTATTAACATACATGCAGATATCGGAGAAAAAAAAAAACAATTGTGATCAGGTCTCTACAAAAGAATTGCAGTGGGGTGTCAGTGTCAAGTAGATTTTAATGGCCCGTTGGCATCTTGCCGTGTTGATAGGAGACACGGCGGCAACAATAAATTACATACGTGCCCTCAGAATCGCCGCAAAGGTGCAGCCATGCAATCAATGTTATTGCATGAGGCCAACCAAGCCAAGCCGCCGCCACTGCACTTCTCGCACACAGAATGGACCGCACTTGGATCCATACTTTGCTACAACAGCTCTCAATCTAACCTGTGCATGTACTCTCATACTTGATCGCTGATAAGGTCTATGAGTGCAAACATATTTATGAAGAGCTTCCCATGAAGGCCTGTCACCAGCCACTCTGCCGGTTGCACTGCTAAGGCCACTAGGCCTAAACAGCACCGCTTTGTCAGGATTTGGCAACCAAAGTTGTGATTTCGTTCATGCTTGTCATATGGCAGCATCGCACACGCGATTCATGCCAGAAACATTGTGCAGCATCCGAAATTTCAGATATTGCCATAATACATTGGTGCTCAGGGTAGGTCGCAGCACTGCAGGGAAGTCTGAATAATTGTGCAGGTCAGAAATGAGGCGTCTGGAAAGTCGACTGGCAAGTGTATCAGAAATGTTTGCTAACGGAATATGTATATTGAGGAACGTGCAGACAAAAATTTGCTTCGCTATAACTGACACCATGTTTGATCCCACATTATCAATTTTGTTACAGCAAGAGAATACAGTGGTATTAAAGTTAATAATTTATTATATCTATGTTTGTTATACCGAGGTTCCATTGTATTTCCTGCCCCTAATGTCATGCTTGCTCTTATCCAGCAGCCTAAAAGCTCTCCATGATAGACATTTGTGAATGGCTTTCTATAGATGTGCCTTAGTAATTTTGTTGAATTGTTTCATGTTTTGCTATTCTTGCCACTCCTGTTCTATGAAGAGCTGTGAACCTCTACCAACAAAAAGCTTGATTGCATTTTTAATGTCTAGTTGTTTGACCTCTTGTGGCAGCATTATATGTGAGAGTAGTTATAGCCTGGTGAGTAGTTACAGCCTTATAGTTATCGGCTATTTTCTTAACCAAGCTTTAGAATTGATGCAGATGCTTTTTGTGCTTCTTGATCAACAGGTCTCACAGCTTACGAGCAGCTGCCTATTATGTCCATGGATTCAATGCCTTCTTCCAAGCCCGCTACAATGATGCCAAGTGAGTATTCTAGGAGCCTTAAAATGGTGGTTTCAATTCTGACTGTTTAGATGTGCTTGTTTGCTTGTGTAACTGCCTGGACAAGGGCCCTGCTTTCTCTCTGTTTTGCAGTGAAGCTGTTATGCACAGTTCCACAGTGGTTTTCATGCGGTGGTGTGTGAAGGCGTGCTCAATATTAAATCTAAATGGGATGCAACATGTGTGAGAGCCCTGTATTTGCCTTGAAATTGATGGTCAATGGTTATAAAATAAAGGGTAACTTGCACATATCTCATTTGAATAGACAACTTGCATGCACATTTTTTTTTAAACTAGTAAACCGTAAACTAGTAAACGCTATACTGCCTCCACGTTCGAGGTCAGCTAGGATCTCTTGTATGACTGTGGCAGTGAAACCTGACACTGTGGTGCTGCAACAACACAGCCTGCATGGGAGTTATTACTAAGAACAGCCAGCCACAACCGCAGACAACCGTGCTCAAACACAGCAGCAGTTTCTGCTGTGTTAGCTGACACTGGTGCTGCAGCGCAGCTCGCGTGGGAGTCGTCACTGAGAGCAGCCTGTCACAACTGTGCTCGAACGCTGCTCTGCGAGGCTGTGAGCCAGCAAACAGACCCCTAGTACTTTTGAAGTATATTAGAACTCACTTATAGAGCTTTGCTGTCCTTGATGTACTTTTGTCATGTTGGCATGCATCTGGGAAAGATCTTTAATGCAAAGCATTCTTGTCTGACTAAACACAGTTTTTGCCATGTATCAACTATCTGGCCTCTTTCGCGAAGTAGGAAGTAAGAAGCAGCCAGTAAAAAAAAAGAAACCATGGTTTCGATAGTCATTGCAGATGAGTTCTGCCCAAATCAAATTAAAAGCTTTGTGCCCCGAAAGAAAGTGCTTAGGACTGCATAATTAACCATAACATCAACGTGCCACTTGAGATGTCACTTTGCATCAAATGCCAGGTACCTTTGCTCTACATTTCAGGTTGTACTTGGTGGTTGGCTGGAGTGCCAAGTGCATGGAGCGTGAGCTTATTGAGCATGTGTGAGGTGTATTGCAAGTGTCTCTTCGTTGGATGTGTCCTTCGGTCGCTGTCGTATTAGCTGGAGCAAGAGACGCGGACGAGCTTCATGCTGGTTTAGATGGTGCAGTTTCCCATCGGCATCTCAAGACACTATGCAATAGGACAACAGCATACTGCATCTTGGGCCGCTTTGTGCCACTGGATATGTGCTTCTCTTCAGTGAACCTCTTTAATTAACACCAACTTGGGTCACTGGATATCACAAGAACAGCAAATCCCATGTGCTGCACTTTGCATCAGTTTGCAACGCACTGCGAAAACATTAACCGTTTACTGCAGAACAGTTATATGATTCATAAAAAACATTCACTACTAAATCGTGAATGTTTTGCATTATGTAGATATTGGAGTTGAGTCTGCCTGATTTTTTTCTTTATTGTCTATGATGACCCAGGTGGAAAAAAAGTGCTCATAAATGTAAAGCAAATGATGTGGTCTTTACAATTTGTTACAACTTCAGTCCCTTCAAGAAATGTGGTGAGGTCAATACTTGATGAATACATTTTTTATTGCGAAAGCAATACTGCTCGCACTTTCGGCCCATCGGTGGTCGTGGCGCCTCCTTACACAGCTGCGCGTCACGTGACTGTGTGACGTCACGACAGACCGAGAGACGGGGCCCCAGCTCGCGGCATCGATGGTGGAGGCGAAGCCTTGCACGCCGCTGCTGCGGCGCTACCGAGAGAGGGCGCTCGCTGGTGTGACGTCACGCTAGGAGGATAAATGGAGCTACAGCTCGGCTCCTCGCAGTGGTCGGCGCGCTGCCTTGCGCTATGTCAGATGATGTATAGTCATAAGTTTAACAAAGGGCAACCATGTCCACACCATCAGCCGAACCAAGGCGCAGCCAAGGGTATTGCTTTCGCAATCTTCCAGGCTTAACCAAGCTAAGCCTTCAGCCAATTTTTTTCATGGTGCGACTACACAACTGGCCAACCCTAGCGAAGTTGCAAAGCATTTTGCACAAGTCATGCCTCCAAGATTGGGCAGTGCACATGGAGTCCGGGTGTTGTGCTTGGTCACAGAAGCCGTGGAAGGGTCTTTGAGCGATTGAGGATGTACAAATACGCGATCCGCTGCAAACAACTGTTTTGGATACTGCTTTGTAGCTTGACCCATAGCTCAAATCCAATGTGATGCAAACAATGTGGGCCGTATATAGGTGCAACAGCACGTTTAAAATTGGAAAGACGAGGCAGGTTGTGCACAGATATGTTGACTCAAGCTGAAGAAAGCATGTAACTTCTGAGGCTTATGGTGTAGCATAATATCTTCAGTCTCAGTTGCATGATATATTTAACCTTAATAATTATAATTTTCTTGCTAATGTATCCTATATAGTGCACTACAAATTGCATTTTTACTGCTACAGAGAGTGTATCATTACTTGACTGTGTCAGCTATGTCGGCTGTGAAAGTGTGCCAGGTTGCTGTCTTACTACACTGTAGGATTTTATATAAAAACAGTGTGTGCCATATATAAGTGCAACTGCACGTTTAAAATTGTAACCAAAGCAGCGCTCATCACCTGCCGTGGTAGCTTAATGGCTGTGGCGTTGTGCTCCCGAGCTTGAGGTCATGCATTCGGTTACAGTTGTGGCAGCCGCAATACGTTGAAGGCGAAATGGAAAAAATGCCTGTGTGCTTAGATTTAGATGCATGTTAAAAAAAACCTCAGGTGGCCAAAATTATGGGCCATTTGCAACGCAATCTTTGACCACATAAAAAGCCCAGTTTCAGATAATTTAGACTTAGTGTCGTCTTGGTGGAAAATTTTCCCCTTGAAATTTGAGTGGTTGCGTCACAAAATGCTAGCAGACATTGATGTTTTTGACACTGAAACTGAAAGCAATGCCGGCACTACCACTCGCAGGGAGTGACATACGACTTGGACTGTTGAGAACCAGCATTTGTGTTGTCTGCTTCCCTTGCTCGTACCGTTCCTGTGTATAAGCGAACAGGTCCCGGGCACGTCTGCTAGCCACAGAGTTGCACGTCTACTGGCCACAGAGTTAGTATACTCTGCTAGCTGCTTTGTGCACTGCACCAATACCGTTCACTTCATGCGCTGTCCCCACACCGGTCGGCGTGTGCACAGTGCACGCTGACAAGCAACATGCCGTGTTTGCACCTTCGACAAACAACAAAGCGCTCGCTCACCGCACAGTTGTACCCTTTTGCTGTGTCAACAACTGATTGCAGAGCTGTTGTGGGCCCTGTTTAACGTGCTGAAGTAGACAGAGTGAAAAATTTTAGCGACCTTATCATTGCTAGCATGATGTATCCAACTTCATTGGCTGCTGCCTGGCACGCCGGAACTGCCAGAGTATATCCGCGCCTTTAACTTTAGCTAGACCGAGTCGACCAAGCAGGCAACCACTGCCATCTGTAGTGAAGGATGAGAAGTAGCTGAGGCTCAGCGCAAAGTGTGCGTAAGGTCACACATTTCGCTTTGGTGGCAATGCATTCTGGCACCATTTACTGCCACATCTACACCATGGATGCCACATTGCATTCTCCTTCGTGACAAATGCAGCATGCGGTTCCTGCTGACAGTGTTTCTGGCGTTGTGGTGGAAAGGCTTTGGTTAGTCTACTTCAACGCATTCGATGCAGTGACATGCCAAATGTCTCGGAAGATGGCGCACAAACGGAAATTATCACTTAACTTAAGAACATTGCCCCTGAATACTACTTACCTTTGCTTTTTGTGGGCCGCCACTGCTTATAGTACTTATCGTCACCCCGAGAGAGCATTTGGCAAGCAGATTTTGCATGGGCAAGTGAATATGTTCGGAAAATGTAGCCTGTGCAGCTTTCTCGAATGCAGTTTACATGCTTTGTGCACATTGGCTATACTTGCCTGCTGCGGTGTGGTGCTTGTTTGCACCCTGAAAGCTGGGACAGGAAAGACATGTTCTGGCTTCCTCTGCACAGCGTCGTGTACGGCACGGCCATTGCTCGTGTTTGAGTTTGTGTTCGAGTATCCAACCGCCATGCAACATGTCGGCATTCTTGCAATAGTTCAAATCACGTGTGTAACGAGAAAGCACGCTGACAGAGATGCCCATCAACTTGCAAATGTTGAGTGAGCAATGCACCTGGGCGCCTAGGCACAACTGAGCGATCAGCAGTCATGTACAGTTCTGGGAGTTTCGCCATATCCGCATCCCTGCTTCTCACCGTCAGGTGCATGTTTCGTCTGCCTAGGCATTATGTAAAGGCTGTTAATAACAAAATCAGACAATTACTAGCCATGCATCCTTGCCAAAATTACATTTATAGAATGTACTATGCATATCTAGCCAAGTGAAATAATCCAAGTGAAATTTCATTGCAGTAGGCCTGCAATCTACAGTCCTTCTTTAACGCATGCCTCATAATTAGATCGTGGTTTTGGCAGGTAAACCTCAGAATTAAATTAAATTAAAACCTCAGCAGTGCTCATCATCACAGTTGTACGACCCCATAACATATATTTGTATAGCCGACTACACGAAAAACTGCAATGGGGGTGCTTGACGTACCATGCTGTGCAGGTGCTGCGAGATACGTTCAAGATGGTGAATTCTCAAGACCTGAATTGTCTCACCTCCTGCTCACTGGTGATCCTGGGCTCGAAATGTGCACAGGATCAGTAAATTGTTTACGTTGCATATGGCTTGAGCATTTACCCTTCTGATATTCTGCGTTTTCTTTTTCTTGAAAAGTGCGCCAGGCGACGATGCCACAGTGATGCTTTAGGCTGTTAGGAAACAAGACAAATCTCATTTCACATGCACCATAAACTTAAACGGTGTGCACCTTGATAGTTTAACTTTCTGCCCTTGGCACCAGCATTCATTTGTGGTATGCCTGCAGCAATATTGTCGGCACATATGATGGAAATGCAGGGGCCATTGACGTCTCATAGCGAACGAAGTGCACGCTACAAATTTTCGAGCATGTTGTTGGCTTCCATTCAGATTCGTTAGGGCTGAAATGCAATTAAGCAAGTTATAGACATGGTTTAGAGGCACACGTGTACAGGTGCTTCGATGTCAATGAACTATCACTTTGCGTTCACCTCTGTCAAACACTTAAATGGGGGTGCGTGATGTACCTTGCCATGCAGGCGCTACTTGCGAGAGACGCTCAAGATGGCGAATGCTGAAGACCTGAACCGTCTGACCTCCTGCTCACTGGTGCTCCTGGGACACATCTTCTTCTCGCTGGGCAATAGTCGGGAGAGCATGAACATGGTCACTCCTGCCATGCAGCTGGCCAGCAAGATCCCAGATGTGCATGTTCAGCTCTGGGCATCTGCTCTCCTCAAGGGTGAGTTACTGAGGGAGTGCTCTCACTGACCTACTATGGTGTATTAGTTTCACCGGTAGGGGGCGGCATTTTTAGAGTCTATCGTGAAGCCCCGTAGACCGCAAGAACCTTAATAGCGTGAGTAAGGCCTTCAACGCGGATGTTCTTTCGGAGCATTGGCCTAAAGCTTTTAGTTCTGAAAGTGGACGATTGTCCAACTGGTCCAGTACTCTGCACATCACTTGTCTCTCAGCACTGTATCGCGGGCAGACACAGATAATGTGTGCGAGCGTCTCGTCGATGTTACATGTGTCGCACGTGGGCCAACAGCCCCACGTGCGACACCTTCCCCCTGCGCAGGGTAGCCAACTGGAATTACCTCTGGTTAACCTCCGTGCCTTTCTCTGTATTATTTTCTCTCTCTCTCTCTAGTTTCACCGGGTCCCTAAGCTGGCCCGAACCATGTTTGGTTTATAGGCGAGTTGCACAAGTGATAAGCCTCTGAAGCAGTAAAATTGGGTATATGTATCTTAAATCTCAAATATGAATTAGACGCTTTTGTTTTAATGCAAAGTATTTAGTTTGAAAATAATTTTTTCTTGCCCATGTTTTTTTGTGAGCACTTAAATTTTCCCTACATGTGCTCTTTTCCACATCTCTTTAGCATTACTGAGTGGTATTTTATCTTTTTGTAGCACTATTACATGATTGTGCCTTGTTTGCCTTTTGTCTTAAAAGGGCCCTGAAACGTTTCTCTAAGTAATCACACAGTGGTGGGAATCCTGAGCCAATTGCGCCATTTTGGTAGTCACGCAAATTGCTGTGCCAAATTGCACTGAAAGTGGAAAAAACTACAAATTGCACCATGCTGTGCGAAAATAAGTTTGACTCTGGGATGTGTCAGCAAAAGGTCGCCGGTGCAGTGCAGGGAATGTGTGGGATTTTAGCAGGGAAGAAGTTTGGGCATGTTGGCAGTTCAATCGTAAACTGGGATACATACAAACTGGATACAACCATAGCGCTTGTCCCCTGTTCCTGCTTCGTTTTTGTGTCATTTTTTGCGCAATGTATCCCAGTTTACTACCAATGTGTGGGATAGGCCTGTAATGTCTTGAAAAAGTAGCTTTCATATTCTGTCCACCAGTGGGCGCCTACAGCTGCACCCAAAAGGTTGTGTCCAAAACCCGCCGTCTATAACATGTTCCCGGTTCCTGCAGCCACTTTCGCTGCATCTAACCAACGAAAGCACAGCCTTTAAGATCTGCACTTTAACTCCAGAGGGTTCCACCCTATTGGATGTGGATTTGGATACCACCTATTAGGCACCTTGAATATGACTAAAGGTAGCGACATGTTTTTTTTTTTTTTTTTTGTCTTGCTGCCTGAGCCGGTGAGTGAGGACATGAGGAGTTCCGGGGCTTATCCACGCCTCCCTGTTGGTAGAGCAGAGTCACTTAGTTATGCTGGCGCTGTTTTTGTGGAAAAAAGTGTGAGGGAGTGTCCATGCGCTGCTGGCAACGCAGTTTGTTTTTTTTCTCTTTTTTTCTTTTTTTTTTTACATATGCTGGCATTATGACAGTTCCTGTTGACTGCACTGTGCAATGCCGCAACTGCGGCAATCACAGTGATTGAAAATTCTGTTATCCCGTTGATCGGAGTGCTATGAAGTGCCATCGCCGTGATTTAAAAAAAAATGTTGTGCGAGCAGTGAGGCGACTTGGAAAAGATGCCAGTAGAGGAGAAATGTCACTGAGTTTAGCTTATTCATGTGGCATACACTGACTCATTCAATGTGAACTCCAGATGTCGTGGTGCGGCTAGTGAGTCTAGTGAGTAGTCATTTATGTGCAGAACCTTGGTTTGAGCTTGTTGGTGCTGTTAGATTACCTAGAAATGTTCTTGAATAAACGACTGTGGTGCTATTAATTCTAGTTTCTTTACGTCTTCTTTACATCTCCAGTCACTTCACCAGCACTTATGACAAAAATAGCATGAAGAATGCCTTTAGGTTGCTTTTCAGCACTTCTTTGATGGTGCAGAATGCAAGGCTTTATGATAGTTACCCCTGTGAATCATATTAATGCTTTAAGTCAAAATTTACATGCTCCAGACTGCTCCAATAATAAGATACAGAAGAACCTCGTTGATATTATCCCATTTCGTAAGATTTCCCAGTGCCAATGTTCTTGACCAAGGACACAAAAAAATGACCGCATACAGTTATGCTTCTTTTCTGGGAATGTATTAACTGGTACAAAAGAAGTGCAACTGTGTTGGGTCATTTGTTGTGTCCTCACTCGCAAACGGAACGTTGCCACCAGGAAATCGTACGAAATGGGACCGTATCAACAAGGTTCTACTGTATTCCAAGACACTATAATTTAGAACAATATCTCTCCCTCCCATGCACTGCATTTTGGAGGACATGCTCGAGCCAAAGGCAAAGGTTGTGTGCATCGCTAGCTATCCCTGTGTCGCATGCCTTAAAATGATGAGGAAAGACACCACAAAAATAACAAGAAAGAACGTGCAGGAAGCTGTGAATGAACCGGAGCAAGCAGATCAGCAGGCCTTCCTTCCCCATCTGGGCTTAAAGGGACTGACAACCGATTTTTAAGGACTGACATTTTTATGGCACAATGAAACATTCGTCTCCTTAAGTGTTCGTACCAACAGCCTTGATGGAACATGGTTATAATGGTGCATTTTTGAGGATAGGACACAGAAAGAACGCACAGAAAACAGTCCCATCCTCAAAAACGTGGCGTTATGACCCTGTTCCATCAAGCCAGCAACCAACTAGCCCACATAAGTCTCTTAATACCTGCAGCCATTACTTACAAAAGTGCGTAGAAATTTTGTAAGCAGAATTTTTCGATCTGAGCAATCCATATAGGAATCCCAATGCTAGCAACACTGAGAAGTGAGAGCAATGCCTATAGTCCACCTTTCAAATCAGGAAGGCAGAACGATAGATTGCTTTTGCAGAAATGAGGGCAACTTTTATTAACCATCCGCATTTTGACTTTTTCACCCCCTCTGAAAATAAAATGCTGCTGTAGTAAGTTGCTGCGTCTGTGGTGGCTGAAAATCCTAGTGCTAGCTAATGGCAATCTGGTGCCTTCTTTAGGCCATGGGTGCAAGTTCTCCCAGCACCACTATCTCGGAAGCCATGGCACCACATTTCTCCTCACAACAATCAAAGATATTGCTACACATTGCATGTTACAGAAAAAGCTTATAATAGAAATAAATGTATTATTTCAATATTTAAGAATGGCAAAGGAGCCGTGTACACGAATAGAAGGTCACATGATAAGGCATCCTATTCTTTGTCATGCTTTTGCCACATGACAGCACCAAAGGTAACTTACTGCGATTTGTTGTGAAGAATTATATATGAATCCTCGTTTAATGAAGAAGACGGTGCTCGTTTCAGACAATACTAGACATGATCTTTCCATGAGCGAGGCTATCTCGAGTCCTGTTCTGAGGGGTTGTCGGTCCCTTTAATAGGAACAGGAAGGAGCCCCCAGCGCGTGCTTGATCACGTTAACGCATGTGTGTTCACCTCCCCCCCCAGCACAAGCTTGTTCATGTCGTCTTCAGCTTTGGGCACGTTGGAGCACGGTGTGCGTCAAGGCAGCATCGTTCTTGGCTAATCCTCTCATGTTTCCCCTCGCACCCATAGCAAATGGTGTGGGATGCATGATCTTATTGCACTTGGACTTCATATGAAACACAGGCTTCTTCTGGCAAATGTCGCTGTTGCTGGTGGAGGAAGGACAAGACTTTTTCAATGCGAGCCCAGTGATATTCTTGCGCGGTCTACCACACAATTGATTGGGTGCTATATTCAAAGGGAGTCTCCTTAGTTCAATCTCCATTTTATTTGTATGAATTTCCTGTCCCCTTTGAGTTTCGATTACCAAGATTCTATTGTATGTTTAAAGTAACAGGAGTTTACCGAGAAAGGGGTGAATTACTATATATATATCATAGACCCTCCTAGCACTGTTACGTATTTTGAGCATATTAAGTGAATTTAGTAGCTAGTTACTGTATTTATTCGATTATTAGGTGGTCGCGATTATAAGGGAAGGGTGCAGTTAATCCCCTCAGGTAAATAAGCAAATGAGCCAAGAAATCATCGATGTGTTGTACTTTCTTTATTTATTTAGGGCTTCCAAACATCAACGAAATAGTTTTAAAAATGTATATTTTATACCTTATATGTTACTCTCTGGGAAATATGTCCTTATGTGCCTTAAGGGAAGTTGAACATTTATGTGTGCTTCTTAGCTGCTTCCGCTGCAAAACTGCATGAGATAATACTTGCTGCTGTGAAGCACAAGTGAACGCTGCAAATGTTGCAGCAGGTAAATGTGTGGCTTTAAAGCTTGAGTTGGCGCAATTCGTGCACCTTTTCCGGTAGGCAGCTTTTATAATTTGATGTTTTGGAGCTTCTGGCCTTGTCTATGTTCTTATGCACCAGGACTTGTGCTCTCCTCTTCACTTGAAAAATTTTGAATAAGAACCCGTGCGACTGCTTGGCAGAACTGCAGCGAGATCATAGTGGGCTCAGTAACTTGTAGTTTGATGTCGATAATGTGGCCATTGTTTACTCCTGTGTAATATTGTGTCGTGTAAGTGAAAATCCTGTTTAAGCCATTTCCATTTACCGAGATCGTATTGTATCATTAATAAAAAAAGAAATTTGTAGGATGAATATTGTCTACACATCACCAAGTTTGGTACTAAGCCGTTGTTGACCAGCATTGAAAAGTTTCTCTTTTGTTCCTTACATAGTGAAATGTGTCGGAGCTTTGACTTACCATTCCTTACTACTTACTTACCACTCGTAGCGACAGAAGTTGCTCAAAGTAGCCCAGCTGCTTTTTCATTGTCTCAGAATGAAAACGCGCTGCTTTGTGCAGACCTGTACCGACTGTGCGGCCAGCCATTGCAGGAGCAGGAAGCCATCCAGACGCACGCCAGTTTCTCACAACTGTTGCTCAAGGACCACTTTCAGGCATCCCAGCTGCCAGAACACAACTTGATACAGGTGAGCAGAGACACATACTGGCCACTTCTCCTGAATTTTCTGTAAAGTTTACGATTTCACAAGTTTTGCATATCTTCAGAAAAACTTTGTTCACGAAAATGTTTAGCTTGCCAGCTTCCGTCCGTACCTTTGCAAGTCTTCTGATGGTGAAAGGATACCAAAGGGCTACTTTCTTTGAGCAAGTTTATTCCTGTAGTTCGTGTAGCAGGCAAAATCAGCAACAGCAGAGTTGCTGAAGTCACTGTGACCTAAAAACAATGTGTTGCTTGTCAATTTCTGTTGTTAGAAGTTTGCTACTGCTTGTGAGCTGTTTGTAAAGGTAAATTATCATTAATAAAATGCGATTGTATCTCACTAAAGATGTGTGCTCAGAGAAAAGTATTTAAAGATGTGTTCTATTGAATCGCAATGCCCCCTACAGTTCCACACTATAGAGTGGAACTTTGTTCATATGATGCCATTTTGTACAGTACAATTTACCGGTGCCAACGTTCGCGATCGAGATTATAAAGAATGATCCAATAGAATTACGCTCGGTTAATGCGTTATCAGAAAACGCGATCCTTTGGCATCAGCATTCTGTACACCGTAAAATTGCAATCGTATGATGCGTTTTCCAGCCGCTAGGTTCTATGTGAACAAGAAAAGGTGCAAGGCAAGTGTGATCAAGAGTGATAAGCACCCACCAAGTCAGTTTCCCCACAGTACGCTCCTGCCTGCCTGAAGTGAAAATGCTGGCATGCACTGTTTCCTTTCCTGGTACCAGCACATCTCCTCGCGGGCCGGGTCGTCTCGCATCGCATTCACAGTTGTGCAATGATCATCTTTACCTTTATCGTGCCATTGGAAGCGTACTGGATGTGTTTAATAAGCGATTACCCAAACACGCTGCCAACGCAATGAGAGTGTCATGTTTCGCTCTGGCGGCATTGTATTTACACTGTGCAGCATGCTTCCAATGACACTATGCCACGATGCACGCTCTTAATGGGTGATCACCCAAACGCACCACTGTCATGAAGTCAGTGTCGTGTTTTGCTCTGGCGGCATTGTATTCCGCGTCACTCACCAGCTCGATTTCATCTCGCTTTCACGTCTCCATCTCGTAACACTACACAACAGAAAAACGACAGTCTGCATCTCGGGCTGTTCAGACCTCACCAGCTTGATGCGTGTCGAAGTCTCATGCCGCAACGATTCTCGCCGTGCGGGCACATAAAAACTTCCCGCCAATATACCCCAGGTGCCTGAAGAAGCTGATGACCCAGGCCGAATTTGAGGAGCCTAAACGTCAGCTTGTCGAACCCTCAAAAAACGACAATGCGCGTCTGTGGCCACTCGGGCCCCACAAGCGTCACAGGCGTCGGCGTCTCGTGTAGCAATGATTCACGCAATGCTTCACATCACGAAGATGTCACCTACAGTAGAGTCTGCCAAGTTTTCTAGCGACTTTACTAGTGACTTTTAGTGATTGTACGTTTTCCCAGTTAGTACGTTTTATCTCGCATTTTTGCCCTAAACATATGAACGAGGTTCTTCTGTATTTACAAATTTCTAATTTACAGGTGTGGAAGAAGAAAAGGCACGAGTATGCCAGTTTTATTGGTTTGATGTCTGGTCTTTTGCAGTGTAGCCTTTCAGCCCCAGTAAAGAACCAGAACAAAAAAAGGTGGTCTGAAAATGCCATCTTTTGTTGCTTGAGAGTTGATTGTAGCTTTGAAATGTATATCCAACAGAACCCTAAATATGTGTTCATCATAGACCTTAGGGGAAAACGTGCTTGGACACTAAATAAGTTTAAACTGATAGAATATCTTTTCAAAACTCTACTCTTGTTAATTTTGCAGAAAAAAAAAGTTAATTACTACTACCAGTACAAAAAATGAAGACGAAACTTCCATTTTCTAAATTATATATATATATTTTTTCAATTTTGCACTGAAGCTCCAGTATCAATAGGTCAATGGGACGTAAAGAATTTCAAAGTATTTTCTAGTATATCGGCCATTGTGGCACATTAAATGTTCTTGAAACTTGCTGAATTCAGTTTTTGCCTCCCTTTAGAACACAGTGCAGTCCATCCTTAAGAGGATGGCTTTTAGCTAGGTGCCCCTTATCTAAATACATGGGAAAGGAGTTGTTTTTCTCAGCAACCACTGCACCAAATTTGATGAGGTTTGTTGCATTTCAAAGAAAAAGTTAAGATGTAACTATTTGCAAACAGGTTTTTGATTAAGGCCGTTCATTTTTAAAATGAAATTATTGAATATTGCAAATTTTCTGAAAACGAAACTATCAGGTATAAAATTCTGTAACTCAGCAATGACAAGTGATATCACAATTCTGTAAATTGCATCTAATAGTACATCCAAAGTGGACAAAATTGATTATATAGATGACTCTTAAATACACGACTAATATGTGAGTAGGACTTTTGTAAAACCTTTGTAAACATAGTAACAAATTCACGTAAGGTTTAAACTGATATGTCAAATTTGTCCACGTTAAATGTCCTAACAAAGGCTGTTTCCAGAACTGTTATGTGTGTTCTTGATGCAGAGTGACGGATTTGTAAGCTTCGTGCTTCTATTTTTTTCTTTCAAACTTATACATTTTCAGAAAATTTTGTATAAAAAGCAGAGACCCTAAATCACAATTCCGCATCCAATGGTCACTAGAATTTTACTTTCTTTCTCAAATGCAACAAATTTAATTAAAATTGGCCTAGGGGTTATCTCAGAAAAGCATTTTCGTGGTTTACATGTAATTGAGTAGGCGGCATCGGAGTTGAGCCCAAGCTAATGCTTCTTCTTAACGATGAAAGCTCATTTAGGCCTGAGCAATCGCCATCAAAGTCATGACGTCACGCTGAGTAGGTTGGGAACTTCAAGGCAGTGCTGCTGCCTGTCTTTAGCTTTTGCCTATTCTCATGTTAAGACTTTCTTGGTATTGCAGAAGGGTAGTTTACTAATACAGCAACACTTATTTTTCTCCTTAGTGCCCCTTTAAGAAATGTAGACACGGAGCTTTAACGTGTCAATGAGTGTATCATCCACTTCCAAGGTTTGTAGAAACCTTGAATGGGTGTTAACGGATATATTCTTGCCAGAGACCACTTGCTTCTGGCTTTTTTTGTGCATTGGGTGCAGTAGCTACTAGTGGAGTATGGTAGAGAGATAATGCAACACCACTGACGGCCAACTAGCAGCAGTGGCCACGATGCGCCATGTTGCCAGGCAGCTAGGATGCATACAGGGTGTCCCAGCTAACTTTAGCCAGAGTTTAAAAATATGCCAATGCACTCTAAGACAATGTAACTAAATGCATGTTGATGACTATTATATGAAGTATCTCACACTATTTTTTCTACTCTGCTTAATTACATAATTAGTCAAAATTGATTAACCAACTTCAGAAGCAACGAAGTTAGGCAAAAAATTCCAATTAGGAAGTTGTAGAGCAGTTTGTAAAACGTCCGATTAAACAGTTTCCAACTTCCTATCTATTCGGTATTAGTGTTCTTCCGCTTGCTGCAGATGCCAGAAAAAAAAAAAAAAAAAAAAACCACGTGTCATGCCTGCATGCGTGCTGTTATTGCAGCGCACCCAAACGTCCCCGAGTACAATCAAACATAGCATTTAGCCGGGTGCACTGCCGTTGCATCTGCTTATTGCTATTGTGAAGTGCTGTGAGGGAAGCACATTGCTGGCGTGAATCGCACAGCCAACACCTTCGTTACTGCCCTGGCGCCTTTTAAGCGGCAGCACACCCTGCTAGATACTATGTTTGTTTGTATGCGGAAAGTTTGGGAGCACTGCAATCATGGGGCGCAAGTGGGTATGTCAGATGGTATTTTTTTTTATTTCGCGGGCTCTATAGAAAGTTAGAAACTGTTTAATCGGACATTTTGCAAAGCGCTCTACAAAATTCTAATTGAAATTTCTCACCTAAGTTTGTTGCTTCTGAAGTTTAATTAATTTTGACAAATTATGCAATTAAGCTCAATACAAAAATGGTGTGGCTTACTCCATACAATAGTCAGCAACATGCATTTGGTCGCATCGACTTGGAGTGCATCGGCATATTTTTAAACTCTGGCTAAAGTTAGCTGAGACACCCTGTATAAATGAGGTTTGTTTGCATATTGGATAATGTATGTTTGTACAGTGAACACCGTGTTCCCTTCTGTACGCCATTTTTTCATGTCATTGCCTTGTTTAAGGTGCAACATAAGGTGTGGAAATGTCACAGAACTGTGACATCCTGGTCAGGTGGGAATTTAATACAGTATAACCCCTTTGATAGGCTCCTCGCTGTTATGTTTTCCAGCCTGCTATGTCAC
The DNA here is from genome assembly GCF_023375885.2 of Dermacentor andersoni. Lineage (NCBI taxonomy): Eukaryota > Metazoa > Arthropoda > Arachnida > Ixodida > Ixodidae > Dermacentor > Dermacentor andersoni. The sequence goes on along the minus strand of NC_092815.1, from coordinate 64,052,991 downwards.
GGTTTTGTGATCCCGACCTCAAGCACATTGACTCCTATGCATTATGTTCCCATCTGATACGTCGCCATTCTGTAATGTTTCTGAATGTTGCGTTGCATTTGAACGTGGCGGTCATGTAAATTAAACGGTCCAGAGGCGCATTCGCTCATGCACGAAGGCAATAAATGTATACTCGAAGTTAAGCCTGTCAAGCCCTGCCCCTGGGCCCACTCCAAAATGCCGAGAGTATGCGACTGCGAGTTGCGATAAACATGCCTTGGCGCGGTTGTAATTTTTGCCGGTTCCCTAAAGCCAGCTTTGCCGCAATACAGTTTTGTTATAAGGCGAAGCATATGTTAACAGTATAAAGAGGCAACTGTCACGGAACAAAGCTTGTTTTCCTTAGTTACACAGGCGCGCACGCGCCGTCTCCAGTCACAGTGTGACCACGGAGACGTCTAATCACTGTACTAGCAGCCATTCGGGGCTGTTTCTGACGTTGCTGTGGCTACTCGGGACCTTCCTCACTGTTAAGTTTTTCCGGCTGTTGCATTATTTTTCCACGATCCCTTAAAGAAACGTATCAACAGGGTTCTGCTGTACTTTGAAGTTTGTGGGCTTTGTGAAGGGACTCACTCAAATGTGACAGAGCAGGTATGAAAAGTGGGAACACATCTGCAGAGTTCTTCTGTTCTCACTGCATTGGCTACTAAGATTTAAAAAAAAAAAACGAAACAGAACATTTTTTTTTTATAAAGATGAAAGCAAGAGGCTTGTATCTTGGTTCACCACATAACAAAAAGAGGTACTGCAAGCCTGTCATTAGGCAAGCTGAGTGTCTCTGTCCATATTTGCTTTTCAGCGTGCATGAGGCTGTGGCTACCAGTAGCGGCTTTTGTCACAGCAAGCTATTGGAACTTTTGGTGAAATTCATGTATTGCTGCAGTATTTGTGCAGAGAGCATGAATTTATGATGGGAAATCCTAAAACATTGCTTGGCCAAAGTCACAATGGTTGTTTAGAGTGGAAGTAATTGGCATGAATGGAAGCATCTTAGCTGATTGGACATCATGTTAGTGCTTGTGCTATGCAATATATTTTGTTTATATATTACATGCATTGCAACTTACATTCATTCTTGTTCTCTCTCTCTTTTTCTTTAACTGCAGTGGATTGACGGAGAGCCCCCTGTTATGAACACAGCATCAACCAGCTCGGCAATTCCATAAGCTGGCATTGTTAAGGGCTTCTTTCGAAGCCAACATCCTATTCCTGCATGCTTATAATTAGTGACAAACCCACTTGTGCAAATGCCCTCTTGAGCAAGGTTCCTTGTCAGCCAGAGGCCCTATGTAAGAGTATGTCATGTTTGCCACATTGTGATAGGCTGTAAAAATGTTTTCCCCTTGCTGTCTATTTTCGCAGACATGGGACTCAAGTGTATAGGCATTCATCCTTCATTTCTTTTAAACTTGCTACTCAGAGATTTTCTGTAATACACTTCGGTCCTATTGATATATGTGTGTTTGTTAGCCACAATGTATAAATGAACCTTAGCAAACACAAATGACTGTTCTTTAGGTCTAAGAAAAAAAAAAAATGATTCACTTCATTCATAGCTGTCCACAGTTGTGGGCATTTGATGTGCAGTCAACATCTGTTCACTTGTAAAATTTTCCCCATGTGTTTATATTTACAGGCCTGTGGAATGTATTTATGTGTCATATGCCTTTTATTTAGAAAATTACCAAAGTGGAGGGACAGAATGAAAAAAAAAAAACTTTTGTATATAGCGTCATGCAACTGGCGGCCTGGCAATGCTACCGTGAGAAGTTCTACACATATACTGTAAAAAGCATTGCTGTTTTGCTGCTCCGTGTGTGAGAAATATTTACCCTTAGTAGTATGTCAAAGAAATTGTTTAAAACATGTGGCCTAAGATTAGCTCATACATTGACGTCTCCTTCAGTTTCACCATGCTGCCTTTGATATTTCGGAATGATTTTCAGAGCTTGGAAACTTTGCAAAGCATGTTGACCTCAACAAATCGGATAGCATGCATATTTGTGCAGTGAGCAGGCTTATGAGGCCAATATGAAAGAAAAATGTCACAGAAGAGCTGTCTGCCAACTTTAATGTTTAATGAGGACAAAGGACAGAAAAACAACAATATTGCACAAGTGGCTGCCTACCAACTGATCATTAATTGTGGTTAGTGCAAGTTTTCACGCATTCACAATAAATGTACATTTGGCAGACAACGCTTGTGCCAAATTATTCTGGTATTGTTTTGTGCCCCCATTTACTCGCGTTGTTTTGTTGCATTTGCAATAAACTAGGGGTGTTCTAGTAGTGACATTACAAAATTGGTTACGCATACAGTCGAACCTCAATATAACAAATTATCAGATATAAAGAAGTGAATGCAAAATTTGGTTGGACATGCTTTATTTCAGTGGAGTACTGTCCGCCTGCTATAACGAAATTGAAAATGCAAGATCCGACTTGTATCGGTTACTGTGAAGCATGCCTCAATGTATATATCCTGGTAACAAAAATGTCATACAGTTGCCAACCAACTTTCCAGACCCCTGATTTTTCAAACATGTGCGATTGTTCCCGACTTCCCTGCCGCACCTCCAGCTACCTCTAGCAACAATGTATAATGGCAATAGCCAAAATTTCAGATGCTACACAGTGTTTCAGGCATGAACCATGCATGCGATGCTGCAAGCATGGCAGTCATGTCGACTGGCATGATACTACAACTATGGTTGCCAATGAAGTGGCGCTGGTTAGGCTTAGCCGCCTAAGCAGTGCGGCCGCTGTAAAGCTGTCGCACGAAGCTCGCTGCCAATATGCTCTCACTTGAGCTTATCAGCGATCAAGTGCTAGATCAGGTGCATGGGGTAGACCCATTTAATTGAAGCCTTGTACATTTGGCCATAAATGAATGTTCAAAGAAACCAATTATAATATTCTCAAATCCAAGACTGCTTGGATTTATTTGATTTGAATATTTGCATACGCATGTATTGTTTTCATCCAATCTTATTTTCCTTACTTACCTGTGTGCTGCACAAACGTGAAATCCTGGTTTTCCTGTGTGCTTCTTTTACATAAGGATGCACTGTATCATAGAACCATGTTAGTTATTCCCTCCCTCCATACGCAAGCCGTCCAGAAAGGTGCATGTGACAAAGCTCAATATGAGTGATGTTTGTGATTTCTTGTGTACAGATTTCTCAGGGCACGCAGTAGGCTTTTCTTTTTATTAAGTAACTTTTCATGATTAATTTCCCACTTATGCAAACTCACACTAGTGAACACATTGCATGGGTTCTTAAAACAATCTATATTTGTGCTATAAGACAAACTTCAGCTTCATTCACTCTTGGGAAGCGAAAAGAAAGGAAGTCCAGAGTGGGCGGAAATTTTTTCTCCACATGTCCAAGATGTTGACATCTGTTCTGCCTCTGCTGCTTTCGCCAAATCTACCTGCCGTTGGCACACTTGTCTGCGTAATGGCACTCATCACCACACCATTTCAAGGAGTGTGTTCATTGATCCATTGGCCATCAAAATGAGTGATGGTGTTCAGCTTTGCCTGCGCTGATTCTTGAACGAACAAATGAAATAAACAGTTTTTGTTTGTTTAAGCTTTTATTTTATGGAGATGCAGAATAAGCAGCTGAAGAAGCGGGTGCCCCAGAAGTGGCGGTGATGAAATCGCCCAGCTGTGTGAAAGTGAGGAGTTAGGACACAACAACGCTTTGCTCTTGCACCTTCTGCTAGTACTCAGCTCCTTGGCAATCTTCATCCAAATCTTGCCCTTGTGGGACGTATCTTTGTGGAGGCTGGGAGTTTTATCGTACACCACTGAGTAATTTTTCATTGTGTCAATTAGTATCAGCACTGATACTTTGGGTTGCACTTTTAATATTTATATGCCAGCGCAGCTTTCGGCGAAGCATAACGACATCACACTTTCGCCAAGGTGAAACAAATTGGTCCGACATAGATCTAGCTTGCCACTTGGTTTTCCGGCCGCTTAGGCGGAAAAGTGGGCAGATTACTTGGCATTTTTTTTCTGCTTCTGCCCACTCAGAGACTAAGTGTGAACGTAGCCGAAGTACTGCTTTGTGAACCAGCGTACAACTATATGCATTTAAAGAACATTATTACGCATAGCACAGACGTCCAGTGTAGCGTTTGTGACTGACGGCTGGATGATATCAGCAAGCTCATAATGTGCTCATGGCACTGCTACTACCTTTTTGTATTTTATTTGCTGCATATTGTGTTATTTACATTTATATGGTACTTATTTACTAGAATTGTATGAACCTGTTGCATATTGAAAACTTGTATGGATACTGGTTACCAGTATTCCTACGCCTGTGCTAGAATAAAATGTATAGCTTATCCATTCTCGTGAAGAATTACTGAAATGACATACTGTAAACAGAGTGGTGCCAGTTTAAAGTGACACTTCTTTGCATTTCTCTTCGTGTTTGGTGTGCCAAGTAGACACAAAGGTGTCGTACAAGTGGTCAATAAATAAAGATTTTGATGGTGGGATTTTCAACTAGGGTCCCCTAGCACAGTATCCCAAGGCTACTGAGTAGTTGAATTACCCAAGTATGCTACAGATGTATTCGTAAAGTGAGTGCATCCTTACCTCTCTCTACTTTCCTCATGCAGGCTAACATTTTGAGGTGCTCTACAGCATTGCATTGCCTTTGGGGTTTGCGAATGTTTCGTAATTTGCGAATGGCATGGGGATAGATAGATTAATAACTTTATTGAGGTCCCTCGGCGCGTGCGATTAGCGCGCAGCGGGTCGCTCCCACATCGGGACAGAGAGGCCATTGCCCTCCGCCGCATTGCGGGCTCGATGGACAGCCCAGAGCTGTGCTTCAAGGTCCGAGCTGTGTAGAGCTCGGTCCCACTCTTCCTTTGTGGTGCTGGCCCCCGGCGAGAAAAGCGACACGCATTGTGAGGGTGTGCATCCGGAAAGGTTTTGTGCTGGAAGGCCGGGCATGGGTAGGTGCCCATCTGAAGCCGCCTGTACGCGACTTCTTGTGCTTTGAGTGCTTTCTGCGGTAGCGGCACGGTTCTCTTGACTAACTTATAGTGCTGGGTGAGATCATTGTAAGTGATGAGGGGGTCGCGCTTGCTCTTTCATCCTGCCGAGAGGAAGTCTGGGCTCGCACAGTGAGTTAACGTATTTATTCGAATCGAGGCCGATAGTTTTTTTTCACATAATCATATTCCAAACTCTAGGGTTGGCTTAGATTCGAGGATTTTAAGAAACGCGCCAGTTTTTCATTGAAACTGCTAAATATGGTGCATAGCTAGCGCCATCTAGAAAAGTCAGTATCGCAGCCACTACTAGCCGTGCCAGTAGCCAACCGTACACAAGAGAGGTCGCCATTTTGACCTGTGTCGTGTCGGCCGTATCAGGGTGCGGCGTAGTGTTATCGCGATGGCACCAAGCAGGAGATGCCACTACAATGCCGCTTTCAAGTGATAGCCGCAGAGGCATTGTTGAACCTTCAAGCCGGGTGGGACTTCGGTGTCGACGAGAAAAACTTCCGTCGTTGGAGGGGACAACGACAGCAGGTTTTTGCATGCGCCACAACGAGGATGGCATTTAGCGGACCAAAGAAAGACCGTCACCATGAAGTGGAGACAGTTTTGGCCAACTTTGTTCGGACGCAGAAAGCAGCTGCTTTTCCAGTGACAACAGAAGTTCTCCAAGCGAAAGCTAGGGAACTTTCGAGGGAGCGAGGCCTAGTGCCAAAGGATTCCGAAGCCAGCCGGGGCTGGCTTCAGAAATTCATGAAGCGCTTTGGCTTCAGCCTCCGACATCGCACTTCAATCACCCAGAAGCTGCCAAGCGATTTCGAAGAAAAGCTGATAGCTTTTCAGCGCTACGTGCTGCGAAAGAGAGAAGCGGCAGACTACAACCTTGGGCAAATTGGCAACGCCGATCAGACGGCTGTGTATTTTGATATGCCAGTGGTGTACACCGTGAATGAAAAGAGTGCCAAGGAGGTGAAGGTGCGCTCTGCGGGCTACGAGAAGCAGCGTGCAACTGTGATGCTGTGCTGCACAGCTGATGGACATACTCCTTATATGATATTTAAAAGGAAGACACTGCCTCCTCGAGAAACTTTCCCAAGAAATGTCATTCTGTGGGCAAATGAGAACGGGTGGATGATGGGTGTGATGGTGGAAGAGTGGGTTAAGATTGTGTGGCGACGGTGTCCAGGAGCCCTTTTGACAAAGAACTCACTCCTTGTCATCGACTCTTACCGTGGGCACTTGACCCGACAACGTGAAGGCTGCACTCGCCCAAGCGAACGCGGACCTCGCTGTCATACCGGGCGGCATGATGGGCCAGTTGCAGCCACTTGTCTGCATCAACAAACCTTTCAAGGATCGTCTGCGGAAATATTACACGGACTGGTTGACTGACGAAGACCACATGCTAACGGCAACGGGCCGCACCAAACGTGCATCGCTATCGCAGCTGGTGGGCTGGGTAGTTGCAGCGTGGGACGACATCCCAGGTACTTAGATTGTGCGCGCCTTTAAAAAGTGCAGCATATCTAATGCGCTTGACGGTACCGAAGATAGTGCACTGTTTGAAGGTGACATAGTACCAAGGAACACAGCGACGAGTCTAGCAGCGATGACGACGTTGAATGAGCTCTGCACGTTCAGATTCAATAAATGCTGTTTGCATTTTGTGAACGCTGTCCTCGCTTTTTTTGTTCGGCCTACATTCGAGGTAATATATATATATATATTTTGTTGGCTTCGGACTTTCGGGGGTCAGCTTAGAATTGGGGTCGGCCTAGATCCGAGTAAATATGGTAGGTCTCATGCGGCCTCGTGTGCCGTCTTGAGGTTAGGGAGCGACCCCTCTAATGGTCCCATGTGTGCCAGGAACCAACTGATGTAGTGTGGGGTGGGGTGTTGAGTACCAAGTATTCTGCCAATGGTCAGGGATATGCTCCCTGTTCCTAAGAACAGAACTGCCCTCTTGGAGTCGCAGTATACCAAGCTTTTACTGTCTTCTAGGAGTGCAAGGCTGATGGCTGCCTGCTCGGCCACTTGAGGACTATCAGTGCATACCGTGCATGCGTTGATGACCGTGCCATCTTTGTTGACCACTGCTGCTACATAGGCTCGCCTGCCAGGATATTTGGCTGCATCCGTAAAGCAGCATGCGTTCCCAGAGGCTGCTGGGAGGAGGAGTGCTTTGGCTCGAGCAAGTCTTCTGTCGATGTTGTGCTCAGGTTCATATTCCTGGGCTGCCCTAATCTTTTTCCTCTGGTCGGGTGGTTAGCCCATGCCTGTTGCACTCGATCTCCCGAGGCACGACGCCAATTTCTCGTAGGATCCATCTGCCCGCAGGTGTGCCGGACAGCCTGGTGATCTGTCCCCGTTCCTGTGCCTCCGCAATCTCGCTCAGCATGTTGTACATGCCTAATGCATCCAGTGCCTCCGTGCTCGTGTGCATGGGGATACAATAACCATATCATCACCAATTACACACCCATCATATCATCAACAATTACGCACCCATCACAAGAAACAGTGATAATCGAATTAATGGCAGCAATCATCTCCAAAGGATTAGCGATGTCAATTTTTGCTTCTGTGGACAGGCTGTGAACAGTGGCTGCCATATTTTAATAGCTGCACAGTTCTTAAGCACGTATAATCGGCACATTTAAGTTTTACAAATCTTTTTGTTACTAAATTTTTGCTATGCAAAGTATTATTCATTGCCATATGGCTGTAAAAGCTAATGCAGCAAGGAATTAACAGCCAATTCCAGGCAGTTTACAATTAAAAGAATGCATGAGGATCGTAATTTCAGTAGGGCAACAAACCTGATGCATAAATGATTGTAGTGCCTTTATTACAACTTAATTTAATTTTGTACTGTTCCTAAGACAGAGTACAGCAATGAGGATTTCGCAGTATCGACTTAACAATGCACAAGTCTTTTGCATACAGGCTCCTTCCACACCAGGCTAACATTAACGTGCACGCAAAAGTATTTGGATCGCGAGAGCTGTGGCCAAACTGCGTCCCAGTGCTCTCTAGCAGCCTTGGGGGAAGCAAGGAATTGGATGATGCATGTGCACAGGCCAGCAACCATAGCCATTTAACACTTCTCTGTTTGTTCACCCTTTGGTCGAAGCTTTTGTGTATGACACTCCCCAGAGTGATGGTGCTGGTAGCACAGCTGTTCTGCATTTCGTATGCGCTACACATGTCCTCAGCACATGGGAGTGCAGCTGTGCTGTCGCACTAGTGAATTTTTGCAGCAGAAACTGAGAATGGCACTTTGATTCACAGATAGAAGCAAGACAGAGGTGTGAACTGGTTACGAGTGCCAGGTGGGGCATGTGTGATCAAATTTTTAGCTTCCTCCTAGAGGAACAGTGGAATGCAGTTTGGCCTAAGCTCCCTGCTTATTTAGAGGGCTTAGTTCAGTCACAGGTCCTATGTTCCAATTACTTTTCTGCACACCTGTACATTTTCGGTATTCGGGCTGCAGGTTCCATGAAAGAGGTCAATTTAAGTGCAATGTTGCACTGCAGTTTGTCAAAAGGTGAAGCCACAAGCCTACTACAACGCCACATATACTACTAAAACTTGCAGGCTGTGTGCCTGGGCTTCATGTAAACGGCTCCTTCATAGATTCCTGTGCCTGTAAATTTTTCATGTAAATAGTATAGTGATGACAGGGTGCTACTAAAGTAAAACTTAATGAAGTCAAAACGTGGCAGCACGATGTTTTCAGGTGCACGAGCAAAATAATGAACTGCGCCATTTTCAGAGCAATAGTCCCTAGAACACGCATTGCACAGCGTAACGAGCAAGTAATGAGTTCCGTCCAACGCGTGATGCTCGTCAAGTGCGCGGAGGAAGAAATTGTCGCCACTCCGACTGCTGTACTTGGCAAAAGAACACCATATAAACATGCCAGCAAGTTTGGCAGTAGTCTACAGCGCGCACGTTGTACAGCGATCACCAGTCGAGCCTGTTTCGTTTCAGCTGTTCCTCGTACTCGCGCAGCGGCACTCCTGGGTCGTAGTGGTACGCTGCAAGTGCGCGGAAGCGTAAAGCCTTAAGCTTTCGAATCTTGTCTTTCTCGTTGATGCGCATCTGAACTTTGGGCCTTTTACTGAGCAACCTGTTTTGGTTCAGCAGCGCTCGCCGGTGCAGAGATTCCCAGTACTCGGGAGTCTCTGGGTCCATCTCCGACAACGGCGGTGGTCCGTTCAGCGGCAGCTCCCACAGCCAGGACGGGTACGAGTCATCAGGACCGAGCTCGATGTCCTGGCCTTCCTTGAGTATGTTGCTACCGCAGCAGAAGCGCACGAGTTTTTCTGGATCCGTTTCTACTGGTAGCTTTTTTTTCTTGGGTTGGATGCTGAGTCCCGCTGCGGCAACCGGAGATGTGCTGTTAGCATCCTACACTCAGTTTTTCGCGGACGACATTTAAAGGGGAAAGAAAATGGAAGGTAAAATGATGCTTACCTGAAGCTGCTGCAGTTGCCTTTTTTGCGTAGTTTCTTGTAAGCAACTGCTGAAACGTTTGCCAGGAATTTCCGTGGTGTATTTTGTTACAAGACCTAAAAAGCAACGTGCACACAGCCATGGCTTTTTTTTTTTTTTTTTCAGTCTTCACTTGATCTGGCTAGAGTACACTCTAATCTGGCTTATTCGTGCACGCTCGCTGGCATGCGCTGGCTTCATGCACGAATCTACGTCCACAAAATTGGATAGCAAACATATTTTGGCATGTTTATTCGTGCGTATTTAAAATTTATCAAGTTACTCCATCAGCTTTAAACTACGGCAACTTGAACTTCACACGAAGCGCCTTAAGCCACGGTCACCTGTTTCACCATTATCATCATCATGATGAGCCGGTTGCTTTGTAAACTTGCCACCATAACACCAATGCCATAACATGGCCATAACTGTGCTAAATCATAGCCTGCTAAACGCTTGATATGCTGTTCTTTTCCGTTGTCTTTTCTTGTGACGCTTTGTAAGCAGTGATACTGGCACCATTGGTACCATTTCCAATATGTACCGCACAAGCGGGTTCTATTGGAATACACAGTAGCTGTGTACTTTTCTTTGGATTTTGTAGAACAAGTCGTGAGTGTAACCAGTTGACTGGGAGCTCGCTTTGCGGCGACATTCAAGATGTAAACGATTGGCTCGGCTAGCTCGGCGCTTGTGACATCTGAGAAACTTTCTGCAGTTCAACATGCCGACGGTCATCCTGCTAGATGTGTCGCTGTCCATGTGTCGACCTGTGACGACACCCGACAGCTCGGAATCGCTCCAGCTGCGCCAACTGGCCGTGCATGGCATCAATGCTTTCCTCGATCACATGGCACAGCATTGTAAACTGGAATTTTGTGCATTGGTACGTGTACGCGTGTCACTTCCACATGCACCGTGAATATTTCGGGCTTTTAAATTGTTTAACAGAATGGTGCGTCAAAGCGCCGCCGAGTTGCCGCTTTGGTCACCGTGCAGCACTGTGCCGGGATTTTTAACTATCAATGGGACAGTGCAAACCATCTGCGTTGGTGGGTCGTTTTTACGGCTGCATGTGTATTGTCGACTCTCTCAACACGTGCTGTAGCAAACGAAAACGATTGAGGAAGAAGAAATCAAATCGAGCCGTTACAATTTTTCTCTGAATTTCACGTAACTGAGCCTCACATCACGTAAGGCTAGCTAACTTGTTGCTAGCGGTAGCGAGGCAGCCAAGAAATCTGAACGCGTGCTTTCGTGGTATTTTACGTCGCACGGCATGTATGCACTGGGTCCTTCAAGTGGCGAGTGCAGCTGCATGATATTTAACGCTTGCACCGGACGTGGCATGACTCAAAGATCCTAATATGGGGTTTACGAAAAGCTTAGCTGAATCGACTTCGTGGTAATATAGTGCAAAACTGGCACTGGATAAGAAACTGATTAGGACCAAGTATGGACAAGAGAGCTCGGTAAACATGTAAAAGTGCTGTCCCCTGGTTTAATTTTCAACTCGATAGCGTTAAGGCTCCCGTTCAGCGAAAAAGGCGGCAGCGGTGTCCACGGCGTGTCGAAAAACCCACGTCACAGTCACGTGATTCAGTCACTCCGTACAGAGTGGAGACAACGGCGGCGTTTACTACGGCGTTGGCCACGCGAATCGCGGACGCCTTAGTAGACTCCTTTGGCGGACGGCGGACGGACGCGTTGCCGGCGCTCATTCATTCATACATTCGTTATAAACGAATGAATGCGAAAAATCAACAGTGACTGTGTATGAATAAAAACCACTGAAGGGAACAATTAAGAGGAAGCTTTAGCTCGAGTGCTCCTATCTAAATACATGTAAAAGGAGAATTCGTTTTTCTCGGCAACCACTGCACCAAATTTGACAAGGTTTGTTGCATTTAAAAGACAAACTTAAAATCTAGTGACTGTTGGTTTCGAATTTTTGAGTTAGGTCGTGAATTTTTTATTAAAAATTGCCAAAAATCGAACATTTTCAAAAAACGAAACTGTCAAGTTTACAACTCTGTAACTCAACCACTAAACATGATAATACAATTCTGTGAATTGCATCTAATAGTACATCTAAAGCGGACAAAATTGATGTGTTACACATGAATATAAAAAATATTTAATCATAGGGAAATACAACTTTTGCAAAACCGTTGTAAGCGACGTAACAAATTCACGTAAGATGTAAAATGACATATTGAATTTGTCCGCTTTGAATGATCTAATGGATGCCGTTTACAGAACCGCGATATCAGTTCTTGATGCAGAGCTATGAATTTGTAAACTTTGTGCTTCCATTATTTTCAAGCGGTCAAATATTTGAAAATCGATTTAAGAAAATTCAAGCCCTAAATCGAAATTCCGCTTCCAACAGTCACTAGAATTTAAGTTTCTCTTTCAGATGCAACAAATTTCATCAAAATCGGTCCAGGGGTTATCTCATAAAAACGTTTTTGCGCTTTACATGTATTTGAATAGGCCGCGTCGGAGTTGGGCCCGAGCTAAAGCTTCCTCTTCAGCTATCACGTCATACTCTTAAAGATGCAGTTTAAGTGTCCCTCTATCTTTTTCTGTGCTGGTCTGTTCATCAAAATTCATGGGACAACACGATTGCTTTATTTTTTTGCCTGGTGCATTATCCACCAAGCGGCCTAAATATGTGGCTGGTACCTCAATTCTCAGTTTTTTGACGTGCCAGTACACTCTTTGTCCTTCTGCTAGAGTTTGCTGTGCATGCTGGTGCGCTCTCGCATTAGAACGCATTCTGTGGCTGCAGTGACATTTTCTTTCTTCTTTATGCAGCAAATTGCAACAATACTTGACTTGTTCTGAATGTTTGAATGCAGTCACTGACTGCATTATCTGTAGTCACGAAAAATTTAACCCATTAAGTACACATAGACCACAGAGGAATCATTGTTCAATCAGTTAGAGTCATTGTTACAAGCAGTGCAATGTTAGCCCAATTTCAGCATTTGTGTAGTTCATTTACTACCACTTTGCAGCAGTAGCATTTCTAGGACAGGTGTTTTCAGCCTGCTTGCAGAATGTTAATGTGTGCCAAGTATGTACCAACAAACCTGGTAGTGCCATTACATTTGAATATGCATCCCTTCGAAGCAGCCACAATGTGCAAGGTTCTGGTGTAGATACAGATACACCACAATGCATACTGTTGTTTTATTAAGAGAGATTCAGTTTAGCTGCTTCTGGCACCTAAAGCTTCCCATTATATATCTAAGGCCCTGATGCACAGTTGATCTCACACGTGTGCGGGTTCCCCATTACCATGCCCCATTACTGGGCTGATGGACTTGTTTTTCAGAGATAGAGACCTAATGTCGGTTGAAATAATTACAAAGTGGTCCAAATTGTAAGGAAGTGGCCAGTATAGTAATCATTTGGCTTGGTAATGACTAGCCTACTGTAAAGGCCACCCCACATTTGGCGTTTTCTGGCGTTTCGTCACCTGGTGTCGCTCAGCGACGACGTTTCGTGAGGGTGGCACGCTCAGCAGATCTCTCCGCCGGAGTGGCTTGATGAGTGCAGGTCAATCAGTGCTGGTCCGCATACCCGTCGTGTACATTACGCTCGTGTGGCTGGATACTCCCTCTGACTCCAAGAGAAGCAACGCCAGAAAAACCTGGTAAAAACGCTGAATGTGGGGCGGCCTTAATGGTGTCTGCATATTCACTTCTGTCTTTACCGAGTGAAAGAAAATAAGCCTATGTCTATCATGATGCAGGTGGTATTCTCATCACTTTGGGAACTGGTGGTGCCATTCACACGCGACACCGAGAGCATCAAGGCAGCCTTGGTGCAGATGGAGTGCCACGATCGCACAGACCTCAACCTTGGTTTGCAGGGAGCACGACAAGTGCTCCTCGATGAATGGGGTTCTGCAATGCCAGCACAGGTTGGTGTCATGATGCCTCACTCTTTTTTGGCACATCTCTGTGGGACACCTCGTGTGAAGAATATTGTTCATGCAACGTTTCCTTTTGCATATAGTACATCTGGTTGCACATGACCACTGCACCTTGAACTTGTGTATATAATTATGTGGTAGGCAGAAGGGCAGTGGGTTGGACTCAATGCCAACTCCGGCCAGCGGGGGGGGGTGGAGTTGGTTGTTTGTGTATGGGGCTTCAAGAATTTTTTTTTTTGTTACATTCCATCTGCTAACGACTCCAGTGAGTTATGAGCTGTTCATACTTTTGAGGTTAGTAGAGGTTAATGGTTGGATGAACTGACATAAAGCCTGGAAACAAACATTGTTTAAAGAGAGCCAAGTATGAAACCCTATGTACAGACCAAGTTGTCTTATGTCAGGTAGTCCCCACAGTGGCGTCTGCATCGGCAGGCGTTTGGTGTGTTGTGACACGACATCCCTTAGCACACAAAGGTTGGACTCTCCCGCGCCTGACCGTGTGCGGCTTAGCCATGTCCAGGGAAAAGAAGATCCTGGGTGTTGAGCCAATGCTGAGTGCTTGGACCTTTATGGCCCCTTGGTGGAGGCAACACACCTCTTTGGCCTCGGCGTCACATCGGCGGCACCCCCGGACTGACCCACCTGGGTGAAATCAGTGGTTGCCTTTTCCTGTCTCTCTCTCCCCAATCTTCGTCTTTCCCTCCCACTTTCAATCTTTCCGGTCTTCTCTTCACTTCTTCTCACTTCCAAATTTCTGGGCGGCAAGTGTGTAATCTTGTGTGGCTAACCAGTCTTGGTTATGCTGTATTTGATTATAGCAGGGATGTAGAACTGGCGCACGCAAGACAATCTTGTTGTGTCCCCTTGTTGGGCTCCAGGGAGGATGGTTCACATCTTTGCTGAACAGACATCTCTCTATGGCAACACAATTTCCTCCGCTTCTCAATCACGCCCTGAAAAGGGCACGCAACGAAGCAACTTCCAAGTTTTTTTACAAAAGCAAGGAAAACCTCCCAAAGTATCATGTGATAAATAGTGAGAAGGCTGGAAAAAAATCTGTCCACCGGAACGATTCGACTAGGCTATAAAGCGAGCAAAATGGCTAGCGGTGGCTTGTTACTTGAGGTGTGTGATAAAGTGCAGTACAGCAAGCTTCCAGACTTTGTGACCTTTGGAGACAGTGCAATTACTATTGCTGCTCATTGATCAATAAACACAGTCCATGGTGTAGTTTCAGAACAGGATCTGTTGGAACTCACTGAGCCGGAGCTTCTCGAGGGCTGGAAGGAGCAGAATGTGTTTAAAGTAAAAAGGATTAAGATAAGACATGATGACAAGGAAGTACCGACTAAGCACCTAATACTGACATTTGACAGAAGCTCATTGTTTCGAGTGCCAAAGATTCAGTCATGGCTCCCAGTTGTGCTGAGGTCGGCTCACTTGTGCTAAGTGCGATGCCAGTGACCATGGAGCAGAGAACAGTACCAGTGACCCTCAGTGACCCTCATTGCATCAACTGTGATGGTGGGCACCCGAAATATTCTAGATCATGTCCAACCTGGAAAAAGGAAAAACAAATTATAATCCTTAAAGTCACACAGAACATCTTGTACACCGAAGCACGTAGACGGTTCTTCATTGGTTTAAAGGACGCATATGCTGATGTGGCGCATGAGGGGGCTGTGCCAAATCACTTTATGCCATCTGCTCGGCCCGCACAGATTGGGCTATCGGCTGTGGCACCTGCCCCTGAGGCAGTAGTAGGTAAAACTACCATGTCCACTTTGCAACAGAGCTCGGCGACCTTCGGGCAGTCAGGCCAGAAGGCCTCTCCTCGCCAGGTGAGGTCTGAAACATGAACAGCCAGCCTCCAAAGGCGGGCAACCAGCACCTCCCAGGAGGCAATGGACACAACATCGGCGCCTCTGGCGCTGAAGGAGCAGTGCGGGTCACTTGACCACTGCAAAAAGCAAAGAGAAAAGGTCAGGGGTCCAGGCAAGGATCCCTGACCATTATACTATTTTTCCCTTCACACACAGAACACTTATGTATTATTATTAGTTAATAAAGGGAAAATCAGACGTCCACCCTTTCGTAGCAATTGCTACAAAGGAAACCCATACAGGTTCCTCGAAAGGAAAGCCTCAGTGTTGAAGAAAAATTCGTCCTGGTCCGGGACTCAAACCCGGGACCACCGCCTTTCCGGGGCAGCCGCTCGACCATCTGAGCTAACCAGGTGGCTAGTAGATGGCAGGGCGAAGTCGAACTTAATAAAGTAATTAATAAAGGGAAAATTCCCCTTTCCATTTCCTGATTACACTGACCTTAAACAGCAACAACAATGCCCTCCAGATGTCCTTCAGTGGAAACTCGCTTCGGCCAATTGGAACCATTTTAAAGAATCAAGCTATTTATCATGATATTTTATCAGGGAATTTAGTATAGATGATGTGGTGGCTTATTTTACCTCTTTTATAATAGATGCCTCAGAAAAATGCACTCCAGAAGCTACCGGTAACTGATGCAAAAGGCGAGTTCCTTCATGGAATGATCAGTGCAGGAAGGCATGAAGGAAACAAAATAAAGCATGGGGCACACTTCATCATTACCCAAATGCAGAGAATCTCATCCAATTCAAACACATCAAATCACAGGAAAGGTGTACACGAAGGCAAGGGAGGAGGGCAAGCTGGGAGAGGTTTATCTCCGGCATAAATTCGTACACACAGGAGGCGAAAATATAGAACGGGTTCAGAAGGCTTAAGGGCCAGCGAATCCATCCGCTGCCTTTGGCTAATAACCAAGGAAAAAGTCTGAATGACCAAGCCAATGCGCTTGGTGAGCACTTGAGTGCGTTTCTAGCTCTACCCACTATTCCAAGAGTTTTCCGAAATACAAAGAAAGGGAGGAACGGAAGCCACTCAACCGTAAATGTAGCACAAATAAACCTTTTAACTGGCCTTTCTGCATTGCCGAGCTGAAAGCTTCTCTAAACACATGTCAGAACTCTGCTCCAGGTCCTGACAGAGTTATGTACGAGATGATTAAACACCTTCACCGAGACACACAAATCGCACTACTCGCACTCTTTAATACTCTCTGGGCAGCTGGACATCTTCCATCCTCATGGAAAGAAGCTATTGTCATCCCTATGTTGAAACAGGGCAAAGATCCCGGCTCAGTAACATGCCATCACCCGATAGCGCTAACAAGTTACTTCTGCAAGTTTTTCGAAAAAGTGATGTCGCTGTCTTCTGCACAACCTTAAATCGAACAAAATGCTTAGTCCATACCAGTACGGATTTAGAGAAGGCTGGTCAACAACTGACCACCTCGTGCATGTCGAGGCTATTATTTGTGATGCCTTTGTCCATGGACAGTTTTGTTTTTATTGATAGTTCTTGGCATGGAAAAGGCCTATGACACTACATGGCAATATGGAATCCTTCGAGACCTGTCACAAATGAGCACCAGGGGGAACATGCTGAATGTGATTGAGAGTTACCTCTCAAAACGTACTTTCTGCGTAAAAATAGGCAACACACTCTCGCGTCCATTTACACAGGAAACTTGGGTACCCCTGGGAGATGTGTTAAGCTGTATGCTCTTTATTGTGAAGATGAACACAGTCCATTACTTGCTGCCTTAAGCCATTTTCTGCTGTCTATATAGATGACGTACAGGTTGGTTTTAAATCATGCAACTTGGCAGTCTGCGAGAGACAAATACAGCTTGGGCTGCTGAAAGTATTTCAATGGGTAGATGAGAATGGGTTCAAGATCAATCCATAGAAAAGCTTTTGTGTCCTTTTTTTCAAGAAAGAGAGGTACGCTCCCTGATCCCACTATTCCTGTGAACAAAGAACAAACATTCTTAGGTATCATACTCGATCCGAAACTAAGTTTCATCCCCCACATCAGATACCTCAATGCCAAGTGCCTGAAAACTATGAACATACTGAAAATTCTCTCGCGCACAAATTGGGGCAGTGACAGAAGATGCTTAATGAATCTCTGCAAAAGCCTTATTCGATTGCATTTAGACTATGGGGCTATGGTGTATCAATCTGCTACACCGAGTGCCCTAACAAGTCTTGATCCTGTTCGTCACTTAGGCATCTGCCTGGCCACAGGAGACTTCAGAACTAGCCCAGTACAAAGCCTCTATGTAGAATCTAATGAGAGGCCACTCCATCTGCAAAGGTCTTACTCCAGTTTCATGTATTTCCTAAAAGCTCACTCTAACTGTGGACACCCTTGTAACGAAACCGCAAACGATATGACTTGTGCCACACTTTTCAAAAATCGTCCAACAGTGAGAGGACCGTTTTCACTACGTATGAAGAACCTCAGCGAAGAAATGGCTGACCCATTTCTTGAAAATCCTCTAATTGCTCCAGCCAAGCCAGTACCACCATGACGGTGGCAGCTGATAGGCTGTGACATGTGTTTTGCAGAAGTTACAAAGAACGCTCCAAAAATACACATAAAAACGCACTTTAAAACTTCAGTCAAAGTACTTATGTCAAGAATTCTACACTGATGCATCAAAATCGCATGACAACATTTCTGATGCTGCAGTCGGCCCATACTTTTCTGATTCTGCCTGTTTGCATCCAGAAACAAGCATCTTTACGGAGGAAGCCTACACACTATTGTCGGCTGTAAGGCGCGTCAAAGAACTAAAACTACAAAAGCGTATCATATCTACAGATTCATTAAGCGCCGTCAAAACCTTAATGTCTCTACAAAAGAATAAAAATCCCATCTTTACTGAACTATATTCAATCCTATGTACTTCGTATGCATCTCATCAACATATCATAACTTGCTGGGTACCTGACCAAAGAGGCATCAAGGGTAACATGCTTGCAGACTGTATAGCTACATCAGTAACTCCCAAACCAAGGAATTGTTCCTTAGCTGTCCCTGTCGTAGATTTAAAGCCCTTTCTATGCAAGAAACTAAGGGACCATTGGAAACATACGTGGGACACTGAAACACTCAACAAATTTCACATTATTAAGCCAAATGTAGGAAACTGGCCACTGCTTACAAAATTAAGACAAACTGAGATTATTGTTTGCCGTTTTAGGATAGGCCACACATATAGCACTCGCCCCTACCTGTTGATCGGTGATCAGCCTCCTGTCTGCAATAAATGTGGTGTTACGTCAACTGTCCTTCACATCTTGATAGAGTGTCGGGAAGTAGAAGATCAAAGAAAAAAGTACTTTGCCCCTGTATACAGACAACACATCCCCTTCACCTCGCAGTTTCTCAGCATTGAACCGCCTTTTCATATTGTTTCAGTTGCTTTTTCATCCACTTTAATTTCCATTAATTTATCGTTCCTTCATTTCATTTATTAAGCGCAAGTAATTTCCCCGATGTTGTCCTTGGTGTCAGTGTTTGTTGGCTTCTTATGATATGACTAATAAAAATCGGGACCCTCGGTTAACCCCCTTCTCTTCCCTTTTCATATTAAGTTAGATTTAAAGGTTTTGTGAGATGTTGGTACATTGCAAGCTATCAGCCAGTAGTGGCGTGACTATGACCTCCAAAGTAGGCGAAGATAGGCTTGCATGCAGGTAGCGTGAGAATAGAACACGTTAGCACGCTTGATCTGAGCGGATGCGGTGTCGGCCGTTCCCGAGGACCCACTGCACTATGGCTCGCCAACCTATATAAACTGTGGCTATGGTGGCCAGCTCTTCGCGCCGCCTCTCACAAATTGGTGATCTGCACGACCGAACCTAGCCTTCCCGCAAATTGGTGACCCACATGACCGAGCCCAGTGTCGGTGCACCAACTCTATCAAGGCGAGGGACGTAGCCTCACGCGGTTTGGCAGACGTCCCGCAGTTGTAGGGTGTGTGGGAACTGTAAATTGACATGCCAGACATGTGGTTCATCCAGCTGGATAGCCACTTCGTTCTCAACAAGGTTCCAGGCCCCGGCTGCATTACAGGCTCCACTTGCCACCCCCCAGCCCTGACTTCTGCGACGACTTGCGGGTGGCCGTCCTTGGTCACTATGTCATCTCGAGTGCTCAGTCACATCCGCTCTCGCCATTTCAACCATTCGCGTCATTCCACGTTTTATCCCACATCGCCTTCATCCCACATCGCCTTCATCCATACGTGCCAATCGTCAGCATGGGCCGGCCCTAGCATCAGACCCTACTGGGTTCGTGAGCCTCCTCCCCAGCTCAAAAGGAAGCTGTGTGACGACTCTTTCCAAAGAATTCACTGGGCCAAATGTATGTGCTTACGGCTATTCTACGGCTCACCGCTCTCCTTCCTTGGACATTCCCGCAAGCTGTCTGCTTTTTGTTTGGAGGCACTTCACTCATCACTGATACAGATGCTCTCCCACTGGCTCCACTAGGTGCAAATTTCACTCTTGTAGGCATGGCCGTGCCACAAGTACAACCTTCATGATGTATTCAGGGACCACCGCAACCCTGATGCTATCGGCATTCGAGATTTCACCACTAGCAGCAGCAGGCGAGCCTTGCGTTGTTCTGTGCTCATGTCTTTTGTGGATGCATGGCCTACCAAAGTTTTACAGGAGCCAGCTCTGCCATCTGGTTTCTTCAGCTTGAGAATCACTTCTCTATCAGCAACATGAGTGACCAACACTCGCGCTATCTCCACACAAGTCTCGAGCTGCCAGACGGTCTACTTTCGGAGCTCTGACTTCTACAGGCCTGGGCATCTACGAGAACCTGCGGCAGGTCGCAATTTCGCACTACGTATCACTGTAGCTGCGCCTCGCTCACAAACTGCACTGCTAGTGCTGTCTGGTACATCTCTCTGGCCGGCCTAAATGAACTGTGGCTACCTCTTCACGCAACCTCCGATAAATTGGTGACCCAGACGACCATACCCGGCCTTCCCACAAGCCCCAAAGATTTGTAGCACATCTTCTCACTAGAGGCTGCTGCTGCGATAGCATTTTGTAAAGCATGTGCCTCCCAGCCCTTGCATTCAAGGGCTCACTGGTGAGGTACGAGTGCTACTCTCACTCACACGTTTACAGAATTATCCCTTTGTAATGAAACTTTTATGGTCATCACTAGTGATTATCCTTAAGTTTATTTATTCTATTATTATTGTTATCATCATCACCATCATTATTATTATTCTACTGATTATCCTTGCAGAATGCAGCTTTCGTGTTGATACTAGTATACATCATCAGTCATTACCATAATTTTATTATACATATACATTTTACACACTTTAGAGCGACTGTGTTAAGGCCCTTTTGCAGCCACACCTCATCTACCTCTTGCAGTTCATTACTACATTACCAACTCATTAACACTAGCCTGAAACTTTTTGGCCATACTTTGCCCTTGCGCCATAAAACCTTATATCATCATAATCATCATCATGTCAAGCAGCTTGTATCATACTTTGATAGATGTCTTTTTACACCATAGGTAGACCAGCTCGGGATAGAGAAAATTGCAATGTTAGACCACAGTGTTAAGCCAAATAGAGTCGACTTGCAATATAATGAACATGGATATGACTGACTATCAGATACATTAAGTAAATCTAAAATTAATTTTTCTTGCGAAGTCTTGTATGCTGCTTATAATGAATATTGGGTATAACGAAGGTATTTTTTGTATTGGATGTGACTTCATTATAACAAGGTTTGACTGTAATGGCACAGCAGTTATGTGACCTGATTTTGTTTTACACAGGTAATTCTTGTCACCGATGGTGCCCTTAGTGGCTGGCGGGGATCAGAGGATGGCGGTCCAGGACGGCTACATGCTGTCTGCCTGCACCCTGCAACTGGCGCGCCACCCCCAGCTCTTGGTCCACTGGGGCGCCTAGCTCAGCGAATGGGCGGCCGTCTGTTCCTGCCCGAAGGAGGCCTGTCAATCCGTAGTGTGCAGCAAGCTTTTCTGAATTTGGCGCAGGCACAGTACGCACCTTTTCACGGCGTGCTGCGTTGTGGCCAGCTCTGGTCCAGTGTCAGCCTCTGTCCACCACCAGAACCCCAGAAGAGGCCACAGGACTTTGGCTGGGCCCAGCCATCAACGACCATCCAGGTAATTGTGTGCTGCAGATGTAGACACATTTGCACAACTTCAGGAATAGTATTCTAAGCATATGCGGTGAACTGCATCATGTTGTTTCACTGACTGGCTCCTACAAGGCTATGGGCAACCAGCACTGACACTTCGCATGCCAACAGCAGCACCGTAACACACAGCTTAGCAAGCGGAGGAAACAATTTAAGTAGTACGTACTGCAATTTCACATCTCATCTTGAGGCTTCTGACTCCAGCTTCTGACTTGGTTGGACACTGGTGTGCTAGAATATAGGAGCACATGTGCTCCTCAAAATGTGTGTGGCCATGGGCAGAGCTTAGCTGGATGCATTAGCTAAAGCAAACGATACAGGTACACATTTGTTATCATTCACAATGCCATGTCATTTTCGTGGCCTCTACTAGGTGGACGGTGTCAGCATATTTTAGTTACACACTCAAACTGCCATAGCACCTCCTGGCCAGTGGTGCTTGCCCACAGTCTCATAGTAGCGCGACAGAATGATGCAGTGAGACAACATAGGAGTGAGGCAACATCATATAGTGAGACAGCCTGATGGAGACTAGCTCATATGAACAAAGCCCATGCTGCAAATTAGACTACTTGCCTTTATCGAATTCATCCTGTATGATGGTTTAACCTTGCAATGAGTTTACCATGTGTGCCTGGATAATGTCATTCACCTGCATTGCTGATATAAGCGATAGCAAGGCCTTTAACCTGATTTTGCTTTTTACAAGGAGCATCTCTAGGCAGAATGCTAAAGCTGCAGAGGGATTTGAACCAACGTCATTGTAACAATAAATATTGCTTTCGTCTACATGCCACAAATAACAGTGCAGTCTATGGGAGACTGCCATAAACTGCAACTTCTGCAGTAAAAGGCATCTGGTCATGTAACTGTCCAGTCATCTTATCATGAGAAGCCAACAAACACTGACACCAAGGACAACATAGGGGAAATTACTTGTGTTTAATAAATGAAATAAAGAAACCATAAATTAATGGAAATTAAAGTGGATGAAAAAACAACTTGCCGCAGGTGGGAACCGAACCCACAACCTTCGCATTTCGCATGCGATGCTCTACCAATTGAGCTACCGCGGCGCTGTTTCCCCATCCACTTTCTTGGGTATTTATGTGTCCTAGTAGAACCCTGGGAGTGTTAGCCAGCGCCATCACTCACATACCTTGGCGGCTGACGTGGAACGTCTTTCTTGCATTTCTTCGCATTTCGCGAAATGCGAAGGTTGTGGTTCGGTTCCCACCTGCGGCAAGTTGTTTTTTCATCCACTTTAATTTCCATTAATTTATGGTTTCTTTATTTCATTTATTAAGCACAAGTAATTTCCCCTATGTTGTCCTTGGTGTCAGTGTTTGTTGGCTTCTCATGATATGACTAATAAAAATCGGGACCCTCGGTTAACCCCCTCTCTTCTCGTTTATTACATAACGAGGGTCTCGAATCCGGCAACATTGATGCCTTCAGGTAGCATGTGTGGGTTTATTGACCAGTTGCCTTCACCCAAAAAGATCACGTTCTCGTGACGCCTGCGGCAAGAAAGACGTTCCACGTCAGCCGCCAAGGTATGTGAGTGATGGCGCTGGCTAACACTCCCAGGGTTCTACTAGGACACATAAATACCCAAGAAAGTGGATGGGGAAACACCGGCGCGGTAGCTCAATTAGTAGAGCATCGCACGCGAAATGCGAAGGTTGTGGGTTCGGTTCCCACCTGCGGCAAGTTGTTTTTTCATCCACTTTAATTTCCATTAATTTATGGTTTCTTTATTTCATTTATTAAACACAAGTAATTTCCCCTATGTTGTCCTTGGTGTCAGTGTTTGTTGGCTTCTCATGATATGACTAATAAAAATCGGGACCCTCGGTTAACCCCCTCTCTTCTCGTTTGTCCAGTCATCTTGTAGCAGAGTGACTGCCACCTGCAATCCTTATACATTCTAGAGATAAATCTCATTTTTGGCATAACTGGAAATCCACACGTGAATCTACATGGCATGCGTGTAGATCAGTGCTATTTTTGTAACATGTTAAATCTTATTGTCACCGTTCAGGTTTGCGGCTTCCTTGGGCTGCAACAGGTGGCTAATCCACCAACTCTGTCCCGTCACTTGGTGCTCCCTGCACCAGGTCCTGAAGAGGCAAGACCCACTGAACCCAAGGAAGGAGGACGTACAGGCGAAGAAGAAGAAGACAGCGATGAAGGCAAACAACCATCTTTCTGTGTCTTGTTGCACGGGAGCCTCAAGGTTGAAGGCATGGTGGCCCTATGCCAGATAGGACAGGACTGGTACGGCATGCTCTACTCCTGGGCTGACAGCAAGAAAAAGTCAAATCTTATGCTGTCTACCTTTGAGCCAGGGCTCGAGGCAGTGCCGTGGCTTGGCAAGTTGGACCATTTGGGACCGCAGGCACTGGCTCCTCTGGGGAGCGAAGCACTTCCTGTTAAGTCAAACGACAAGCACAGCTACTCGCACAACTCGGTCGTGTGGATCCGCCAGTCTGACCTGCAGGCAGACATCCAGAAGATTCTGCGGCATGCACGGAAGCTGCCAGAAAAGACGGCAAACTTCTATAAGGAATTGAACCGACTGCGGCGCGCTGCACTCTCGCTTGGATTTCACGAGCTTTTGGAAGGCATGGCCACAATTCTAGAGCGAGAGTGCACACTGCTGCCAGGCTCGGCTCATCCGGATGCTGCCCTGCAGCTGAGCCATGCGTCGTCATTCTTGAGGGGCCCCAGCTGCAAGGACTACACGGCGGCATTGACACCACTGCGAACCAAGTTCTCTTCTCAAGACTGATCATCGAAAAGTGCTGTAGAGAGACATTCATATGGGTGAAGGCGTCTGTTGTACCCATGTCACACATGTGCTTTCGATGACAGTTGAAACCAGTGACCTCCTGTTAGTTCTTTCAAGAAAGATTTTCCTCAACAGAGGCACTAGTTGTTTGTTTCAGTAGCTGTTGAATGTATATCTGTATGACACAGGTATGACGTGCAGCACACCAAACCCAAGTTGGAAAAGACGCATATAAATGAACCACTGTCTGTGGTACTTATCACCTCATATGTAATTTTCCTGTCCTGACATGTTTTTTTTTTGCTGTAATGTTAGTCCTTACACAGTTGAACAAGGAACTTGTAAATACATGGTAGGCACTTTATGTTGTACCCTTTATACGCACTTGCAATGTGATATGAGCTTTTGTAAATTACTTGTGAATATTTATCTCTGTGTCTGGAAGTGACAGTCAAAGGTGTGATACGGGCACTGTTTATAAGATTAAGGTAATGTTACATTCATAAGTTCGTGTGCCTAAACACAGCATTATTGGAACTCTTCTACTGAAACCTTGAGAAGACCTTCATGCTATTACATTCCTGGAAGCAACATTGAAATAGGCTGTTAAGTTAGAATATAGCACGGACACGTTATGCAGACATTTCCCAAAGAATAAATTGGCAAATGCAGTTAAATCTTTTAACAAAATTGATTTTACAGCTGAAAAAATTGTGTAATCATAGTTTTTAACAGTGCAAATGATCTTATTCCCATAACAGTCGTATTGGCTGACACGACATGAATGGGCAATTTTGAGCAATGTTAAGGCTGTGTTGAGGAAAATAGCCCATTTTTGATGCCATAGCTGAAAAGACCGCCATTACCGGTTGCCAGAAGTGACGCATGACTTGATGCAAGGCACCTCGGCATGACCTTCGGGATAAGCCCAGACCACACGTATGCTTGCTTTTGATAGCGCTTTACAATGTGCGACCTGGATTTGGCCACAATCCATTCGTCAAACTGGTGCAGGGCAAAGCCGGTCCACATCACGTAGCATGGCCCGACTGGAGTTGCGCATAGCTGCGTGTGCTACATAGCGCAGCTGCCCTGTGGTGTCATGATGAGCCTGCTCGCCATTGATGCGCTCGGACAACTGCACGCTCCGATTAGTTTTTGCGGGTGACCTAGCTCCAGGTGCTTGCAATGTGAGCCAGCCGAAGTGCCTGGCACCCGCAGTGTGCTGAAAGAATTTTGGAGGCGGTGTGTTCGAATTTATGTCATAGTGGCAACACCAGATGCACACATTGTCCGCTCAGGTGCTATTAAAAGCTGCTAACAAGAAAACTATACAATTACCAGCCCTGTGGCCTTGCCAAGATTGCTTCAGTCTGATTCACTACTCATTTATAGCAAACTTAGCCGAAGTGAAATTTAGTTACAGTTGGCCTTTCATGAAGGAAGAAAGAAATAATCGGGTAGCCAGCACGTAAGTGTACGAATGCATCAATGGTAATTTGTACATGGCATGCTACCTAGAAAAGCCAAGGTTTAAGAAATTGTTTCTTTGTCTGGAAACAAAACCAGTAAAGTTTTGATAGTGTCCATTCTACAGGACTGGTCAATTCACATCTTGCTCTTGGTAGTCTATCAATGATACGTACTTGTGGGGTTAAAAGGAGACGCTACATTCAAGAAAAATACCATCGAAGGAAAGATTTCTGGCTTAATTCACTAAGCACCACTTGGAAAATTGTTTCTCTCCCCTAAATAAAATGCATGAAAAGTTCACAGAATGTAAAACCACTGCCACATGCAAGCCATGATTAGTGCTACATGTATATACATGTGGCATGCTAGAGCTGTTAGGACTCTGCATTACCACAAATGGGGTGTGTACACTAGGTTTTATTGTTAGTAAAATTTAAAAAATGTAGTCACCTGCATGAATGGTTGGTAATGTGCAGAAGAGAAGAACCCACTATTGTGCAACATAAGCATAATGGGCTAACTTTGCGGTGTGCAAAGCAGTGGCTTGGAAGCACTGTGATAGGATGTCAGTGGTGACAATGGGGTGCACAGGGCTACTGATTGAGAAAAAATGTGCACAGCTATCAATATGTTCAAGTTAAAACTGTGATTTTCTGTACTTGAGAAGTTTTCAGGATAGTTAGAAAGCAAATGAAAAAAATCTGGTAGGACTTCCAGTGTGCTGAGCATTGCTTTGAGAGAGATGAATACCATGTATGGATTTCTTTCCTCTCTTACTGTACCACGAATGCTGAGCAATGCCCTTAACCCTTTAACCCCCAATCTCAAGTTGTACTCGGCATGGGAGGTTCTACCCAGTTGTACCAATATTGCCAATGACGAGCACGGTCAGTAATTGGCTTTGGTTTCAGTTTTCAACACTACAAAGCAATGCAAGTTCGGATTAAGGATCAAGTGATGTATTTTCAGAATCAGAAATGACTGCAAAAATTTATTGCATAAAAGAATTGGGAAAATTTAGCAGTATGCTTTTCTGGAATTAATTTTAGTGTTAAAGCGTTAGGACTCACTCCCACTTCAATCATCTCAACAATTGCAAATAGTGTTTAATAATTGCGTGCTATTAAATTAACATAATTGCACATTCAGTCTAGTCACTGTAACTCCTGCCATCAGAGGACAGGATATGGTGAACACTCATTAATATCACAAATGAAGCCATGTTGTGTCAGTGCCAGCTTGGTGGCCCGTGAATCTGGTGTTCTGCTGCTGACTGCTAGAGTGTCAGTTCAATTCCTAGCTGCTACAGCCACATGCAAATGGGGTTCGAAGGCGAAATGTGTGTGCACTTGTATTTAACTGCACATTAAAGAGCCCTCCATGTGGTCTAAATTAATCCACTCTTCTGCTATGGCTTCCCTTGTAAGCCACAATGCAGCTTTTGAACTTCAAGCTTTGGTGATCATGATGTGTCACCATATCTTGACACACATTTTAGGATATCCGTAGTGTGTTTGAACAACACAAAGCCTATCGTGCTACAACTTTACATGCTCAGACATTACGATGTGCCTATGTTGAGCAGGGAGCAGCTGAAGACTCTTTCATGCAGTTTTATTTATTTGTATGGTGTGTCTGCTAAAATAAGTGAGATATTTAATCATTGCTATAGTACTCAACATGGCGTTGCATGCAGAGCATTCTGGTGGAACTATGGGGCATTGTTCATAAAATGAAGTGAATGATGCTTTTTCATCATCTGTGCAGTATTTTTACAGTGACACAGTGTGGTTATAATTGATGAGCATCCAGTTTGAGGTAGGCTGCTGGCTGGTGCATGCCTTCATTATTGATTCTGGTCAGTGGTCTAAGCCACCTTTCTTGCTTCAGGATTGTCCTGGCTTGTCTTGCTGCTCCGAGTTCAAGGCAGCTGTCTCCACAGTCCTCTTGATCATTGATTGTAAGGTGTTCAGGGGCTTCACGTGTTGGTAGTACGTGTGCACTCGACGTGTGTAGTGACTCTGCAACAGCATACATTAGGGACATGAGGCTTGAGACTCTACAGGAGCTCAATATTGCACATCATTTTTTGTTTGGGATTGAATGAAAATATTTTTGTGAGAAATACAAATTCAATTTTGTGCCAATACAATATTGGTGATGGTGGTCATCACGCATGTGACACATGTAACTTACTAGCCTAATTAATTAATCAAATTACCTGACATAGTGGATTTGTTGGCATAGTGGCACCGCTAAGCCCAGGGCATGGGATCAAATCCCGGCCACTTTTCTGTGCAGTAAAGGTGAAATCACTTCATCCCAGGCATTGGGTGCACATTAAAGAGTCCCAGATAGTCAAAATAATTCTAGAGTCCCCCACTATTGCCTGACTCATAATCACAGTGTGGTTTTGACACCGAAAACCTCAGAATTGAATTAATCAGGTGGTTATAAGCATTAAGAGACATGTTGCTGTTGTATTCGAAAATTGCCTTTATTTTTTCTATACAATACAAAGGACCACAGACTAAAAGCTACAAAAGTGTAGCTTGAGTACACTTGAGGCCAGTCAGTTGGAGTTGACAACAAGAAATAATAACACTAAGGTATTTATTCACTTAACCCTTTGTGGTACAGTGGTACAAATATGTACCACTTTTTGGGCACGTTTCAAATGCCCGTAATGAAACAACTGTTCAAATTGGAGACAATTTTACTAGTACTGCCATCTACCAAGGCATTTAGAAAGCTTTATGGGCGTTTTTATCTTATTCCGTCATGTGGCGCGAAGAGTAACTTAGTTTTTGCAAATGTCTTCATTGCGGTTCAGTAC
This sequence comes from Dermacentor andersoni, assembly GCF_023375885.2. Classification (NCBI taxonomy): domain Eukaryota; kingdom Metazoa; phylum Arthropoda; class Arachnida; order Ixodida; family Ixodidae; genus Dermacentor; species Dermacentor andersoni. The sequence continues at coordinate 64,024,265 of NC_092815.1, read as the reverse complement.
GTGCTGCTGTGGCGTGGGAAAAACACAAAACGCTGCTTCAACATGCCTACTAAGTGTATCCTTTTACCCGTTTGCTAAATGGAACCTAGTGATTCATCTGCAATTATATATACATACATTGAGGGCGCACTAATCGTTCACCGTTTTGAATTGTCTGTTCTGGGCTCACTTTTGGCTGGGGTTGTTAGGCCTAAGTGGACGGCTATCGCACCGGTCAAATCGCACAGGCCGTGCATTTGCATTTTTTCTGAAAGCGGAGGTAATAGCAAAGGATTGTCGCCTGTAAAAGCAAGAAGGGGACGGCAAGCATATGGTAGGAGTTCCTGACGACATCAGACTTCTCGGCCGAGATCGTCACCCGTAGCGGTAGGTCTGTCGACAGAGGTGTAGGTGGGGTTCCACGACACAGCAGCAAGTTCGAACGAGCTTTCTGTGCAGCAAATGCCAAGTTCCGCTATGTGTCGAATGTTTTTAGCCATTCCACAAGTGAACAGCAGCATTGACTTTGTAAATATCGTTCCTGTTACACATTGTCTCTTCATTTTAAACCGCCTGCGGACAGCGGTACAAAAGTGTACCACATTTCATTTCTTCTAGTAAAGTCAGTGGTACATATATGTACCACTTTTCTTTCGAGAACTGCTGCACCATGTTTCTTGAAAAATGTGTCAAACATTTTCTTTTGCCCTGCTGAATGCTATTCTTCAGATTTTATGAACGAAATTTCAAGGAAAAAGTAGCACCTCACAAAGGGTTAAACAAGTACACTTGTAACCTTCCAAAATGTAGCTTGTGTGCAGAACTAGGCAGTCCAGCTTGACCACAACTGTGACATCTAAATTAATCACTGAATAACAAATACTGACTGTTTTTTAATATTTGGTACACATAAACACAGTACAAACGCTTCCCAACAGCCAAAACATAACATTTATTTAACTACATTTGTCTAAGGAGCAGGATACAGTCAAGAACAATTAGAATGGCAAGAGTACAACAGACCCTACAACATTGCATAATATTTAACACACTAGAGCAAAAGAAATGAGTGTATAATGTAAGGACAAATGAAAATGTCAGCGCTGAAGGACACATCTTTCTCACTCCACTGAAGCTAATGAAAGCATAATTCAATTTTAATTTATTAAAATGTGTAACCGGGAAGTCATGGCTTCTTTTCCCATATTCAGTATAAACATGCAGTACAACACACATCTCTATGTAGCAAAGAGGGCGGACTTCCACGTTCGTAATTTTGAAACTTTCTAGAAAATATTTCTTATTCAATGCAGTTAATGCTCCGTATAACAAAGCTTAATATATCGAAATTCTCGATATAACGAAGTGTTTACCTTTTTATAACTTTTTGGCCATAGTACACCACGTATATTGAACTTCAATATAACGTGTGTTTATTCACGATTTATACATCAAATGTTCTTGACTCCGCGAACGAATACAGAGACAATAAATGGAGATTTCCGCGGACGCAGATGATCAAATGATTTAATTACATGCGGCTGCTTGCGAAGGCACCTCTCAAGTGCCCACGCGATGGAGAGTGACCGCCGAAGCGGAGCAGCGTCACGTTCTGCATGGAGTCCAAGTGAAATAGGATTCTCTTGCGCCCCGCGCGCTGTGTGCTTTAGGTGCAAGTGAGAGCTTGTGTGGGTGAGCAGTGAAGGATGGTGCCTCCATGAGCACCGTCTTCCCGCAAGAGCAAGGGGGGAGGGGAGCAGGCTTGCGGTAACGCGATCAAGCGAGGGTGGGGGAGCAGATTGGCGCCTCCGTTTCTAGGGCGGCCGTGGCTGTGAGCATACGCAGCCTGCGCGGCCTTTTATGCCAAAGCAATTATATGGACACCCCAGGCGGTTTTCCGCTGTCGACTTCGACGTGATGTTCCGTATATAAAGCCCAATTACGATAAGATCGCCACCGCACGCCGTATGCTGTAGGTGCGAGGGTGAGCCGAGAAGCATGGCGACTTGATGCGGCGGCGTCTTGCGCGCCCAAGGGAGGAAAGCGGGAATAATGGGGCGATGTGCGCGCGCTAGAAGGAGGGATGGGCGGGGGCAGGTTAGAACGCATCTTCTATTTTGCGGCGGCAGCGCGCACGCTCTATCTTGGAGGTAAACTCCAGTGGGTACGAAGGCTAGGCGGCCCGAAATAAGTGATGGCTTCGTGTGCGCTGTGTTCTCGTGCGCCTAGTTCGCATTGAAGCGAGAGGCAACACGAAGGGAAAGCTTGGCAACGTGTTCATTAATTTAGTTAGTAAGCAAATGCTTACAGTAGTTTATGCAGTTGATAAAGCTCGTAACTTTCCTTCGTACAGCTGTCTAATAATTTGCTCTCGCAATCAATGCAACCTTTCAGGTGAAACTGTGACTTTCTTCAGAGGTAATCTGCCGCCTCGGCAATGACTTGGCGAGCTGAGATTGCGTGGTATCATGCGCCGTCTTGCGCGTTTAGTGCTGGAGGTTGCGTAATATCGAGTTTCGGAGACATGTCGAAGCGAGAGGCTGACGAAGCATTCGCTTCGGCGCTTTTCATGATGGCGTCTTCCCACTGCGGGCGGCACTATCAGCCGCCCGCAGACGGAGTGGACGCGAAAGCGTGGCTTCGCATCGTACTGCCGATGTAAACATATCGTCGATACGGCTTGAAACTGTATCTTTTCTCGCCGACTCTCAAATTCAACGAAATGATTCTTTTTCTCATTAAAATTTGTGTTTTCCGGTTGCCCGATACTTCGGAAAATATTGCGGCCCCATTCGTGTAATAAAAATCCACCAGATACTGTACTTATTTGCATAAAATATCAAATTCCAATATAACGAAATTTAAATAATTATAAGTTTTACGTGCCAAAAGCACTATCTAATTATGAGGCACGCCGTAGTGATAGACTCTGAAAACTTGGTTCACCAGCTGGGGCACCTAAAGCTAAGTGTACTGGTGCTTTCGTATTTCTCTTGCATCGAAATGCAGCCATCGTGACTGGGATTCGGTCCCGCGTCCTCGTGCTTAGCAGCCCAACACCAAAGCCACTAAGCAACCACGGCAGGTATAACGAAATTTCTATATAACGAAACGAATTGCCGATTTTACCGACTTTGTTATATCGAGGTTTAACTATATCAAACAAACACTGGTGTCGAGTTGTAGACATATCAAAACGTTGCACAATATATATATATATATATATATATATATATATATATATATATATATATATATATATATATATATATATATATAAGAATGAATATCACTTTGGAATTGAGTACCACACGCACGATTGATGGCAATAATCTGTAGTATTCTATCTAAAGCGTTCCATTTATACTGGAATATAGACAGCAGATTGTTAATCCATATTTCAGGACTGAATCCCCTAAGCATTTATAATCGGGCCATTGTTCTGACATGTTTATAACAAGATTTCTTTAAACGGACCCTGAAACGATTTCGACGATTTTGTACAAACGTCCTGAGTTGTTAGGGTAGGGTCGGGGCGCTCTGCGTATATCGTGTAACTTATTATAAGGTTTTATAGAGGCATCGCTGCCAATCGCAGCGGCGCCTCTCCCCTGTGTTTTCAGCCGCCCCCTTCCGATTGACGTAGTTATCCCAATCGACGTTAGTTGGGCGAGCTATCCGATCGGCTACGCAGGTTATGTCATCGATAATTTTTCCAACTTTATGGTGAACAAATATTTTTTGTAATAGCTGGAATGTTGGTTAATTTGTTATTATAAAAAAGTAATAGAACGACAATACACAACGACAATTTATTACTACACATTCACGCACTTCCAGTACACAGCAAGTGTCTGCTTGCGTTACAACGTTCTACTTGTTGATGCGAGCCGCGCGGTCAGTGCTGATCTCGAGCTTTCTTTCCGCGAACTCTATGGATCGCCCTTGTTACGTAGTGGGTTGCAAATCTAGCGATTGGCAACATCTCGAGCTGCGTCGTATCGTGTCCCTCTGCAAGGCAACATGCGAGAGGTGCGGCTGCAGCGTATCGGGCTGTCGGTATCGACCGGCGCCAGTATCTACGCGTTTGCTCCGTCACTTCACGCCGGAAGTATTCGGGCAAATGCAAGCGGACTGGGCCTGGGCGTTTTACCGGCTGAACGGAGGCGCAAACGTCAACGACTTGCACAGTGGTGGCACAGAGCTCAACCAAACGCAGAGCTAATATAACAGTAAGCAAGGTATTCTACTTTGCTGCTGGTGTAAATTTTCGGCTGGAGCGTAACTGTGAACACGTTGTCTTTTTAAATGTCTAAAATGCTTTACACTTGGCTACAGAAATAGTAGAGACTTTTATACCCAGGCAGCACACCAGCAATGGTCCAACCATGGCCCAATGCTGTCAGAAATTGGTACCAATATTGTACCAACGTTGGCATATTGGCAAAGTGCAACCCAATCCAATGCTGGCCCAACGTTAAAGCCAAGATTGGACCATTGTTATGCCAATGCAGCAGCCATTGTGGTGCCAGCGTAGGACCAGCGTTAAAGCTAAGATTGGACCAATGTTATGCCAATGCAGCAGCCATTGTGCTGCCAGCGTAGGACCAGCGTTAAAGCCAAGATTGGGCCAATGTTATGCCAATGCAGCAACCCTTGTGCTGCCAGCGTAGGGCCAGTGTTGAGCCATATCGTTGCCATTATTAATGCCAGCTTTGAGCCAATGCCCTTTGCATGACGAATATTTTAGATACGCTGGCTCTAGAGCACGCAGCCATTCTTACCGCAAACCTTTTGCTAGAGGCATTTTTTATAGGAATTGTCCCCATTCCGTCTTCCTCAATAGTAGCCAGGAAAGCTCGACAAAAAGATGTCAAGAAGCAGAAGTCATCTATACTTGCAAATAATAATAAAATGATACTGAAATTGACTTTTATGACAGTTTATTTGCGAATAAATGTTCACGAACAGGCATTTTCCGTGGACCTGGATGGGTGACGCTCGGTTATCTTCAAACAGTTTATTTACAGGCACTGCCCTCAGGATAGGAATTGGGCAAGGTGCCGAGGACGGTAGGCTGGACAGGGGTTTCAGGGCAGGGAGCTGACGTCGGTAGGCAGGTTGGTCAGTGCTTCGATGACGGCGGGCTGATCAGGGCCCCGAGGACCACGATAACGCGGTGGTTTCGTTGAAATTGCTACCATTTCCCATAGCGACTTCACCATTACTTGGAGATGCTTGCACTGTAAAATAAAAAGAAACATTATCGAGATGTTGGTATAACAAATGTATGTGGCAGTGTTTTCATTTGAAAAATCGCCATACCGCAACAATATTATGAGTCTGAGCAGAGAGGTCGAAGGGGTGAATCAGGAAATTTTCTTGCAAGTTTTCTAATGTAACACTTTTTAATATTTCGACATATATGGCATATTTCGTAGGTGTAACAGAATATTTAGAACAAACATAAAATGCGCAGGATCCGTCCACCTTGTTTACACCCCACACCTACTCAGCGTAGCACTTTAAAATTAAAAAATTGCAGCAAAACCTGCTACAGCACAAGAAGCCTAGTTTCAGACTGTCTAGGCAGAATGCGGTCTTCATGCGAAATTTTTATGTGGAAACCGAGAAGCTCCTTCAGGAAACACTAGCAAAAGAGGCATTTATTATACGAAAAGAAAGAAATACTGCCGGCTGGAAATGATGCTTGACCTAGAACAGTGAGAAGAAGCGCGGTTCCTCGCTATCACTAGCAGCATCACGCCGCGCGCATGGCTTGATAAAATCATCGTCCTGGAGTTTTGGGTGAAATTCACAGAGATTTACACGTGTTATACTCCGGGCACTATTCAAAGGCTGCGAATAAAAAAGAGCTATGTAATTACAGGCACTCTACATTAGCCAGGGCTGTTTCAGTAATATATATACCGCCTGATATTGATTGGGTGATATTGCTCCCTATAAAACTTATACATGCGCAAAACAAATGCACTCACCATTGTAAGATCCACGCTTCTGTATATCCGAGTTCATCTCACGTCGAAGACGGTGGCCATGAGCGCCGACTTTTTTTCTGGTTGTTGTTTCGCCTATATTAATTTTAACACTAACAAAAATTCGTGGCCACTTTGCTGTGTATTTCAAGATGCAGGCTTCTCAGTAGGAATGACGACCTGCAAGCGAGCATTTTTCACGATAGGAGTGCGCTGACAAACGTGGACAAGACGGCAAGCACTCAGGCGGTGTTGCACCCAGTCGGTGTGCTAGCGATGCATAGAAGGAAAGAGTGAAAGGAAAGGGTGAATGAAGAAAACGGTGTAAACGCCACTTTCCCCCGCTGGACCTAGCCCGACCGCGTTCCTTGGGCGGCACCGACGGAGGGAGACAAGCGGGACAATAGTGACCCCACCGCTTTTCCCCGTGCTTCCGAGAGCAGCCAATTCGACACAGCAGCTTATAGCTGCCTGAGTGCTTGACTGATAGCTTTGACCCGGCTCACGTGGTTGCGTGGGGGAGAGGCAAGTGGGGGCTGAAGGACGAAAAGTTATGCGAAAAAAAAAATCCGGAATGCGCCGTGCCAACTACAGGCAAGGACAAGAGGGAAAGCCGAAACGTGCAATAAATTTTTTTTTCTGTCAGGGGCATTCATACAAGGAGCTTACTACACCTGCACGAAAAAACAAATATATTGGAATAGGAGCATGATGATTATGTCACCGCAACATACCATGCATCCTAAACAAACAAGCAAAAGTTTCACTAATACTATGCGCTCCATCTCGATGCAATATAAAACGGTTCCATCAGCTCTGTGGCACTGTAATTCTCGATTCTCCTCGGAATCCTGATCCTCTAAAGCCACGGAGCGTACATGCAAAATATACAATGCGCAGACAAATTCGCAATACAGTTGCTTCTCATGGAAAGCTCATGTTTCCCTTGCTCGATCAATAAAGCAGCAGCTAATTTTATGCGACTTCCCCTGCTTGCTACGTGGTGCACTGGCGTTTCTCTTTAGGGGGCGCATTTCGGTGAACGCGAAGTACAAAAATGGCGGTGTACCATGCATGGAGTTGACATGGGAGAGCATATTTCTGGTTCCTGCGCAGTGTGCCTGTTATCAGTGCATTATTTTTCAAAACACGTTGTTCAATATCAGCAAGTCGTAGAGCACTAAAAACCGACAAGGCGAAAATTGGCTTATTACGGGCCAATGTCCTCCAAAGAAAGCCAACTAGTAACCCATATTGGCAAATCCGTGCGAAAGTCTGTCCAATAATTCCCGCCTTGTTGAGCGGCAGTGCCAATATTGTTTACTGACTGTGTAATGTGGGCCAACATTGGATCTCTATCAGAATGGCACAGCCAATATTGTTTACTGAATGTGTAATGTGGGCCAACGTTGGTTCTCTATCAGAATGATACAGCCAATATTCGCGCTACGCTGTTAAACTTAGGCCATCATTGGGCCAAGTTTCAGAATGGCACTGCCGATATTGGAACCACGCTGTTAATTTAAGGCCGTCATTGGGCCAGGAAGTGCCAATATGTTTCCAACGTTGGCCCGACCTGACGTGCCGCCTGGGATAGCTTGTCCGCTATTCCGGTAAACGGGAGCGGTTTGGGCGGATTGCCCGATTTGCAGGGGCGTAAACGTGAGCGGCCAGAGCGGTGCAGCCGCCTGCTGGCGTAGAGTTCAACCAGACAAACACAGAGCTAAAACTGCAGTAACCCACTATATCCTGCTTCTCTACTCGTGCAAATTTTTGGCAGCGGCGTAATTGTGAACACGATTACGTCACTGTCGAAAATTTACACCAGCAGCTAAGAAAATATAGTAATTAGCGCTGTGTTTGTGCGGTTGTGCTTTGCGCCACCAGCTGGCGCCACCAATCTGGCCGCTTACGTTAAAGCCTCCGCTAAACCGGCAAACCGCCCGCTCTTGCCGAAATACCGGACACGCCAAAAGTCTCTAGTAGCTCTGTGTTTAGCTGGTTAAGCTTTGCGCCACCATGCAATTAGCTGCACCGTGCAGGACGCTCACGTATACGCTAAAGCGCCTTAATCACAGCGGTGTGGTATGGAAGGGCTTTAGTTTACGCCTCCGCCCATCCATCAAAACGCCCAGCTCGCCGGCGGTTACCGGAATACTGGACACGCTCGGCGCTGCGACAGAACGCTCGCAACACCACGCTTCTTGGATAGCTCTCGCGGAGCATCGACAGCCAGGCGGCTGTTGGAGAGGGCCGAGAGGGCCGGCTTCGCGCGGTGGCTCCAAGGCAACCGAAGTAGACGAAACGACGTCACGTCATGACGCGGAGCCAGTGAAGGTGGAGCTTAACTGGCTTAACCCCGATCGCTCGGTGAACGAGTGGAGGAGAAAAAGCGTGGCTAGGACGGAGGGTAATTTGTAATTGTCCGTAGCTGGCGCTGGGCCGTGCTCCTTCAAGGGCTGCAGAAGACAGTGCCAACCAACGTTACTAGACTAGCTTCGTTGGTGCCAACCACGGAGGAAGGAAACTAAGGAGAGGCCCTGACGTCACTCTTTGTGAAGCAAAAGTGAAGCCGGAATTTGGCGTTGCTCATGGCGATGCTCCGCCTTTTGGGCCACCCTCCTCTCTTGTTTACATCTTTCGCGAAACCACGCCGCGCTGCGCGTGGTGTCGCGCGCGGAGCGCGCGCGCTCGCGCAACATCTGGCAGAGCACGGTGCAGGTAACACAGCGCAACAAGACACGGTGACTAACGCAAACCCGCCCACTCAGCGCCTTTGCCACGGCCCGAAACCTACCAGAGCAACACGTGTGAGCGCTCAAAACCATAACAACGCCGCCATTGTGACCCAAAAGGCGTGGCCATATAACAAAAAAAATAAAAAAGCAGCAAAAAAATGACAAACCTACTACGTCATTTCCGCCACACTTTTCTCCTAGCGCGCGGAGGGGGTAGGGCCTCTCCTTAGTTTCCTTCCTCCGTGGTGCCAACCTTTCCTTTCTTCATAGAGCACCACTTCTCTCTCGCTCTCTCTCTTAATATGAAACGCTTAATATGCTCTCTCTCTCTCTCTCTCTTAATATGAGACAACTCCGATGCGGCCTATTCAAATACACGTAAAATACAAAAAATGCTTTTCTGATATAACCTCTGGACCGATTTTAATGAAATTTGTTGCATTTGGGAGAGAAAGTTAAATTCTAGTCACTGTTGGGAGCACAATTTCGATTTAGGGCCTGAATTGTGTTGAAAGAACTTTTAAAAATTCTAAAGTTTAACAAAAATAGAAGCACGAAGTTTAGAAAAGTTTACGCGCAATAGTGGGCATTATTCACATTTGTAGTAGTAACGGTACGTCCCCCCTCATTTGCATAGAACAGTTACCTTGGTTTGCCCCCTCCCCCACCCCTCCGAAAAAAAAAAGTCCTGGGTACGTGCCCGAATAGAATTGTGGCGTCCTAGTATTCAGTGGTGCCGCTTTATTATATATACCTTCAAATATTCGCAGTGTGGTGGATAGCGTTGCGCATTCCAGCCATATCCAGCGCGCCCACTGCGCAACCGCGGCCTCTCCTGTCACGTGCAAGTGTACGTCACAACGCTCCGTTGCTCTCACCCAACACCACCTAGATAGCACTAGGCATTTTCACTCCGATCCATGACGTCATGTTACCTGCCCCGACTGCAATAGAACCTAATGGGGATGCTCACGAGTAGGCAACAGTGATTTTGACGTCACCGCTTTCATCACGCAAGCCTTGTCAATGGAAATTTCGGGCCAGGTAGCGTGACGTCATGGATCAGAGTGAGCAGGCCTTGTGCTATCTAGCTGCTGTTGTCTCACCCCGCCACTTTCTCCACCGAGGACATACTTCCCTACATCGCCGAAGGCCGTTTTGATGGTATCGCATTAAAGACTTTGCGAAGGCACATATGTCATGCACTGGTATAGGATCGGCCCACTCACGCCTCTCATTACAGTGCCTCCGGGATCGACCCGCGTTACAAACCACTGGCCTCCTGCGCGTATACATTCGCTGCCCTGGAAGGAGCTCACCGTGGCTTCCTGTGCCACTTGCAGGAAGACTACAGATGTTCTACCCTTGACCAATCGATAGGATCGTCTTGCTATAAGTCGCACAAATTTCTATACGATAATAAACGCAATATAGCGTCGGCGCAGCAGTGAGACTCTCCCACATCTCATATGTATGTGCGACGGAAACTAAATTAATTCGATTTTTTTTTCATTCGGACGCATTCCAGTGGCGGAACTGAACATGCCGATGGGTTCAGTCTCATTACACGTGATCCCAACAAGATTCTGTGTGCGCGACGTTCGCGCGTGTTGTGCGAACCGCGAAATCGTATGCAAATTCTCTTAATTTCAAAATGCTGACTTAGATAGGCTTGATACTTAAGCCTCACATACGTGTACTCACAATGTATGAGTCTCGATCGTTAGAGATGACGCGGTAACCGGAGCCTGCTACTTTCGCACTTTGACGAATCGGATTTCTTTTTTTCTCGTTAAGCGAGACACGTAAATAAACCGTACTACGCTTCAACAAAAATATTACGCCAGTCGATTTTGTTACAGTCATTTATACTTACCTTAATCATCAGGACGACAATTATCAGTAACAGCCAGCGGATAATCACTGTGAACTGGGAGAAATAAAATCCGGAAGGTCAGAAACGAGATTAAAACTTGATGCAATCGGCGCACATGTGAACGACAGATGATGGATTACAAGCACATGCTGTATAGTTAACGTGATAACTCACATTTTCCCTGGTGACCTTGCTGGTGAGAGCGCCGACTACCAGCATACAGTGGAGTGATATGCAGAAGCTGTTCCACCAAGTGAACAGGCTCATCGCCATCCGGCAGTTCTGCGCAGTAAACAAGGTCGATTCCACCAAATGTTTAAGCGACACTAGTGCGACAAGATCGTAACACGTTACGTTTTTTGATCGTATAGTCATGACGCCGCCAAGAAACGAGTTTTGGCATATCTGACTTACTAAGTGCTGGCGAGCAGGTTATGCTAACGGGCAATAAAGAAAAAAAAAAACATTATGCAGATCCAACGCACATTTTGGAATCTATGTGAAGCGATTAAGCTATCGGGAAGTGGTTAATCGAACGCTATAACTTTGCCGGTTTCATTCTTGCGTCTTTGGCGTAAAGGAAACTGGCTCGCGCACACGTGCTGTCGCGCACCAGTGTGACACACGCGGCGATCATCGCAAATAGCTGGTTGGCGTTGACACGATGAATAGAAGAGGCTGCCACAAGCAGCGTGATTCCTTCGGTTCCTTTCCTGAGTGGCGAGAGTTCCATTCAGTCGGCCGATGTTAACGGACGTGTCGTAGGCGCTGTTAGAATCTCACCGCTGACACCAGCTGTTGGATATCGCACCGCTGGCACGAGTTGTTGCAAACTCAGCGCTGACGCCCGTTGTTGCAAATGGGTCGCAAGCCCCAAGGGTAGCGTTGGCCTGGCGGCCTGGGGCACTGGAAGCATCCGAAGGTCTCGGCAAAGCATGAGTCGACTGGTAACAGAACAACTGGTTTATTCTAACATCGCAAAAGAGCGGGCGGTCAGGTCGACCGAAGTGAGAGACGGGAGAGCACGTAACTCGACAGAAGAAATCGGAGCCTCTCTCTTGGCGTCCGGGGGCAGCTGCTCTTATACTTTCGCAGTTGAGGGCAAGAAGGAAGGCCTCGTGACGAGACCACGTGACGGCGGGTACGGACAGACTGAGAGACACGTTGAGACGAGTGTAGTGACGCATCGCCAAGCTGGCGCCTGTCAGACCTCCTCGCTTCACACTTGGGGAGCTCCTCTCCCCGGCTGCCGCGCTTTGACAAGCGTGGGCACACACACACACACGCACACACGAAGACACGTGGCACTGAAACACGCCTGGACGCGCTTGGCGGGGAGACTGCGGGAGCTCCGAACGGGCCAAAATGTCCGCCGCTTTGAAGGAAGCCCCGGCGTCCGTTGCATCCGCGCCGGCTATACCGCGCGTCGTAGGCGAAACGTAACAGCGCGCTCCGAAACCACCGAAACGACGCGACCTTCACCGACCGCCCTTGCCCGGGCCTCTTTCGCTGGTATAGTCATATTTCGCCGGTAGCGGCCTTCTCTCAGTTTCCCTCGGATCGTCTTCCCGCTAACCCGAACGCCGACGAGGCGTTCCAGCAACGCCTGTGCCGGCGGCGCGGGATCCAACTCTGAGCTGACCTAATCATGGCTACGGAAGCAACTAGAGATTTCACGAGCACCGGGACGCCCACCGGCAATCATCAAACGACGAAGACGGAATGGACCTCACCGGGTCCAGCACGTCGACGGGCTACCCAATCAACCAAACGGAGGTGAGCGGACCTCATCTACTCCCCCCCCCCCCCCCCCCCCCTTCCCTGATACCGATACAGACTGGCAAACGGTGCTAACGCTATATACGCCAACGGAAGCAACAAGCGTTGGAACGAAAGCGTGGCAAAGCGCCGGCCAAAGACAAGCTGGAAACGAACGCGGACACGAAGACACCGCCCTCTCCGAAAGGAACGAAACTACCCAAACTCCCACCTCTACCAAAGGACGACTTCAAGATCGTTATACGACCGCATCAGGACTTACCCCTACGCAACATCATCCCACTGTCAGGATTGGGGGCTCAATCCCATCGCTCCTGATCCGTTGTCAAGATTGGAGTCGGGCATGAATTAGAAGGTAGCTGGCCCATGCTGACGTCCAACTTATCCACGCTGAGGACGTTGATGAAGGGAAGGACTGTTTCTCATCGAGAACGAGGAATATGGGTTTATTTAGAGTATTTATATCAGTCTAACATGACTGTTTGAGAAAGTACATCAGTCTAACATGACTGCTTGAGAGAGAGTGTCCTGAGCAGCCGCACAACAGCGGTTTTTAAACACTCGGTCCTCTCCCGATACAAGGTGATGCGAACGTTCGTTTCGTCATCGCAAACTAGCCGCCTCCCCGCAGGACGGTCTACACACACAAATGCACACACGTGCGAAGGTCCGGAACCGACGTCAGAGGGGCCCCGTAGAACTCGGAGCCATTCCGAGTAGCGCGTTGTCTTGCGTCTTGGTCGGTGCATGGGAAGCAGCGCCAAACGGCGTTCCCGCGGCAACTCGCGCACCCGTAGCAGATCAGGTCCGCGTTGGGGAGTTTGGGAACAATAGTTGGCCCGCCGAACTCATTCCGTCACAACGGCGATGAGGCTAGAGGTTGGCGGCGGTTTCAGCACAAAGCCTGCTTCACCGAACGCATCCTAGCTGAAGCGACGGAGAGTGGGGGATGCGCGTCTTGTTCCCCGACACAAAGTCGATTTAGTCACGCTGTGGCTAAAGGTTGGCGGCGATGCTCCCGAGATGTTGCTTCCCCAGTCGCAACTGGGTGGCAAACTTGCACTGCAGCTGGCCGTTCTTAACACCACCGACAATGGCGCCAGCAATCATTGAAGCCTGCAACAATCGATTTTCTGGGGGAAAATTTCTCCTGCAAATCAAGCTGGGCTCTGACACGGCAATCCTCTCTACTCCGCACGAAGAGGTGGACATGAAAGCACGGGGACTTCACCTCCTGACCATCAACGGCACAGACCACGCCGTGAAAGCATACACAGCCATGCACCGGGGAAGACGGACTGAGAGGGGTGGTGCACGGCATACCGCGATACACTCTGTCATAGACCCTGCTTACCAACATGCGGATCCGCACGCAAGGAGTCGAGCTGATACAGGCCCGCATGATCGGCGATACCCAAAGTGCCATCCTGACATTCAGCGGGCCCGTACTACCGAGAACCGTATACTATTATGGAGGAGAACTCTTGTGTCACCCCTTCCGTTCCGTACAAGTCTGCAAGATCTGCCGCGGCAAAGGGCACTGCACGGACGTTTGCCCAAATCCTACGCGACGAATCTGCAAGGTGTGTGGGCTCGAGAACCCAAGCGAAGGACACCCTTGTGAACCGATCTGTGCCTCGTGCGGGGGACCCATCCTACCGGAGACAAGAGCTGCACCAAGCGCTTAAAGCAACCGCAACAGCCACGAGCATCGCGGATGCCACATCCGCAGGCCATCAGACAACTAAGTAGGTTCTCCTCCGAACACGAGGAAGAGGACTGCAGGGCGGGTCGAAGCCAGAGAAGCAGAATCGCCAGCACGAAGAGATCCCGCTCCAGATCCGCGCAGCGCACTGCCGCCTTCACCTCGCCAACAAGAACGCAGAAACAAAGATCCCGATCCCGGACTCCGACTAGGAACTACTACCAGCATGGATCAAAGACCAATTCAAAGAATACACCAGCACAGGTAAGCTGGGCGGGGGTCACGTCTTGCACAACCAAACTCGTCGCGCACAGTGAGGAATACAAGCGAGCCATCTCAGAGGGCAGACAACTTAAGGCCACCTTAGGCAGTAAAATTCAAGAGGTGGAAACACTCAAGCGACAGGTAGCCATGCTCACGGCGCAAGTGGAGACACTGAAACCCAAACCCTTCACTCCGTCGCCGCAACAGCAACCACAAATAACACCACAATTCGCAACACAATTCAAGCAGCCTGCACAGCAATCACTGTCACACCTGCCACCAGCACAAACGCAACCCTCGCCACAAGAAACGACACCACAAGTCGACAGCAAGTCGAACGCAAGTTTGCGTTGTATCAGCATCAAATGCAAGAACAATTTCAGCAAATGCAAGAGCAATTACAAGCGCAAATGCGGCAGATGTTTACGGAATTCCAAGTACAACGATGCGTAGATGATTCCGTTCAGAAGTTTCAACGACCGCGCAAACGACGACACAGCCTCGCCTCGGATATGCTGAGCGCAGAGATCATGCATGGTCACCACGGACACAGAGGATACCACAACCCCCGAAAATCCTCATCATGGCTAAGAACACAACTACACAGCAAGAGAATCTCACTATATGGCAGTGGAACTACCGATCAGTACGCAACAAACACGCGACACTAACACAATAGGTCAAGACGGCGCTAGTTCCTCCCGACCTCAGCTGTTTGCAAGAGGTGGGGAAGCAACCGAGCCCAATAGAGGTTTACTGCCTCTACAGGGACCCGCGGATCACCCAATGGTGGCAGCGCTGGCTAGAAAAGACCTTGCCATCACCAGCTCCGCGGCACGTGGCTGGTAAAGAAGGGACCACCAAAGTTCGCCTTGGCTAACGTCTACAGGCCACCCGGCCAGAGCCCAAAAAGCCGACTTCTCACCGTTACTTAACCACATATTCACCCTACTCGTGCGACATGATAGGCTATTTCTCCTCGGAGATTTCAGCGCCTGGCATTCAAAGTAGGGATACAAGACAGACACGACGAAGGGCTCCAACCTTCTCAGGACGACAGATACATACGAACTCTTGCTGATCACACTTCCAGGCTTCCCCACCAGAATAGGCAACAGCGTGAATCGTGATACCACATCTGATCTAACTTTTGTCAATGACGACAGAGGAGTCACCTGGAGCAACCTGGACGATATGCTAGGCAGTGAACATTATATTATGAATATAACTTGCGACTCGGCAAAAATACGCCAATCCCTGGGGACGGCCAAACTCACTGACTGGAAAAAGTACAGAGAGAAATAGCAGACAGCCCATTCAACACCAACCCCTGCAGAAGAATGGTGCACTTAAAGAAATATACAATGCCACGACCAAAGAGTATCAAACCACACCGGAAACGCCGGTGGTGGGCAACCAACTGGCACACCTATGGGAGGCCCGCAGAAGTCTATCAAAGCGTTCGAAGCGACAGCGACACAACCCTAAACTTCGACGCCGAACAGACTAACTGGCAGAAGAAGCCAACGCCTACGTCAGAGAGCTCAATGGTAACAACTGGAGAAGTTATTGCGACTCCCTACGAGACGACCTAAGCACCAAGAAAACCTAGGCTATCCTCCGTTGCATGCTGGACCCATCCAGCACACGCACGCAAGCGAATAACGTGATGAGGAAACTGGTCGGAGAATACCCAGGCACGGAAGACGAGCACCTCCAACTACTAAAGGACACTTACACCGGAGAAGCACAGACACCATCACCTAGCCCCAGAAACTATCACGGCCAAGATGACGGAACTCTGGACGCCTCTATCAGCTGCGCAGAACTCTACGCCGCCTCTCAGACATTTAAGAAGAACGTGACACCGGGTCCTGATCGAATTACCAAAGCGATGCTGAAAAACCTGAGCGACTCGGCCACCCAACAGCTAACCGATTTCTTTAATGACACGGTATGGAAACCTTACGGCCGATTACACTCGGAATGGAAAACGGCAAACGTTATTCTAATACAGAAGCCGGGGAAACTGCGCGAACTAGATCAACTACAACCCATCTCACACACCTCCTGTCTGGGCAAGCTTTTCGAACGAGTCATTCTCACCAGACTCGAGAGACACACAGAGCAAAACGACCGGCTTCCGGTCACAATGTTTGGTTTCAGGAGAGGGGTATCGGCCCAAGACGTCTTCCTATTGCTGAAAGACGAAGTCCTGAACGCCCCATCAGGAAGTACAGACAGGATCTTGCTCGCACTCGACATTCAAAAAGCTTTTGACACCATTTCGCACTCGACGATTCTTGAGTAGCTTGAGGATGTAAGATGTGGTGATAGAATATATTGCTACGTGCAAGACTTCTTAAGCAACAGCACCGCCCATATTGGGATAGGTACGACACGCTCACTCCCATATGACCTACTGGGAAGAGGCACCCCTCAAGGTTCTATACTATCACCGCTCCTATTCAACATCGGCCTACGTGAACTGGCACGACAACTGCAAGATCACCGAGATCTCGGGTGTGCCATATACGCGGATGACATCACGCTATGGGCTACTCGAGGCTCTTACGGCGACCGACAAGACATCCTCCAAAGAGCCATTGGCACGGTCCAGACCTTCACGAAACAAGCAGGCGTGAACTGCGCCCCGGCCAAGTCGGCACACCTACACATTAGACCCAAGAATACACAAGCAAACGGAGCACCGACCCTACAACTTTTTCTCGATGGGGAACCCATAGAGAGGACAGCAAACATGCGGGTTCTCGGGATGCACGTAGAAGAAACAGGCAGCGTCTCCATCGCGCTCTCCAAACTCAAACGCACGGTAAGCAGTATCACCGGACTTAAAACAGAATCGCACGCGATAATGAGGGAAATGACAGAGGCGGACTCCTTGCAATTGGTGAATTGCAAGCCTTCGTCATTAGCCGCATCACTTACGCACTGGCCTTGCAAGCCACGCGCCGCAGCGAGATCGATCAGGTGGACAAATTGATTCGAATCGCCTGTAAGGCGGTGCTTGGCCTTCTGGCGAGCACTAGCACGGAACGCCTCCGCGAAGGCTGTGGGATCTTCTTATGATATGACTAATAAAAATCGGGCCCCTCGGTTAACCCCCTTTCTTCTCGTTTATTACATAACGAGGATCTCGAATCTGGCAACATTGATGCTTTCAGGTAGCATGTGTGGGTTTATTGACCAGTTGCCCTCACCCAAAAGATCACGTTCTCGTGACGCCTGCGGCAGAAAGGACGTTCCACGTCCGCCGCCAAGGTCTGTGAGTGGTGGCGCTGTTTAACACTCCCAGGGTTTTGCTAGGAAACATAAATACCGAAGAAAGTGGATGGAGAAACGGCGCCGCGGTAGCTCTATTGGGAGAGCATCGCACGCGAAATGCGAATGTTGTAGGATCGTTCCCCACCTGCGGCAAGTTGTTTTTTCATCCACTTTGATTTCCATTAATTTATCGCTTCTTTATTTCATTTATTAAACACAAGTAAATGTTCCTATGTTGTCCTTGGTGTCAGTGTTTGTTGGCTTCTTATGATATGACTAATAAAAATCGGGGCCCCTCGGTTAACCCCCTTTCTTCTCGTTTATTATATAAACTATGTGCTTCGGAATTGCCTTTTTGCCCTGTGAAGCCGTAATATTCGAGAGGGAACGCATAAAAAGAATGCGACGGTTATTTTTAGGACAAGATTTCCGTTATACGGGTGAGTCCGTCCCAGAGAATGGGATGAACACAACCGAAAAAAAAAATTCAGTTATCATACTCTTTCTCGAAAAAAAAAGAAGAAAGGAGAAAACGGGCTAACGCCGCAGTACGACCTCGCAAATTCACGCCGCACACCGTTTATAGATATATATAAACGTTGATGCCGCATGCTTGGACCATGCGCTATATAGAACAAAGATATCTGTAATGCAGCACCTACTACTGCTTAGGATGCTCGCGTAGTTCGTAAACGGTCGTTTTGCTGGACAAGTATAATTCACTCTGTAAGGTGTGCTGTTGTTACTAACCAAAACTGTTTTATTCATGGGTGGAAACCTCGTCCACCGAACCAAGTAGTGACGCAGTGTAATCTGCAGCTAACCGTTTCAACGCTTCCTAAAGCATAACAGCACAACTTCTACCGTAGCAGAACGGTACCCACGCTGCTACGATCGTTGCGTATGTTTCATCACTCCTAAACAGCAGTTTAGAGCTAAAGGAGAATGCTGCTACAAGGTCACATTAGTGAATAGAATTTTCAGAAATACACAACTGACCTCTGCGGCTGATTGCAGGCTCAAACATGCGCTCACACATGCGCTCACACACCGTCCGTCTCAACGCCAGCAGAAACTCCGGCCATGCCGACTTAAACCTCTTCAGTACGTCTCACAGAACCGTTTACCGCGTAGAAAACGCTACGTCAAAATAAATAGACCGCACGAGCGCGAAAACAAACGCCAGAAACTACCGCCGAGTATTGGCCTCGAGCTCCACCACTGGAAAAGCTGGCGCCACCGTCGGCGTGACGTGCTAGGAGGGATCACGTGGACATAGCGGCCGCGTCGGCTGCTTCGGGCGCGCCGAAGCGAGCTGAAAACGAGTTTAAATTCCCTCGTACGCTGCGGTCCTCCTTTAGTGGCGAAATTTTCCCGCTTCGAGTGTCTCCTTTACAACGCTTGAAAGCACTACAATAGGTAGTGGCTGCCCTTGAAGGCGCGCAACATGGTAGGCTACTGCTCGGTGCCGCAGGGCCGGACGCACGTAACGGAGGCCGGTGTCAGCCTTATTCACACGTAGCCGCAGGACAAGAAGCTGCGTGAAGCTTGGCTCGCGAAACATAAAACCGGCAAACAATCATCGGCTACAACTCGAGTATGCAGCAAGCACAGACGCGAGGATTTCTGCTACGGCGCCCGGTCTGCGATGTTCTGAAAACGCGCACTGAGACGCTCGCCCGAGTCCGCTGCCCGACTAATGTCATGAAGGTTTGGTCTATGAACTTGTCGATGCTATAGATACTGGCAAGTTCAGTGGAATGGAAAGGCAGCGGTAAGAAGCACATTTAAAAAAACCATGGCATATGGTCATGTTTGTGTTATGAATTAATGCACTGGATTACAAGAAAGGAGCAGCGGGAAATTGCACGCTGAGAACACCGATAAACATACAGTGCGACGCAACTCGAGAAATAATATTGAAAGGTCAAAGAATTTAGAAGAAAAAAAAATATTGAATCGTCGCGACGGCACATCACAGTCCCCGTAGGCATCGAAGTCTCTACAACGAAATTATTTTTGAACAGCTCTGATAGCGCCCACGCAACGATGGTTGCTTGTATACTGTCAAATGCTCATATTCTGGGGCCTGAAGCTCATGGCACGGTGCGAGAACGCGCGCGCGGAGAAAGCGAAACAGTGCGCGGACAAGCATGCAGTCGCTGCGAATCTACGCGATCGCTGCATTGAGGCTTCGTTCTATTACACTCCATTTAGTTATACAAACACTATAAGAACATATTTCACATAGTTTGATCTCAGCGTTTACCTACCTTTCACGCAAGAAGCCGGTTCGGGAGACTCCATCGCAGCGACCGCGCACAGTGGCGTTCACTGTACGTATTCGGTAAAGAGATAGCGTCTGTAAACGATTGTGTGCTTTCAGTTTGCCCAAGATTATTATTTAGACAGTAGGAAACTTCTCTCGTTTCGAAACTACTTACAGAAATGTCCGGGAGAGCTCGCGCGTGGTGTTTTCAGTGAGCGCTGACAGCAAAACCTATGAGGAGCGCACCACGTGATCCCTCATACTACGCCAGCGAGGCGCTTCCGATAGGTGGCGACTCCGTAAGGGCCCGTACATGGTCGCTCCGCCCGTCCGTTCCGCCCTCGCCCGGCCGCGTGCGGAAGCCCGAAAGGCGGACGGTGTCGCAAAATTCGATGCACGCTCAATCCGCACGACCGGAACGCACGCGCACTCCTATTGGGCGACGCGGCCTGTTGACAGCTGGCAACCGTTCGGCGGAGCAAAGGTGTTCAAGGTTGGCAACGACCTTTGACAGCAGACGACACTGGCATATTTTTGCAGATCTGATTTCAAGTTTCCGCGTTCCGGTGAAAATGCGACTCTAGGCTGCCACATTCTGTTCTGCAGCCGTATGTGTTGCATTGGCACCGTCATCCTTCGAAACATTGCACAGTCGTCTTATCTGCGCCACCTTTTACAGATGTATTGCAATCGCATCACGTCGCAGCACGCGACGTATTCTCGGATGATTACTTTCAGTGCGCGCTGCCTTGGCTGGTTGAACAAAACCTCTCTAATTATCCAACGTGCTGCGTTCTGCGTCACGCGAGACTGATAGTGTCGCCGGAAGCGCGGTTTCTGTAGTGCTAGTGACAGCTTGCAAGAATACGGAACACACGCACATCTGTCGCGGAATGCATTTGCGTAGGTCGCCAAGACGCACCTTTTTACCACTGAGCACGCGTGTGAGGCTCCGAGTACAGCTTGCTGATACGCTCGCTCGTGCTTTTTTTTTTTTCACTCTGCCAATTTTAAGAGAGTGCTTAAAGCAGTTGGATTCATGGAATGCCTTTTCCTTAAATTATTTGCTCAGCGATGACTGAAGTTCTCACCGTGTGCAAAAAAAAAGTTATGCATAAGTGGTTAACTTCATGCAGCAAGAAATTGAAGGTTAAGCAGTGAATGTACAATTCATTATGACTGGCTTAAAGCAATATGTATGTATAGCGGTGACCTTATGCAGATATATGCATACTCATGAGATATGTTTCCAAGGGGAGTACTTATTTGAAAGCATATAATTTACATTGCTGATAAGAAAACTTATTTTGAGTGAAATCAAACAATTGCATTCTTTCTTGCCAGCCTGGCTACCCAATATGTTGCCACCTTACTACTTAACATACCTAATTTAACATTTCAACAATGCACAAACATTACCAAAGCGCACAAAATTAAGCAGTACCTTGACAGGCATGCTCCCTCTCTCACCCATGGCACCAAACAAGGATGTTCGACTTGAGATTGTTTGATACTGTCGGCATCATACATGCGTGTTCTATTTTGATTGCTCTACATATAAAAAATAAGCTATACTCAGGCTATATGAGTTAGTTGGGCATGGGCTGCATGTTCTTTATGTATTTATGTAGTAACAACCTTGCTAGCTCATGCACAGCCATATATTTAGGAAAATGAAAAATGCATAGCATAACATAAACAGCTGGCCAGTGCCTGTATTTATTTGAAAGCAAACCGACATTATCAAGTGTAGCTTAGCAGTGAGTTCAGTGGCCTCTTGTGGTGTGAAAAGGTTGATGTAGTTATTAGTTTTGTGTTTGTCTTTCTTACTTAGTTGCTGTTTTAACATGCACATGACAATGAAATGAAGGTGCGTAGGGCAGAAGACAGGGCCACACAAAAAGCGAGGAGACATTCATTGTCATTTTTTTATTTCCATAACAAACCAGCGAATAGTTCCTTAGGTTCAGTTTTGTGAATAATGCACAAGGTGTTCTGCGTAAAACTGAAAGATTGTAGTGCTCTATTACCTATTCACTATTTGGGTAGCCAAATGAACGATACTCCCATTAGCACTGTGAGAGCACAGAAATTTGCAGTCAAGAGGCCGTAGTGGCTCAGCCTCTGTGCCAAATGTAAAATTGTTCGAAAAGAAAACATGCATACTGGTGAATTGGGTATGCATTCACATCTACTATTCAAATCCACACATCACAAGTTATCTTTCATTCCTTGGCACATTTCTCACCATTGTACAGACTGTTTCAGCGCTCTGTGTGTGCAGTAATATAACTTGGTAAATCAAAGCTGCGGTTATTCAGTACACTGAAAGCAACTTTGCGTGCGGGTTAGATAATATGATGCTGCTACATATGGGTCAGCTTAGTATTATCAGCCGCTTTGTTTACTAGTTCACTGTTATGCCTGAACTATACGGTGCCACTGGACAATGCTGTATCCCTGCAGGCACGCTAGAACAGCTTGGATATGCACAAACAACCCTTTACATCGCACTTAAATTAAGGTGGTGTAGATTTGCTGTCACAATGTGCTTGTAAGCATAACTGCCGAGCATTCAAAAAAGTGTTTGAAATGTAAGGGTGGATGCTCAGGTTTGCAGGTGTGACATTTTACATTTATAGTGCAAGGACACACCGATGAACAGGAAGGATACCACACAAATCCTCGTGTTGTGACCTTGCAGTCACAATGCAAGTAGTTTTCAGTAGTTTTTAGCTATAAACATGTGAAGCAATCTGTAAATTCAAAACTGTATTAAGTAAACTGAGACACCATGAAAAGCAACATAACACTAAGGTGTACACATTTTTTTGTCACATCAGCTCTTTGCGGTGCAGGTCAAATATGTATACAAGCTATTTGTAGGAAGTAGGAAGCCTATCCAATATAAACAAGAAACTTGCAGGCAAGGTAATCACAACAAACCAGCTGAGACGGTGGTACTATTCTACTTGTTTTCGTTTGTGATAGCACAAGTGTTCCCACTTGTGCTGCTGGATGGTTGTGACTGATATGCTCGCGAAGGTTTGGGTCATTCACATTTCAAGGGATAAGTAACTGTTACATACGTAAATCATCTTCCTCTGCCTATATCAATGACTTAACTATATGTGGCAGGTTTAGCTGTGTGATTATTGGTGTAGCTGAAGTGATGTATCACACATAGTTTCCGCGCACTACCCAATTGGCGAAAAGCATGCAGGAATTGGCCTTTGAGCTATTGGTTCAGTGGTGGCTTTCCACTAAACTTACTGTTGAAGAGGCAGATTTCACTTCATCAAAAGGCCCATGTGAAAAATAGCCTAGAACTCGTGACGCCAAATACTGTCACCATGTGTGACTGAAGAACAATACGTTACAGAACAATGAGCAGTGGAATTAATCTCACTAGTATACAAAGAATTGCAGCTACATTCAGTATTTCACTGCTGGTATACTAAACACAAACCTTTATATGAGTTGTTTGGATGGCATAGTCAACACGATCCCTCTAATGAGCTGTGGCAAAAGCTAACTAAAAAGCTGCTACTCCAGGTACTGCATTGGCCTAAAATATGGATTCTCGCATGCAGTGAATACAGTTCTTAAATAGGTTTACATACAGGTATGAAATGTTGTAACTGCACCATGTGATAAAATTTCAATACGATCAGCTGAATACCACATAGAACATCTTTAATGGGTATAGTTGGTACAACGTGCCTTGATATTAGAAGTTGTGCTGTGTTATTCACACACACATGCACATAAATGCAAGGTACACATACATTTGTGTTCACATGTTACTGTGTGCATCAAATGAACAGCACCACTTATACTACAAGCCATAAAGATAAATAATTTTTTTGTACCAGTCTAATTCCTATTAGCTACGCAGTGATTTTTTTTCTCACATGCAGCAACTCAACTCCGTGCATAAGTTAAGCCATGGCTGTCATGCCCAGAAAATCATAAAATAAAGAAGTGACCATGTGTACGGGCCTAAAATTGATGGTTTGGCAATATCTTGTCTGGCCGGGTAGTTAATTTCTGTCAAAAAAAAGAACAATTCAGCATACTGACAAAGCAGTGTGGCTAACATAATATAGGGAACAGACACTCTGCCTGCAGAGTCGCTTGAAAATTTTGCCAGCAGTTCGTGCTCATTGGCTGGCTTCGGTCACATAACTAATGCTTACATAACTGTGAAAATTCGTGTTCAGGATAAACTCATAGCAGCCAATAGGCACGTTTTATATTGTGATAGCAGCTGACTTCTCATGGACAATGCACTGTGGCCATGAACATGCTAAAGAATGACAAGAGGCGAGGTCCCCCTTTCTATAGTGTGGCAGCGCAGCTGAAAACGGTTCAGTTAATGAGTGGAACCGTGGCCCATTCAAAATAAAGATCAGTCAGATAGCCACTTAGAGCGTCCAACATCCCACACCCACGAATGATAGGTAGCAGTAAAGTTACTCGCAGATGAAAGTGCACTGGAAAAAACATTTAATGGACATACTTTACAGGCCCAAGTCAGTTTAATGCACATTATTTGCTAATGACTGTTGGCAGAATGAACACGAGGAAAGAAAATAAAGCACTTATCAGGCATATAATGCTGGTACTTGTGCTATTGTTCGCTTTAAACTGAAGGCTCGTGCCAAAACAGGCGACACGAACCAGATAATCAAATAGGGGTGGATAAACAAAGTAACCACAAACTTTCGCTTACCCAATTCTGCCTGCATTAGTAACGTGGCCATGGCTGGCTAGTGAGGAAGAACTCTGGGCAAAATTTATTTCACGCAGTTCTGCTGGCTGCTAGCAGAATATTATATAACACCATACCTGTGACACTTACTTGTTACTACTCGTCCTACGTGTTCATTTTTACATTTATATTGCTTTTTGTCAGCAAGCGTAAAATTTTTAGTTAATAAGAAGGTAGTATCCAGTTCTTACCTATAACATATTCATCTACCATGCCACCGGTGTCTTCATAAACAGACGCTGTGCTTAGTCACTAGTCAAAAACAAGCAGCTCAGATTTTTGGCTATGTAAGCCGCTTGCACCACAAAATATAAAGCAATTTACTTCGTGAAATCTAGAAATTCTTGATCTTCACACTAGTGTCCACATTATGAAAATCAAGGCTGCCAGAAATTTGCATTCATGACATTAGTGCTCTCAGGCGCGTCCACATTTCACGACAGCGCTGACTGTCTTGACGTATGCAATTATTATGATGTTCCCTAATTTCCCCCCACCGATAGAAGCATCTTCAACCATGCAGTAACAACTTTTGAAAGAAAAGATAGATGTACGAAGCAGAAAAGGCTGGTGTGATAGGGCTTATCTGTAAGGGTACTAAATATGAAAACGCGATCGGCAACACATCTGCACAGTTCACTTCTGAGCAAACGCACATCGCGTAGAACGAGCACTTCTACACCCAGCAACGCTGCGACACATCGCGCATACATAATCACGGTTTGTAGCTTGCAAACACACTTCATAACAGCAAGAACACAGGTAGAACGTCGCGGTCACTTCGACGCGTCGCAGCCGGCAAAACGGCTCACACGCAGTATAGGACACACTTCATAACAACAACACAGCTCGAACGTCGCGGTCACCTCGGCGCGTCGCAGCCGCCAAACGGCTCACGCGCAGTATAGCACACGCGGAATGGCAGCGATAACAAGGCGATAAAAATTTATCGCTACTGATCGTATCATTACTTCTGAAAGTTGCGAAGGGCTGGCGTTCACCACTTCGCGGCAACGATCCGCATACACAGAGCAGAAACCAAACGTGTACGCTGGGTGCGCCAATCGGACGCTAGTTATTTTGCCACGCACTGAACATGTGTCCTGCTGCTCAGAATGCACGTGTATGTGATGGACTTCTCGTTTGCGACACGCACGCGAAGCATGGAACAAAAAATCACGAAGTCGACGGCTTCAAATATTTCTTCCGATGCTCTCGTAAACACAACACACACTTCCTGCGCTCCGTCTGTTTCTGTAGGCGATCGCACGCACTGATGAGGTCTGGAAGGGTACGCCGGCTTGCTGCTTTCGATGACTATCTCCGTGGGTGCCAGATAACTAGTAAAAATCACAAAAAGGAGAAAAAATAGACTGTTTCTGACGCGGCTGTAGCTTAAGCCTTACGTCCCCGCTTCGCTTCGCTTCGAGCAAGCGCCATGTTTGCTGTGACGACAGCCGAACTGTCCGCCTCGGACCAGCCAATGAGAGACGAGCAGGCGGCCGGACGGGAAACTTGCGTCCGCTCCTCGCTCACCAGTAGAGAGGCTTCCGCACGCGACCGGACGAGGGCGGAACGGACGTGCGGAGCGACCATGTACGGGCCCTAACTCCTCGCCGCCAATATACCTAACACAAGGCGGAGCTCTCGCCCAAGCCAGCATGCCGACTACCCATAGATGGCGCCACTGCGCAGCACTGTGGTGGTGCCCATGAAAAAAGTTTTGCCCGCCAGCATCGTGCGCATCCTGGGACTAAGACTAACACAAGGCCATGGGATCACCTGGTGCCCAGCACACGCCGGAGTGGACGGCAACGAAAGGGTGGACCGCCTGGCTCGAGATATGACAGGTCGAGACACAGGAGTCCTGTGTCGTTCTCCTTCTCGTGATCGTCTTAGTTGGCTCTGTTCCTTCCTAATTCATGTAGCTGTTGAGTTTGCAAGAAGTATCCATTTGAAATGAATTTCCAGGATGACGTCAGTTTCGATAATTATTTCCTATAGTGTGGGACGAAATACATGGGCGTACGTTCCAGTTACTTTCGTGCTTCAATGCACAAAAGAGCGTTTCCTTTAAAGAAAAGTAAGTGGAACAGTCCATTTTACGGCGATTTTGATGGCGCATATATCCAAACTGTTGTCATTTTGGAAATTCATTCTAATTGGATAAGCCTGGCAAACTCACCAGCTACAATTCGTAAATTTCAATATGTCCCGTAAAATTAATTAAGTTAATTAGTGAATCTTTGTTAATTTGCTGAATATGTGTTTCGGGTTATTGTGCAAGAAATGTCCGCCTCTCTGAATAATCAAGCTCACGGACTACAATTATGGCATCTGCAACAGGCGATTTTTAAAAAAATTCCGTAAAACTTCAAAACGATGACCCTGTTGAGCTTTTTATGTGTGTTAGGTAACCTTCATATCGTTCGTCGGTTGGAGGTCTACTTACATCTTCAATTCCAACGAGAAGGAAAAGGTCCGTGAGGATGCTTATGTAGGTGATAACCATTCCGAACACAGCGACAATAAAAATTTCTGTAAGAAAAAAAAAAAAAGACAACCATTCCACTCTGTGAAGATGAAATGGCAGCGAAAGCTGATGACAGTCAAAGTCTCAAACAAAAAGCAAAATGCTTTCGCTGCGATTCCATCTTCACAGAGTGGAACAATTACCCGGGCTCGAGATTGTCGTTTTCGTTCAGCATCGCGGGAACGTTCTTCGTCGGTGGTCGTTTCGCGACGGCGCCGTTTACATTTTCTTTGCTGTTCCCACCGGCGCTCCTCGTACGCATGTTGCTCTTCGGGTGTACGAACTATACGTGTCCGCCCCATCGACAACGCAGCTGTATTTAGCGCCGATACCTCTCCTGCTTATATACTGCGATAACCTTGACGTCACGCTATTTTTCACGGTGAGCATTCTAATCTGTTCCACATTTTGACATCTGCGCCGCCGCACTGCACCCGTACGTGATCACACACAAAGCAAACAACGAAACACATTGTGTATGGGTTTCTTAAAAATCGCTAAGCCCGCTTCTGTTGCTGGACGCCGAAAAAACTACGGAAGGTTAGCCATATACAGCCTTCGCTGTAAAACCATAGAAACGCTCAAAGGAATAGTCAACTGGTATATCAATGGCCTGTCGATGCACTGATGCTGTTGATTTACCTGTTGACGTGCACTCTATAGCTTTTAGCTTCAGGTAAACTGCTGCGTCGTCGCTTTTGAGGATGGCGAGCAGGCATGTCATCAGCGCTATTGTATGTATTGTCTGGAAATAATAAAAAAAAGAGAAAATAATTAGTGCCAGTGGGACCTAAGTTCTTCGAAAGTTGTTAGTTCTCAGCAATTCAATGAGTGAGAAAAGCGTGATTAGAAATCGCCACTAAAAGTTGAAGGGCACAAGGGGTGTTGTATAGGGGGCTTGCAGCTGGGTGACGAATGATAGCTGTCGCCAACTTGCGTTTTTTAACGAATCAGCGTCTCGAATCTGCTTTCACGTTAGAATGCCTGTGCAGTGCGCATTGCTTCTTGTTGATTTATTTGTTGACTTGTTACTTAACGGCGTACTCCAAAAAAAAGTTACATATCGTCCTTTCGACTTTCAGTAGAAGGACACGAATTCTAATTCTAATAATAATAATAATAATAATAATAATAATAATAATAATAATAATAATAATAATAATAATAATAATAATAATAATAATAATAATAATAAAAGCAAGCGGACAGACATCCATAGAATGTTTGAAATGCTCTCAGTCGTAATTGCAGGTCGATCTCTAAACATATGTGCAGAAAGCAAAGTGCCGCCGTTTCGTACAAGAGCGTGTATGGAGTTTTCAGTCGCACTTACAAAGGAGGCACTTGCCATGGTTTGTATGCTGGGCTTGTTGGTAAAAGTATACCATGACTTCCAGCAGTCCATGCTTTGTCTGTCCCCGTTAGGAAAGGCAGTTGGCGGATTCTAAACAAAGAAGAAAAAGAATACGAGTCCTCAACACTGAAATTTCGCGTCTGGAAAACAATAAAGAAAACAAAACATAAATAAATAAATAAATAAATAAATAAATAAATAAATAAATAAATAAATAAATTCTTTATTTCTTCAACAGCACGTGGGTGTCCCTCAGGCGAAAAGCGGTTGCAAACTACATGAAAGTGCCTGAAGTCTCACGTACATGCAGCGGTTTCACAAGCCTGATGCTTATATAGATGGACTAGCGCAATACAGCAATGAAGAAAGTCAATAAAGACGGATAACATATTAAAAAGATGAATAATTATTACAAACACAGCGAAGGCGATTACTCAGTGAATACACACATTCAGGAAATGTTTAGTATACTATAAGCGAACGTCAAATGTTAAACGTGAACACAAATCAGAAAATAACGGAAATAACGATGAACATAATGTGTAAAGCTAATAATAATCATTCTAAGGGTAATAGGACAACATAAAACGAGAAAGTTACCCAAGAGCTACTGTTGATAAACATTAGCCAGGAAATAACGCCATAGGGGCTACAGATATCTACATGTGCCGCTTCACGACGTGTGAACGCCTCCTTGTAGGCGGCATTGAGGACGTAACAGGTGACCCGTGGCTGGCAAGCTGCGTTTGCACGATAGGTGTATTTAGATTCACGAGGCATTTCATGGAGTTTACGACATACGGATGAGGTCTACAATTCAATGTAGTAAGTTGGCTCCCGGAAAGTAATAGCTGAGATGGCCGTGCATATGTCCATTACAGTGAGCAGCAAATATCCGCACGGATACAGATCAGAATAATATTCTTGGCATGACGCTCAGTAGCGTTAACTTGGGATGAGGTGCAAAATTTATTTGGCTGGGTCACACATTTCGATGACTTGTTGTGGCAAGCTGTGACGGGGAGGCTGTCTGCCCGCGCTCACGCTACTTGTTCAGCGTTAGTTTATTTGTCATTTGTTAGCAGCTCACTTACACGTCTTCACTGTCAGATGCCTTCAATGTAAACTTTGCGCCACGTATGTAGTCCAGTAATTTACGGCAAGGAAAAAAAGAAGGAAAGAAATACTGAATAAGTAAAAAGAGTGTGCAAAGAGAGTGCATCGCTGAGCCGGTACACATTAAATAGCTCTATAAACAAGATATATGCATGGTGAAAATGTTTGACGCCCAGGCTTACCGTCGTCGTCGTCTTCTTTATTTTGTCAACGTGGCTACGTGATCATGTCCGGTAATTGGGGCTGAGTGACCCGATGATCTGTTTAAGTTGATCGCCCATGCCATAAGCACTATAGAAGCAGTCAATATGTAGCGGTTGCCTTTTCGCTCTTTTTTAAAGCTATACTACTTATTAAAGATCGCTTGTCACAGATGTCGCAAATCGGTCACGTCAGCTGGATTACCCGGCCAGGTGGACATCACTTGCACGACAAAGTGCAACGTTCGATTAGTTAATTGACAAGTTCACAATTAACGTATTGGGCTATTAAATTATGGAACATGGCACAATTTCGGAATCAAAGCCCAAGGCATTCACAAATTAATGTCAACTTAACGGAAATTCTTCGAATATCAGGGTGACAGATGCGTTTAAAGCGTTTATAAAATCCTAATATGGCCGGCAGTCGGACAGGACAGGTATACCACCTAGCTTGTCCCTATAGTATATGTTCCTAGGTCGTAAAGGTCTGCCTAATGCTACGGAAGGAGGCGGCCGGGACAGTCAAATGGCGCAGCTCATTCTGGGGGATCAGTCATGAATCGGGCGGTGAAAAGACTGTTATCATTTTTTAAGAAAAATGATGTGAAATTAAATAAGTAACTTGTAATTATGAAATGAAGTGCCAACTGTTACAGATACGAAGGCTTACATGTCTAAATACTAAAGAGTATGTGAGCATATGAATTGCCTTTGTATTTAGGGCAGTTTGTTCGCCTTCTGTTAAAGGGCCGCTCACCAAACCACATAGCAAATTGTAGTTATATGCTGGAAATTGTTACGTGCCATCTAGGGAGCGTTCTACCGCAGAGAGAGAGAGAGAAATAACTTTTATTTATATAGCCGGCAGATTGGTGGGGGGGGCCAACCCCGCCTAGATGACGGCCAGAAGCCCTTGAGCTCTAGCGGCATCCTCGGCCTGCTACCGCAATAATTTTTAAAGTTGGTTCATTATTAGAAGATATTTTAGGAGACGAGCTTCACTGCCAACATAGACGCTCTCTCCACTTGCCCCGTCTAGCTTCCGCAAGCAAAGTTCCTTCCCTATTGCTTCAGGTACACGTCGCGGTGGCCGTAGCCTTCCTTTTACAGCGAAGCTGTATATGGCAAGGGTTCCATTCATTTTTGTTCTCCGTGAACAGAAACTATCATCCTCAATGGCTCATACCCCCGTAAGCATTCATACTCCCGTCAGCAAGAAAAAAATGCAATGGCTCATAGCCCCATAAGGCAGAGGCTACAAGCATTCAGCAAAGTGAAGCGAACAGTGATTAAATATTTTCTAATCACGCATACAACATACAGAACAGTATGTCGAAAACTGTCATCATCAATAGCTCATACCCCGTGAGCAATGGCTCATACCCCCGTGAGCAATGGCTCATACCCCCGTGTGCAATGGCTCATACCCCTGTAAGCAAGCAAAAGATGCAATGATAGTCCCGTAAGGGTCATGGCTACTCACTTTGCGTGAATTAGCTGCGATGACACTGCCACTGTTGTCGTTGTCGGTGATTTCAATGTGGATGTGTCGGTACCGAAAAGGGAGCCGTTTACGTGTTCACTGTTGCAGACATATCCCTTGCGATGCCACACCGATACGGCCCAACCGACCACCCAGCGCAGTACGTGCATCGATTTGACATTATCAAATAATGCTATTGCAGTTGCGAGAGAAATAATGACCACCGACCGAGACAATATATGAGCGTGCGTACCTTTCGTCACAATGACTACCCATCAAGACAATAGATAAGTTCGTACCTTTGTTCAAAATTATGGCTAACCTCCGTGTCCTCTGCTAAACAGCTTCGCTGGTCAACCACCTTCACAGAGTGGAACGACTCATGATCTTTTTGTTTTTTTCTCGCGTATTTGCTGCGCGGCGCACTTCCAGCGACGGTCTCGCGCGCAAGCCGGCGAGCTGTTGCGTTTGTTTTGTTTCGCTCTGTGCGGGTTCTTCCGAGCTGCGCATGATCTTGAGAACTGTGCACGAGAACACCTGCGTTGTTGTCTGGCTGCTTGTATGAAATGGATCCCTTAGTGCGTGCACGTTTGGAGAGGCTGCCCGAGAGTCAAATGACGAAGCTTTATTGGCGACGATAGAACGAAGACGAAGGCATCATGAGATTTTTGAAGCAGATCTCATAGCAAGGGCTGGCAGCACGTGTGTTAGCGCGCCATCTTTGTGCCTATCTTCACAGGACGTAAGATTGCTTGACCGGTTTAACCGTGTACGACAGAATTGCGCGTTCCGTGGCTAATGATGGTGTAGTCTGCTATCGGTGTGATGTTTTGGGAACTGTTGTAACGACATTGCTTGATGCTTTCTTGTATCTATATATTTCGTGCAACCTGCATGCCGATAAATGTTGAAGGAAAAAACCACTCACAAGCAAAAAAGGACAAGAGATGTTCACACCACAACGACTGGACTATCAAGTGAGCTTTATTAGAAACGGCATAGTCCCAGCAAGAACAGCAGAGCATGCTCAACAGCAGCATCACTAATCACAGAGCATTGAAAAGTCAAGATATCGCATCTAACGTGACCGACCTAAAAAAGCAAATTCTTTTTCAAGTAAGCGCACCGAGGTTGTACTAATGCAGTCGTCACCTAATAACCTGATGTAGTACGCTTCCGGGATTTCTCGCTCTTCTTTGCCCTTGCCTCTACCAAGAATCGTTGCATTGCTGAACAATGGGTAACAGCCACATTCATTGCAATGGCGAGGCAGACAGACAGGCAGGCAAAGAACTTTATTGATGGTCCTGAGGAACCGGCGTTAGGGTACCTCCCTTTTCAGGGAGTCCCCGTAGCCGTCGCGGGCCGCACCCACGTCGGGGTCGGAAGATCGTGGTCCTCCGCCCTGTCGCAGGCCCTCTGGACAGCCCGTATTTGCTCTGAGAGGTCGCCGCTCTTAAAGGGACACTAAAGTGAAAAATGATTTCTTCTGCATCAGTAAATTACCGTTCTACAACACCAAAAACACCACTCTTACAACGATAAGACGTTTGGTAAGCCAGAAAAATCGCAAGAACGAAATACGGGTGGCGACGCCTACTTAAGTTCCTGCACCTGGGGGCTGTGACGACTTGGATTTTGAGGGCATCTTCTAGGGCCTCCTAATTATATATAGCGGTACTGATTGACTGCATTGCGTCCTAAAGGAACCAAATATTAAACATGGCAAGTTTCGGGAACCTTTATTCAGCCAACGCGGCCCATATGCGAAAACATACTTTGGAATCCCTGACGTAACGCTGACGTACCGGCGCTGGGGTTTCGGTGCGAAATTCAAATACTGATACTTGGACCTTCATTTTCTCATCTAATAATCAAACTATTGTTTTGAAATGACTGCCTGCAGGGTTCTCAAACAATGCTTCATTAGTATAAACTGATTTATTGTTTCGCTTTAGTGTCCCTTTAAGGGCTGCCTCCCAGTCCGTTAGAATGGTAAGCGATGAGCTGCGTAACGCAGGGCATTACCAGAACATACGAGATGACGAGCAGTACGCCTACCCAGTTTGCACCGTCATCGGACCCCAGGGAGGAGTGGTGCTCACGCAGCAGTTCATTAATACATCGACCAGTTTGGCTATGTAAACTCTCTCGCATGTGAGAGGGAACTTATACGCCACCCGTGCGGCACATGCCGTGAAACGGTTTTCGTGCTGCGTTGTGCAAACGTGGTTCCTTGCCCTGCCTCTAGAAATGCGCGAGCACAGACCCGAAAGCTTGCAAGGAGCGGATAACGTCTAAAGTTAGTACCTGCTTGGCCGCAACCTTTTTCATGTTGTGACTCACTTTATGCACATACGGCATGACTTCGAGTTTTCTACGTTCCGTAACCCCGAACATCAAAGGGCCTGAGGGCTGACATACAATTCCAAACGTTGTAGTTGTATGTCAAAGCTACTTTTAATAGCGTGGTGACAGCTTTTTTCGAGTTAATTGCGGAAACAATTCATTGCAATCCCTCTTTTACCAATCTTTGAGTGAGCGCGTGGGTGACGCGTGGGCGCGATTCACAGCAGCCGCCGCCAACAAACCTACCAGACGACGTGCGATACTCTGGCGCCATCTCGTAGCTATTGTCGCTGCTCTACACTTCTCACGCTTTCGCCATACTCTCCTCCGCTTTCCGCCTCATGGTTCCGCTGCACCCTCCTCTCCGTTGTCCTCCTCGCATCTTTAATCTCCCGCCGCGCTCCGCGTTCGCTTTGATCTTTGACAGGGTGTCTACCAAGTTGACATTTCCAAATTCCCTGAGTTTTCCAGGTTTTCCCTGAGTGCCATTGCAAATTTCCCGGAGTGATGCATAACTATGTTTTATGTCAAGACGGACTGAAACCATATCGCCTGATGCTGTCACTCTCTAGTAAGCTCATGAAAAAAATAAAAACGTGACTTAATAAAATTTGAATACCAAGGAGCAGTGTTTACGTTATTCAAAAAGAGAATAGAAGGCATGGGTTAGTAAAATGCACAGCAAATAAAGTGTCTTCGAAAAAAATTGCAAATGGGGTCGGACATTATCAAATACGAATAAAAAGGAGATGCATAAAGAAGCAAATATTTTCGTATATGAGCTATTTCTGTCAACTGATAGCAACCTTAGTGGGATGAGGCCCGAACTCTGTCACAATTGAGATTCTCTCTCAACAGCTCGTAAGTCAACCTCAACTGTCCTGACATACTCTCAGCCCACGCACGACGCCCGAGTGTTGTGTTTCACTGCTTTAAAGAGTTTATTTTGGTTTGGAAGAGGGACACCTGCATCTCGGCATCAGCCAAAACTTTATTTTTTGAGCTCAAGCTCCTTCAAAACGGCAGCAGCAAGCTTCCATTCCCGTTTATTCCTCAATGCGTAGGTAATTTCTGTTCTTGTCCGCCTTCCGCCACTCGTTCGCCCCAAGGACCATTTGAAGCATCTTGGTCAGTTGCACAGCCCACGACCGGTTTTTCGAACTCCCTAGGGGCCGCGAAAACGTCCGAAAAATCGGCCAGTTGGAAAAAAATAAATCCGTGTCATTTACTGCCCTTAGGGGCTCAAACCGCCACAGGCACGTTCGAAAACGCTCTGAAGGCCTGTCCGTACACATATAAGGCATATCGGTGCTCGTACTGTGACAGGAAATACCGGGTGCCTGCGTGTATAATTAAGGAACACATACTGTGTTCCGTGGCCCCTTCCCCCGCTTGTTATGCTTCACTGCAATACTTTTGCGTAAGCTTCACCGAGTAACATTTCTGTACAGACGCGAAGCTGACTTTCAGAAACCAGCACTATGCAACGCACCGTGTTTTCCAAGTTTCTAAGCCAATCGCGAGTACCACAAAGGCGGAGTCCGTACCATTGCTGACAGCAGCTAATTCTTTCAATAAAAAACTCGGCACCAAACGGCAAGAAGCTTCATAGCGAACGTCGAAGCAGTCGTTGCCGCAGTGGTGGCAACGGCTGCCAGCGGATCTGCGTGCGAGAGTGCCGGTTCGAGGTGGCGAAGTAATCAAAACGGCAGTGGTGGTGTCTTTGATTATTGCCGCTTCGGACCTGCGGTCACGGCAAAACATCCGGAAATTCGGACGGCGAAGAGTTCCTGCGTCGGAAATTTCACACGTTGCTATACGTTGACTCTATGGGACACGTGGCGGGGCCGCGAAGCCGTCCAAATTATCGGGAATCCCGAAAGTCGCTCGTTGACTGTACACTGACAACTCCCCCTGCCGACTACAGGGCATCAAAGACGATTCATTACGATTCCTGTCTGCTACTCGATCCCGTATTACCGCGACTTTCGACCCTTTCAATAAAATTGCCGCTAATTTTCCCTGATAGAGGCCCAAATTCCCTGAGTTTTCCCTGACTTTTTCCAGACTACTCAAAATCCCTGAGAATTCCCGGTTTTCCCGGTTTTCCCGGTTGGTAGACACCCTGTTTGACTGTGCTCGTTCGCTCGGTTACGGCGAGCTACGACGCCGAAGCACGCCGACGCTCGCCGCAGGAACGGGCTGCGCTCTAAAAACAAGTTCACTCACACGCCAGCGTTGTATCGCTAACCTCCAAAGAAATGACTTTGGAACATCGGAACGTCGGCAAGAGTGAGTACCGCTCGTTGCACAGTAACAAAGGGAGTAGCGCTGCTTCCTGGCATAGCTTCTCGCACGTTATCTTCACGCATCTACCCCAACTCACACGAAAATTTACGCCCACTCTATTGCCAACGCATCAAGAATAGCTGAACGGGCGCATACCTGAATCAACGCGCCGAAGCATGCATATGCATGGCGACGGTCATAGGAAAGTCTATGGTGACGGCGACTACACCGACTGCGCACGAATGTTTGAAGCTGAAGGTTCCGTGACGGTCCACGGCGTAATTGCGAGTGAATATCAATAATATTTTTTTTACTACAAGCTTTTACAAACTACAGAACATCTACGTTCCAAGTCTTTTGCGCAGCAAGAGCAAATCTATGGCTACCAAACCCGCTATATAGCGATTAAGCAGAAAATAAACAATACGATAGTGACCGCACCGAGGAACATTACTGAATCAGAAACACGACAGTCTGCTGCATCAAAGTGTTTGCAAATAAAGAACGAAGAGCAAAACAGTGATCCTGATTGAATTATTAAACGGAAAGTCTGGACAGCTTGGAATACATTTATAGCGCAGCTTAATTTAGTAAGGCTAATAATGATGGACCTGTGCCATGGCTCGCGCTCACTAACGGGGATGTGCGAAGAATCAGGCGGCAGGAGGTATAGCTACAGGAAATTCTTATTTAAAAACAATAGTACAAGAACGTGTACGCTGCTCGCGCCGTTTCGACAAGGCTTAATGAGCTCAGAAAGTGCTTACATGCCTCTGAAGCTGTGACCAAAGCTACGTGTCATTCACCACTGGAGTCCACGATATTCGTCGAAACAGAGGTTTGGTAGGCCGCACCGGGGCGTCATGCACACCCATTGTATTATAAATAAGGAGGAAACAGAGGCAGCTGAGGCGTCACCACGTGACCAAGAAATAGAGGCGTCACCACATGATCAAACATGGCGGTCCCCACGAGATCGCATGGAAAGGGACATTTCCTCTTTGACCATGCAATTACATCCACCGCTTCGGATGAGCGTCGCTTGGAGTGCGCGCTCATCACTTCGTTGCAACGCCACAACTTGGCTCTGTATTCGTAATCACGCTTCGTTAAATATGGCCTCCTCCATTTGTTATCACGAATTTGCTGGCCAGCCGGCGGCCTCAAAGAGGACTATATATATAAGCTACATTAGAGGTGGACTGCGGGGGGGGGGAAAGTTTAATGAGGGTCTGTATTATAAGGCGCACCTTACAATGCAGCCAGTGTAACTGTGAGTTCACGAGAGTATATTTTTTCAACTCACATTAATTTTTCTAAGTGCAAGTACTTATTCCTGGAAGGAAACACAACTCGAGCGTTTATATACTCTACAGGGAGGTTGGCTTTATTAAGCATAAGAGAATTAGGGGCCCGTGAGACACGGGCCCCTAATTCTCTGATGTGATACTAGCAAAAAGCAGTCATTTTTGTTTCTCTTTCCTGAGTTGAGTTGTTGAGTTGAGTGGTTGTAGGCTACTGGTGGGATTAGTCTTGCAGTTGCTGCCGGTCTCTTTCCTGAAGCAATTTTGCAGCATGTTAACGTTCACTAGCACCGCGGCCAGCAAGCACCACCACGAGCCCTCGCGCTCTCGCGTGGCGTTTCGGCACGTGACCGTGCGGAGCGCGACGAAGAAGCAGAAGAAGAAGAACGAGCAGCCGCAACGGTCGCCGGCGCTGATCCACGTAAGTGCGTTCTTTTGGCTCACCCTCTTCGAAGAGCGGGCTTGCGCCGTCCTATCCAAAAAATACATGAAAGACAACAGTGAATAAGCATGTGCCCCGAGAGCAGCAATGCCTGACGAGCCGCGCTCTTCACAGCGAAGCTGTATACCTCTACCGTCCAAGGAAATTTTCGCGTCGTTGTTGGCGTGGTAAGCAAAAAACTCCCCATACGTTGGCCGATCCTGGGGATAGTGCGATGCCGGGCCGACCCGCGGCGGAGGTGCAGTTCGCCATTAAAGGCCCACATACACAGTTTCGATGGTCATCCTTCTTCACACAGTGGAAGGGCACTGATATTTTTTTATGGCATTCGCTAGCTCGTGCCGATCGGGTAGCACCTATAGCAAATTGCGACATCCTACAGCTGGATTATCAGATGAGGCAAACGAAAGGACGAGCATTGCTGGACAGACACTGGATGTGTAGCAGAGGAAATCAACAGGGAATCAGTACGCGACAGGGTGGGCTGTATAGTTAACGCTGACACTGCTAATTCTCCCTTCTTATTCGCAGCTGTAATATGGCGCCGCCGCAACAAGCAGCTGCGCTTCAGGAAGCCGACGAGAAGTACAAAGCCGCCCTCAAACGCCTCGTCATAGGGGTGAGCGCAACGACTCGGAAAGTCGGGAGAGCACTAAATGCACGCGAAGGTTCGGTAGACATACAATAGTATGCGTGCCAACAGGTATTAAATCTTGCCAAGACAACAAGCCCGCGATGTAGTGCGCTTGCTTGACTCCGCTTACAAGCATCCGGTGTCGCAAAAAAAAAAATGTAATAATAATAAAAGAAAAACGCTAGAGATGGTGTTTCCGGGAGGTTGTGGTATAGATATATCGGCAAAGTTCGCAAAAAGAAAGAGCGACGGGAAATAGCTGTTGCATTCTCTCAATGCACATTTGTTCGCAAGCGTCCTATTTGAAAATTGAAATGGTGCGGGCGTAAAATACGTTACCCGTTACTGTAAGGTTTATTTTGTCATTATTCATTGTCACATGCACTGCTGTTTGTTTGCGCGGGGTTCTACTGTTTAGATACGAAGCTAAGAAAGCTAATACTGTAGAAAATAGAACAGTTATGAATGTACATAATAACCAGAATATTTAATCATCGATTGGTCAGTTTAATTTGCTGACTATTTGTCAGCCGTGTGAGAAAAAAAGAAAAAAGCGTCTATTTTAAGAACCTTATTAGGTACAAGAAAGGAGATTTGAAAGAAACATTCATATAGGTACAACCTACCAGCTTCAGAAACCTACACTCTACCAGATCCATAGGGCTCGTGCTGACTACGCTTTCGAAATGCTTGTTTATCAAATGCACAACATTTTTGATATATATTCTACAGTATTTGGTATCTGAGGGTGTTTCGTATGCACAAAATAAAAAAAAAAGCATTCTATTTATTGTCTCTTAACATCAGACGTCTCACTTTGTGCTAGTGACGCCTTTCTATGCGCATGTACTACTGATTTTGTCAGTTTGTATTTTGTTTCTTGGATAATGTGCACTTATTCTTAACATTCTTGTATGTGCTCACATATTACTGTTGTAACCGATACGTGCTCATGAACTGCAAACGTCTGCTCTTTTATTGTCTAAGGAGGACAGGCATGAAAAAGCGCCTTTAGCCTTGCTCCCCATGGTTTGTTTTCTTTTGTAAACGAACCAAAATAAACTTAAAATTCAAGTTCTTCCTCGTTGCTTTATGTCAGCGATCAGCAGTGTCAAGCTGCGACACGTCGTATGAAGCGTTCAAATGATTATAACTATAGGCTTGATATGCGATAAAACACTTATCAATGGAGCTTCATAGTCGTGTTCTTCTTACCCAAACCTGTTACCACGTCTTGCAGGAAGGAACCGTCGCGCTCAAGTACGGCTCCATGTACTTCGCGGTACCAACCGTCAGGGTGAGCGCGCATTCACCGTCCTCGTCACGTGCTTTACCAAATGACTCAGCATGTTCAAGCACCACGCGAAGAAATTATACGCAGCTGGAATTCATTATTTTTACCCTTGTCATTATACGGGCTACCTGAGGTAGTGATCTTGGCTAGTTGATCTGCCTACTTGGAAACCGAGTTGAGCTAATATGGACAAGGACACACGCAAGAAGGGAAATACAAGGCGCTATATTGTGTTTTGCTCTTATGTCGGGCCTGCAGTCTCTTTAGCGAGTAGGACTACTAGAATTTCGAAGAATCGGATTCGGCTGGAAAACAAACTGTTTTAGTGCATATGCTAGTTAATATGAAAGCGCCCTGCCGGGATCATCAACGGGGAGAAAATTAGCTGTTTTAGCCTATACGTTAAAGGAGTGCACATTTCTGAGTCGATTTTCTGCATTAGATGAAGGTCTTGGACGTGGAAATCCACCAACAGATACTAGCAACCCTCGGGGCGCCCTAGGTTATTTACCTATAGCTATAAATAAGCACATGCACTCAAGAGCAGGTCATCGTAACGTTTGCGTTCGCTCCGGCTCACTCGTTCGTACTCTATGCTGCTACATCGGGTCTCACAGCGAGTAGCGTAGGGCCTGAGAAACACAAATGCTTGCTGGTCGAGATGAGTTACGCCCGACTACAACTCTAATAACACGTGCACGTAGCTTTCTCGCCGAAGAGGCCAACGAGCTGGTGGTCCATGTCACTGTGAATTACAGCGCACACCGGGACAAGGACAGGAGGTGTCGAGGACAAGCGACGACTTCCAACTTTATTTTTTATTTCCCGCGAGTAACCATATGCAAATGCTATAAAAAAAAAAGAGGGGAGAAAAAAAACCTCCCCGTCGGGGAATCGAACCCCGGTCTCCCGCGTGACAGGCGGGGATACTGACCACTATACTAACGAGGAGCGCTGATTCGGGTTCCTTAAAGACAGCTGACATGCTGTTAGCACTGATAAATGTTTCTACTTGGAGTACAAACTTCATTTTTAGCTACTGCTGCGGCAGCTGGAAGCAGAATAATTGCCCAAGGGATATACGGAGATCACAGCAAGGATTTCTTACTATGCCAGCATAAGGTTAGGCCTTGTGCATTTCGTGCCGCATCTGCGGAATACCTCGCCTTTAACATTTCTGTGCAACAGCGGTGTAGCAGGAGACACATTGCGCTCTATCCGTCGTACGACGTGTCGGAGTGCGACTCAACGATTCGCAATATACGGTGCCAACGAGCGAGCCGCGCATAGGCTCCGCCCATAACAGCAGCCCTGCACGCATGCTCGGAATGCTTCGCGTACTGGCCCTGACTAGGGTGGCTAGAATTGGGCCATTCTAGCCAACCTACCCTGACGGCGCAAACCAGACGTCCTTGCGCGGCGATAATTAGTTATACACAAACTATGTTATTCTAGGCACAACTATGCTAGCGGAAAACATTCCGCCATCGCGCGCCGTCCGCAGTCTCGACCAGGAACAACGAAGAGCGTTGGTGTCGACTCCGCTGACAGCCGCCGATCGCCGGAAGCCGTCGGGTCCGCAGCCGACAGCGCAGTTAGGTTGGAGCACATTAGGGTGCATTGGAAACGTGTGAAAATGCCCCTATGGAAAAGTGTGAAAATACCCTAATTTTTTGGTTTTTGCTTTTGGAAATGACTTCACTGCGGCTTGGTTTGAATTTCTAAATTGCAACATGCTCCTCAAAGTGAATCAATGAAAAGTTAACTAGTGATTTTTTTTTTTATTTACTACCTGCATGGACTTCGTGATTTGTAATGGTGATAATTTCCTCTTCTTCCTGAGCTTAACTTCGCTGTCACAGGCTTAAAGATATAAAATGAAAGGTGGTATATTTTTGTCCAAGATGTTGACTTTGTACGTACCGCAGATTTGAAGTAACAGTTTCCGGGCAGTACATAACTGTCGTGGCATCTCTTGGAACCGACTAAGGATCCGATACAACACAAGACTAACTGTGGATCTTGTGGCCTGATCTGTTCTGGCATTTACAATAATATAGTTACAATAGTTATTTACAATAAAATAGTTACGAAGTTCATTAAATAATGTTTAGGAGCCCGAAAATACTGTGGAGCTTATAGAACGTAGCCTACTACAGAACTATACTCAGAAGCACATGTTAAGTGAATGACCAGTAAATAAGTCACGTATAATGGCGATCTGAAGCAACAAAAATGTTTTAGTTTTTTTTTTACAAGAAATTGTCTTTGTCAGCTATTCGGCAAGCTGTCCTGAAAATTCACGACAATGGAAACTGTTCCTCTATTTACGTTCTTTCGGAAAGTTAACTAAATAATTTTTGTCTGCGGGAGCAATTATTGGAAAGGCCGACCACCCTCACTGTTCCACCTTTACCGTACCACCTGTTGTCTCAGCAGATGCCGAGATGAGGATCATGTCTGAACGTTTCCTGGACCTTATCGATCTGAGCCTCGATGATTAGCTAATAAATTAAACAGTCAGCCATGAACAAGCAATCGAATATATCGATATTTATGGCAAAACAGCTGGGAGCTGCGCACAGTTGGTTCACGCCCCCTTTTGTGAATCGTATGGAGATTTAATATTTAGCCTATCGA
The DNA here is from genome assembly GCF_023375885.2 of Dermacentor andersoni. NCBI lineage: Eukaryota > Metazoa > Arthropoda > Arachnida > Ixodida > Ixodidae > Dermacentor > Dermacentor andersoni. The sequence goes on along the minus strand of NC_092815.1, from coordinate 63,981,959 downwards.
TATGCGCATGTCTTGTACTCGAACTTCTTCATCAGCCTATTTTTGTCCACTGCAGGAGGAAGACCTATCCCTGCGATCTCCAATTACCCCTGTCCTGCGCCAACTGATTCTAACTTGTGCCTGCAAATTTCCTAATTTCATCACCCCACCTAGTTTTCTTCCGTCCTCGACTGCGCTTCCCTTCTCTTAGCACTCATTCCTTAACTCTAATAGTGCACCGGTTATCCATTCTGCGCATTACATTTACTATACATGTATTCAAACTTATTGGACTGTAATTCAAAGGCTGTCAGTTTTCTTTTTTTTTTTTTCTGATGCTTTGAGTGGCCATGGATCACCGGTGTCCGGTCCCATTGCAGGTGATGTTCGTGTTTACCAAAGACGACGCGCAGTACAACGCGCTCAAGTGGGCAGTCGAGAAGATGCACTACGTGTGTAGCCTGAGCACGACCACGGAGGAGGCCGTCGAGAACTTCCTCAACTGCCGTCCGCACCTGGTCTTCATCGACGCGCGGAGCAAGAACACCATCGACCCCATCCTCCTGTGCAGGTTATCATGCGGCTTAAGTGTTCAGAGCAAAAGAACCGAAGGTTTCTTTCGCGCTGTTTGCGTTCTAGTGTACCACGTTTCGAAACGAACTTCATTCGGAACTGGTCAGACTTTCTGCAGGCCTTGTATAGCTTGCTGAATAAGTTGACCAGAAAGACTAGAATAAACTGAATAATTTTAGCCTTACTGGTCATCCACTCACAAATTTCGTTCGGGAACCCGTATTCTAACAGCGATCGCTCTTTTGGCGGCAGCATTATTATTATTGTTATTATCATTTTTTTTAGTTTGGTAAGGTTAGGCAGCCTCCAACATACGCCTTAATGTCTAAGGACTCGCCATCCCCCGACGCTCTGTTCGACTTTATACTGCAAGTGTGGTAATTAAACAATGCCAGAAAAGAATGCGCGCATTTCCGAGCTCGCGACTCGTTATAGTGTATCGGCTGTCAAGAAGCTTATACCATGCTGGTAAGGCTACATATTTTCGTACAAGTGACAGTAAAGTTCAGCACATCAGTAGAGTTGCAACTATGGAGTTAGGTGTAAGTGCCACTGCTTTGTCGCTCGGCAACATACATGTGCAGGAGCGTTCGTACTGGCTTTATAACATGAACCGTTTTAACCGTGGGTTAGTTTACACGCAGATAAATCGTATAGTGTGAGCCACCCTTGGCGTAGCACACTGACATTCGATGGTCATTGCGGGATCTGTGACGCGGAGTGCAAGCTAACGATTGGCCGGAAAACGTATATATAGATAAAAGCGTGAATCATCTCATTTGAATGCGGTATAATACAGTGCATACCCAAGCTTTATCTTGTGTTGGTTCTTTATTTTCTGTAGGACGTTGTGTGGCTACAAATGGAGCCAGTACTCCTGCATTGTCGCAGTCGTAAAGAAAGGGTGAGTGGATTCGAGATGTTGGTGTTCAATAAGTAGCCATTGCGCAAACCTTATTTTATGACTACTCTCGGTGGTCCGAATCAGCTCGCACAGATCAGCCTAATGAACGCTGTTCAACTAGCATTCATTTTCTAATATAGACGGCAGAGTCGCGCACGTTAGCGAAGAGCGTTTTTTTATTATTTGACTGGGCTTTCTTTCTTGTGCTTCAGGTTGGCTGATAGGCAAGAGGCAGCTATCGTCCCGCTGCTCAGGGCTGGCTACAAAAGGGTAACTCCCGTGACAGCGTCAACATGTTCTTGTCCAGAGCGATCGAGTCTTCTATTCTTGCTACCGAAATATATAGGCGGGGGTTTCGTTGACATGCACCCTCAATATATTCATCAACACGTTGTGCACACACTTTATAAACGCCCGCAAAATAGCACAACGGTACTTCATTAGTGTTATTGCACAGCACAAAAAGCCGGTATGAACACTGGGGTCTTGTGCGCATGCGCCGTGGTATAGAATTTTGCAGCAAGATGGCAAGATAGGCTAGTTAATTGGTCGATGTTCATCGCGAAAGATTTTCTTTGAATTGCAAGAGCCGACGCACAAAGTGTGCGCGTCAGCTACGGTCAGAGTGAGTTGCCAGCTTATGACACACCAAGTATGTGTCAGCTCTTACGCGTCAAAGAAAATCATTCACGATGATACATCTGTGCGCTTAATTCTGCCCGCGCGAATTGCTATTAAGACTGTTTTTAGCACTGATGGGTGACAGCGGCCTAACTTTCTAGCATAATGCGATCCGCGTAGGTTCCATGTATACGTGTGCGTACCAACCCCATGGTAGTGCACCACTGTGGAAGGTATATTTTCTATTCACCTTAATGTGTGTCGCATGATCAGCTACCGCTATCGCAGTCTGTGGCAACCAGCTGGTTTTTCGGACTGAGTGGTAACCACTGCATCAGTTCGTGACTGCAAGGCCGTTTGCGATGTCGGTATGGTGTGGGTTACTGTGTTATAGTGTCTTTGACAGCTGCACAACCAAAACAGTCTCTCGAGGTTTTTCGAAACAACACGACTTGTGAAAAGGTCATAGCCGTGAGAACCGCGTCATTGTAAGGAATACTTATTTATTTATTTAATTATTTATTTATTTATTTATTTATTATACACTACAGCCCACGTGGGATATAGCGGGAGTGGGGAAAAGCAGACAAAATGTGAACAATAAATTTCGCCGTAGCGTGCAAAAGTCAGCACTATAGAAGCGACTATAAAGTGCAGAACAGTAAAGATAAATTCAGGGATAAATTCAATACATACTTAGTGCAGGGTATACAGTAGAAAAGGAAAAGGAATCGATATCTTTGATCAAAAGTATGTAAGAGAAGAATGTGCAAGATTATGCGCTATAGACAACACTGTCTCCAATGGATTCTAAGAATTGGAATAAAGACAATGAGCAAATGTTACTGGGTACTATAGGTCTTAGTGTTTAACTATGCGCGGGGAAGAAGCTATATATTTAAATATATCAGTACGTACAAAAAAAGGAAAGAAAAGTAAAAGGCGTAATATTAAGCGTCTATATGCTGGGTTCGGCTTATGGACTGATTAGCCACGTAGCAAGGCAACTGCTGTCGAAGAAGTGGCAAAATGCATGTACGCGTACAAAAGAAAACAGTTGTTTCAGTTGGCGCCTTTCGAAAAGTAATTTCAATTTTAACGAGCGAATAGCTATAGTAGCCTGCGAGAATTCATGGTCGAGCCTCGACAGAAGAACCTGGCGACTTCTGTTTGGACTGGTTTTACAGAGTGTACACTGTTTTTGCACGATGAAACCCACTGGTGAACCGTTCAGGCACATTTAGATTATGGGGAAACGCAAATATAGATTGCGTTCAGCGTTCGTACGCTATATAGCCGCTCGGGATTTAGCAAGACCCAGCTTAGTCTGGGTTCACGCGTGCGCAAGCCCATTGAGTCGCCTAATATATATCTACTGAAATGCCCATGCGGATTACGTTACGCTAGTCTCAGCGCGCAGAAATCACGAGCAGCACATAAAACAATGGCAACGGCTATTGGTCCCAACCGCAGTGGATGCTGGAGACGGGCTCGCCCATGGTGTGCCTCAACGAGGTCATCCAGATTGAGCACAACGACCTCATGCACTTGTGGAAGCTAATGACCTCCGAGGCACTGTTTTCTGCGCTGCACTATGTGCGGGACGGTGTCATCGTCACTGGGCCTACGCACGAAATACAGGTGGGCTTTGTGAAATAAACCGCCTCGTGTTTCCCAGACGATCGTCGAGGCGAAAAAGCAGCAGTGCTAACCTTGCGCTAACCCTGCCACGGCTCGATTTGCCGGCGGTGTCTGAGTGCAAAAACGTCAACTCAAGTCGTCCCTCGTTAAGGGACACCAGCCGTGGTTACCGTGCCTTTCATACGCGTATTCTGCCATTTGCAGTATATAAGCGCAAACTTTAAGCTTTTGAAGAGAGCATATATGTCGCCGACCAAGGTGAAGAAATTAATGAAAACGTTACCTTTCGGCCCCCGCACGGCGGACGCCTTGTTTACACGATTTCAAACCATGTGGGGGCTGAAATGTAAAGCTCTCTTTTCTTCGTGGCTCTTCAATATCAGACGAGATTGCGTCAGCTTCGCGACTTCATTTTAAGCTTTTTGCTGTTCGGCAAGCTTGTGTAGTGGTCATTGTAAGTGGCGTTCTCTATATCTGCGCAACCATGTGTTTGCCGAATCATTACGAACGTGTATTGAAAATTTTTATTTCTTCAATTTCTTGTAGTTTTGTTTTTACGCACGTGAACAAACTACGCAAGGTGCAGGTACACACGCACGCACGCGCGCACGCACACACACGTGTGTGTTCTATGTGGGATTAATAAATGGAACACATAACAAATAGTGAGTAGAAGCTAGGCGAGCCGTTCGTCTGAATGGTACGTGTTTAAACCTACATAACGTGCCGTAGGCAGTTTCGCCATATAACCAGCGATAGACATTATCACGTAGACAAAAAAAAAAAAGACAGATTATAACCGGCGCCAGAAGAACGGTATAAAAGTAAGTTCAGTGGTACTGACGTTCAGACGAGCTGGTTCGACATAAATATGAACCAACCAACGAAAGCCATGCAGACGAACAAAAAACAAAGAAATTGGGCGAGTGGGTGTCAATTTATGGTTCCTTTGTCCTTGTGGTTTTCGCTACCGGTAATTGTGAGAGAAATAAAAGTTGCAAGTGCGAATTTTGGATGTGATCACAACCCAATTTATACATAAGCTTGCAGCTATCTACGTGTGCTTTCCGCATTTGGGAAAATTGGTATTAGCTAACACCCGTCGGCTCATCTGTTGGATACGGACATAGATTTTTTTCCTTTCGTTTCCTCACGAGGGAATTGACGCTGGTACCAACCTGGAACCCGAATTCAAAACAGCTATAAACGCGAGGCTGCAGTTTTCGAGCATCTTAAGACTCGTACGCTTCTGAGAAAGTGCATAGTACAATGAATAGCACTCCCTGCATAACTCTTGCTCGCGCTTCGACAATTCACTTGTCATGGCGACCAGAGGCTTACTCGGCGAGGGCAGATTCGTTCTCACAAGATGTTGGCACTGAAACTTATTTGTTTCTTAAGCCTGACTACCAGTCTTTAGGCAGGAGTGGGCGTTAAAAGAAACGCAGTTCCGATGTCACGATCGACGACACGCCACACGTGGTCCCGAACTACCGCTTTATTTTCCGGCACGCCAACCTTCCGCACCACACAACCACACTCCGAGTTTCCCCCTTTTTCCACTCTCCTCCCGCCCGCTCGCGCCGCTGTCCTCCCCGCACTCACGCCACCTGTTCGTCGCTCAGTCAACTACCGTCGATCCCGCGCCTGGCCTCCGAGAACCGCGGCTCCTCGTCATGGGTCTTGGCACGGAGGAAGGAAACTAAGGAGAGGCCCTACCCCCTCCGCGCGCTAGGAGAAAAGTGTGGCGGAAATGACGTAGTAGGTTCTCATTTTTTTTGCTGCTTTTTTATTTTTTTCTGTTGTATGGCCACGCCTTTTGGGCCACAATGGCGGCGGCGTTATGGTTTTGAGCGCTCACACGTGTTGCTCTGGTATGTTTCGGGCCGCGGCAAAGGCGCTGAGTGGGCGGGTTTGCGTTAGTCACCGTGTCTTGTTGCGCTGTGTTACCTGCACCGTGCTCTGCCAGATGTTGCGCGAGCGCGCGCGCTCCGCGCGCGACACCACGCGCAGCGCGGCGTGGTTTCGCGAAAGATGTAAACAAGCGAGGAGGGTGGCCCAAAAGGCGGAGCATCGCCATGAGCAACGCCAAATTCCGGCTTCACTTTTGCTTCACAAAGAGTGACGTCAGGGCCTCTCCTTAGTTTCCTTCCTCCGTGGGTCTTGGGCTGGCTTGCCGCGGGTCTTGCGCGTCACAACTCTCCCCCCCCTCGAATCGTGAAGCTGTGCTGGTAGGGAGGGGCCCTGGCTCATGGTAGAGCATCAACTGATCAGCATGGGCAGTAGTTCGATGACGTCCTGTAGCAGGATCGCTCAAAACAAAGTTATTGTCACCTAATCGTTTGATTACACAATAAGGTCCACTTCGCCGCGGTGCCAATTTCGCCGAAACGCCCTTGGCCGCATCACTCAAGGTATGGGAATCCAGGAGCACAAGGTCACCCTCTTTGATGGTTGTTGCCTGACGATGACGGTCGTAACAGGATTTCTGCACCTTCCAAGCAGCTGCCTGATGTGACCGAGCATACTGGAGGGCCTCTCCAAGGCACCGCTGGAGTTCCGCAGCAAGTGCATGGTGTGCTGCTTTTGGAGGCTCTGTGTCTTCCTTGTCGCTTGTAGGTTCCCATGGGGTGCGCAACTCGCGGCCGTAACACAACAATGCTGGAGTATATCCGGTGACAACACTCTCGGCAGTACGCATGGCAAGGGCGATCTCAGGTATGTGCCGGTCCCAGTCTTTGTGGTTGGAGCAGTATGCCCGTAGACACTGCTTAATTGTGCCATTGTGACGCTCCACCATTTGGCCAGCCGGCCGGTAAGGCACTGTGTGGCGATCTTTGATGCCCCAGTGTTTCAAGAGGTTGCGCCATAGTGTGCTAACAAAGGGCTTGCCATTGTCACTGGTGATGGCCACAGGTGTGCCATGGCGGCAGAAGACTTGCACCATGCACTCCAGTATTTTCGCACTTGTTGCTGCTCGTAGAGGGAAAAGCTCTGGGAACTTCGTAAATTTGTCAATAACTACCAGCAAGTATTTGTGGCCCCGGGGTGTAGATGGCAAGGGCCCGATAATGTCAACACTGAGCTCTTCCATGGGTGATGTTGCCCACTGACTGCTCATGAGGCCCTCTGGTTTCTTGCGCCGAGCTTTTGTGCGCTGACAGACAGTACAGCACTGCACATACTTTGATATATCTGCTCGCATGCCCAGCCAGACGAATCGTGCAGCCACACGCCTCAGAGTTTTGAAAAATCCAGCATGGCCTGCAGTGGGATGGTCGTGGGCCACCTTCAGTGCCAGCTGCCGCAAGTGACTAGGTAACCACGCTACCTTGTGGTTGCCTCTTTGCTGAACCAGCAATCCGCTTGGCTGCAGTTCCGTTGTTTCGGCCAGATCACGAAAGAGGCGATGATCAGGGTCCGAACTTGGGAGCTGAGTCCCTTGGACCACTGCCTTCAGCTTTAAGAGGCGGTCATCACGAGCCTGTTCTTGTACCAGCTGTGTTGTGTCACTCAGCAGCGAAGAGTCAACCTCCGAGGCCACAGCTACTTCATCAAATGTAATTTTGCCTTCAGGTTCTGGAGCAGCAATGGGGAACAGCGTCTCATGTAGGTTGTCACTTGGGTTGTCTTCACACTGGAGAGGGGCTCTACTCAAGGCATCAGCGGGTATGTTTGCCAGCCCTCGTCTGTGCTTGATTCGGCAGTTGAAGCCCTGCAGCCGAAGAACCCAACGCTTGACCCTGGGTGAAGCTTGGTCGGTATGAAACATCCATGCCAGGGAGGAGTGGTCACAGTGTATTTCAAACTCCGTAAATTCAAGATATGCCCTGAACTTGTCCACTGCCCAGACTACTGCCAGGCATTCCCACTCCTGGACAGTATAATGGCTCTCGGCTGCTGTAAGGACTCTGCTAATGAAGGAAACAGGCTGCAGACCATCAGGGCCAGCCTGCAGCAGCACAGCTGCAATGCCAATGCCACTTGCATCTGTCTCCACCACAAAGGGTCGATTTAGATCTGGGAGGCTTATAACAGCATCCTGAGCTAAGGCCTGCTTGAGTGCAGTGAAAGCCTGTTCTTGGCACTCCTCCCACTGCCATGGCTCGTTCTTCTTCAAAAGGTTGGTCAGTGAATGTGCCGTCAGTGAAAAGTGAGGGATGAAGCTTCTATAGTAGCCGGCAAGTCCCAGGAAGGCTTGCAGCTGCTTAACTGTACTGGGTCTAGGGTAATCCAGCACTGCACGCACCTTGTCCTCATCTGGTCTGCACTGCCCAGGGGAGATGATGTGACCTAAAAACTTGAGGGACTGACGGCAGACCTGTACTTTATCTGGATTAATCGTAAGGCCAGCACCCTCAATGCGTTGTAGCACTTCCCTTACATGTTCAACATGTTTCTCCAGTGTCTCTGAGTATACAAGGACATCATCTAAAAATGCCATAGCAAAGTGGTGATTGATTCCCTGCAGCACCCGGTCCATTAGGGTTTGAAAAGTTGCTGGACCACCTGCCACCCCGAAGGGCATCCTCGTAAATTCAAATGTACCTTGATGGCAAATGAAGGCCGTTTTAGCTATGTCAGCCTTGCAAACAGGAATTTGGAAAAACCCTTGGGAGAGATCAAAGCTGGAAAACCACATTGCTCGGCCCAACTGCGCTAGCAGCCAGTCAGTTCGAGGCATTGGGTAGGCAGGTACTCGGGTGCGTGCATTTAACGGACGGTAGTCCACAGCGAGCCGGTAGCCTCCAGACTTCTTTGCAACGAGCACTGGGGCGCTAGTCCATGGGCTGGTGCTTCGTCTTATAAGGCCCTGTTGTAGGAGGTCATCCACACAGCCCTCAATGATCTTCTGCTTCTTCGCATTCACTGGACGTAGCTTGCATCTCACGGGCGCACTGTCCCCCGTGTCAATGAGGTGCTGAGCCAGGGTGGTACATCCCGCAACTGTAGTAAACAGATGGTTAAAGTCATCGAGAACTTTACTCATGCTTGGGTGTAGTTCCCTGGTGCCAGCCTGATGCATGTTCTCTATGCCTGGAACTACAAGCACTTCTTCAAAGAGGCTGTGCAAGTGGTACGACTCTCCATCTTCTATTGCAAGTGCTGTCGCTGGGTCCTTTTCACGCTTAGCAAATGGCACCATGCACTGTGGATCGGTTCCAATCGTCCACCCACCCAGCGATACATGTAAAGAGATGCCTGTTGCTGTTAAAAAATCTCTGCCCAGCACAATGTCCCGACACAAGTCTGGCACACACAGGAAGCGTTGATTGCGGCTGCTTGTGGCCCACTTTATTTTGCACTTGAGGGAAGTCGTCGACTGAGACCAACCTGTTGCCAGGCGGAGTGCTTGTTCCTGTGTCTTGGGTTTGGCGCCCGCCTCGACCGCTACCCTTGCCGCCGGCAATCCAAGCAAGCTCACACTCGAGCCTGTGTCCAGTAGGGCCTGGAACGTCGTCCTCCCGATCTGCACTTCCAGGAGAGGCTCCTTGTTGCCGGCCAAGGCCGCTACTTGCAGCGCAGTCTCGTAGGTGCTTGCCGGTGCAGCACCTACCGTGCCCCGTTTCCCGTACACTGAGAGCGGATATGTCCGATCCCGTTGCATTGGTAGCAGCGGGGTGGGCCGCCACGCCGACCTGTAGGGCACTCGCGGGCCATGTGACCGACGCCTCCGCAGCGATGGCAGTTGAATTCTCTTTGGTCACGCGGCTGGTACCTTTGGTGCTGTGACGGCGTTGAGAGATGTGGCGTCCTTGTGGCGAATGCGGCCAATCCGTGCAATTGGTCTCGGTGGTAGGAGGGCTGTATCGCCGCGGGGTGCAACGGCCAGGGGGATGCCGCCGGCGGATACTGGAACGGCGCGGCAGCCGCTGTGATCAACCCTCCGGGTTGTGTTCCCGGCACGCCGGCCACGTTTATAGTCGATTGGAAGGCCAAGTCCCTCGCGACTTGGTCAGTCGGGGGTGGTGGTGGCTTGTACTGCATGCGCCTCCAGAAACGCTCCATGAGACCGTCAGCGGCCTTCGCCAACTCCGCGAGACTGCCGAACTGTCTTCCCTCCACCAGATCCTGGAGTTGCGGGTGCATCTGCCGCAGCACGCGGTCAACCTTTTCCGACTCGGGCACTTCGCCGCCAATCCGGTCGTAGTAGGCCGCGATGGTATAAATAAATTCCTTTAAATTTTCTTGGGGATGTTGCGTCCGGTGCTCCAGCTCTTGTTTCAAGCGGCGCTTCGCGTCAATGGAGGAGAATTCCGCAATAAACGCCGCAGTGAACTCCTCCCACGACGCAAACGAGTTCACGAATCGCCACCACAACTTCGCGCTACCTTCCAGCGCAGCAGGCACAATGTGCGTAAGCCTCTTGTCAGCTGCGACACCGCTGACCAAACAAAACGTTTCAAGCCGGTCCAAAAATTCCTCGGGGGACTGATGGTCGTTGAACCCCTTAAACCTTGGAGGCTGACCTGGCTGACCTCCTGTGGAGCGCGGAGCGCAGTCGCTCACCGGTTGAACCGCCGCCGCCGTTGTCGTAGAACCCATAGGCACTGCCTCGGCCGCCATCAGTCTTTGTCTGACAGCTGCCGCGATTTGCTCGCGTTCCATGGTAGATCCGCTCGTCTGCCCCAGCAGATGCTGTACCAATTGTTCGGGAACGTCCACTGTCTCCATGTTCACGTAGATCCCGGACGAGCCCCCACTTGTCACGATCGACGACACGCCACACGTGGTCCCGAACTACCGCTTTATTTTCCGGCACGCCAACCTTCCGCACCACACAACCACACTCCGAGTTTCCCCCTTTTTCCACTCTCCTCCCGCCCGCTCGCGCCGCTGTCCTCCCCGCACTCACGCCACCTGTTCGTCGCTCAGTCAACTACCGTCGATCCCGCGCCTGGCCTCCGAGAACCGCGGCTCCTCGTCATGGGTCTTGGGCTGGCTTGCCGCGGGTCTTGCGCGTCACACCGACTAAAATATCGCAAGAACAGAAATGTCGGCGGAATACTGGCACATACGAAAAAAATAAAGAAGGAGAGCCAGAAAGCAACGCAAGGGGGCGCGCGATTGTAAAGAGGAAGGATTGTAAAAAAGGAATGAAGAACGACTGAGGAATATGGAAGAAAGTAAACGGACTGGGAGAGTGTTGATGTATCTGTACAGGAAAAACATTGATTCACAGTGGAGGAAAAGCACTACGAAGCTTACCAGCAAGTGTGCGGCCTGCACGGTGGGCAACACAGCAACAAAGGACGTCAAGCGGAAAGTCAGAGAGGCTGAAATAATCTCATGGGTGGCGGCGATGGAAAAGAAACCTGCCATGAGTAACTACTCAAGAGGAAAAAACGGAATCAGGAAAGAAACAATTTATGATAACTCAAAGGGAAGCTCATTACTTTTAGAAGTGAGATCGGGATGCCTTAGAACACGCACCTATAAAGCGAGATATAAGAAGGAAGAATAAGCATGTGCTTGCTGCGGTAAAGCTAGGGAAACGATGGAGTATGTTTTATTAGAATATGAAGACGTGTGCCCAGCGGTCGGTTTAGGCACCACTGGCCTCCTTGAAGCCCTTGGGTTCAGCGAGAGCAATGGAAAAGTAAACATGTCCGCAATAGAGATTAATAAGAGGCGATTGGAAGATTGGTGGAAGAAAAGTAGGGAAACGACAAGAAACTGAGACGTACAAAAGCAAAGTTCGCAATAGGGGATCAGAAAATTTGGTTGTGGGAGTTCATAGGTTTATTTTTTCTTCTTTAACTTAGGTGGGACATTAGGGAGTTTAATAGCAAAAGCTTGGTGGAGCAACCCACCGCCCCGTTCCAAAGGGGATGCTCATAACATCCATCCGAAGGATGAGCGTGCTTGTTCCCTCCAAAGCTTTTAAATGTAACCGCTTTCTGTATTCCTTTCGCTTCTATCACAGCTGCGTCAGACGTCTGCAGGCCATCAGACTTCCAGAGTCGAGACTCGAGCGGAAGGAAAGCTTACAATTGCATTCCCTCACGCGCGTGCGCAGTTTATGAACCGCGCGGCCGAGAAACTGGTGGGCTACTCGGCGGAGGAGATGTTGGGCGAGGACGCCCAGGAACTGCACCGCACCGATTCGCTCAAGGAAGACGTGGCTGCAAACATCAGCGATCAGCTGGACAAAGGGCGTGCTTGGGAGGGCACTCTATTCAATCGCCGAAAGACCGGCGAGTGCGTGCCTGTCTGGAGCAAGATCGCGCCCGTGGACAACAGCGCTGCGCCGGGGTAATCATTGTGACATTTAGCAGTCGCCAACCGGTTGTCTCGCCCAACCCGCATCGCCTTCTTTTGTCGTTTGCGCACAGGAAGCTGGACCACGTGGTGTACATCAAGGAGAACCCTTTCCTCATGGATAAACCGTTTCCTCCCGAGGCCGGTGAGCTCTCCGCGAGTCTGTTACGCTCGTAAAGGGTTAGCTCGGGCTAGGTGACAGGCCCGCGTTGCGGTGATTACTTAAGTGCGGTGTCACATTTAGTGTTTGCTGCCGCTCGTTTGCTCAGTACGTCGTTTAGCATGCGTAGTAACCTGTGCCCGGGCTTCTACAAGGGCGACTCCGAAACGGAGGCACTGCAGCCCCCCCTCCCCAGCTCTCCACCATCTTGCCGGCGCTTGTTCTGACATACGACTTAGTCTTAATCCAAACGAGAGACAGATTCAGAAGAAGGTTGACATTTAGAGCTATCAAGAGTTATCGAACAAAGGGATGCCCAAGACTGCAGACAAAGACAAGTACTAGCTTCGATCGGATAAAGAGGCGCAAATTTTTCTAATCTTATCTGAGTCTCAAATATCTGAAGGAAGTTAAGTTTTATCATGCCGACAATGTATAAACGTGGGTGGAGTCTTCAAAATAAAACAAACGGAAGCTAGCGTCTGCAGGTTCTGTCTAAGCGTTTCTACCTCTGTCTTCGTTTTAGTTTCGCGCCCAATGATCTTTTCAATACAGACAAAGAGTAATCTGAAAGCAAGTCTGGCCCCCAGTAAAAACGTCGGCTACACGTGGCAGAAATTTAATTAACGGCACAATTGAGGAAATTGGAAGACGGCGCTGGTCTGTGCAACGTAAATGCTTTTTGTTAAACGTTTTTCTTCGCATGTTTCATCTCTTTGCCAGAAAGGAAACTCAATTCTTATTTGACGTCAAAAGGAAAAATCGGAACGATTAAGCGCACTTTGCAAGTATTAAGTAGATGCGAAAATGATCGCTTGGTTCGTATAGCAAGAACGCAATTAAAGTGGCCTCTCATTCAAGCAGCGTAAAATCAGGGCGGCGAAAAAGAACGGCGAACGCCACACTCCTTGTCTCAGACTTATTTTCCACCGTCCAGTTTTTGTGGTGTTCGCTTGTTATATCAAAAAAGGAAATCACCTTGCTTCAAAAACAATTTTGCAGTTCCTTTGTTTTCTGTGAAGTTATCACCTATTCGCGTGAGCAGTATAGCACAACTGACATTTCGACAAATCTTGAGCAATGAAATTCGCTAACATATCTTAAATAGTAAAATAATAACCTCCTTACATGAAGAACCAACAACGTTAATAAACAATGTCTGTGCATGTTTCTCCCTTGCGTGTGTTCTTTTAGCACCCTAAAGTCATGTTTTCCAAATAGCACCAACTTGCCCTAGAAGTTTTAGTAATAGCAATGTTAATGTTCTTTTGCAGTGGTTCTGAGCCGGAGACAGTCGTTTGCTAAGTACCACGCAATGGTAATCGAAGCCCCTGTCACAAAGGTGAGTCACCATGGCTTGAAGAAATTTCTCGTACAGAGCCGAATAAAAGCCGCTGGCAATGATGGAAGGCTTACATTAAAGCTGCATTTGCTGTAGGCGCGCTACCAGCACGCATGCAACATGTTTTCTTGCTCTACGATTCTTCGACCCTCCCCACCCTCCCCGCACTTAAAAGCTGTATAAAACATTGCATGCTGTTGAATTAAAATAATTAAAATATTGTGTACGCTGAACGTCCACATTTCTAAGTTTAAGCGTGAACTACTCCATCTCTGTAAATTGTCAACATCTTTTATTTAGCACGTACTTCTTTGCAGGCAAGCGCTCCTGTGTGCAAAAGTAATAGCCCCACGTCTCGTTTTACTCTTGTTTTGCCCCAGAGCGCAAATGCATCGCTGTCTCCTATTTTAATTTAATGCCTACGAATGATGTTACACCGTACGCAAATTGAAACGAGAGCTATGGGGTCTGCCTCTTTTGTGTTTTGCTCAAGGACTTCTAGAGGGAATTATAGGGTCACCGCAAACCGTTTAACTACTGGCAATGCTGATACACATGACTACGTGGCAGAGGCTCTACGAGCATGGCTATTCTCATCGGTAGCGCCTGGTCTGCTCTCCGTCTCACCGAAGTACAGTGTACTAGAATCTAGTGCACTGTACCCGAAGTAACCTGGCGCCATGTTATCCGCGCCGTCCGGCGGTAAATGCCGGAACAGCCTCTGGTTGCCAGACGCTGGTGGCGAAACCGAATCACTTCAAACCGAAACTGTGTTCTCTCACAGGCTCGAATCCAAAATTAGAAATAACTTTCAGCATAATGTCAAGTTGTCATCCTCGGGTATTTCTTGGCAGGTGTACAGTCTCTTAATAAACTTTAGTCATGGCCAACGACGCATACACACCGCGCGTACTCCACAAATGGCTCCAAGATAGTCAAGCAACGACTGCCAACACTTGTGCCCGATAAACAGATTTTCAGGAGCCGTGCGGAGCAGATTTACGCCAACTCACTTGTAGCTGTGCAGATTTGGCGTAAGGGAGATCTGACATCCAACACTTAGCATATCCTAGCAAACCTAATGCAACCCAACCAGAAAGCCATCGCCACATACAGCAGTCAACGTTGCCAATTTCGGGTGTGTAGGGGAGCTCGATGGGCCCATGTGAGAGCGACCGAACTGAACATGCACCAAGTAGTACAACGGTCCGCATAGACCGGAAGAGCAGATACCTAGATGAATATGTACTTTAACCAACAATCCATAACCCCTTTACCGCCCAATCCTTAACAGTGGCCGAAAGCCGTTCCCTTTCTTGAAATAAAGGCTTATTCATTCACTTCCTGCGTTTTCATAGCTATAAGACGACAAGAGCTATGGCACAAGGCCAGCTCCACGCGTCCAACGCAGATGCGCATTTTCTTGCTGTGCAAATCATTGGTGGTCTTCACTGCCATACTTGTGGCTGACAGGTCATCAAACTACTGATGGCGACACAAGAAAACAGTCCACCTTCCGTGGCGCAAGCCCTGGATAGTGTCATCGACATCCTGCACTCTACCGACCTATACAACCCGCAGCTGGCCGCCGGGCAGGAAAAAACCGAGGACCAGATGACCACCGACCTTGTCGCGGGTCTCACTGGAGTACGTTGTTCTCTCCTCAAAGTCGGTCATACATGCCTTGGCTTTTGCCAACCCAGCAGGTGTATAAAGCCCGAAGGGATATAGAGTTGATGTGTTCAGAAATATGTGGGAGCACTGCTTCAGTGCACTTTCTTGGAAGGTGATGCAAGTACACTCTTAAGCAAAATTACACCCTTTTGCCACACAACGATAATCGTCATATGTCTTGTCTGCATTTCCTTTCTTTAATGCGGCGAGCCCGGTACTTCCCTGTAACGAACGGCATGCGCGTTATCAGCATGACATAGCATTCCCGACAGGAAAGTAGCGGGCGCGGCGTTTTCAAGAAAGGAAACGCAAGCAAGGCAGATGACGATTATTGTCGTGTGGCAGAGATACACCCCAAAGGGTGTAACTTTGCCTAAGAGTGTATGCACATCACATCTCTTTGCTGAAATGTATAAATGCCAATTTATCCTGGAATAGCGTTCTGTCTCGCTTATTAATTCATCTTGTCCTTGCACTACGTTATCTTGTCCTTGAACTACAATAACCCTCTTCAAGTGGCATACCAACAAGCTTATGTGCTCACCACCGTCGTTCTCATTGCGCTATCAAAAAGCAACGGTTAGGAGCAGTTCCAACGAATGTTTCATGCAACTTGCATAGCGTTGACGCATAGGCTCTTGCACAGCAAGGCTTGCATGGGCCCCCTGACAGTGAAGTCCGCCATATGTTTGCTGTTAATAGTTTTAGTCGTGTAGCGTTCTCTTATCATCCGTACGGTAATATGGTAATATTCTGTCTTGTGTACCGGCTCCGTTTTGCCGTGTGGTAAGATTTACCGTACGCGTTAGGTGCGTTTCCATACGGTAATGCGGACTTGAATAAAACTCTCCTTTGTCTTTGCTTCGTGACTTGGTCAACGCAACTTCCCTCTGTTCTGTATATTTATGTGCGCGTTCATTGCCTCCCTGAACTGCTAGATTCAGTTCTGTGAACTGGCCGTCTCTTTGCGACTACGTCGACCGTGTCATCATTATTGAAGCGTGGCGATATTCGAGGCATATCACAGTGTGTTGCGCGCCATGACAGCCTAAGCTAAAGTTTTTCCGTCGCTATAGACTGAAGTTACCCGAGCTAAGCACGAGGTCGCGAGATCGAATCCCGGCCACGGCGGCCGGATTCCGATGGGAGCGAAACGCGAAAACACCCGTGTGCTTAGATTTAGGTGCACGTTAAAGAATCCCCGGTGGTCCAAATTATTCCGGTGTCCCCCACTATACGGCGTGCCTCATAATCTAATGGTGGTTTTGGCACGTAAAGCCCCATAATTTAATAATAAGTTACCCGCACACCAGGGTGGGCTTTGACCATCTCCGTTGGTAGTTGTCTCTGAAGCTCATTTACCTTGTCACGGACCGTTTACTAAACAAAAAGGAGAATAAAAGAAATAAATTACTAGAAAACGTATTAGTATCGTGGACCATAAGAACCAAATGCATGTTATATTTCAGTTGGTAAAACTCGCGTTTTAAAAGATTCGCGTGCTACCCGTGTTGCAATAGACGAATTACAAAACCTACAAGGCAGCGTTCCTTCAAATGTTAGGTGCAATGAAGCGTCTGATGGCACATATTCGGCTTCCGGAAAAGCCTGCTTAGTGGGGCTGAATCCCTTGGTAGCGCCTCCATTGACACTTCTGCGCCCCTTATATTCTATTAATTTCATTTGAATGGCGATGTCGCGAAGTTGCTTCTTGCGCGCAGCGCAGGCATTGTAAACTAAATGGCGCAGTGCAGGAAAGCTGCCTTGTACGTGTTGCAACTCGTCTATTGCGAGTGAATTTGCGTGGAAAGGTGACTGTTGTACGCACAAGACGAGTTTTTGACGTCTCATTCCGTTGAAGACTAATCGAATTCGACATAAACCTCGGCTTGACATGATATAAATCTTGGTATTTGACACGAATAGCTGTCGCTGCTTATAGACAGGCCGCCGCAAACGCGCCTCGCCGTGCATCTCGCTCGCCGATCCGATAAGCCGTGCTCACCAGTGGCAGGGTAGCGCGACGAAACGAAATTCTTTCAAGCGCGCCGCTAGGGGGCGTAAGCAGTGAGAATCGGTTTCCCGCAAGACGACAGTGCGACCTGGGACAGAGCGAGCGCAGAGCAGGCTTAGCTATTTTGACGCACAGCACGGCGCCGCCGCTTCTCGCTCGCAGACGGGCCAGAAACCAACGGGCGTCCGGCGGCTGTCTCACGAGACGGCGCTGATGAAAGGTATTGTGCTGCTACTGCGTCCATATAGGACGAGCCGAGCGCCCATCGTTCGCGTAACCGGGCCAAGTCCTTATGTGCGTGGCGTGCCACCCGGGCGTCGGCGGACGCAGTGAACGTGGTGAAGGCGTCCGCAACCCACGCTGGGATGACCGTGACGTTGCCCAGTCTGGTCGCGGCGCCGTCCAGGATCAAGGACCTGCTGGAAGGAGACGTCAAGTGGGAGTTCGACATCCTCGAGCTGGAATCCCTTACGGGACGCAGGTGCGTGCAACCGGAAAGAATGCGATATAACTTATGTTCATGCCAGGTATTTCATTTTTGTTCGTTTCAACGTTAGCAGGAATTTTTAAAAGGGGCCTGCGATGTACCTTTAGCGCGAATCTACTCATTGAGCTAGATTATTCCAAGAGCGCACATTATGCTTGCACGAGAAACAAAAATACATAATCGACTACCAAATCTTCACTAGTGAACTTTTACACCGAAGCTTTATATATATATGGCTAGTTTCCAGCGGATCGATGTCCGTAGACCAAAAGCCATGGGCCGGTCCCGAAGATAGTGCAATACCGAGCCGGCCCGCCCGCGGCGGAGGGGAAGCATGGTTGCAGCACTGCGCCAACTTGCACAAGTATGTTTAATGTCTTGGTAGCAAACTCAACCCGTATCAGATATTAAGCTGATAAGAACATATACTACACTTTGACCCGCGTCGGCTATGTCTACGTTCGCACCGTCCTCTCTTTGTCGGCGTTCCGAGCGCTCGCGTATCTATTTTCCTTCTAGTGGTCGCAGCCCTCTCGAAACGTCACGCGTGTCTAAATTCCTGCGGCTCCTCGGAGCGGCGGTCCTGTCGCCCACGCGAATGTATATAAAGATCACGGTAAATGAGTCCATACCTACGTGCAAAATCCTGTGTCACCTCTGTGACGTATGCTAAGCAGCTTCGCTGGTCCTCCACCTTCACAGAGTGGAATGGCTTACGATTTTTTAACCAATTGCTTTAGCGTACCTATTGCTATTTACGGATTCAATCCAGCAATTTCTGAAGGCACATTCACTCGGAACGAATATTGAATCTATTACCAGTTTCGAGGTATGCACCGCCAGTCTTGTGGTAAAAAATGCACTGCTGTTGTTCCACCTGTACTTTTTTAACAGAACGTATTCTTATGTACTGAAACTATAAGATTACTGGAACGTCAATGTGTTTCGTCTCATACTTCGCACGTTGGTGTCATTCTCGGAACTCGTTCCCAGTGGATATGACTTGCGAACTCATCAGATACTTCGTGAATTGCAAGATGTACCGTAATGCAACTGGTTTGAAAGTTAATTAGCGAAAACTTGGTAATTTGTCGATCATGCTTTTCGATTTATTGTGCAAATAATATCCTTTTGGAGTAACCCAGCTCCAAAAGCAGAATTATGCTGTTTGCCAAGGGCAATTTTTAAAGATTCTGTTAACTAATAAAAATGTAAACCTATATACGGAGGTTAACTTACAGAAACGTTATTTCCATCGAAGTTTCAATATTGTACAGTGACAAGCTCTGTGACTTGCCTAAAATCAAACTTCGGTGGTCACAGCGCACTTCGCACGCGTTTGACGTAACGTTACAAAATCGCGAAGTGCGACCACGACGCGTGAGTCTTGATACTATAGCAGAAATGTTAGTCTTACTTGACGGGGCAGGTATACTCCCATCGTATTTGAGCCGTTGTGGCGCAGAAAAAGTAAAAAAAAATCTACTAAATTGAGTCGTTGGTTCCCTTAGAACGCAATCCAGTCCTTCTTTTCCCATAAACTATTAACTATATGCCCTAGTATATACTGTCAAAGTACATGGCATCAAGTACATGGTATATGGTGCTGCAGGAACTTCAGGGCGTCGTCGCAACACAGCTTTCGTTTCCTGTCAGGGTTTCTTCCAGGGTTTCCTGCCGCTTCCTGTCGGAGTAAAAGGGGTCTCTTTGACATTGCAGAAGGGCAATTTTACCAGTAGCGCGGCCTCCTTTTGGATGGCGGTAGTTATCGGCATCTCCTGGGGTGTGAAGGCCAGTTTTCTCACACATTCGGTGCCCGCGCGATTAACTCGAGATGCGTTCAGTTGTCACCACCTATTCAACGGTAACGCGCATTGCTGTGGCTTCGTTAGTTCAACCGTCTTTGTTTAGACTGATCCAGAAATAGGTCCAAGAAATAGATTCAGTTCGTAGTCGACTGGCCTGTATGCACGAGAAACGAGTTGCGCCCGGACAAAACGCCAGTTGCGTCTAACTTGTCCTTTTGCTTCATTATTTCCTCCAGTGACGGCTCGCCGCTACAGTGGCAGATCCTCGGAACCATATAAGTGCGATATGGATTAGATAAGGCGAAAAATGAAATAATGCGAAACAGCGTCCGTCATCAAGCCCTGCAATAACCCTTAAGAGGAAGCTTTAGCTCGGGGTCAACTCCGACGCGGCCTATTCATATACATGTAAAACGCAAAAATGCTTTTCTGATATAACCACTATACCGCTTTTAATGACATTTGTTGCAATAAAGAAAGTTAAATTCTAGTGACTGTTAGAAGCGGGATTTCAATTTATGGTCTGAAATTTGTGAAAAATATTTTCAGATTCGGAAGTTCGAAAAAAAAGAATAGACGCACGAAGTTTATAAATTAATAACTATGCATGAAAAACAGATACCGCAGTTCTGTAAACGGCATCCATCAGATCATTCAAAGAGGAGAAATTCGATACGTCAATTTGTATCTTACGTGAATTTGTTACGCTGTGTACAAGTGTTCTGCAAAAGCTGTATGTCTATATTACCGAGTTATTTTAGATTCATATGTAACATATCAATGTTGTCCTCTTTAGATGTGTCAGATGCAATTCACAGAATTGTGATATTATTTTTTTCTTGCTGAGTTAGAAAGTTGTGGACTTGAAAGTTTCGTTTTCGGAAAATTTTTATTTCCTGCCAATTTTTAAATAAAAAAATTGACAATCTAAATCAAGAACTGTAAACAAACTGTCACTAGATTTTAATTTTCTCTTTTAAATGCAACAAACCTCATCAAATTCTGTGCACTGGTTGCCGAGAAAAACGAATTCTCCTTTTACAAGTGTTTAGATAGGAGCACCCGAGCTAAAGATTCCTCTTAAACCCATAAGCAATATGACTGTCACCTGTTGCCTCGTCTGGCTTTTCCCTAATTGTACAGCACTTTTCGTGCAAAATTGGCGACTGGAAACAAGAGTCGCAAGGAGTTGAGAAATTAAGCGATCCACTAAGGGAGAGAGCCAAGGCAGCAGCCAAACAGGAAGAGAAAGCGAATATTAACAAATTTAACCGTTGTTTATGAAAATATTTATGGATCAACATCTTTTTATTTAAAAAGGAAGTAGAGAAAACGCCGCCGAAAGGGGAGAATAAGTCCGTGTGTTTTGAATGACGCTTCTACAGTTATCATTCGAGCCGCCTGACGTAGCCACTTCTCCTGCTGTGCTTATGTATAGGTGTTTTTCTAACCTTCCGGGGGGGCCGCAGTACGTCTAGAACCGCAGCGTCCTGCGCTCTACACAGTTGTACGGGACTGGCTGCCACGCATCGTTATGCAACTTCCCAAATAACAATTTGAGTCGGTTGTGGCACTTAACTTGGTAGAGCAGTAAACGAGGGATCCAAAAGAACTGTGATTGTTGCGCAAATGTATATTCCTCTATAATTCTTCCAGAGCTAATTCAAAAAACGTTGCAATAGTCGGATACAACTCAAGTCTTCAGTCAAGCCCCACACACGCACTCATAATCGCCAGCCACTGTTCCTCCGCGAGGCTGCAAATAATTCGTACTTCAAGCTTTTCCTGTTAACCAAATCAGGCGGTAACCACAAGAATAAAATTGTTAGCGCGTAACTTTATACGTTCTCCCTCACCTATAATAGTGGAATGGCGAATACCTAATTCTTTATTGAAATGAAATACTTGCTTCGCTGCAACTATGCAGTATATTGTCAAGTTGTACTTCAGTTGGCAGTCAAGTTTCATTCGTAAAACGTGCTCAGCAGTGAAATGAACTGTACCGCAGACTTTCGAAGATTTAATTAATTATAGAGTTATACGTGCAGAAACCATGAGGCATGCCGCAGTGGGGGACTCCGGAAATTCGGACCACCTGGAGTTCTTTAACGCACACCTAAATCTAAGTACATGGATGTTTTCACATTTCGCCCCAATTGAAAATGCGGCCGCCGTGGCAGGAATCGGGATTCGATCGCGCGACCATGTGCTTCTCAGCTCAACATCATAGCCACTAAGCAACCACGGCAGGCACACTTTTGAAGAGTGAAATGCTCAGACTCCATACACTTTGTCCATGTCTGTAGCCCACCTCGTTGCTTCCGTCGATGAAAAGACTCTTCAAGAACAGCAGACACTTCCGAGGTATCAAGTACGACGCAATTTTGAAAAGGCCGCATGACAACGATTGTTTGCTTTTGTGATTGGCTGGCGGAGTAACACAACCCCACGCGGTCCGTGTGCCTTGGCTGCCAACTGCTTTTTTTTTTAATGTTGTATGCTACCATGGAAATCTTTATTTTACCCTTCCTTTTTTTTAATTTTTCTTAGCAGTGTTATTCATGCGCTTCTTTCCTGCGCGAGTCCATTTGATGTGGTTCCTTGTTTGCCTAGTAAAGGACAGGTATATCTCACAGGCGTACCTGTGAGATACACCCTATTTCATTTCTCTTTTGTGGATTTACGCGTCTTTATAACGAATAGCGGGCGTTATTAACATTTGTACTAGTAAAGGTACCTCCCCCCCCACCCCCATTAGCATAGAAAAGTTACCTTGGGTTGCCCCCCCCCCCCCCCTGAGAAACAATCCTGGGTATGTGCCTGCTTCTGCCTATATTGTGCATTTAACTGTGTCGCCACTCGCTCGCGCTGGCGTCGAATGCATCCTTCTATGCTCTTAAAACAATTGACAGTGGCTTAGCTCGGCTATGCCAGGATATACGTAGCGAAAGCTAAGGCATAGCATGGTTAGCCTTGGTTAATCTTGATTACAAGTCCAGGTTAGTCTGGTTGTCTAGCTATGTTGCGGCGTTTAGCCAGTCGTTCGGCGCGCTGTTCGTCTGTTTGCTGGGCGATTCGTTTCCTCTTCATCTCGTTCCGATGTCGATTCCAGGTCTCCTCCTGCTTATCAGAATTGTCGCCGTCCATACTGCCGCCTCAACTGTGGTTGCGGCGCACGCGAACTCTCCTTTTCAATCCTCCGACATATTATCAGGCATGCGACGCAGCTGGCGAAGCGAGTGGAGGCGAGCGCAACGACGAGGAACGCGGTGTAACGTCATACCAAACGGCGGCGGCGGAAAGGCGCGGCGCTGCCCAGCGGAGGAACATCTGTGGCTCGGTGCTACTAGTGGCGCATGCGAAGTATAGTGACTAGGGAGCGAGAGTGAGAAATATCCGCGGCGAGGCGCGCGTTGTGACGTCATGTGCCTCCTCGGAGCACTGCCACGGCGAAATCGCAAGTTCGCGGCCAGTAAAGCTTTCGCTTTAAAAGGAAATGAAATTCTGAGGTTTTATTTGCCAAAACCGCGTTCTGATTATGAGGCACGCCGCAGCGGTGGGGGAATTAATCCGGATTAATTTTGACCGCTTTGAAGTGCGCCTAAATATGAGTACACGAGCGTTTGTACATTTCGCCCCCATCGAAATGCGGCAGGGCCGCGGGCCGGTATCGCACCCGCGAGCTCGAGCTCAGCAGCGCAACGCCATAGCCGCTGCATGGCTGTGCATACACCGCGGCGGGTTTTTGTGTTGTCGCGCTCCGCGGAACCAGTCCCACTGTTTAGTGTGGCCTATACGGTGGCACCGCTGTGGCGCCTATTTTGTAGTGTCCTTCGTGAACTTTTTCTGCAAAAGGATTAGCGGTTTGCCTGTTGTTTAATAATTTGTCCTGTCTTTCACTGACGAATTATTTACCGCTTTAGATCGTTCTTCCCTCATAGACTGCGTTTTCATAGATTTTGTGAAAGCATACGATTCAGTATGTCGTGCATTACCACTCTTCAAACTGCGTGCGCTAAATTTAGACCATAACGTACTAAAATGGATAGAGTACTTCTTGCTTGGGCGCACGCAGGTCGTAACAGTTAACGACCACAACTATTGCTCCTTGTCCTGTGGCATCCGGAGTAACGCAGGGGTCAGTTACATTAATGACCTGCTTAACAGGATTTGTTCGTCCATAAAACTGTTCGCGGACGATTGCGTTATTTATCGTGAAATGTTAACTGCTATGACCATTTAAGACTTCAATCGGACCGAAGTAATATAAATGCATGGTGTGAGACTTGTTTAATGAAACTGAATATTAATAAATGTAAGGCAATTAGAGTTACTCGCCGTACTTCTAACGACACACCGTGTACTTATCCTCTTAATAACGTTCGCCTAACTCTGGTTTCCACTTACAGATACCTTGGTATTTATATTTCTCAGAACCTTTCCTGGCAAACTCATGTTGACCATGCAACTAGTAATGCTAGTCATACTCCTGGTTATATCAAAGGTAATTTTAGTCATCTCCCACCAACTTAACACTCTTGCTTTATAAAACACTAGTTGAGCCCAAGCTTGAATATGCATCTTCCGTTTGGGATCCTCATGTCAGTTCACTGAACCTCAACATAGAAGCCATTCAGAACCGCGCAACACGTTTTATTTTATCTAACTACTCGCGTACGGCACGTGTCACTTCAATGAAATTCACTCTTGATTTGCCTAACCTGTCACTTAGTCGTAAAATTTCACGTCTCTGTAGATTTCATAAAATCTGTCATTACAATCCCACTTTAAGCGACTCCCTTTTGTTACAACCATTGCACATTTTTACCGGAAACGATCATCAGTTCAAGGTCGACGTGCCATGTTACCGCACTATATATAACCTTCATTTCAATTCCTTCATTCCCACAACAAGCGGCGACTGGAACCACCTTCCTGCTTCCGTTGTTTCAATCGTCAATGCCAACGAATTCAAAAAAGCCCTTGCTAACAACTTTTTGTGACCGTTTACTATGCCGCTAAAATGTATATTATTTCTTTTTGTTTTGATACCACTCCCTCCTCTCTGTAATGACTCGGCCTTAAGAAAAATAAATCAATAGGCTTGCGGAGAAAAATGATCACCTGCGACGTGCATCCACCCGTTCTATCACAGGCCACTCATCTGGCTGGGCTTGTCCCTGTTCGCCAAGATGAACGTACCCACCAGTATCGAATGCGACGACGCCACCATCCGGAACTGGTTGCAGCTCATTGAGTCACACTACCAGGACAACCCGTACCACAACTCCACGCACGCAGCCGACGTGATGCAAGCTACGGCTTACTTCCTGCTCAGGCTTCGAAAGAAGGTGCGCAGGACATGTCTTGAAAATAAAAGATATTTCTTCTTCTGGAATCAGCAATTTATGAGTAGAATAAAGATGCAGTAGCAAACTTGCACGCAATTGTAATACATGATATTCGCAAGTTGTCGCTTTATTTGCTCCGTCTTATAGCGTGGCGCATAAACATTGGAATGTTTCTGTGACCTTACTTCGTCGTACCTTGATACATTTGCATGAATAGCACGCAGGGACTGAATAAAAAAAAATATGGTTGCCCAGCGTGTATAATTAGAAAACGTATGCTCAAATCTACGGTGTCGTTCGCCGATCTTGTCCGGCTCGTTGTTGAGCCAACCCTTAATCCATCTAACGCACTGGTCAAAGTAAAAAAAAAAAAAAATGCCAGGCTTGTCCGGGTTAAAGCACGGGTGTTAATTTCCCGAGTGTCGATCGGCCGTGCTCATTGCAGGACATATTCGACCCGCTGGACGAGGCCATCTGCCTCATCTCGGCTGTGTTTCACGACGTCGACCATCCCGGAAAGTCGAGCCCATTTCTCTGCAACTCGAACCACGAGCTGGCCATACTATACAACGACCGGTGAGTGTGCAGAGTTGGCTAGATGGCCTTGTTTTACATCGGACAAAATAGCCCTTTATGCCGAGCAAGTAGGGGTGATATCAGAATATTTTAGCATTGCGTTACAGTTCTGCTTTTACCGTTACCGATTCCGCCTGTTGCCGACTGCGCATGCGTATTTGGGGGCCAGTGGTAGCGGTTATATGTAACGTTTTGCCAAAATGCAACATTTTTGTTTGCCGCATTGTTATCACCCGCGCAGCGCATGTTGCCCAATACGCGTATGGCGGTGCGATGAATATATCACGTAAACGGGTGTACTCTGGCCGCTTGATTGACAACTGCTGTTTAAGTAGATGGAGTGGTCGGCAGATTAAGTGGAGTCACTAGCACTCATGCAGTCACACTCGTCGCCACTCGCTCACGTTCCTATACTCTCGCCCTCTTATACTTATCATCACTCGCTCGCCCTCACAGCCACTTTATTCAGATCACTCACGCTAATGTTCGCGCCCACTCCTAGTCACTCGCCTGCTCTCACTCACATACATAAGTCCACACACACACTCGGCAGTGATCACTCACGTTCGCACCCGCGTCCGCTCCAACTCACCGTCGCTAACTCTGGCTCGTACGTTAACCGGCACTCACACCTGTTCATACGTCAACTCGTATACCTTCGTCTCACTATCTTACGCCTGTGAAATGAACGTGAAGCGAGCTAGTGTACTCGTGAGGGAGTAGACCAACCATAGCCTTCGAGATTGCTCGCGCTCGCCGGTTTTCCTCCGGATGTCCCACTAGACGCGCTTCGCAGAGAGAGAGAGAGAGAGAGAGAAAAGCGTCACGCGCGCCCGGCCGCGCCCCTAGATGGCGCTATTAGCCGAGGATCGAGCGAATACTTTAACTGTTTCTTAAAGAGGTTTCGACTAAATTCGAAGTCCAAATCTCTTTTAGAGTTTATTAAGAAGCGACGTTATTTGATATATCATGGATTGTTTTCCAAAGTTAGTCCGCGTTATTGACATGTGTCATTTCTTTCTCTAAAATAGTAAGATTATTAATCAAGGCTGCTATTTATGTAGAATTTTTCATGACGCACAAATTGTAGTTGCTTGAAATAAAATATTAACTGTATTGATCGTGCACGCTATTACGTTGTGCGAATAAAGTTTTTGTTACGTTGGTGCTCCTTTCTGCGTTGTTGTATAACGCTTGTTTTACGTTGATGCAACCGTAGTTTATCTTACCCAATGCCTTCCTGATGGCCTGTAAGGTTCTCATAAATAAAGAAATGTACTTAAAATAAATAAAATGAATATGCCGTGAACAGACACACGGATGAGAGAGACGCGGATTTTGTGTGTTTGGTGTAATTAACGTTTCAATCATACTGTTTAAAATTATAATAATGCCTGCTTGGGTGGCAACCGTATTATACCAATAAGAGAGTAGCTATAGTTGCATAATTTATGAATTTATTATGCAGCCTTGAAACTGCGGCACGCAGCAGATATGGCACGCAAACGCACGCAGCAGAACACGCGGATTTTTATTAATTCGCAATGAAATCTTTTTAAAAGCTTGCTGCGCCTTCTCAGCTGAAACATTTCATTGTGTGGTTGGACTTTCAGTGACACTCCACCTTAAATATTTGTGCTTGAACTAGCAAACTTATTCCTGCGAGTTATGTTTTTTCGTTCACTAATAAAGCTAACATCACGTATACTTAGTTCAAAAGGTCGATGAAAGGGGCTAGTTGGTGACTGTTCATACTTTCTGTCCGTCTCATAGCGAAATCTTGCACAGATATACCACTATATACCCACGTGAATGTAGTCCGAGTGTATTTGTGCAGGAATAATTAACGCATTTGAGATTAAATAGCCCCCAGCGCGCGCGTTGCCCCTCGTGCCCCTTCAGCTGTAATCTCCTAATCAGTGAGGGATCATACAGCAGTGCAAAGTCGAGTTTTTCTCGCCTTATCCAAGCCGAAGTAAAATTACCGGAGCGCGTGAAAGCCTCCTCGACGCATGGAAAGATTTCGAGTGCGAGCGCATCGGTGCGGAGAAGGAGCGGGCCACGCCCACCACTGAAAGTGCGCTCTCCCCGTGTGAACGGGACGGAATGGGAATACCTGTCAGGGCGCGCAAATCTCGGAGGCTATGGTCCTACCTATACTTAGGCGAGAGAGTCGATACGTCGTGACGTAGGTTTAGCGAAGAGGTTTAGCCTAGAGAGCTTCTCCGCGGAAGCAGGTAATGGAGGAATAGATTCTGTAGCGGAAGACTTAGGGTTACGGCAGTGTGGCGAACAACAGCGAATAGAGCCGGGTGGTTGCCATACAGGTGCCCCAGTGACAGTGAGTCGGAGGAGTGTTTAAAGATAAGCGGCGATCAGCCGGCAGAAGCCGCTCTTCGCCGCTCAAAACATCAGTCGTCGCGGACTTCGATAAAGCTCTTAAAAAAATATTATTTTGCCAATTTTCTCAGAGGCTCTGAGAAGCGAGGGAGGGAGACAGTATATAGGAAAACGGTTAAAGCACAGCAGCACGTGAAAAACATATGCTGTTCCTTTGGGGCCTAGGAAAATAACGTGACCTCAATATGCGGTTCACGATATCTGCATTCAGGTCGGTGCTCGAGAGTCACCACGCAGCATATGCGTTCAAGCTGACGCTGTCGGACGAGAAGGTAAACATCTTCCAGAACATGGACCGCGACGTCTACCGCACGGCTCGCACGTCCATCATCGACATGGTGCTCGCCACTGAGATGACCAAGCACTTCGAGCATTTGTCCAAGTTTCTCAACTGCTTCCAGAAGCCTCTTCAGGAAAGCGAAATGAACGAGCAAGAGGCAAGTGGAACTGGGGGAGCGAAAGTCTGTTGGAATTTCAGGACACGTACATCAGTCTTGACTGGCGGTGTCACGTACACACCACGTCCACATAGATTTTATATAATCAAATTACCTTGTTAACGTTGACTGTAATGCGTTTCCAGCAGCTGCAACAACAAGGCGTCGAGTTGATAAGGAAATTTCGAGCGAGCAGAGTGAAAGAAAAGCGAGGATAAATGGAGTGAACGAAAATGGTCGTAGAAGAATTTTTCTTTCACAGAAAGCGCTCGCCTTTAGCAGATTTTTCATCAATGCCACTTTATACAGCACACATAGCAGCAGATCTGACGCTTGGAACCGCAGCGTTGCGCACGTCCGCGGACCAATGCTTTCATCGCCAAGCCTGCATGTGCGGCGAAAGCACGAACGTGATATAAACGCCATCGGGTCGCTTGTGGCCGTTCTCGTAATCAAGGGAGCGCAATGTTACTGGGCGCTGTATTTGATGCAGCGTGTGTGCAAGAAGTTTGGATTCCGTATAGTCTGCCGATTCATCTTTTTGGGGGGTTTCTCGAAAGCGCTCGCACCCACTGTATTTCAAATGACTTCTTTTGCCGGTTGTCGGTGTACACTCTGCGACGTCATGGCCCATGCAGTATCCTTGCGTTGTCAATGTTGTGTGCTTAGCACGACGGCTGGGTGCCCTGCGCGTATACGCAGGCTGTGCAAGAGCGCGGCGAGGCCCTGTCGCTCCGCTCGCCGGACAGCCTGCAGCTGATCAAGCGCATGCTCATCAAGTGCGCGGACGTGTCCAACCCCGCGAGGCCTACCGAGTTCTGCATCCAGTGGGCGCACCGCATCGCCGAAGAATACTGCGGACAGGTGACCCGCTCCGTTCTTGCTTAACTCTGCCACACCCAATGTATAGTTTATATAAATGCTACAAGGAGTTAGGCCCAATTCTGATTCAATATAGGAAAACAATGCGGAGACCGTATAGTCCTGATTTTTATAGGCAGGAGTTATGTTTCGGTTGTGGATAGTTCAGAAAAATATATGCTAATAACTTAGTCATTATCTTTACACTAAAAAAAGTCACATTTTCGCCCGAAGAGCGAAGCATATATCGATTGCTATAGAAAACTATTATATAGCTAAAGAAGTAAGGATAGTATATTTATCGGCCGCATAAACTCGCAAACATTCGCTTACTAAGTAAATTAACAAGCATGGTGTCACGCACGCGCACATGCAAACATAAACAAGATTTGTGTGTGCGTGTGAGCGCACGCACGCACGCACTATGTACTATGTATATTTTTCACTTCATCCCGATGTTATGCGAGTTAGTGATCATTAACAAACTAGTCCGACAGTCCATTCCTACAAACTAGTCCGACAGTCCATTCCTATGTTCTAGGAGCAGAGGAATGCTCTAGCTCTAGGAGCCCATTGAAGCAGAACAGGAAAGCGTGATTAAATGCATGCTTATTAGCGCCATTCATATAAGTAGAGATATTGGCACCCAAAGTGACGAAATCATCTTTCCGCCTCCCATCAAAAATTTTTACCTAGTCTGTGAAAAATTCAGTGTTTCTTGAGCATGGTGTCACGCGCGTACAGGCAAACCTAAACAAGATCTATTTTTGGGAAGTCTGTGGATTGTCTGAAGGCAATCTGTACACATATGATTACAGCTTTTGTCTAATTAATGTCCACGATATGCAGACAATCTGTTCGGAAACATATGGACTACAATAAACCAGAAAGCTTATTAAGGGTATGCGTTAGCGCGGGGCCAACTCGAATTCCCTATTCAAATAAATGTGATACGCAGAAATGCTCTTACGGAACAACCGCTTGACCGATTTGAAAGAAATTTGTTGCGTCTGAGAGAAAAAGTTCTATGTATAAAAGCAGAATTTTGAATTAGGGCCTGCAGTTGTTTACAGAACTTGCCAAAAATTGGTCATAACAATCACGAAGTCTACAAGCTCGTAACTAAGCGCCAAATACAGATATCCCAATTTTGAAGACTGCATCCTTTATAGCATCTTATGTAGACAAGTCTGATATGAGAATTCGCAGCATAAGTGGAGTTTTTAGTGTTTACAAGGGTTTTGCAAAAGTTCCACTTACAAATCAGTAATACGTTTCAGAGAGGTGTATACTGAATCAATTTTGTCCGCTGTAAATGTGTTATATATAAGGTGCAGTTTAAATAATTGTGATATCCTTTTTTTTTTATTGACGTAATAGTTCTGCGGGAGCCCGCAAGGTGGAGAGAAGTAAATAAGAGTAAATGAGACATCCACCCAATCGCAGCATTTCGAGGAACCCTTGTGGGTTTCCTTTGTAGCAATTGCTACGATTGGTTGGATGTCTCATTTTCTCTTAGTTAAGCCTTATTTATTGCTGAGTTAGAGTTATAAACTCAGTTTATTCAACTATTATGAAAATATCAGGGACCAAAACAAACGAGTTAATTCCTACGGGCACTGTATCGCAGGTGTTTCTATTAAATGCATCATCCTCGTCACATTCTGTGTAGTGGTTGCCGAGAAAAACCATTTCTGTTTCCACGTATTTAGGTAGGAACCCCCGAGCTAAAGCTTCCCCTTAACGACTTTTGTTTATTGAAACCTTATGCACTTTACACACAAAAAAAGACAAAAAGGCCAAGGTGATCTACAAGAAGTCCGTAGACAACAGAGTGTATATATGGAAATGCTCTTAAATTTACAGACGGACGAAGAGAAGCGGCGTGGCCTCCCCGTGGCAATGCCGGCCTTTGACCGCGCCATGTGCAACGTTGCAGGATCGCAGACGGGCTTCATCAACTACTTCGTGCGCGACATGTTCAGGGCATGGTCAGGCAAGTTGCCCGGTGCTAGCCCATCCAAGCATTTTGCCACGATTATTCCCACATGAAAGCGAATGTTTGCGGAAACAGCAGGAAGCAACGGAGAAAGCCCATACAGTGATATACGAGTTTCACATTTACAAAAAAAAAAAAAAAAATAATAATATTTTTGGCTCGTGTATATGCAACCCGGCACCACCGCCTTTCTTGGACAGTCGTTCTGTCAACCGAGCTAACCAGCTAGGAAGCACAGCTCTCCGTTAAATTAGCTGTACTGCTACGCAATTAACCGCTGTTTATCGCCAGCCGTTTGAGCAATTTGCATTGTTTTCGCTGCTTCTTTGTTTGCAAGTTATACTTCTACTCTTGAGTACACTTGGTGCTGCTTATAAAAGCGGCTTTTAGTTCCGTGGCCATAGGAACCCATTTTGCTTACCTATTTCTGCGTATGCTATATATATATATACACATACATGATCGGGCATTTGCGAAAGTACTGTACTGCATACTATATATACGAGTTGTGTATTCCCTTACCGACAGTATTACTGGAACTTTA
This sequence comes from Dermacentor andersoni, assembly GCF_023375885.2. Taxonomy (NCBI): domain Eukaryota; kingdom Metazoa; phylum Arthropoda; class Arachnida; order Ixodida; family Ixodidae; genus Dermacentor; species Dermacentor andersoni. The sequence goes on along the minus strand of NC_092815.1, from coordinate 63,950,326 downwards.
GCATATAGCCACCTTGCTTCACAATAAACGCATATCAACGCTGGGAAAGGACCGTTTTGTTCAAGGTGACGGTCCGATCATATCCAAACAATTTTCCAGAGAAGAATGTGCCTATCCATGCTTTAAAGGCATTAACATAGTGAAGCCAAGGAAAGCTTCATTGCTGCTGAATCCAGAAAGCAGTTAAAAAGAAAAGATCTTTTTTCGTGATTGCAAGTGTTCATTTCATTGCCACCAACGATGTCCGGTGTGTCTTGGCGGTAGAGTTTCACCGCACTTTCAGTTCTGCTTTTATGTCGCAAGTGCAGGTTTCGGTGATAGGGATAACGCGAAGCGGGAATATATGAACTATATAACCTCTCTGGGTATGCTCCCGCATACAAGAGCATCAGTATGAACCGCGCGCGCCCAGATTTTGAATAATGACGCAGTGTCCAGGCGTTTCTGATTTTTCAAAGTCGTGAGGTGCCGATCGGGCGCATTAATAGTTTCATGTATCGTAGCATAGGCCATTCTCGCTGATAACGTCCAGGTATAGTCGGAGGCATATTCTCGTAATCTGCACTGTGTGTTTTTTTAGTTAATTCATCTGCAAACGCGTTTCCCTCACCCCGACATTGTCTAAAAAAATACATCAGCATAAATTTGTGTATGGTTTTGTAACCTATGGGGCTTTCATATAAGGTCACGACCATACATCAAGGAGGCCTTAGTGAGCCGCAGACGAAATCTGTAGCGCTCACGTATTCAAATTCAATAATAGAGCAACATAGAGTTTCCTGATACTTACACTTCCTGATACGCTTACACTTTATTATTACTGCGAGTTTCTTGCGAGACCATTGCCAAGCTGTCTTCTTCCATCACAATCTCTTCCGTACAGACTTCGGCGATTTCCCCGAGCTGATGGAGTACATCGATAAGAACTTCATATACTGGAAGGACAAGGAGCCATCGTCGACTCAGCAGGGTAGCCGCTGAGTTCGCGTGGTTGGTTGATGGTGCGAAAGGCGGCCTCCCCGTCACCAACGAAACGCACAAGTGCAGCAGAAGTCGTGGCCTTTTTTCATCGCCGGAGAGCCAGCTGGATTCGCGTAGGCCCAGCGCCGTCTTGGGCGCACGCTCATCTTACACGCGTTTGTGCTTCGTTGTGCAAGGACAGAAGACGCGCACGGAATACCGAAGATGGACCGCAGCAGTTGGCGCAGACGAGAGCATCACCGAAGTCGTTAGTTCAGCACGCGCCTGAGTGAAGTAACGGCGACAGTGACAGGGCATTCGGCATACCCTTGGCACCGTTGACTGCGCAGCTTTCGAAGAACATGTCGGGCAGTGCGAACATGTCGCTCGTTTTCATCGTTGCGCAAACATTGTCACCATCTCGCTCAATAAGTGAGAATGGAAACCAAAGACGAAGTAAAACAAAACAAAGCGAAAACGAAAAGAAAATATGGCGTGTGTTAATATGAACTGAAAAGTTATCTTGATCAAGGCAGCTTTGTTCGTCAAAGTCGCTACATACCTCTGGCTGCAGGTACGAGCTAGTGGTATAGAGTAATCACGGCAGGTATATAGAGCCGATGTTATCGCTTTAACGCTATTCAACATGACAACCCTGCGGGAAGGTCGCAACGCTCTACATTTTGAACGTGGCAGAATTCATGCGGTTGAACTGCATATAGTTATGGTGCAGTTATATTAGAGCGAGCGTTCTCGCAGGCTTGCATTGCGATGCTTCGCGCTTGCTTCCTCGCTGCGCGCCGCTCTTGCTCCATGTGCTAATGGGACGCATTTGGCGGCGTGAAGTACTTAAAACCACGTTTTCAAGCAGGATTGAGAGCGGCGCCGAGCAGCCAAACACAGCGGCCCTTGCCCATCCGTTCCACGACCTTTACGGAGGCCAACGCAGAGCGCCACTCCATTTGATCTCGGAGGCCTAGACCACGATGAGGCTGATACATTCGAACCAGGCCGTTTATAACGAATATACCGATGTATTAAAAGGAGGCCTAGGCCACGATGAGGTCGATAGAGTCGAACCAGGCCGTTTATAACGAATATTTGTGTTCGATATATCAGTTAATACCGTGTTAATACCGTGTACCCAAACTCTGCTATAGCGTGTTTTTGTAGTGCGTTGGTTAGATACGGATTTGTTAATTTTAATTTTTGGAAATAAAGCCGCGCGTCGTACGAATCTGTCACGTCAAGATATTGTACAGACGTAGTTTCCGGGTGCCATAATAAAGGGGAACCGAGGGACCACTTCATTTCAAATAAAACAATTTCCTTTCTGCTTTCCTTGCCTTCGTTATTTGCTGGCTCGGACGCAATGTCCATGATGAACTCGCCTATAACGAACTTTTATGGTGCGTTCGTCATACAAGGCTAATGTGAAAGCACAACGAGGCGTAGTGTGAACCGCACACGTCGAGCTTTCGTCTAGGCGTTCCCGAGGAAGGGAACGGATGGGCCCCTCCTAGTTTCATTTACGCTTTCTTTGTCGTCATTATCTGCTGGCTTCGAAACGTGGTATAGACAGCAATTTTAATGCGTTAGTATTAAAGGTGTCAAAGTTAAGGACAAAGAGTACAAAGGAACGCAATATTAGGTGGTGGCGCTTTGCATACGCAAAGGACCTCTTTGGGTACACGCCCGTTTGTGTATGCAAACTATAAACGTACGCGTACCCACGTACGCCAGACTTTATTCTGAGTGGCCGGACTAATCCAGTCATCCACACTGTCGAAGGTGGGCCGTCCGTGTTCTTTTGTCTCTTCGAGTCCAGGGCAGTCCACACCACAGCTAGTAGTAGTGTAGGCTGGGGCGCACTCCCATGTCGTAAGTCTTACAAGTGACAGGAAGTGCAGTGGAGGAAGTTGACTCATCCCGTGGAAGCGCGCCCTCCTCGGCGATGTTTCTGACGTTCCATGTTGCACTCGACGTGGTCCTGTTCAGAATTCATGTGCACCTACGTGTGCAGCGACATTGGTTGCACCCAATTTTAGCACGTACGTGTACGCGCGACTCACCATGTCTGTCATATTATTGCACGAGATGTGTAGCTTGTACCAAAACGTGCGGAAGTCCGACATAGTTTGAGTGGAAATATATTTTTTTGTAACGAGGCGAATACTAGGCATTTTTATAAGGCTGGCCCTGCGCAATATCATGCAAAATATAGCAAATGTGAAAAAATGTCACGCTGACTAAAACGTTGATAGAAATTAACGACCGGACATACTTTCTTCAACATAGAAAATATTGTACCGTCTGAAGGCTGCAGAATTCTAAACTGTTCATGAGAAATCTAAGAAAATTAATTGCTAATTGGTGGCAGTAAGATTCACGTCTTAATAAATTACGACACTCCGTAAAGTTTATGCAGTCGCAAAAATACGTGTAAAACGGCGTAACAGAAAATATTTCAACGCAAACCCTGCTTCCAGCTGTAAAGGGAAAAAAATCGTGTGCCATTCCACTCTGTGAAGGTGGTTGACCAGCCAAGCTGTTTAGCTCAATACTAAAGAGTTTGCAGGCCATGGGCGTACAGGGCTATCTTCTGCGATTCATTCACTCATTTATCAGTGATCGTAAAATTCAAGTGCGGTTAGGAAGTACCACAAGCACCGAAAGGGCGGTATCACGAGGTGTACCTCAGGGAAGTGTTCTTTCCCCAACGCTCTTTAACGTTGTAATGGCTGGTCTTCCCGCTGAAGTGCAAAAACATTGCAGGCATGTCCATATGTCGATATACGCGGACGACATTTGCCTTTGGTTAACCGGATATCAACACAAGCGTTTAGCTCTGATAGCTCGACAGGCATTACTTTTAGTTCAAAATTACCTTCAAGGTGTTGGGTTGACTCTCTCGGTGGAAAAATTTGGCTTTCCAGGTAGAGGAAGAAGGTATGCGCGGCTGAAGATAGACCTTGATCAATCTTGCCTTCGACAATTGAAACACAAGCGCTTTTTGGGTGTCATTATTGACTACCGTCTACAGTGGCGACGAGCTGTGGACTCGGTTGTGACATCGATATCTTCGCGTCTCAATGTGATTCGTAGAGTTGCGAGTGAGCAATGGGGAAATCACCCTTCCTCAATGATCAGGTTGCACGATGCACTAGTGACGAGTCGAATAATGTATCAGCTCCCTTTAATTTCCCCCTCAATATCACAGCTGGAACGACTTGAGGTTCTGCACAGAAAGGGCCTGAGAAGGGCTCTTGGCGTTCCGCAGACTGCTCCTAACAAAGCAGTACTTTGTGAATCTCTATCGAGACCTCTTAGCCTAGTCGCTTCACAAAGGTTATTGATGCAAATTGGCCGCCTCAAACAGACGGCAGCCGGCCGAGCCCTTCTACAGCGCCTTCGAAAGAGATCTGAGTCCCGAGCGTACTTGGCACTAAATACTCTTGGTTACCTGGGTCTTGACACTAGAGGTCGAACTAAGAGGTTGAAACCACCTTGGTCATTCGCGAGCCTCGATTGTTCGTTGACAATTCCTCACGTACGCGCTAAGCGGAATTCTCCTCTGGCGGCAACGCGTTCGCTGGTACTGGAACATCTTGAGTCTGAATATGCACGTCATCTTCAAATCTTTACTGATGGCTCTGTGGACAAGGTCAAAGGATCTAGTGCAGCTGCTTTTCACATTCCCTCTTTGAAGTATGATTGGTCTGTTCGCTTCACTGCAGTCGTGTCCTCCACAACGGCCGAAAGCGTTGCCATTGAGGCAGCTCTAAAGAAACTACGGTTTTGTACGCCTCAACCTGTTGTTATTCTTACAGATTCAAAATCTGCCCTTCAAAGGTTAGAGCACGGGTTCCCTACTGATGCCTTATGTCTTAGCTCCCTACGCTCGGTGCACAATCTCCATATCAAAGGCTTCTCCATACGTTTCCAATGGGTGCCCTCGCACACAGGTATCATAGGCAACGAGATGGCGGACAGCCTCGCCCATAGAGCGCTGTCTGGGAATCCATTGAGAAGAGTGCCTCAAGACGACAACAGACTCTTCAGAGAAGCAGTGTTGTGCCACCTCAGTTCTTTGTGGAGCTCACCTCACAAGCCATGTGTGATCAAGGGCCTCAAAAGAAACCAAGCTACCTTACTGCTCCGCATTCGCACGGGCTCTGCTCGAACCCCTGCGTGGATGTATAAGACTGGCCTGGCGTTATCACCATTATTTTCAACGTGTGGTGTGTGCGGTGACATAGAACATTACCTAATGTGCTGTACTGTGTATAACGCGGAAAGGAAGGAGTTATTCGGGTCCCTCAAGAAGACAGGATCGAGTTCCTCACAGCTCTTTTCAAGACATTGTTTTCCCGCGCGGGAACCGGTTGTGTAGGAAGGAGGTCTCTCGCCTTCTTTTAAATTACCTACAGGACACAGATTTGGCCTCCACATGGTGAACTGAGGAGTGACCATTTGTATTTTGTGTGGTCTGTGTCTGATTATGCGATTTACTTATTTTAAGTGTCGCTACGGTGGAGCAATTGCCGGCAGCAACTGCAAGGCTAATCCCACCTGTAGCCTACAACAACTCAACTCAACTCAACTCACACAACACGAACGTGACAATTTTCAACAAAGGTAAGAACTCTGACTTGATGGTCATCGTGAAGAAAGGTCCGCACAGTCATTTGTCTTGGTCGGTGGTCATTACTTCACTCATGTCAAATAAATGCACGTACGTCGCTGGGTTATCGGTTGGGTTGGCATCGCAAGGAATATGTCTGCAACACGGAAGGCGTAAACCGCTCCGTATTCGGTGAGTAGCCAAGAACCAAGTGAGTAGCCATGAACCTTACCGGACTTTGTCAATGCACTTTTTGCTTGCTTGCGGGGGTATGAGCCATTGACGACAGTTTTCGACATGTTCTGTATGTAGTATGCGTGATTAGAATTTAGGCGCCGTTCGCGTCACTGCTGAGTGCTTGTAGTCTCTGCCCTACGGGGCTATGAGCCATTGCATATTTTGCTTGCTTACGGGAGCATGAATGCTTACGGGGGTATGATCGATTGATGATGATAGTTTTTGTTCACGGAGAACAAAAACGCACGGAACCCTAGCCATATACAGCTTCGCTGTAAAAACAACCCCAACAAAAACAGTTTTACAGAGCAAAGTATTCCAGTATTGTAAACTACAGTGTACCGTCAAAATCCCAAGGTACTGTTATGCAAATATTGCAGGAGAAATGTGTAAATTGAAGTTGCCAGTAAAATTTACGGAAAAAATGGCAGCCAAGATTAACCGTGAATTTTCGTAAGAACAATGGGCAATTATTTACCGTGGAGGTTAGGATAATCATGCGAGCGTTTGTGCATGTCATCTTTTGACTTCGCCCTCACACCAGCCTATCTGTTAGCATATAACTGTGACCGCGGCGTCGCCGAGGTGCCTTTTCTCCGTGCCTGTACAATCCGTATAGAGGCTTTCTTTCTTTATTCTCGTGGCAATGGAGAACAGACACGGGACAATTTTGCAGGACAGACATCTCCAGCCTTCTTGGCCTGTCATTGACATTTAAAGATTTAAGAGACAGGGTGAATACATATCTGGTCCCCAGGCGAAATGCAGGTGCAAAAATGCTGCGCACAGCACGCCTTATTATTGCAAAGCACGTACAAAGCGGCGCGCGAGGCTGTTGGGATGGGCACGCCAAGTGCGACAAGGCTCTGGGGGTTCGGTCGTCTTGCTTGCGCACATCTCAGCACTGCTTCAGTAGTGGTGCGACGGCCACGTGGGGCAGCTTCACAACCTGTAGTGGCAGCGGAGACTCGATGGGGCGTCAACGGGTGTTCGCCGCCGCTTCTGTCCGATTTGGTGCAGCCTATTGTGCTCGCCACAGTCTCACGTGCTCCTTTGGTTAGCTGGCCATGTAGGCAGAATATGCGACTCGCTTACTGAGGTGCAGGTGGCTCCTTGTCCTTCCAATAAATGAAGTTCTTCTCTATGATGTCCACAATCTCGGGGAACTCGCCGAAGTCTGCGTGCGTGGAGCAAGATGAGTAAGTTCGTGAGGTTATCAAGCACACAGCAATAACGGTGTTCTCTTTATTCATAGGTGAGAGAAAAAAAAAGTCGGAAAATAACATCGGCGGATAAAAAACAAGCTACTATCGTGCTCTGCTCTGCAGCAGTCGGGTTATAGCTTACGCTTGTTCTGAAACGCTTTTCATGCCGGGCCATTGTACAGAGATGGATTATAGCGCAGTGCAATGACAAGATGATCGACCGCTTTTCTGTCCTCCTCAGGGCATTCACGGAGGCGCCACTAACTTCAGTTGCTGCTCCCAGTGAAGATCGTGGTATGGGCATGGCGGCAGTGATGCAGTGTTTGAATAGACAATCGAGGACACGTATAATAAGCCTCTTCTCGTCGGCAGGATTTCGAGTGTGTGGACACGAGTTACACTATTTGTTAACAGTCGAGAGTCCTTGTGGTCATGCGACTGGCAGGTAGAAATGTCGGGTTCGTGAAAAATCCCCTGACATTGACCTTAGCTGCCACTCCATCTTTCTGTACATGACAGCATTGTAGCAAAGTAGACAAGTGGGTGAGTTGATTAACGTTCACTGCTAAGACAGCGCAAACGGAACGAAATAGAGGGCAAGGCGCCGACTGACAATCACTTTTTTATTAGGAAAAAAGAAAGGTCAACCTGCGTTCGCATGCACTCAACACACACAATCGCACACACATTTCATAATCGAACATTAAAATAGAGGGTGTACTGATGATGCCCTTTATTTAAATCTAAATGCTATTATCGGACTTCTTCCTAATGTGGTGCGCTCCCACGATTTCGCGCGCCATCTGACTGTCATGTCTAGATATGCAGAAGTGCTCACTCAAGAGGAGGACTGCACCGCTCGATCAATAGTGTCATGTCAGTTGTCAGTCAAAGCCTGTTTTGTCTGCTTCTTCCCGTGTCTCCATTTACGTCAACAAGCGCACGTGACAGCGCAGAGAAAAAGACAACGTGGCAGTGGCGTCAACTTGCCTGACCATGCCTTGAACATGTCGCGCACGAAGAAGGAGATGAACCCGGTCTGGGACTTGGCGATGCTACAAATGGCCCGGTCGAAGGCAGGCATCATTACGGGAAGCCCGCGACGTTTCTCCTCATCCGTCTTCGTGACGAGATGCGTGCAACAAAACCGATAAAACCGTCTTTCGGGGTAAACAGAGCAATCGTCGAATGACTTGATGTAGACAAGGTAAACCACAACGACACAAGCTGCTTCAGAAGAATCACTCAGGCGAAAGTTTTTCATTACTATTTTTCTAAACTTCTAGTCAAGTCGATTGTTCTCATTAGTCTGAAGGTTGTTCACTGTTATCTTGATAAGCTGTGTTGAAAAAGCTAAGGCAGGGTTCGACGCCCGGACCAAAACGAATATGAATCCTGTTGGGTTTCACTCGTAGCTTCGTGCTACGGGCTGGCGAGTGCAAACTTTCTGTTAAACGAAGATTCGGCTTGTGGCACTTTGTCATCCATTGCGATGAACAAACTATGCATAACTATAAAATGGAAAGGACCTACCTGGGAGCAGTACTCTTCGGCGATTCTCTGCGCCCACTGTATGCACAGCTCGATAGGCCTGGCTGGGTTCGAGACGTCAGCGCACTTGATGAGCATCCGCTTGATAAGCACCACGCTTTCAGGCGAGCGTAGGGATCCAAACTCCCCTTGGTCCTGCGTGCCCTTCAGGAGTCCAGCGCGGCATGCAAGGTTAACATGCGAAAATGTTTAACAGTGTACTCCCTCTTGAGTGCTGTTAACACTAGTGCTGTTGGAAGACCGAACACCAGATTCAGTATCATCTTCATGTCAAATATTTGTCACATACAATCTCTGCTAAAACGCCTCATCAGCCAACCTACTTGTTTTAATGGCTGATAAGTAGAGACGCTGAATCGCGTCGTTTGTAAAGATTTTACACAGCACTGCCAATAGCCATTTTTATATTCTCACGGGTGAAGAATAAGAAAAGTTTTATTTCTCCGCAGAGAACTGGCGAGTGCAGTAAGTTTAGAGTGATCCGTGGTTTTGACCTCGTTAGTGCAACTGTACCGCGCTGAACGGTAACATGCACAGTTGCATAATGTACAAATATGGAAAATCGTATTAGGAGGTTCCAGTTAATGCTATTAGTTCCAGTCACCTCTGGCCCAAATGCGTCGTCGTCTTGGGAAGGCTTCTGAAAAGCGTTGAGGAATTTGGACAAGTGCTCGAAATGCTTGGTCATCTCGGTGGCCAGCACCATGTCGATGATGGAAGCTCGCACAGAGCGGTAGACGTCACGCTCCATGTTCTGGAAGATGTTGACTTTCTCGTCCGACAGCGTCAGCTTGAACCCGAATGCTGCGTGGTGAGTCTCCAGCACCGAACTGCACGGGAAATGACTCGTGAGGCCGTGCGCTTTCTACGCTACAGCAGCTATTTTATACCCTTTATGAGTGAGACGTAATATAGCAGCGTCAAATTGCAGGGGCGAGCAAATACAGGCCTGTAAACACTTTTCGCCCGTTCTGCTTTTAAAGGGCCCCCCACCAGGTCTGGCCATTTTGACCTGACAAGCGCAGTGTGCACAATGCGCGCTAACGATCGGGCCTGCAAAGTACGTATTACACCACTGCGCGCCGCGAAAACAGCTGAAATTTCAAACCAAACGTCATGCGCCCTTCATTTAGTGCTTCCATCCTCTTTGAATGCCAGCGCTTCTATAGGAGGACGTTTCTTATGAGTCTTGCCCATGGGTTTCCGTTACGAAGTACCGAGTGGTTTTCGGACTTTTTCTGCCACAGACACATACCTCATCTTGTTGCAAATATTTACTCCGGTATGCTTTCGTGCTCAGGCAACCAGCTCGATTGGGCCTCAAATATCAAGGCACTGCCATTGGTAATCATCGTACAGATTTTTCCTCCTCATTTCTTTCTTGCAATATTCGTAAATTTCCATGTTCTCTTGTTGTTTTCATCTATTGCATTCAATTTACAATCTTTGTTTCCCTCATATTCTTTTTGATGACTCCGGATTGTCTATCTGCACTTTAAATTACCCTGTTATTGGTCTGCTGCTTTCTTGACCTCATGATTCCATGTTTACGCTTTTGAGGTACATATATTTGTGCACTTTAGCCGCTCACATTGATGCGAAAGCGCCAAATGGCCCATTGATTGAAAAAGCCGGCGTCTGTCGTCTGTAGCAGCGAAACGGCATTTAAACTCGTATTGCCATTGGCTGCGACGCCACGTCACAAGCTGTGCCGTCACGAGGGCGGGCGAACGGGTACACCTGCTGCCCTTTTAGCGTGCCAGGTGTTGCTTGCGGAGAGGGCATCGCCGCGACACCAAGTCGACCTCGCTCTCTGCACGAGCGCTCCTCAACGGAGCAGAGTCAACGCATAAGATAGCTGTTCTGTGCACTCTTCTTTATGACGTCATGCTACAGGGATCGAAATTTCTACTGTCAAGCCAGACGTGACGAAAGCACTGACATCAAAATCACTGCAGATTACTCGGCAGCATTCCCATTACATTATATGACAGTCGGGCAAGGTAGCATGACATCCTGGATCGAAGTGCACATGTCTTGTGCTATCTAGAAGGCGTTGCCAGAGTGGACGAAATGTCACACCTGCAGCGGTGGTAGCGCTCCAGGTGCGCACTTTTTTGCCGAGGTAAATATATATATGCCTGTATTCTGTACCCGCACTTCCTTTAGACAAACTTTCAAGGATGATGAAAAACGACTGCAACGTCTTCCACAGTGCTAGAGGTAGATGAATAATAATGTTAAGGCCGTCTCAGCCCACCGGAGTGGCCATGTCGCTTTTCTACCACAAGGATTGCTTATATCGAGTGACTGCATGGTGTAGAGGCTGCCATTGAATGACTTATAGAGGAGGCGCGCTGGGATTGAACACGCACCTGTCGTTGTACAGAATCGCCAGCTCATGGTTGGAGTTGCAGAGAAATGGTGTTGACCTCCCGGGATGGTCGACGTCGTGGATCACAGCCGACACGAGGCAAATGGCCTCGTCCAGTGGGTCAAATATGTCCTGTAGTCGAGAATAGCACAGTCAAATAAATAAAGTCTTGCAATAATCTTGAGAGTCCGAAGTACCGAAATTCAGATCCCACTTGAACTCGAGCGGCGGCAGTTGTAAATAATTCCTAAGGCAATACTATGTTTAAAGCATTTCACCAAGAGCGCTGAACACTTTAAAGCTTTCCCACTAAAATCTGAAAAAAAAAATATTCAGCAACGCTAGTCACAACGGCAGTGACTGCCGTTGCGACAGAAACCAGCAGCGTGCTGCAGCTAAAAACTTTCGCCCTCTATTGACGAAGTGGTCGACAGACAAAGCTTCTGCAACTTTTGAAATGCTTAAAATGTTTACCGATACCTATGTAAGCTGTTTTACAGTCACAGAGCTTTCAAAGAATACCTTTCCATACACAGGTTCTTCCTATAAAGAAGGCAACTTGCTTTTATGTGAAATTGGCCATGTAGAATAGTTCAACCGAAAGACATTCTAAGCGAGCTATACTTCTCGACTTAATCAGGATCGTAAGATACGTTGGGATACTTGGTTTCAGTTTCGTTAGAACGAAAGCGGTCCTCTTATAATTCATGTGAAAAGCCAAATCTAAAGGTCAAGGGAAGGTAGATAGCCGTGCTCAGCCGTTAATTACACTGGTCAGATATCCGCCTTATCCAAAATGATGAAATGCAAAATTCGTCAAAAATGCACTTTATTGGTACTGTTACGATCGGCCTGCGGGGGCTGGCGATCTTCAGAGAAGTGACCTGCGAACCCTTCGCAGCCCGCTGCGACGACTTGCTTTGTAAATACAACAATGCGTCGCCTCAACAGCCCCACGGCGCCTGCATGTCTAGCCACGTTCGACGGGCCGAGTATTGTTAGTCGATTCGCTGTCGCCTTCACGGTTTGCTTGGAGCGGGGGAACTCCTGGAAGGAGATGTTTTCCGGTACTTTCCCACGGGCCCCAGAGGTCATCACAGTCAATGGACAGACGCGGCGGCAACTGACTTCGGGGTCAGCTCTGGGATTAAGAGGCACCTGCTCGGGTCAAGACCTCTGTCTACGAGAACCCTCTCACCTCGGCGTGTTCAGTGAAATCAAAGTGCGGAAGTGAGTGTGTGAACCCTCCCCCTCAAAGGCGGGTCGTCTACGATGACTTTGGACGCTCCCGTTGATCGAAGGTTGAACGGCAGTTTTCCCTCACCTAGGGAGGACAGAGTGTTCTTCAGCAGCCGTTGACGGCCGCTTGGTATGCATTTTTTTTCAGTCATGCTAGACTGATGAAATGTAACGTTCTCCACCCTTCATGTAGATACTGCAAATAAATCCCATATTCTTCGTTCTCCATGAGAACAAGTCCCTCCCTTCAACAAAGTCCTTAGCGTGGATGAGTCGGACGACGGCATGGGCCAGCTACCGCCTAATTCATGCCCGACCCCAACTCTTACAGTACCACTCTAGCATACTTCATTAAATAATCACCAGCAATGTAATGGCGTAATGTAAGTTGTAAAAATAATGGACAAAATGCTTCCATTCATTGAAAACAAAAGACAAGGTAGAACAAGTCAGTCACTACTTCCAGTTGGTGTTCACAATGGTAACATTCACCGATCATCTCATCTAGCGGAAAAACGTTATTAGGAACTCCAGAAATAACAGAGAGTGGCACACTGTACCTGCCGTTAAACGCCGATAAAGAAAGGGCTGTGGCCCAGATGAGATACCGAATGCTTTTCCCAAACTATGCAAAGCCAATTAGTATCTTCGCCTAATATTTACACAATCTATCCATGATTCACAGATCCTTTCCTAATGGAAAGTTGCGAAAATAATCCCAGTGCACAAATCTCGTGATAAGACAATTTCATAAAAATACAGGCCTACTTCTTTAACTTGCACCAGCTGCAAACTATTCCAGCATATTATTCTCAAATTCATTACAAACTTTGTCGAAGACAGTGGTTTGCTGCTCCCAAACCAACATGCGATTCCGGAGGGGCCTGTCTACCGTGACGCAACTTGTCGAAACCTTGCTCAAGGTGTTAATAAGCCCTCTCAAATCGGCATAATATTACGGACTTTTTAAATTAAAGATGTTCTACCGGATTTCCCATAAAAAGTGGGCTTTTCAGCTGATTCGCAAACTTGGGAATGGGGCAGTGACTTGTAGCTATTTGTCAGACCGTCAGCAGTTTGTACAAGGCAATGATCATGTTTCTGATACACTAAACGTCACATCCGGCGTGCCTCAGGGATCTGTCTTAGCACCATTATTATCCATGATGTCAATAACAAAAAAGAAAAGAAAAAGAAAACAAGCTTAGCCTTTTTCTTGAGGTTTTAATAACATCACGCTCCGTAACGTAAGCCAGCACAAATATCCTGGCGTTAGGATCTCGTCCAGTCTCAGCTATACAGAGCACGTTATAGCCGCGAAAACCATAATGAAATGGTGTTTCCTCAAGTGAATGTTCGCCACGCCAACCATGACACTAAGCATTTAGCATACGTCACATGTGTCAGACCGCTTCTGAATATGCTAATATAATCTGGTTCCCATTCACAAGTATAGTGGTATTAACAGGCTTGAGAATGTGCCGCGGAAAGCTGTTTGATTTATCGTTAGGCGCCATTGACGCCTGGATTTCCCGACAAAATTGTTATGTCGTGCAGGATTACATGAACTCAGAAGTCGAGCTAGACTTCATCGCCTAAAGATTTATATATATTATTGTACAACTGCTTAAAAATATACCACACAGGATACGTTGAAACTAAGAAAACAAGACAAACACCCCACACACATGATTTCACACTTCGTGCAATAATATTCGTGCAATAATAACACATTTCATTATTTTTTTTTTTCCTAGATCCACGTGAGAACAAAATGGTCTCGACTGGCTTATTGTAAAACAGCATACACTAGATTACTTTCTAGAAGTGGTACAAAGAACAGTTCAGTTTATACGTACTGATGAGCTTGTAAGCGTTTCCTATTTATGTTTACCCTATTCTTGTATATGTTTTTTTCATTATTGTATTGTGCTCACTGTTTAAAATTTAGAAAGTTGTTTGTATTATGCGAACTAGTGCACTTACACTAACTTAAGCATTATGCATTGTGCATGCCTTCTCTTCCTTCTTTTTTGTTTGGACTTAAGCTAACTGTATTCTTGCTGGTGTCAATTCTTGTTATTTATGTGTATTCTATTTTCAAAACCCTACTCCTGTAATAAACCTGCCGAAGGGTTGGTTGGCAGTACGAAGAAATAAATAAATATAGCGAATGCACCCTCAGGCCATCGTCCCTGCACTTCATTCGCAATGTATTGAAGGGAGCTGGATATGTTTATTTATGTTTTTGCACTCTATTTGAAGAACCCAAATGCTTATAATATTCATAGGGTTACGTTATTCAGGTGTATGGAAGATGCTGTCGAGCACTGAAATTGGTTGCCCGCTGAGGCCAGAAGCGATCCTATGCAGCATGTTTTTGCATCTACCGATGAACGTCGTTTGAGAACAGCGACAGTAAAACTGAAGCCAATGATAGTGCAGGCACCATGTGGGCGCATCTATGACCCGCCCTGCTCATCCAAGAGAGCCGGCGACTTCGTTCTCGGCGCAGCGCAGTGGCTCTTCACACACTTGTGCGAGATCTTACGTTCCATCCTTTTGTTTTTTCCCATTGGCAAGTACAGTGACCTTTTGCTAGTATCGGAATTCGCGTTGAAGCACGCAAAGCAGGTCACGCGCACCATACGTCATACCTTGCTTCTCAGTCTGAGCATGAAGTACGCCGTGGCTTGCATAACGTCTGCCGCGTGCGTCGAGTTGTGGTACGGGTTGTCCTGGTAGTGCGACTCAATGAGCTGCAACCAGTTGCTGATGATGGTGTCGTCGCACTCCAGGCTGGTGTGCACGCTGAACTTGGCGAATATTGACAGGCCCAGCCAGGTGAGCGGCCTGCGTAGAACCCCATAGAAGTCCATTCACATGCCTATCTGGCCCAGGGGCCGGATTCGCAGTGCTTCTCGTTCATAAGCGCTCTTTGCAATTGGCCGGCTATTTTCGCTATATGTACGACATCACGGTTATGTGGCATTTGTTCATAATACTTATGGCGGATGAACTTTTCTGTGGATACATGTATTTCGTTCGCAAATGGTCTCTACCATTGCCCGGCCGCCTGCGCTGTTATGTCCAGCATTTGCATTTGATGGAATTCTCTCGTACGCTAAATATTGCAGATTTTGCAAGGATACGTTTCATATTTATTTTCGGCCTTTATAATTGGTTGGAACGATACCGCTATATCACCGAGATCGACCACTCGGCGGTGCAGGGGACAATAAATGTATATTATAATTGACGGGAGTGAGTCGTCACTAAATTCGCACACATGTCGCCATTATTCTTGGCGAACTACGAAAACTATCTCAGGTGCCTCATGCTGTCCTTTTCTGAAGCATGATGACAAGTTCTCTAAAAAAAACGTTTACAAAATTTGGAGTGCGACTTGTCCCCAAACAACAATCATCTGTCTTGCTTGCGTTTCTTTCCTAAAAAAATAAATAATTCCGACTGAGCCAATCTCACAATGACTGTCGTCATTTAGGCGATAAGCATTCAATCAATGTAGTGGCATACGGTATTACTACCGCCGCAACGCGTCATGTAGGAGCCGCGTACTTCAGCGGGGCTCCTATCTCGCACTTATATCTCTGGACGCTGCGCCATCTAGCGGCAGGCGCGAGATATCCCGCGCGACGTCTCACTTCTCTTTGCATGCCCTTCGAGACTGCATGCCCCGCTGGCGCGCCAGTGTGTGCTAACGCTGATAAATATTCCCCCGCTTCGCGCGGGGATTCGTGGCGCAGCACTGTGCTTGATGAACCCATGTGACGCACGTTCGATAGCGCCTAGCACCTGAGAAACCTTCGTTATTTTTTCAGTTCAAGAGCGAAATAAAGAGGATAAATAGGTAGGTAGACAAAAAGTGACCGAAGAAGGCTAATAACGTATCGCGCATTAAAGCTGCGCTCTCTAGTTTCCTGTCAAGAATGATATATGTCACGCTGATAACGCACATACCGGTCAGCCCCGGCCAACGTTACGATAAAAACTTGTAACTCTGCAATTGGGGCCACTCGGTCGCACACTATTTTTTAATAAGCGCACTGTTTTTGCATAGAACCAAGAAGTTCACAACGCATGGGACACACCACACAAAGCGCGAACAAAGAACTGAGAACGATTTGGCGATACATTTATATGCACACCTGACGCACAAATAAAATTGAAGTTGGTTCTTTATTCTATGGGCGGGCCCACCTGCGCAGCAGTATAATACTCCAACCGTTAGGCCGCAATCACACGTACACTTTTCTTATGCCAATATCTACTAGCTCTTTCAGATGGTCGACTACTACGTGTCGATCATGGTGATTTTTATACTATATGGCGCATGCCCAGAACGGGGGTCCGACCAAAAAGCACGTGCGCACGTTGATTATGATGACATCTTTATACTGTGGTCAACACGCAAAAAGAACGTGAAGAAAAAATACGCGCGTTCGTCAAAAACGATGAAAACTCAGTGGACCAATGCGCATTCGCTTCGTTGCCAAAACCTCAAGGTTCTCATGCAGACGTCGCGGACACGAAACGCGTGCACTCACCGGCGCGCCGTGTGGGATTCCAGCTCGATGATGTCGAAGTCCCACTTGACGTCGTTTTCGAGCAGCTCCTCGATCTTGGAGGGCGCGGCGCCTAGGCTGGGCGGGAGACAAGCGTGCGCCGTCGTCGCTTTCACCACGTTCACTGCATCCACCAAGCGGGACGCAGACCACGCGCCTAAGGACTTGGTCCGGCTACGTGACCGTTGCGCGCCGGTCTTGTCCTATATATGGACGCAGCAGCAGCACAATACCTTTCATCAGCGCAGTCTCGTGAGAAAGTCGCCGGACACCCGTCGGTCTTTGGCCCGTCTGCGAGCGAGAAGCAATAAAGCGTCGTCGCGCTGTGCGTCAGAACGGCCGGACCCACTGTTCTCCGGAACACACTGCTGCGCACCGAGCCCCCGTTTCTGTACAAAACCGAGTACGGTGGCCTTTGATTGGACCATGGGGGAGCCAATAAGACTCGGCTGGCAGAAGGGTATACTTCACAACTGCCAATGAGCGCGCGTTATCGCCAATAATTGTGCCGCCATTGCGCACTGCATTTTCCTAACATGAGGTTGCCACTTTGCTTCTCGTTGACCAAAACTCTTTGTGAGAACGAGCGTCGGCCGGTTGTGACATCCAACGAGACGAGCACCAAGGCGCTAGCCAATAACATGACTTACAAAAGGAAAAAAAAGAAGTTTTCCCATCCGCCTAGTTTAGTATAATGAGTTACAAGGAAAAATTGTGCGCGTTTCTCAGGAGGGACAGTTCAGGACATTGCTATGTACTGCCGAGGTGAACGGCCAATCGTCCTTTCATAAAAGCACTTTCACATTGCGGATCTGCACAGCGTTTATATGTTTTATAATCGTTTCATATATATATATATATATATATATATATATATATACATATATAATAAACAAGGTTGTCCAACGGCCGGACTCGAACAGAGGACCTCTATAGCACAGAAGCCCGATGCTCTAACCATTAGTCTGGGGAAGCTTGCCTCACTAGACGAAATAGGACATTTTTAAGAATTTCCCGCGTGCAAGATACGCTTAGCAGCTGACAGGGCGCTGTTCCTTCTACCCAGCAGCACTTGCCTTGTGTTTTGCGTCGCACCAATATGTTGCGTCCGCCTCTGCCTGAACATCTTTCGAGGAGTCGTTGGTATCGCATATATCCAATTCGTGTCTCTTGCCCACTATGGGGTATCCGCCATTATATGGTTGAATCATTACAAATTGCAACGAAAAATAAACTTTTAGCACTTCTATTTAGTAAGTACTGCTGAAGGGTGAAAGAGTATCTTAAAATCAAAACAATAATCGCAGGAAAATTATTAGTTAATAATTGAAAAGCCATACAGAAAGAGGAAATAATACGAATAGAACTAGGCAATTGGTTAGACCCCATTAGAAATTCCTAAACTGCGGAGCGAACATCCCTGCGGTTGAACCATAGTAGAAGCCGCAAACGAAAAAGCCCAAGCTAAACCAATTGGTATCGCTGCCCATGATTGGCACTTCGGGCGAGACTCATTTTGTCCTCGAAGGAGTCGTACTGGTTCTATTCGAGGTACAATCCAGGTGATCAGTGACAACGTATCTTCTTGAAAGCGAAGCTTTTTATGCTGTTTGGATGTTAGCTATGTAATCGCTATCGACTGCGCAGGCGCAAACTGAGGCCAGAACAACACGCTGGTACTGGAATTGGCGTCGGAAATTCGATTTCTCTCTACATATATATGTATATGTATATGAAGAGAGAACCGCAACACAGAACATCAAGCTTCTATTATGCGGGAACCGGGTTCAATACCAACCATCAAATATATATATATATATATATATATATATATATATATATATATATATATATATATATATATATATATATATATATATATACTCATACAGCCAACAATCCTTAGGGCGACATTTCGCACTTTGGGACCAAATTCGTAGCCCATAGTGACAATGACATGCATTTTGTTTCGATTTGAATTCCCAGAATAGGCGACACTGCATCGGCTCATTCTTACAGCGCGACAATGATTCGGCAACAACAACGCTTCGGCTGACACGGACACCACAGCAGTGAGCGCCGGATGTATTTTAGCCATTTAGGATAAGTGAACGTGCACCCAAATGCCAGTACGGAGAACACTTTTTCGTTACATTCCTATGTTAACTCTACTATCACGTTAGGTAATCGAGCTTAATATCTCTGGCTTAACAGCACAACAAAAACTGAGTCAGCGCGTCGCACAGTCATCTCGTTTAGAACTGAAGGACGGCAATCATACGAGCTTCTCTGAAGTGCGTCATTGCGTAGCGTCACGTCGTTACAAAACGCAACGTGCTCCTCACGTTGCCTGCCGCAGCAATAGAGATTCCACATCTAATAGTGAGGTCGAGACTTGCGCGAATTGAACTCAACATTAACGAAAGATTAACGTACAGAACAGAGTCCCGCGACAAGGTCTGATGTCATCTGGTCCTCGGCCTTTGCCAGGGAGGCGCCTAACTGCGGGTTGTACAGGTCGGTAGAGCGCAGGATGTCGATGACGCGGTCCAGCGACTGGCCCACGGAGATTTGGCTGTTCTCTTTCGTCGCCACCAGCATGTTGACGACCTGTGGACAGGTTAGTTGGGCATAAAAAGCCATTGACTTGAACTGAAGAGCAGCGGATCACATCATTTGCTAGGCTAGCAGTTATTGGAAAGTGGCCTCCCTTCCTTATAACCTAAATACCAGCATCACGTTTCTTATTGGCGCATGATAAGTGACGTAATTCTGACAAAGTAATCTAAACGGGATTGAAGCGATTAACAGTGGTCGAAGAAGGAATATCACAGGAGCCAACGTCAAGACAAGTTTCATGTCAAAAGGTCTGCTCCAGCGACATTCCTTGTTCGACTACTGTTAACCACTCCTGCGCAGTATGAAGCCCATACAAAATTATTTCATTTGCTCAGATAGCACTGACTACGATAGCAAGGTATAGCGTTGCTTGAACTTCCCTGGACGACCGATCAGAGGGCCAAAGGATGGGCGACCACTGGAAACTCTGGTCTATGTCTTATCTTTCCTTATGGGCCAATTTCCGCCAGGACAACGCATTTGGGTACAGTTTCCTTCCCAAAACGGTATCCGAGTAGAATGAGTAACCTGAAATCATCTTTGATACTGATGATTTTGTGCACAACTGCAGCGTCACTTTTGCAGCTGGTGAATATACCGTCCAAGTATGTGTTATTTATTTCTGCTTTTGTTTTGAATGTTCGGTTGTCTTTTGTTCTTGTTCTCTTTTGTACGACTGAAGGCACCTTTTACTTGGGCCACAGAAGTGGTTCCTAGTTTGTATATATAGTATTAAAAAATAAAAAGAGAGAATGCGCTTTAGAAAAGCGAACGACACTGATGTGCGATACAGCGTATACTAAAAGTTTCAGTGAAGTTTTTTTTAAATTTAAAGTAACGTTAAGAACAACGCAGCGGCGGCAAAGGTGTGCTGCCAGGACTCAAAACATGAAGACACCGGCCCACCGCCAATCTCTCTGAGATATAGAGAAATAAAGTTTTTCCATTCCATTCCATTCTTGAGGGGGGTGGAGGTGAACGGTGATTGGAGGACATAACAGTCTCCTGCAAGTTGTGAAATTGTCTGCGATTGTGGGCCCGTATTCACCAAACGCGTCGTATGCTTTCAAATAGTTTGTAATAACGGATGCCGGTCAAACATAAGCAAAGATTGCCAGCCAGTGACTAACCGATATTACAAAGGAAGAACATACTTATGTGAATTAAACTTTTGAAGCCGAGTTCACAAGGCTTTTCCTTCTTTAAGTTCTTTTGCCATTGAGCAGTTGGCTGGCAACTTCTCTTGCAAAGATTTAACTTAAGCGATGTTTTTACGGGCCCTGGATCGCACAAAAGCATACATTCGATACGATTATCGTGGCAACATCATTGCCTCTGCCAAGTTTTTTGTTTTCCTGAGTGCGTGTTCGTCCGATAGATAAAAGCAAGGCAGCGCATAATGACATGGACGAATATTAACCTAGATGTGCTCGTTCAAACTACGCTCACCTAAAACCGCAATCAGAAGTGGTCTTTTCTTCCAGGTTCATTCCAATAATACATAACTGTCTGATATGTGAGCCTTAAGAGAACAACCCACTATTATGGCCACTTAAATGTACTGGTGCTGACGTGCAAGAATAGACCCTGAAGAGAGTAACTTTAGTTTGGGTTTAATATTGAAGTAGTACACTGCTGATATCATATGTTCTTTCCTATTCCGTTTCTTCCCCCATTTTCTTCTCTTTCTTTTTTTTTTGTTTGACCTTCAAATGTTATTGCTCGTTCTGAGCACGAAAAAATATCGATGGTTGTTTAGTACTATATGACTGCAAGATGACTATTTGGTTGCTTTATAATGTAAGTGCTACCTCACACTACATTTTCGCATAAGTTACGTGGTTTGTTTTTCTTTTATTTCCCTCTTCATTCCTGTTAGGTCGTTTTTCTCTTACATATTCCTGCAAAAAACGTTCCTGTATATTCTGTGGTGCCCGTGATATCGCAGTTTTATAAACGTTGCTTGTCCGCTTTGCGCTTCAAGCCCAACGCGGCTTTGGCAGACCTATTTATTGGTGCTGATGTAACTCTTATGTTATAAATTATTAAGTGTGGCTTTACTCACCGAAAGATATGGGCCGATCCCGAGGTTAGTGCAGTCTAAACAATAAACCACGTAGCACACTAATGCGCCCAAGAAGGCCTTGTCTTTCTTTGATGTCAACCGCTGTTCACTCACCTTTTTGTCCGTGTTTCTTGCGCACTGCCCTGCCCTGCCCATGTTCACCAAATGAGCCAACTAGCTTAAACCAAACGTTCGCTTCCGATAGGCAATTCGCATTGAAATTGCTTTGCATCCTTGACTGCGTGGCAACATTATCACGTGACATTGCGGTAGCCGCGGAGTTTGTGTTAGGTTTAAAGTCAGCGGCCAACTTTGGTGGCGGGGCATGCCATTTCGAGCCATTTCTATATCTGGCGCGGCATTCGGAGGCGTACCTTTGTTATGGGACCTTCGATCGTCATCGCGTGGTACTTGGCAGCGTACGCCTGTCGCTTGTTGGAGCCGGCTGTATGTGGGTGAGAGATGCACAAAGTGTAATAAAGAATCAACGTTGCATTTCTTCAACAATAGTCATACATACACACACCGCGTCGTCATTGTAAGCAATGGCCATTACCATATTGACGTATTATGCGAAGACAGCACGTGCCGTGACCTGATACGAGTCTGCTGCAGCTGCTTTTAGGAGAGAAGCGGTAAGCGTAGAAACAGCGTTAACAGCTAGGGGATTGATGCGACATTTGGTGCAGACATCATCGAGGTACTTGAAAAACGTGTCAAAGTTCAAGATATTAAGATACAAGAAAGAGCGCATGATGTTCCAACGTAGCTTCACACGAAACGAGTTATGCGATGTAAACAGTGACAGGGAAGTAAAAAGGAAAGAAAAATATACCAGGGCATAAAGGCACTGCAGAAGGGTTGAAATCTGGGCCAGTTGGTACATACTTGAACGAAAAAAACAGTCAAAAACACAAAGGACAAGAGGAGAGGTTCACACCACCGCACAATCCCAAAGTTTAGAAGCCGCAGGGTTCCCTCCGCCTCTTTTGAAAGCGGTGGCTGAATCGCTGCTTCAGAGGCTAAAGAAGGAACGTACGAAGCTGGTAGATGGTGGGGCAACTGAACGTAGGAAACTTGAAGTTATGCCGTATGTGCATAAAGTGAGCCACAACATCAAGAAGGTTGCCGCCAAGCAGGGAGTAAGTGTTGTGTTTTCTGCCCCTTGTAAGCTTTCGGGTCTGTGCTCGCGCATTTCTCGAGGCAGGGCAAGGAAACACGTTTGCACAACGCAGCATGAAAACCGTTTTACGGCATGTGCTGCAGGGGTTGTCTATAAGTTCCCTCTCAAGTGCGAAAGATTTTACATAGGCCAAACCGGTCGATGTATTAATGACCGCCTGCGTGAGCACCACTCCTCCCTGGGGTCAGATAACGGTGCAAACTTGCCTCGCCATTGCAATGAGTGTAGTTGTTACCCTTTGTTCAGCAATGTGACGATTCTTGGTAGGGGCAAGGGCAAGGAAGAGCGAGAAATCTTGGAAGCGTACTACATCAGTTTATTAGGTGATGACTGTGTTAGTACAACCTCGGTGCGCTTACTTGAAAAAGAATTTGAATTTCTAGGTCGGTCACGATAGAAGCGTTTCTTGTCTTTTCATGCTATGTGATTAGCGATGATGCAGTTGCGCATGCTCCGCTGGCCTTGCTGGGACTACACCGATTCTAATAAACCTCAGTTGATAGTCCAGTCGTTGTGGTGTGAACCTCTCCTCTTGTCCTTTGTGTTTTTGACAGTTTTTTTCGTTCAAATAAAGGCACTGGTTGGACAGAAAGCGTTATGGTAAAGCTACAACGGCATGTGGCGAATAATATGTATTTCCTAATGCAAATAATTGGCATATTAGCAAGAAATTTCACCATTCGTTCGGTTAATTCGAATATGGGTCATTCAATATAAACGACGACAGTACACTCGCGCGATGATACACACATCATTTAACAAACCTCAATAAGGCTGCAAAATATCTGAACGATTCATCCTTCCTCCATCGTTACTATATTCTGTCAAGTACGAAACGAACAAAACGTCGAATGTAAAGAAAGACCCAAATAAAAAAACATGTTGCCCTGTAAGTGACGAGTGGTGTCTAGTTCGATATATATTAAGGCTACATACAGCAAAGCTCACCAGTGTCAGGAGAGAAGGGCCTTTCCATGAGGAAAGGGCTCTCCTTGATGTACACAACGTGGTCCAACTTCCTGCACGTACACGACACCGGGGGAAGAAAGGTTTGACTTAGTCTTATCCATGACAGGGTCAAGCGAACAAAAGAGACAGACTGCTTAACGTGAGGTCATGAAGGCGCGGCGACGAAAGAATAAGGGAATCACATAAGTGAGTTCGAACCCCTGTTTGACTTCAACTATAGGTGGAAGAACTAAGTGCCACTACATTGAATACCCTGGACCAGTGATGTCGACGGGCGCGATCTTGGTCAAGACGGGAACGTATTCGCCGGACTTGCGGCGCTGGAATAGCGTGCCCTGCCACTCGTGGCCCTTGTGAAGCTTGGCGCCGATGCACTCGGCCACTTCTGCCTTCAGGGACCCGATGCGGTGCAGTTCTCGGGCGTTCTCGCCTAGCAGCTCTTCCGCCGCGTAGCCCACCAGCCGCTCAGCCGCGTGGTTCACGAACTGCGCACAAACAGGGGGGCTTCAGCGAGTATATGTCTATGAACGAGGCATAGTACAACGAGGCACGGTGTACTACGGCTGTCATTTCGTGACATAGCGCAAAATATCTCATAGGAAAGCCTAGCTTTAAAAAAAAAAGGAATTTTGAAGGCGTATACTTGTTGCACTAGACATATTTATAGTTACTGTTGTTTCATTGCGAAATTCCGTGGAGAACAGAGCCGGCCACCCGAATAAAACAAGTAAGGGTATACAGATGGAACTACATATAAGCCTATTCGTTATACGTGAGCTGTCCTATGTGCGAACTAAAAAAAAAAAATCATTATGATTTCACGCACTGTGGGAATCTGCGAAAGTAAAGCTTTGACGAGCCGGCATGATGAAACGGCGCATCGCAACGATAAGACAAAAATGGCGGAGTATTTCAGCGACGAACGCATCCCGTATATGCAGGTTCACCCGCAATTGTAACAGCGGCCTAATCCAGACTCCAAAACGAACGCTTGGCGCTAACTCCATGCTTAAAAATCAGCCCCAGAGCGATTATATGTCGCATTTTCATGCAATTACACGTAATATATGCGCTGATCTTTCCTGCTCGCGTTTCAGTTTATACTGACGATATCATGCTGATAGTACTGTCGCCTACTGTCGAAGGCCCGCTAGTGCAGACGACAGCCTGCGGGTGTCCATTCAGGGGCAATTTAATCGCCCTAAAATTGGCCCAAAGGTTGGTTCCACTCTGCCACTGTTTACCTGCAATGTACTAAACTCTATAACAGGGAGTACGCGAGCTTGTTGCAAACAGCATCGTCGGCCACGTGTTGCGCGATGCCACCGCGAGATGCGAAAAGGAGATGGGAAAGCGGCTCCGGTTCCTTCTTTACGTTCCTCACTATAGCGAATAACGCCAGTTTCTTTCGAGTTTGATATGGGCGTACTGCATCTAACGCAGCTATGGAAGTAATCGCAGTAAACGGCGAGTATGAAGAGTACGACAAGTACTCCCTAGTATGTACCCTGACAAGCAGTACTCTATGGCAAGCAAGTACCATGGTATGACAAGCAGCTAGTGGCGCAGCCAGAAATCTTTCGGGGGGGTGGGGGGTAGTGCACACCCTTGATTGGGTACGCGGAGGAGGGAACTGGGCAGTCCCGATACTAACAAAGACATATTTATTTATCGGGCAGGAGGGTGGGAGAGCGGGTGTATGTGCCCGGTGCCAACCCTTGGCTACGCCACTATAAGTAGCTTGATCGCAATGCATCGGATTCTCCGTTCTTCTCCGCTCGCGAATAATATATCAGTATTGACACGTGTACGTTTTCTTTTTCCGGTGACTGTTTATCATGGATTAACAAATGTTACAAAGTTGTCGGTTAGCGCAAGACCCGCATTCTTGTGTCGGAACTTTCTCGAACGTTGTCGCAGATTTTATCTGTTGTCTACATGTTGTCGCCGAACCTTGTCTAATCAGATTTCGTGCGCGACGCTATTAGTGTTGTACGTTCTACAACGCACGCAAGCATCAGCAAAAACGCTGGAATCTTCGGCGAGTCGTGTAAAATTGCCGACACGCTTGACCCGCAGATCAGATTTCGACGACCGACGCTGCGCTCGCCGCTATCGTTGCGTCCGAGTGTAACTTGGTTTGTGGGCACAAGTCCGCCCGATAAAGAGTTAGCTTCGTGACTCACCACTTATGCCACGGTCTAATTCTTCACCGTTACGACAACGTAACAACATAGAAAGAAGGAAATGTGCAAGGCGTGCATAGGCAATGGGAGGAACGGCACCGACCACTACATTTTCACGGCACCGACCACTACATTTTCATGTCGCCGCGATGCCGCGCTACGTGTGGCCGACGATGCTTATCTGCCCCGCGCTCGCGTCTACCATTTAACCCCTTAACTAGAGTAACTCAACTGCCGATGACAAGGTAACTCATCACAACGAACATCCTCTGGTGCTGACGACGAGTTAACTGGTGGTGAACCTTCCGCAATTTTAGCAAATGTGTATAAGTGCAGTCTCTTGTAATTTTGACTGGTAAATAACACAGTAACTCTTGCTACGTTTTCTTTTCCCTTTCAAACCGACCAGTAGAAAATGCAATAGGCATTCCTGGCGTCGCAATTTTGAGAAAAAATTGGCGCAAGATACGCAGGTCTAGAAAAAATTTGCACTCCGAGAAAACTTTCTTTTTTGTAATTTGACACAGCAGTTAAGGGTTTAATAAAGTTGGCGATAATACGAAGATGACGAATGGTCTAATACGTGGGCAGCCGATTTTACCCAGATTGGTGTTTGCATTCCTTCTTCACCATCTTTATGGACGTCCGATGGTCGTATAACGATGTCCGGCACTTTGCTCACGCCTGCGGCAGCTAGTGTTTAACGCACTCGTTTTGCAACAATCGGAACATGCAAGGGGGGTGGTATAAGGACAAGCCGGCAGGCCCACCTGTATCTCGTGCGAAGGTCCGGTGACGAAGATGCCATCTCGGGTGAAGTGCAGTGCCGAGAACAGCGCCTCGGACGCCGCTAGCTTCCGCAGGTTGACGAGGTCGTTGTGCTCGATTTGTATCATCTCGTTCAGGCACACGCCGCGGGAGCAGGTTTCTGTGAGCCACTGCAGCCGTAAGGAATTATCAGACTATACTGTGAAAAAGAAAGCAGCTTTGGCTGCTAAAGTCGTCCGAAAAGAAACTTCAGGCACTTCTTCCTAAACATATATAAAGTAAAATTCTGCTGACGTCCTCGCGCAGTATGCGATTGCGAGTATACAAGAATATGTGTCTCCGTACCCGAAAACGGGGTCTCGAGCTCACTTGTTCAATTCATATACGAAGGAATCTTATCAAACTGTCATATTGTTTCCTAAATAGAAGTGAGGCTTAAATATCTGTAAGGATTGTTTTCCTACACAGAAATATAATCTGCCTAAATATTGGTATATGCTATCTGGATTGTCTCTAAAAAAAATTAAATTGTGGCGTTTTATGTGCCCAAACCACGATTTGATTCTGAGACACGCCGTAGTGGAGGACTCCGTAATACTTTGAACCACCAGGGGTTCTTTGACGTCCACCCAACTCTATACACACGGGTGTTTTCGCATTTCGCCCCCGCCGAAATGCGGCCGCCGTGGCCGGAATTCGATCCCGCGACCTCGTGCTTAGCAGCCCATCAGGATTGTCGCTAAATCAGACGCATCGACACTTATAACGCATATCACCAGCCTTTTTTTGATTTTTTACTATTATACCTTGTCATAGCCTGACAGCTATTCATGTAACTATAGCTTTTTATAAGGAGAGTACAGGCTTGGGCTGGTTAATAAAACAGTTACAGTGGAAGCATAGCGCTCAAAGGACGATCCACAAAGACTAGACAGGACAAGCGCTAACTTTCAACTTTCAACTTGAAAGTTAGCGCTTGTCCTGTCTAGTCTTTGTGGTTCATCCTTTGCGCGCTGTGCTTCCAGTGTAGCTTTTCATAATATGGGTGTGCAACGGTTTCTTGCAGAAGCAGCAGGACCGGCTTAATGATGGATACGTGTTTGCGTGCGCGGGAACATGCCACACACGTGTGCGCACTAATAAAAGGGCGTTAGGGCAAGATGTCAAATTTTCTTTTAAACACATGTGCAATCAGGATAAATTACCCTGCTGAAACCGTATTTGAGCAGTGGTATGATAGCTGCGTCTTCTTTCTCGGCCAGCCTGCAAAGTAAAGAACAGAGTGAGCGATCACGTGATCTGAAACGTCACCTTTTCCAGTCAAGCATAAAATATGTAATTGTAGAAAACTTGACGGATTCACGCGTATACTCGTTCAGTGCATTCCACCGTGGTTATGAGGCAGCAATGCATAACACGGTGATGATGTTTGCGCAACTAAGGCCAAAATAACGAACCACTGCACAGGTAGAACGATGAAGTCAGAAGCAAGCTACCCTGAAATTGCAGAAAAAGCTACATGTCACCCTTGATGTTTTTCTTCTTGGTGCTCTTCAACACGCTATAGTCGACGCAGGCTACCACTAGCTCCATCTAGGGGACCATAAACACCAGAAAGCCTGAACAGCATTTCACATAAATTAATAGAACAGCTTCTTCACATTTATTTCTGGCCTAGAAGAGTACATGCGTACAAAAAAAAAATCGATAATTGAATAAAAATGATTTATTACGATAAACAATTAGTAATTCGTTTGCTGAATTACCGACAACTGAGAACTTACAACTTACATTTCGTATCGATTTCGAACAAGCGGAAAACGTTGCAGGGTCGCTCATGCAGCAGTCACCGAGCGCAACTTGACAATTCACTCACCCTCTCTTGACAACAGCGACGATGCACGAGAACTGGCTGCCTCTGTTGCCTCGCATAGTCCTGTCATAAAGGGACGAAAACACGCGGACCATGAAAAATTACAGCAGGTACCTAAGCAAGAATGATTAGACGGGGTGGCGAGAGTATAAAATAATCAAGCATAACATGGTTTCGGCTGGCACAAAACAGGGGTGACTAGAACTGTCTGGGAGATGATAAAAAAAAAAAAAACAATCCAGCCTCGCGTTCGTTCAGTAGGAAGAAGTTTGCAAACCTAAATATACTTGCATACGTGCTGCTTCCATGTGTGACAAATGACACGCACAGCTACTATATTAAAGGTCGTGCATTATTTCACTTTTGCGGAACGAAGGAAGGTTGGTGTTAAAAGATGAATTCTATAACTGGTTTAACCAACTATAGCATTTGAAAACAATGTGGCTGGCCATTGATTGAAAAAGCTGCACGGATGCAGTGCTGTGCTTCGTAACAACATAGTACGTTGTAGAGTCATTCTACGAGGCTAGCCAGCGTTGTAGTAAATTTCTCGCGACTAATGCGTCCTCGTGACCTATACGACGAACGCCTTGTTGGATACCACAAAGCGAAAGCGGCGACGCGAAGATATCTTTACTGCAGGAGCTACAACTTCTTTATCAAGTCTTACGTCACTCCGAATTCCGTCAGAACAAACTACGATAAAGAAAGAGGGACGTAAACCAACAAGCACCGCATGCTGCGATATTCTATGTACCGGTTGCGAACCCGCACAGTCATCTAACCGCCGATGCGTGGCCTCGCAAACGTTTGAGTATTGGCCGTACGAGCGGATCTGCTTGTCGCAGCTACTGCCGCCCGACATCTCTTCAGGATTGTCATAAGTGTCTAGTTACGAGTTTCAAAATTATAAAACGGACATGTTGAGCGAAATAATGGGCCTCAAATTATGTGTGGAATTTACCTGATTAGCCACGCAACACTGCGACACTGCAACTCTCCTGTGACGTCACAGGGTGTCGAAAAATAAAGCTGGGCTTTACGACGCGATAAAGCGGCCGCTTCATTCTATGCCACCCTGCTACGTCACAAGAAAGTTGCACGGCAAACTGCGCTTCGCAGTGCCGCGTGCTTAGACAAATAATTTAAGGTGAATTATTCCAGTTTACAAGGCCGTTTTGAAATGTTGAAGCATGGAACTAGACTTTGACGACCATTCCCATCAACTTTCCGATATAGACATGTACCGTAAGTCTGTAACTAAGAAGTTAATCAATGTAATTAGCTTAATCAGTGAATGCATTACTTAAATGTCTCTTGCGAATGATGTGTAAGCTTCTTTTGTTAAGTGCTCGAAGTAAAACGCACACCTACACACTATA
Source organism: Dermacentor andersoni (assembly GCF_023375885.2). Lineage (NCBI taxonomy): Eukaryota > Metazoa > Arthropoda > Arachnida > Ixodida > Ixodidae > Dermacentor > Dermacentor andersoni. Next base: position 63,920,505 of record NC_092815.1, on the reverse strand, counting down.
ATGAGCTATGGACAGGTGAAGCGTCTGCACTTCAGAGGAAGCTTTAGCTCGGCGCCAACGCCGATTTCCCTATTCAAATACATCTAACACGCAGAAATACCTTATGAGACAAGCATTGGACCGATTTGAATGAAATTTGTCGCACTTAAGAGAGAAAGCTAAATTGTAGTGACTCTAGACGAAGAATCTTGAATTAAAACCTTGAATTCTTTAGAAAAATTGGCTAAAATTGGTGAAGATCTGTAGCTATGCATCAAGAACCGAAATCGCCATTCTGTAAACTACATCCGTTAGAGCATCTAGAGCAGGCAAACTTGATTTATAAATTTACAGCTCAGGTTAAATTGTTAGAATGTTTACAATGCTTTAAAAAAAAATTATGGGGTTTAACGTGCCAAAACCACTTTCTGATTATGAGGCACGCCGTAGTGGAGGACTCCGGAAATTTCGACCACCTGGGGATCTTTAACATGCACCTAAATCTAAGTGCACGGGTCTTTTCGCATTTCGCCCCCATCGAAATGCGGCCGCCGTGGCCGGGATTCGATCCCGCGACCTCGTGCTCAGCAGCCCAACACCATAGCCACTGAGCAACCACGGCGGGTAATGCTTTTACAAGAGTCCTACCCACAGATAAGGGGTATGTTTCATAGCGGTGTGTATATGATACATCAATTTGTCCTCTTTAGATGTATTATTAGGTGCACTTTGCAAAACGTTTATATCGCTTATTTTTATTGCTAAGCTCCAGAGTTGTAAACTTTATACTTGAGTCCTTTTTTCAATCTTGCAATTTTCAGCGTTTTTTAAAGAAAATTGACAGCTTTAATCAATAATCCGCTTCACACAGTCACAATTTTTTTTAATGCAACACACTTTATCAAAACCGGTGCAGTGGCTGCCTAGAAAACCAATTTCGTCGTTCCCATGTATTTAGATAGGAGCGCCCGAGCTAAAGCTTCCTCTTTTCATCCGTGAAATTCATCCATGAAGCCATTGCACTGAACACCGTATTGAACCTTGCGCATATAGATGTGTAACTTATGCGACCGAAACTGCCCACAAGGAGACGCTGCTTACATAGCGACACATAGCATTAGACCGGACTGTCGAATTTCAGTGAACGTAAGCTCGAGAAACAGCAAACCCAGCGCGGTAGCCCAGTGGCTATGGCGTTGCTTCGCTGAGGTCGAGGTCGCGGGTTCGATTCCGACCGCGGCGGACGCATGTCGATGGAGGCGAAATGCAAAAGCGGCCGATTTAGGTGTACGCTAAAGAACTCCAGGCAATCAAAGTTATTTGCAATCAAACTTATTTTGGAGTTCCTAATACGGCGTGCTTCATAATGATATCGTGCTTTTGGCACGTAGTGCCCCACAATCACACAGCACCACATAGCACAACGCATACAAGCACGCGGCGGGGCAGGCGGCCGGCTACTATGCAATGTGTCCGTGTCTATCCCTCTCAATGGCGGTCGAAAACTGGCGTCGCCCAACTAAGCCACCGTAGCCCAAGTGCAGCACGCGGTGGTCGCTTTTATGCAGGCGCCCCACAAGGGTCGTGCACGGCAACGTAACCGGACCTGCACAGAGCGGTGGGGTCCATGCCGCCCTTGCCCCGCGCGTCGATGAACACCAGGTGCGGGCGCTCGCTGAAGAAACTCTCGATGGCCTCCTCGGCCGTCGTACTCAGGCTGCACGCGTAGTGCATCTTCTCCGCGGCCCACTTGAGCGCGCCGTACTGCGCGTCCTCTTTGGTGAACACGAACATCACCTGCGAAGAGAGAGAGACGCTGTTGAAACGCCGTAACTTGCGATGGTAACTTGAGCCTCGATCGGCGTTACTACTGGGCAGCGTCGCGTTGTCGGCAGGCCGCAGGCGTCCGCAAGACCATAGCGACCAAGCAGGGGCGAGACGATTTGTAGTGTGAAACTTGCACCGTTTATTCCATGGTAACGAAGTAGGAAAGAGGGAGGTGGTTCGGTGTGAAAAGGAAATGTTAGCGCTGTCTTCTGCAGCCCTTGAGGGAGCACGGCTCAGCGCCAAGAAAAGAACGAAGACAATAAAAAAAAGATACATTGCGGGGCGGCTTAAATAGGCCCGCTAAAATCATAGGCGGGATTTTGCTCACGCCAACCTCACATGTGTTACACAATGTGTGCCAAGAGAAGGGAAGCGCAGTCGAGGACGGCAAAGGCTAGGTGGGACGATGAAATTAGGAAATTCGCGGACGCTATAGTCGGAATCAGTTAGCGCAGGGCAGGGATAATTGGAGATCGCAGGGAGAGGCCTTCGTCCTGCAGTGAACATAGAATAGGCTGCTGCTGCTGCTGAAGATGAACGTCACATGGTGTGTATTGATCCCGGTCGGTGATTGGCAGCTGCTCCCCCTTTCCTAGGCGATGTTACACGTGCTTGCCTTCGCTGGCGGTAACCCGTGGCTCCCGTTTGGCTGGAGGAAGGAGGGGTTACCTTTGACTCGCACAGTTCGCAGAAGCCCCCCCCCCCCCCCCCCCCCAATTTCTATTTGCCTTGCACACAATGTCTATTTGCACTGGGTGCTTCACGCCAATCGTAACGACGGGCTAAGATTCAGTTTGTAGGGCAATAACGGCAGTTGCGATAAATGCAGGAAGCCAGACAAAAAGACGCATACTCATAGCTATAATGAGCGGACAGAAGAGTCAGACGCAGAGCGCCACGAGCGTATGATCTTTTTTGTTCTTTGTATGTGTTTGCGGGTGTCGCTTTGTCCTACATAGTGTCGGGTGCGCCACGCCTAACCTCCGTAGTATGGCTCTAAAATCTGCAGAGGAAGTCACGTGTGCGTTCAAATTTAGCGCCTCTGATCGCTTCGTTTCCCGTTCGGGGTGACGTCACTGCGAATTCTGAGCCTTGCTCCGCCCCCACTCTTCTCACCAAAGAGCATGGGTTATATTGCGACATTGCGTGCGACCTTGACGGCGGTTGTTATCGTCCTTTTCAAGGCGGCGAGTAGCGCGAATCGAAGATGACTTGTCTTCTTTAAAACTTCCTTGAACGTAAATATGCGGTTGCTATATTTACAAGGCCTTCAAGCCGTACGAAATTTTCATTCGTTCTTCCCTCACCATTATCATTTTGCCTACGAGTATGTGCGTCTATCACGATAGAAAAAAAAAGTAACTGTCGGTTAATGTACTGAGTACTTCAGCTTCTTCCACGGCGCGTTAAAGAGATACAAGATGTGCTGTTTTTTGTTGAATTGTTTGTATGTGCCGCGGCAAAAGCGTAGATAGCAGGCCAAAGTCGCTCCCTCACTCACAAGAGAAAGTAAGCGTTGCTAGGACTGACCACGTGCGTCCCCTTAGCAGCAACAAACGAGCAAATCGCACGCGGCCTGTCTGAAAGCTGTATGCGGATGGCATCTCCTCCTGGTAACACTCGGAAAGTTGAAGAGAGACGTTGCGCGAAGTCTGCATACAGTACACAGCAGCCATAGAAAAAAAAAAAAAGGGCATGTGTGTCAGCCGCTGCGAAAAGCCGCTTTACGCGACGTTGGAAACGTTCAGAACACAAAACTTAATACGCTCTTGAACACCGCTCCTCGTTAGTATAGTGGTCAGTATCCCCGCCTGTCACGCGGGAGACCGGGGTTCGATTCCCCGACGGGGAGGTTTTTTTTTTTCGTATTTTTTTTCAGTGTATTCATTTAGAATTTAAATTTCAGAGTGATTCTTTCTTAACGTTTTTTTTTTTTCTTTTTCCTGGCAACGTTGCGCCGCACAGGATAGTTTAATAACTAGGGGTGCGCGAATAGCATGCGGCAGTCTTTATTACAGAGTTGAATAAAATATAAAATACTTTTTGAATAGTTTGCGAATATAATGTTCAGCCCTCTCACTTTTATTATCGAAACATTTTAACAACTTGATGGTCCCGACAAGATAAATTTCCTGTGATTATGCTGCACATTATAAAGCATCCTTCATTAAGAGCACAAACGGAGCATTAGGAACAACTAAGCAGATTGTTCTCAAACTCAACGCTCTTTAGAAACTATATACGCGGTCATGCATTGTAATATAACGTTTATTTATATTATAATGCATTTTTCACTCTGCATGACGGCAGAGTGAAAAAAAATTACTTCTCTAGTTTTCTCGAATAGTCGCAGAAAGTGCCGCTATTCTAAATGTATGCTGCAATTAAAGGTATCCTGATTTAATCAGATGAGAGGACACAGGTGCTGCATCTATATATAGCATCAGACAATGTCTACTGTCTTGTATAAATACTTTATTGCGGGTGATCGTGTTTAGCCGAAAGAGTGACGGAGCGACACAGCCTGCTCTAGTACGTTACGTCCAATGAGGTTATGTATTGTTATATAACCTCCTCGTTTATGTCCATTGAGGATAGGATGGAACCCAGATTTCTTTTTCTTCAATTTATGTTTGATTGCGTAAGTAAACGGCGCATACTATTAAAAAAATACTTGTGTTTTCAAATAGTGACTATTCGATTCGATTACGCTGAATCGAATGGGACAATATTCGATATCTTATTCTAAAGTTCCGAATATTCGGACACTCCTTATTATGAACTTATATGAACCACCCCATGCGCTCTTTTTAACTTCATGGAAAAGGTTGCCTGTATTATGCTGTTTCTTGACTGATCTTATGCAGACTAGTGCAGACTACTATACCAGCCGTATGACAGCGCTCAAAGCACGGCGGTTCGCACGATCGATGTCGCACCCACTACGCCATCGAGATCATTGCCTTCTTGAGAACGCAATGTACTTCTTACCGATGATGTTATACCCGTTACGCGGACTGTAGAAGGGCTGCTGCCATCTATGTTGTGAAAGGAAAAACAACATTGTCCTCTCGTGGCCTGTTCGATCGGGGCGTCCGTGCGATCTCGGAGGCCATGTGCCTCGCTTCATCACAAGCGATTCAGAAAGTGGCGAAATACCCGCGAAGAGGCGAGCTCGCCGTAAGCCAAAACGCGCCAGTCGATCGTGACGAACTGCGGTTGTTCAGATCCTTTAAGTTGTTAAGCGTTACACCTTCGGAACTGCGGTCGTTCAGATCCTTTAAGTTGTTAAGCGTTAGGCCTTCGGAACTGCGGTCGTTCAGATCCTTTAAGGTGTTAAGCGTTACGCCTTCGGAACTGCGGTCGTTCAAATCCTTTAAGTTGTTAAGCGTTACGCCTTCGGAACTGCGGTCGTTCAGATCCTTTAAGTTGTTAAGCGTTACGCCTTCGGAACTGCGGTCGTTCACATCCTTTAAAGTGTTAAGCGTTACGCCTTCGGAACTGCGGTCGTTCAGATCCTTTAAGGTGTTAAGCGTTACGCATTCGGAACTGCAGTCGTTCAGATCCTTTAAGGTGTTAAGCGTTACGCGAAGACGTGAAGACGGAAAAAGGCAACCAGACGCTATGCTTACTCTGACGGTCGGGACTTTGAGGTACATCGAGCCGAACTTGAGTGCGACGGTCCCTTCCTGCAAGAGACGAAAAGAGCGGTTGGAATTAGTGACGGTGTAAATAGCGCGTGAAGTAAGCACCGTACGTACAGTAATACAACAACAACGACTGACCTGTTCAAATCTGGTTCTTAAATCATGTCGAGGACCCATGGAAGGAAGGAAGCCCTCGCTAGAAAGCGTGAGCCAAACCGAAGTAGCGAGGGCGCAGTATACAAAGCGTATTTTTTATAGCGGCCGCGAAAACGGTATGACTTGAAGGAACAGTGCAGAGCTCCTCTAAAACGGTTTGAAAATATATATTCTTTAAAGACTCGTTAATTCACGGTAATAGGTTTATTATAAGAGAAAAAGGCCAGTTAAATTTCTTTTTTGACATTTTGCGCCTTAAACCCCAGCGCCAGTATACGTCCGTGTGATGCAACGAATTTAAATGCAGTTCTTTTTCTTGCGTATTTGGGTCGTTGTGACTCAGTAATAAAATTCGCAGTTTCGCCCGTAAGGCGAATCATTGACAACGATAGCAAAGCATTAGACAATTACACGAAGTAATGTTCGTCGTTTCATAAACATTCGCCTGCCGATTACCTCACTCGATGGCCGCGAGCGCTCGATGTCACAAGGCTGGCGTGCTGAAGAGCGCCGGCAGAATGGAGCGAACGCTTCGAGCTGTCACATAAGTACTATACATATGCCCATGTAATAGCTATCGCAAAAATTCTTTTGAAACTTGCTAAGTTCAGTTTTTGGCTCCTCTACGATAAAATTCAATCCATCTTTCGTGATAAAAAAATAACTAAGGCTCAAGCAGGCATCGTCAGATTTCATGACGTTTCGGCGTGCTGGTGGAGAAATTTGAAGGCGGTGTTATTACCCGTATTTCGTTTTTGCATCCTTTCTCGCATAGCAAGCCTCCTCACGGATAAAGAGGGTTTTCTTTGGTATTGTTGAAGGGTTACTTACTAATAACTATTCAAATTATTTTTCCCTTCAGTGTGCCTTTAACATCGACCCCTCATTGCAGCCTCCCCATTTTGCCTTCCACTGTGCACGGTCACGCGTGTAGGCGCAGGGGCCTCTAATGCCCTCAAGAGAAGGCAACAATTTGAGTGCGAATTTTTGGAACTTCTGGCTCGTAACGCCTTAATTTTTTGGCAAACCCTTATAATATTCTTGCTGCATGTCTTGACTACTCGTATCCCGATAGAGTCACTACATAAGAATTTTGTTATGGGCGCTTGGTTATTCCTTTTTTGATGTCATATTTCGGATGTATTATCGGTTGCTTGTTTCAAGATTTTACTAAAGTTTTTGACACGGTAAACCATAGTAGAGCATTATGATTTTGTGTACGTTTAACTTTCTTACACGATATGCATTAAGTAATTCCACTTGATTCCGTGAAAGCTGCTACGAAATGTCAACTATATCTGCGAATCTGCTTCCACATATCTGATGTCAGCACATGCCACCGAGGAATTCCTCTCGGCGCATATCTTTTCTAAGCATGCTGCGCATCAGTTACGTATATAGCGGCATTACGAACTATGAATTACACGAATACGCCACTTTGGACTTCGTAATAGGCATCACGCTAACTGCTCGAAGCACTACAGCGCGGGTGCAGGCGACAAGCACTAAAGAAAGAATGAAATTAGAGGGAGGAATATGCAAGAAACTGTGCAGGCACTCACTCCGAGGGCAAGGCGCTCGCGTGCGACTTTGTACTTCGTGTCCGCGTCGTGGAGGGAAATTCCGTCTTGCGGCGGCGCCATTGCAGCTGCGAAACAGATGCGCCAAGGCAAATCACTGGAACACGCCGGTTTCGGAAGTGTAACACGACTACAACTAGAGAAATAGGCGACGCTCTGCAGGACTAACGACGCCGGTGTCAAAAGGGCAACATGACCGACTTGAAGTGAAGGCGACGAAAGGCCTAGCGCTGCCGGCGGACCGGCTCTTACCTGGCTCAGCCCTGACGACCGTTGCGACCGTTGGCTGTTCTTCTTCTGCTGCCACCCGCTCTCGCGCCAGACCGTTACGTGGTCGCGCGCCTTCACGTAGCAGACTTTTGTCTTCTTTTCCACGTTTTCTCGTTCATCCAGCGAGCACCCGCACGTGCAACTCTTGTGCGGAAATAGCAAAGAAGATTACACGCCCTTTGTACGTACTCGCACCTGTGGCGGCAGGTTAAAGTGGCGTTGCTAGAGACGAGCGCGAAATACGCAGAATTAAAACTGAACAGGAAGGAACGACCATGCAATGCAACCAGATGCGATAAGATCACTATACGTGACAAGGCAGAGCTAAGACGTGGTCCGTTAGTATACCTACGCGTAAAGTGAATATTTCACACAGGTCTTTTCATTAATCATGCATTTTATTCGTATATTTATCCTACCTGTCTGGCCACCTTAAACGTAAAATAGGACGTAGTGAGTTGCATCACTTGTGCCAAACTGCCCAATTGTCTACTTGATCAGGCTGTACCGGCCACTTCTTGTCTCATCCCCCATTGTGGGTGAGAGAGAGAATAAACTTTTTATTGTACGAAGGAACTCCGTGGGGTTAATCTCGGGTGGAGCCTTCTTGTAGAGCCCCACTGGCCGTAGCGGCTCGCCGGGCCTGGTCCAGGGTCGCCAGTTGGCTTCCCAGTCTGGGCGCTCCGTACACTGGTAAGTAATGTGTGTCAGTGTGGCTGTGTGGTCGTTACACCACGGACATATCCCTGTTGTGTATACCTCTGGAAAGATTGCGTGCAGTCTCGATATGTGCGGGTATGTGTTTGTTTGACCATTGTGGGTATGTGCCGTGGTATGGAAATAATTATCATCGTCAACACGCGGCGACCATCTCAAATAATTTGTTGGCGTTGACACGGTGTGTGCCACCCTCTTCTTGATGGGGTATCGGCCAAGAAGCAGGTGGTACATATAGTGTCAACACCATGCTATACCTCTTTGAGATGGTCGCCGTGTATTCACGATGATTATGATTTCCGTGCTATACGGCACACACCCACAACGGGGGATCGGCTAAGAAGCGTGTTCACGTGCTGCGGTTAACATAGCTGTATGCGCACGCTGGACAGCATTCGAGCTCAAGCATTGCGCACATGTTTGGGCCTCCCACGATCCACGTTGTTATGATCGACCTGTCAAGTGTGAGAGACATTCAGGCGTATACGTTCCCATGACAAGATGATTTGCCTCGTCCCAGAAAAGGCTGTTATGATAAGCCTGGACATCGACCTGTCAAGTACGAGAAGCATTCAAGCGGGCGTCTTCATGTCGACATAACTGCCCTCTTTTCAGAAACAGCGTCACCCCTTTTATTCCCCGAGCTGACACAAAGGCAAGGACGAAGAGAAGACAAACTGAAGGGCAGGAGGTCGTCGACGACAGAACCTGACGAAAGCACTAATACTTCCACAGGCTCCCTAAGAAGACAGCGACGACCACCAGACCGCAAGGGGTTTTTTAAGGCCCTCCTGGCCACCGTGTTAAGCAGAACCGCTCGAAACCCGGATGAGAATCACAACCATGTACCAATGAAGTGAATAGAATATTTTCTACTTTTTCCCCATCATCACAATGCCCGGCTTCGTCGTCGTTTCCTGATTCTTGCGGTGAAGACCCACCTCACCCCGTCGAGGTCGTGTCAACGTCAGCCAATGGAACAATAGTGGAATCGCGTGCTTGTTCTATTGGTGTATGCTTGCTCTGCGAAACTCTTCGAATGTATATCTTCGTGTGTTGACCCGACACAGACGCCATTTTTTGTCATCGATCCTTGCCACCAGCCCAGATTGCAGCTTTACAAGGAGTCTATCGCATCATCAGAATATTCTACCGTCAAGATATTATCCCGCCTGTATTCCGAGAGTACCACTTGGGTCCTGCCTAAACCTTTCGTTAATCTGCAGATCCCTAGAATTACAAAAAAAAAAGGTAATCCGTTGCATCCATTGGCTTCAAGCAACTTACCCTGTTTCACATTTATGCAGAGTACGGATATATTGTACACGTGTATACCGATGGCTCTGTCACAACATATGCCTCCACTGCAGCCTCCGTCATCCCACATATGATCGTCGCACGGTGGTTTAAACTAGACCATAGATCAACGTCAACTGCCGCAGAACTTCTTGCTATCCGGGAGGCACTACGATTTCTCTCCGACGAGCCTCCTCGTGCACGGACGATATTCTGCGATTCCAAGCCAGCTCTTCAAGCCATTGACTGTGTCTTCAGACGGTGCCCGTATTATTCAATGACTATATAAATTACAGAGCACCTCGACCATGCAAATAGAAATGGCCATAATATCACCTTTCAGTGGATACCTTCACATTGTGGCGTGATATATGGAATGAACAGGCAGACGTTTAAGCGAAAACAGCTTTAAATAATGCTTCTGAGGTACGCATTCCGTTCTCACGAACAGACACAAACACCCTACTTCTTTGCGTGATACGCAACCGTACGTTGGAGCACTGGACCCCACCAGATCGACGACACAAGCGAGTGCATAAATGGGACCCACAAATGAAATTCAATATGCCTCAGAAGCTCAAAAGAAGCCAAACAAACATGGCGCACCGGATTCGCCCTGGTGTCGCATTCACCCAGCGTTATAGACCTCTCGTAGGTTGCAGTGATACTAGTCCAAATTGTGAATACTGTCAGCTGCCAGAAACACTTGACCATATATTTTGCGTTTGTCTCGCGTACGCGCAAGAAAGACAGAAACTGGTCTCTTCTATTGCAAACGTCGATGAGAGACCGTTATCAGACGAGTTTATTTTAGGCTCTTGGTAACAAGTGCCCTGATAAGAAGTGGCGCTATAGCCTTTGTACAAGCCACTGGGCTCGACGCACAGCTTTAGAGATGCCACCACGTTGCGAATTTGTATGTACACACCTCCTCCTCATATCGTCATCATCATCATTAATCAGCCCTTTTCCTCTCTGTCCCTTTTCCCCAGCGTAGAGTAGCAGGCCAGAGCAAGTGAGTGAGTGAGTGAATAAACTTTATTGCAGGTCCGGCGAGGACGCGAACTCGTCGCGTACCCGGCTAGTCCCACGTCGGGACCGGCAGGTCTAGCCCACCGGCCCGGTCGCGGGCACGCCGGACGGCCAGTATTTGCATTTCTAGAGCGGGGCTACGCCGAAGCGAGTCCCACTCCTCCTTGATGAACTTGGGGTATGTCGACCCGCACTCCCAGAGCATGTGAGGTATAGTGGAGGTCTGGCCGCAGGACGGGCCAGCGTCGTCGCGATACACGTCGGGATAAGCCTCGTGGAGAGCGGACAGACACGGATATGTGCTGGTCTGTAGGAGCCTAAGCGAAACGGCTTGCGCCCTATTCAACTAGGGGTGAGGGGGTGGAAAGACACTTCTGGACATGTAGAAATATTTAATAATCTCGTTGTGAGTAGCGGGAGCGTCCCTGTGACCGTAGAGAGGAGGGGAGTCAGTGCTTCTTATAGAGCAAGCGCGGTCGGTGAGGTCACGCGCAGCCTCGGGAGCAGACTCATTGAGGTTCATTGAGACTCATTGAGAGCAAGTTATAGCTCAGGCCGACCTATATGACTTTATGTAAGTAAATTTCTCTTTCTCTTTGTTGCACATAGTGGATTTCACATAAAACAAGTTGCGGACTATAACAACAACAACAAAAGGAACCACCTCTTCCCCCCCCCCAAAAAAAAAAATAAGAAGGAAGAAGTAACGTAAATCGACAACGTAAGAACTCGCAGAACAACAGCCACTGAGAATGCGCAGAACTTGAGCGAGCCAACCGATAATTCGCGCAGAAACATAATGCACGCGTTCATCTGACAGCAGATCAAAACAGTCAGATGCTCATGATAGCAAAATTTCAAAAAAAAAAAAAAGATAGGCGGTATACGAAATTGTTATTGACGGGAAACATCAAATGTGTACTATTAAAGAAATAAGAAAAATAAATGGACTCCAATCCACGCTGTGAATTAAGGTGGTTGGCCAGCGAAGCTGTGGTATCACCTGATCCGCTAGACCAATGCGACGTAGCCTTGAATTGGGTCCTGCCGAGCTTGAGCACGACGCCGTTGTGTATGTTGACCTAGCTGTTCCTTTCATCGCTCATCGTATTCGCGCTGCTCTTCAGGCGTAGTAACTGTGCGTGGTATGCTTTGGGCAGGAACCACTGCGTCCTACCTAGCCTGACCACGACGCCGTTGTGCATATTGACGTTGCTATTCCCGTCGCCGCTTACTGTGTTCACGCTGCTCTTCGGGACTCCAAACTATGCGTGGCCTTTCCATAGCGCTATCGGAACACAAATTTGCTAGGCGGGTTTTTCTTTTACGTATGAAAGGGTAGTTACGTCACGTCCTGCTTCGTATGCTACAGTTGCCGCTTCCCGTCAACTGTATAGGCAATGCGCAAAAGCTGCAGTTTCCGCCTCCCGGCAACTGCAGCTTATGCAACCGTAATCTTTAACGGCAAACGCTTGCGGCAAACGCTCTGCGCGAAGGCGAGCTTTCTGTCTTCTTTCTTTTTCAGCCAAATTACAGGCCGTCGAAACATTTTAGGTTAATAATTAGGTAAATCACATTTTAATGTCACCACATGAATAATTTCAACCTATACGTCGCAATGGGTACTCATACCACTTGTCTTTAGAGCTTCGCTGTCCAACCACCGTCACAGCGTGGATTGGAAACCACTTTTGTTTTACAACGATTTATGCTTTTTTATATTAATTACGTTTACCCGCTATATTATTCGGGTAAAATAATCAACCACCGATGCTGTGAAGCTTCGTGGCTCATCCAAACGCTTTAGCGTCGAAAGCACGAAGTCACACATTTGAGGCGTGCGTCGCATCGCCAGTCGTATATGTAATCATCGCCCGATTTCACGTGCTGCCCGCGTGCGCTTTTCTTGAAGAAGAAGAAGATGATGAACTACGGTCGAAACGAGGTCGGCGCCCTCAGCCAGTTCCGTCGGTCCGGCGGTCTGCCGTCGGCCACGGAGGCGCCGCCGAACCTTCATCGACGGGAGGCCCCTCCTCGGCAAGAGAGTACGTGCTTCGACCTCGGCGTCGACCGGCACGCCGCGGCTGGACCGCAACGTCGTCCGTTCCGCGTGCCGCCTCCGCCGTCGCCGGCGCGGTCGGCCGGTAGCGCTCGCGATTACCAAGATCAGCTACACCTCGCTGCCTCGAGTGCGGTCCTTCTGAAGCGCTTGCAGCAGGGCAGCAAGGAAGGCCTGACCTCGGTGCTCGTCACGCTCGCGCTGTGCGTTTTCATCGGACTCATCGTGTCTGCCGTGCTCGCCACGAGCCGGCGGCTGGTCGCGGGAAACGATCCCGATCCGGGCGCAACCGAGGCCGCCGCCGGCCTCATGCTACAGGCGCCGGCGATCGCGCCTCCTGTGGTCACCGGCAGCCAAAAGAAACGCGGTGCCGACAGCGGTGCGGATGGAACGGCGACGGATGTGCGCCAGCGGGCTTTGGGCGCCGACGCAGGACGGCGCCGAAACGCGACTGCACAGGCGTCCTGGTTCGACAAGCTGGAGGAGCGGGAATGGACGGTGGACCTCAACTCCAGTCTAACCGTGGAGTCGGAGATTCCAGCGACCGTTAGCCACAACGGGTCAACTACCGCATCCGCAAAGCGGCAGCTGCTGACATGACCCATGGTACTGCACGGATGTAACGTCCACGCCGCCATATGCTACGGATTCGTGTGCGTATTGGCACCCTTTACAGCGAATCTGGCATATATAGCTAGCGTGACCCGCAATGCTACCATCGCCATATGTCTTGAAAACTGCGTGATGTCATTCCCCGTTGAATATATTGTTTTCGGTTGTCTGTATAAGCAGAGCTCGGACAAGAAGTGTGCGGGCAAGGGAGGTGCTTTGTCGATGCTAAAACTTCACCGTGTTTCTCAAAATATTGAGAAGATGTTTCCGAAAATCGCTTAAGTAGCTTAAGCAACAACGATTACTGTGAGAGTTGATATGCTGGAAGCAGGCGCTGTCGCACTATACCTCTCTAATCGCGGCTCGGCGGATGTATCGAGTCTGTGCGCAGGGTCACGTTGAATGTCACACCTGTACACGCGCTCTGGCCACCTGAGTCTGTATTTCTGGCTTAGAACTGGCGCGGAATAATCTGTGTTGTCGTATTGTATGAAGAGCAACTCTCACTTGTTGACTTCCCCACCGTTATCTCTTACGGGGTATACGAAAAAGCAGCCCTCGGGCAGAATATACTATAATGGACAAGACTTCCAGTCTTCTCAATGAAACGCCGCATGAATACATGCTTCGATTAGTCAAATTTTAACTTTTTTTTTTGCAGGTATACATCGGACGTCGTGTTCACAAGATTGACCTCGGCCTCAAAGCCACGTCTGTTTATTAGCGAAAATACATTATATGTTGAAATTGCGAGTTCCATCAATAATAACAAATAGCGACGATATTAACGATCGGTAAGCCTGCAGAACTGTTCACGGGCGTTTCGTGGACTGTCCATCGTGGAGTGCTGCTCGAAAAAAAGAGGGCGTCGTCACGGTTATTGACAAAGTTGAGTACCAAAGGGAAAAAAGGAAACCACTTGCAAAGAGAAAGATGACAATAGTAAATAAACAGCTCCACATCAGGTTAAAAACTCGGCGACGCCGTATAGCCGTACGTGGAAAAATTTTTTACAGACGAAATATTTCGCAAGCAGGCTTTCTCGCACAGCTAAACACGCATTTTGAAAGCTTTGACGGTGCGGCTAACGGAAGGTGGCAGTAATGACGTCGCGAGACGGCATGTGGACACCAATTACAATTATAGCCCTAGACCTGCCACCTTGGTTACACAAACTATAGTATAAGCGCACTTGCAGGTCTTGCATGTCATAATTCTCTGAATAAGTTGCAGCGCTGCTGTCAGTCAGGTATACATTGAGCATAAGCTGAACTAGGAAAATGGGTCTTGCAGAGGTATATTTTTTTCACGTTTAATAATGCGAGACAGACACAGACAGACACCGACAGACAGACGGACGGACGGACGAACGGACGGAGCCATCATTGTAGGACGGGGAGGCTCTAGACTTGAGCGAGAAATTATTGAAGCGGCACACATGCGCAGACTTGGCCTAGACACGTGTGTAAGTGAGCCTTCGGTGGCTCTCCTAGGTAAAGAAACCCGGTTTTTGACTAAACTGTGATAGTTGTTTTTTGCCCCTTGGCACTTTCCATGGTCATCTAGGATGCTTTCTGCCACGTGTGCTTCATCTTGTTCTTCAGTATGTCAAGGTACGCTGCGCGCAGATGCGACATTTTCCTGCTATGTGTTTCATGGTACTAAACCTCAGTTGCTAGTTACCGCTCGTCCTGTCCGCTCCGTCTTACGTCCCGTCTGAAGTCGCGGTTCTTTTCCTCTTTAAACATGTCGAACAAACTGACCCAAAGTTCCCCCCTCTAGAATCAGTATACTGTACTAATGGGCAACTTCAATACAAAAACCAGGAATAAGCAGGCTGGTGAACAAGCAATTGGCAACTACTACGTCGGTTCTAGAAACACTAGAGGAAGGATGTTGGTATAATTCGCAGAAAGGAATAAGCTGCGAATAATGAACACGTTCTTCAGAAAGCGTAGCAACAAAAAAGTGGACCTGGAAAAGCCCTACTAGTGAAACAAGAAATGAAATCAATTTCATACTTTCTGTTGATCCCAGGCTTTGGAATGAGGATGACCGAGGCCATTTTCCAGGACTCCGGGACAACCCTTCGTTCCTATATTCCAATGATCTCCTCTGTCAACCATTCTATGGAGCCGCCTTCCAGGTTTCTGAGGGCACGGTAGGGGATGCCATCGTACGGCCCTGTCAACGCAGGACGTGATGAAGCTCATCAAGTATAAAATCACTGACAACAACACGAGAGATATAAGAGGCATCTTAGGCCTTGACCTGGAGAAGACCTTTGACAATGTATCCCATGCTCACATTCTGAACTCCATCTCGGAGCTCAATTTGGGAGACGCCTTCCACAGATACATAAGCTCGTTCCTCAGAGATCGCAAGGCCACGCACAAAATCCGTGACCTCAAGTCCTACAATTTCAGTTTGGGCCCCAGAGGCACGCCACAGGGAGCGGTAATCTCACCACAGCTGTTTAACATTGTCATCAAGAAACTATCGCAAAGGCTCTCCAACATAGAAGGGATCGATCATACGCTCTACGCTGATGACATCACAACCTGGTGCACCGGAGGAAGCGAAGGAGCTGTTGAATTAGGCTTACAGGAGGCTGTAGACCAAATAGAGATGTACCGGGAAAATACGGGGCGTAGATGCTCCCCGAGCAAATCTGAGCTCCTCCTCTACGGGCCAGTCAGGAGAGGTCCCAAACCTAGAGGCTGGAAACCGTTGTCTGAAATAAGCATCAAACTCTACACTAATAGCGCCCGTACTATCCCCAGAGTAGACACCATTCGGGTCCTCGGCATGTTCATCGAATCCAATGGCAGTAACAATACGACGCTCAAAAAGCTCACAACCAAGACTGCGAACATGATCAGACTCATCAACAGAGTCTCGAATAGACGTGGAGGCCTTCAGGAAGACAACCTCCTCAGGTTGTTCCACGCTTTCCTCATGAGTCATATAGTTTATGTGGCAGCCATGCACAATTTGTATAGCTCCGAGAAGAAACGATTAAACACGCTCATCAGAAAAAGTATAAAAAAAGTACTAGGCATTCCGTTACGGGCGAGCACGGACCTCCTTATGCAACTAGGAGTGTACAACACATTGGACGAGATAATCGAGGCCCAGGAGTCAGCCGAACTGGCCCGTCTATCCTGTACCCCGGCTGGAAAGAAGATCCTGGCCGTTATTGGGATCAACCCTATCCCCATGGAAGAGCGGAAATATGAAACCTCAGAAGATCAAAGGAACAACATACGGAGTCGCACCGTTTCCCCGTAATGTTCATCCTCAACACAGCGTAGGCAGACGCAGGGCAAGAGCCCTCGCCCTCCTCAAGCATACCAAAGACGATCCCTACTCGGCACGTTTTCTCGACGCAGCCCAATATGGACAGTCGTCTAACTTCGCCATTGCCCTCGTTGATCACAACGGACAGATAGTGAATGCGGCTTCTCTGAAGAGCTCAACGTCAACCAGAGCGGAGCAGGTCGCAGTTGCTATAGCACTCCTAGATAACAGCAGATCACAAATCTTCACTGATTCGAGATCGGCGGTCAGGGCTTTCGCTTCAGGTTCTATCGCTGAGGAGGCTCACAAGATTCTCAAGAACAAGATAATCTATCCTCACACTATCACGTGGTTTCCGGCGCACATCCGACCCCCAACTTGACTCCTTTCCCAATCTCAATGACATCGCCCACTCCTGAGCGTGCGCACTAACCCACCGCGCGGGAGCAGGGTCGAGCTCAGACTCCGGGGTTTCAGCGAAAACACTACGAAATCACTTTAAGCGAAATCACTACGCACTATCACCTGGGAAGGAGGACTTATTCTCCCCCTCATAGCAAACTGGCTGGACCTCTGGCGTCACATTACGCATGCTTCAGACTAAGGCCTATTCAAACCTGGCCCTTTTCCGTGCTATCACTCCAGAGGCTTTAAGCTCTACTTGCCCCGACTGTGGGACTGTTAGCAATCTTGCACACATGCTCTGGCGATGCCCCTCGTTACAGGGACCCAATCGCATCACGGAAGAAGAATGGAGCTATGCCATCCAGAGCTCAGAACTTTCACGTCAAACTTGGGCTGTCCAGAGAGCCCGCGATGCAGCGGTTAGGCTCGGCCTACCAGTCCCCACGTGGGAGCGGCCCGCAGCTCTGCCCTAGGGCAAAGCTTCTCAGGACCTTGCAAATAAAGTTATTTGTCTCTCTCTGTCTGTCTGTCTGTCTGCTGATCCCAGCTTAGTGCAGGATGTAGAAATGTTAGGAAGTGTAAAGTGCAGTGATCACAGGTTAGTGAGGTCTAGGATTCACCTCGATTTGAAGAGAGAGTCAGAGTAAAATTGGTCAAGAAGAAACAGGCCAACCACGACGCAGTTAGGATAAGAGCGAACCAATTCAGGCTGGTATTTGCAAACATACATACACACGCACACACACACGCACACACGCGCACGCACGCGCACGCACGCGCACGCACGCGGACACACACGCACGTGCACCTAAGTCTAAGTGCACGGGTGTTTTCGCATTTCGTCCCCATCGAAATGCGGCCGCCATAGCCGGGATTCGATCCCGCGACCTCGTGCTTAGCAGCTTAACACCATAGACACTAAGCTACCACGGCGGGTCATCCACAAAAAGGGAGACGTTAAAGAACTGAAAAATTTAGGCCCATTAGCTTACTTCCAGTATTGTGTAAAATATTCACCAAGATAATTTCTAACAGGATAAGGGCAACACTTGACTTCAGTCAACCAAGGGAACAGGTGGCTTCAGGAAGGGATACTGTACAATGGATCACATCCATGTAATCAATCAGGTAATCGAGAAATCTGCAGAGTACAATCAGCCTCTCTTCGTGGCTTTTATAGATTACGAAATGTCATTTGATTCACTAGAGGTACCAGCAGTAATAGAGGCATTACGTAATCAAGGAGTATAGGAGGCTTACGTAAATATCTTGGAAAATATCTACAAACATTACATAGCTACCCTAATTCTCCACAAGAAAAGTAGGAAGATGCCTGTAAAGAAAGGGGTCAGACAAGGAAGACAAGGAGACAACTTCACCAATGCTATTCACTGCGTGCTTGGAAGTATTCACGCTATTAAATTTGGAAGGCTTAGGAGTAAGGATCAATAGCGAATATCTCAGCAACCTACGGTTTGCAGATGACATTGTACTGTTCAGCAACACTGGAGACGAGTTATAACAACTGATTGAGGACCTTAAAAGAGAGAGTGTAAGAGTGGAGTTGAAGATTAATATGCAGAAAACAAAGATAATGATCAATAGCCTGGCAAGGGAGCAATAGTTCAAGATCGCCAGCCAGCCTCTACGTCTGCGAAGGAATACGTTAGCTAGGTCAATTACTCACATGAGACCCTGATCATGAGAAGGAAATTTAGAGAAGAATAAAATTAGGTTAGAGCACATACGGCAGCCATACTCAGATCCTTACTGGAAGCTCACCATTATCACTAAAAAGAAAGGTGTACAATCAGTGCATTCTACCGGTGCTAACATATGGGGCAGAAACTTGGAGACTGACAAAGAAGCTCGAAAACAAGTTAAGGACCGCTCAAAGAGCGATGTAGCGAAAAATGATAGGCGTAACGTAAAGAGATAGGAAGAGAACGGTTTGTATCAGAGAGCAGACGGGCGTAGCCGATGTTCTAATTGACATCAAGAGAAAGAAATGGAGCTGGGCTGGTCATGTAATGCGTAGGTTACACAATCGGTGCACAATTATAAGTAGAGAATGGGTGCCAAGAGAAGGGAAACGCAGTCGAGGACGGCGATGAAATTACGACATTCGCAGGCGCAAGTTAGAATCGGTTGGCGCAGCACAGGGGTGATTGGAGATTGGATAGAAAGGAATTCGTCCTGCAGTGGACTTAAATTAGGTTGATGATGATGATCCTTGTAACTCTCCATGGTCCTTTCTGTTTCCATTCGTCGCATTCAATTAACTGTTTCTCCTTCTCTCACTTTCTTTCTGATTCCTACTGGTTGCCTATCTACACTTTCAATTACCCTGTACTTGGTTGCTAACTTCTTGACCTCTTCCTCTATTCTGTGTCCACGCTTTTCAAGTACACATACATGTGCAATTTAGCGGCCCATTAATTTTCATCCATGTTCCCGAGTCTTTCTTCAAAACTAATTTTGCTCTGTGGTTCTCTGATTTGAAAAGAGGCCCAAATCACGTCACCCTGCACTGCCTCATTTGCGGTTTCACCGCCTGCTCCCAAAGTCAGCCGGCCTACTGATCTTTGGTTAACTTCCAACTCGGACAAGATATCCGGTTTTAAGCATAGAACGGCATTTGCGAACGTTAGCGCTGGCACCCTTATTCCTATCCAGATTCGATGCACCACCTCATACTTAATGTCGCCCCACAGTGCTCTGTGTTTCCTTATCGCAGCATTCCGCTTCCGCTTTATTTTCATATTCTCTTGGCGGGTGCTTGAGTCTTTCCTTCGTTTTTGTATACGCCGATGTATTTATAGTGCTTGACTGTGCGTGTGACTTGCTGTTGAAGTGACACCACGTATTTACTCGTCTCCTCATTACAGATCATAATTTCCGATTTCTCTGCGCTAAACTCGAGGCCTAGATTTGTCATAATGCAAAAAAGGGTAAGGCGCGCAGACACGGACACAAGAGAAGCGGACAACACGAACGGCACTCCTGTTGTCCACTTCTCTTGTGTCCGTGTCTGCACGCCTTACCTTTTTTTTTTTGCATTTTGAATCCTTACCAACTAGGTCAGCTTTCTGTCGTTCTAAGCTAGATTTGTCGCTGCGCTGCCACAGTTATTCGCAAGTGTCTGTAAATTTTTTATTGGCCTCTAGTATTACTATGTCGTCCGCATACATCCCCCCCCCCCCCCCCCCCCCCCCAGTCCAAGATGTCTCTGTTGCACCATTTGTCCATTACGCATGTAGGATAAATCAGATTCTGATTCACTGTTTTCCAGTCGTCTTTCTTCGCCCTTAACATAAAGCGTGAACGACAATGAAGTTAAAGGACATCCTTGCTTCAGTCCTTGGTGGATTCCCACCACTTCATTACCTTTTCGACTTTCCCATAGAACTCGTACTCGGTTGTCTCTGTATATCGTATACAGCAGCTTCCTCAGCAACAATTCCTTGTCTACGTTATTATAGGTTTCTTTAATATCTAGAAATGCTATTGATAAAGATCTATTGTGCGCTACTGAAACCTCTATGCACTGAGGAAACGTCTGCCTGGCCTGAATCCATTCTGCAGTTCCCCGAGTACGTAATTTTTCTCCACCCACTTCGACAGTACCAATTTTATGGCTTGCATTGTCATTCACTGACTTTACTGTAACTGATCTGTGCGAGTTCGTCTTATCCTTATCATCTTTGCCGTTGCAGATGAGGTTCATCTTGCTTTCCCACCATCCAACCGGAATTTTCTTCGTTCTAATCACTTTCCCTATGGCATTAGTGAGCAGTCCCTTGCTCTTTGAACCGAGGCTTCTGATTAGCTGTAATAGGATTTCATTGGGTCCTGCAGCCGTGTTATTAGCGACATCTGCTTTTTTTACAATAAAAGGTTTCTGCGCTAAATTTTGGCATCTCAGGCTTCTCAGTTGTTGCTCGATCTGTTTGAGTCTGAACTAGGTTTACTTTGGTGCCGTAGTTATCCCTAATAACGGCTTTGATGCACCGCAGCGCATCGTCTCCTTCGTGAACGTTACCGTCTTCATCTCTTGTAGCCGTTAGGGAATTTTTAATTAGAACTCCGAGCACACTTCGTATGGTCCCAGAATCTTTTTTGGGGCGCCTTTGTCTCTTTTGCGGATGTTATACACCCAACGTTCACTTGCGCATTTAATTTTCCCTGATCCCTCAGGACCTAAATAAAGTTCTTCATACCAATACCTGGACACGCTGCGCCATGCAGCGGCGCCGACGCAAAGTCCGCGCATACCCAGCTGCACACACCCAGTGACCCAAGTTGGAGCCATTGAGGTTCACTGAAGAGCTGTACATACCCGGTGACCCAAGTTGGAGCTATTGAGGTTCATTGAAGAGCGGTACATACCCGGTGGCCCTTGGTGAACATATCCATTGGCACATACCCAGTGGTAAACACCCAAAAGGATGTCAAAGAGGTTCATTGAAAAATGGCACACACCCTGCAGTGTTCCTGCGGGTGTGTCCCTACCCCCAGCGGCAGGAACACACCCGCAGGAACTGTAGACTGCACCCCGGGATCGGCCCACCACTATGACACCACTTTGTGCTAACAGCGCAAGGCTGAGCAAGGAGCGGCATTTTGTAGTTCTGTCATACATTGTATTATGCCTAAAACAGCAACTGTTCGAGAAAAAAAAACAATAAAAAACGAAACAAATAGCTTATGCTTTAAGTCAAGGACTAGCGTCGCATACAAGCCAATTCCTAACCCACACCTAAACCTCTTACACAGGAAGCACCCGACATATTACACAGACAGCTGCCCGTGGTGCGGCGCAAAGCACACGCTGGCCCAGATAACGTGGGAATGTAAGGCTCGGCCAAGCATCATCATTTCACCTTTTCTAAGGGTCACGGACTTCGTACAGCACTGGGAGGCACTGCTCGCACGCGGGGACCGAGGGAGCCAATTGGCCCTCCTTGACCAAGCTCAGCGAGCCGCAAGTCAGTGGAGCCCTGGACTAAGGGCTCCACCCAGACCTGCCGTAACTCCAATTACCTGCTGGATAAAGTTTTTTTTTCCTCCTTTAAATAAATTTCAGGAAAGCCTGCTTTTAGGCCCATTTATACCGTAGCGAATAAGCACCATTGCTCGGGAACAAGAACGCGGTCTGTATGATGTCGACGAAAACGAAGCAGCAGCGACTGGGCTGGTGGACCAGCTGACTCGGCCGCCCGGGAACCAGGAGCTCCGGGGAGCGTCCTCGATTGCGCAAGGCCCTTGCAAACTGAATTAAGAGGCTATGACCATAGCTCCGTCTAACCAGGGCCACGCAACACCCTCAAAGGCGCCAGCGGGCTCAGCACCAAGTTCCAACGATAAGAAAGCTTTTCCTGGAAGCCAAAGCTCCGACGATAAGGCTTTACCTGGAAGCACAAGCTCTGACGAAAGAAAGGCTTCTCCTAGAAGCACAAGCTCTTCGGTGGAGCGGGAAAGAAGCTTCAAGTGGAACAGAAACAAGCACGGCTCAGAAGCTGGCTGGACAGGCCGAAGAAGCGGAGAGCGGTCGAGTGGACGACGCATTTCCCAGCAGGGCAGCGATAGCAGCGCGATAAACGTCGTGCCACCCGAAGGAGCGGAGGAGGGGCCCATCACGCTGCCCAGCGACGCCATCAAGGACGATGACCTCAATACCTCGGCGAAGGCGGCCTTGCTGGCTTTCATCCTTCTGTTGTGCTTCGGCTTGGCCATTTTCGTCAAGCAGCTGACACCTGTCAGTGGTATATCCGCTACTGCCGCACAGGAAGTGAACTTGACCATGGTCGTTCCCGACGCGCCGGTCGCTTCTCTCGACGACGACGCCATACTAATGGCTGCATAGGAATAACCGCAGGAGCAAAATTAAGGCACGTGAAACAC
The DNA here is from genome assembly GCF_023375885.2 of Dermacentor andersoni. Taxonomy (NCBI): domain Eukaryota; kingdom Metazoa; phylum Arthropoda; class Arachnida; order Ixodida; family Ixodidae; genus Dermacentor; species Dermacentor andersoni. Next base: position 63,897,721 of record NC_092815.1, on the reverse strand, counting down.
GTCGGCCGCTACATCGTATCCATGATGCCATACAGTGGTGCACCGCTACGACTATATATAAAACGCAGCGTGTTAACGTGCCGCCAGGCTCTGAAGCATGGAGGCATCTAATTGTGGGTGTTCGATAGTTTAATGTCCCCGTGTAAGCAAGCGCCACTGACGAGGTGCGTTCGCTATCGGAGCTGGCGAGTCCAAGACAGCATTGTGGGCTCGGCCCTTGGCTGCACTATTTATTAAATGATAAAAATATACATACGTTGATAGCGTATACCACTGCTACGGGAGACGGATCGCGCAATCTCTGTCACAGCGCCTCGTTCCTTTGTACTCCTGTTCGTAAATGAAAAAAAAAAAAAAGAAGCACCTGCAGAGGCGCGCATGTGCAGCTTTGTGTAACTCGCTTAGCTGAGTCGGGGCATAGCTAGCTTGGCACCACGTTTCCGCTTTTGGCGGACATAAATCTGTCACTTGTTGGTCATTGCGTTCCATCACGAGCCCCTCACCAGGCCACATAGCAGAGTTTAGTTATACGCTGCCCTCTCGGGAGCGTTCTACCACAAGACTTTTTCAAGTTGGTTCAATAATCGCCGAGATAGAAATATTTCAGTACCGCGCCCCCCGATTTCTGGAGGCGAGCGTCGCCGCTAACAAGGACACTATCCATTTAACCCGTCTAGCCTCCGCAAGCGAAGTTCCTTCCCTGCGTTCTCTTATACAGGAGCTGGAGGATCGCGTGACGCATACGACACGGGCCCCGCCTTTTTTCTATTGCGATAGAAATTGTATGGACACTCCAGGCGCATTTCTGCCGTTGCCGTGAGGTTCTGTATAAAGTCGAAGGGCGATAAAACCGTCGCTGCGCGCCGTATGCTGTATGTGCGACTGAAAGCTTGCGAGGGTGAGCCGGCGAACGTAAAAGGCGAACGCGGTTAAATCTCGCGTGCGCGAGCGAGGAACCGTTGTCAGATGGGAAGAGGACTTGGCACCTTTGAAGGCGCCACGTCCGAGGAACGCGGCCGGAAGCGTGCCCTCTCCTGTCGCGCGCGAGGCACGGTGTCAGGCGCGCGACGAGGGGCGTTCTTCTCCGGCGGCTGCTAGGGTGCCTCCGCAGAGATGTCCTCCTCATCCGTCACTCCGCATAAACCTGCAGCGGCCCGGGGCGGCGTATTTAGAATTGCTCGTAGATACAGCGGGGCGTGCCACTTTTGACGGAGCTCGACGTTTCTGCGCAGGCGCGAGTAAGAGCGGGCGCGAGAGAGAAAATCTGTGGGCTTTTGCTCCTTGAATGTATGACTCAGCCTAGGCACTACGGAGGAGGTTTCTTAGAGCGCGTTGTATTCGTTTGTCCCCTAGACATGCCGGCATTGCGGAGTTCGGTCGAGGTTTCTTAGAGCGCGTTGTATTCGTTTGTCCCCTAGACATGCCGGCATTGCGGAGTTCGGTCGAGACTCTCGCACTTCTCCTGCTGCGATGCCCATCGTTCGACGCTGAGCGCACCGCGCTCTGTACATCCTATCGTCGTGTGGGTCTACCCTGCAACACGGAGACAGAACTACTATTTCCCGCAGCCCACGCCTCCATCGCCAAGAGAGCGTTTGCTGCCCTTCTCGACTTTTTTGTCGAAACTCAACTGAGAGCGCGGCTATAAGCCCCGCATTGCTTCTTCTTTTTCAACCCTCTTGCCTTTTTTTTTTCTTTTTTTTTTCTCCGCTCTCTTTCATTCTCTCTTAATCTTTTCCTTCCCACTTCCCCTACCCTGTGCAGTGCTGTTGAGGTGTCCTCCTTTGAGAGACAGTTACGGCACTGCACTTCTCTCTTCCCTTCACCCTTATAATCACTACACACACACACACACACGGAGTTCGGTCGAGTTGGTTTATACGCTCCGCCGCTGGTTGCGCCCGCGCGGTGAGGCAGTGGGCGCGGACGCCGCTTGGTGATCGCTGTGTCTGAAGGGACAATGTTCTGACTGGTGTTTTATAAGTCGCGGGCCGCTTTTTTCGTCGCGACGATAGATCGGATTTTTTACGAGCACTGCTCCAGGAGGGCACATGTAACTGGCAAACGGAGGCCTCAGGAGAGCACCTGAGGTTATATTAAAGCAGGCGGCGCAGGATCTCCGGGGCACCCAAGCGGTAGCGGGGGGGGATCAAAGCTGGAAGCCGGGCGGCCTGGGGGTTGGGGCCGCAGAGGCCGAAGCGTGCCTGGGGGTGTTCGCAAAAAAAAAAAAAAAAAAAAAAAAAAGAAACATTGGCTGTCCGCGATAGCGGACAGCCGATCTTATACTCCCCTGGCACGCGCAGGCCTCTGCGAGCCCCAACCCACGGACCAGTCCGGCTTCTAGCCTTGATATCCCCGTTGCCGCTTTGGTGTCCTGGAGGCGCCGCCAATAATGCGAAATAATGACACGTTGTTTTCATTAGTAAAAACATGATCGATTAAATATGATTGCGTCGAGCCGCCAACTTGCGATGCTAAGTTCAGCACAACCGCGCCCCGCGACTTCTGCCGACACGCCTAGGAAGAAACTCCTCCGTAGTGCCTAGGCAGAGTCATATATTCAAGGAGCAGAAGTGCCCACATTTCCTCTCTCGCACCCGTTCTTGCACGCACATGCGCGCAAACATCCGGCGTCTCAACGAGTGCCACGCCCCGCTGTACCTACTAGCACTTGTAAATACGTGGCCGCCCGGAGTAGAACGCGCCCCCCTCCCCCCGGAGCTTCGTGCGCGATGGAAGATGGCGCGCTTCCTCCCCGCTTTCCTCGCTTGCATGCGCGAGATTGAGCCGCGATCACCGGCCCACCCTTGCACGCTTTCACTCGTACACACAGCATAAGGCGAGCGGCGACGACGATTTTATCGCCCTTGAACTTTATGCGGAACCTCACGGTGCCGCCGCCGACAGAAATGAGACTGGAGTTCCCTATAATTGCTATCACAATAATATGCTAGAATGAAAAGCATATATTAAAATCATAATCATAAGGCCTACCACGCAAGATGTCAACACGCGCATTTCCTCTCTTTTCACGTTTTGCGAAAGATTTTTGCAGGATATATCCCAAACAATTCAACTCTGCCTCGTACATTTTGCCGTCTGAACCGTTTAGTTCTTTTGTGGTCTTTGTATTTTACTGTAGCTTTTTATATTCCTATTCACTGATTTTATAGTAGTTATAGTCTTTTACTACTTATTAGTTTATTTTTCTAAACAACTCATATGTATGTTCATATGTTGCCGGTGAACTGGTAGCTTAACGTAGTTGGCAGAGTTGAATTGTTGTCTGCCTAGTGTTTCTTTCTTTCGTTTTGCACTTTGTGTTGCAGTGATTTGTCAATTATTGTACACCTTCTCTGTAGTGCAATGATGATCGCATAATATTTACTAGTATCTCCCCGTGCGTGCGTTTTCCTGTTTTGATGCGATAGCATCAATTGGCCCATTGAGTGAAAAAGTCGTCTGTAGCAGCGAAATGGCAGGTAAATTCCCATTGGCTTCGATGCCATATCATGAGCGCCTGAGCGCCTCGACGAAACGCTAGGTGTTGCATGAGGGGAGAGGCCATAGTAGCGATGCCACGTCACCGCTGCTCTTGGAAGCCTGTACCTGCGCGTTCCTCGTCCATGCAAGCTCTCACCTGCGTTCTAACGGCACCTTGGTAAGGCCAAATAAAACGTGCCAAGCATATCAACATGCCAGCTTGCCCGCAAGGAGTTCATACCTCAAAGGACTGCTCAGAGATGTTCAATCGCACATTAATGCTCTCACATTCACAACTCATGAGAAGTGCTTAGGTGTCCCCGGAACTTCTTAGTTTGATATGCGCTATTGCATATGGTGAATGTTTTTGTTACCTCACACTTTTTACTGTGATAGAAATTACTGGACACTTCAAGTGAATTTTTGTCATCGTCGTTGTCGTGAGGCTCTGGTTCTGCATATACTTAGGTATACGTATGTTATATACCATGCTATGCTAATGACATGCTGTACATGCGGGCTATATTGCTACACTATTCTATCACTAAAGTTGCTCATGCCAGATCTTACTTTCTTGACTAAATTATTCATCAGAATTTTGAGAGTGGCAGCACACAAACAAACGTCATGAAATGTAGCAAACACAGCTCATTCCTTTTATCCTAAATCATCTTAGACTGTTAAATAATAAAAGTGCAAAACAATATCGAAGCTGCAACTTGGTGACGTAATTTTACTGGCATGGATCGTTACGGACAGCATAGTGGAGCCCATATGATGTCATTACAGGCTCTACACAGTCTGGCAATGCTTTTAAGGGTGCCAGAAATCTTGGCACATCTGCATATACCGAGCCTGTGTTAGTCGGTCCCACGTGCAGTCGGAAATTCTGAGAAGTTAAAATGCAACGCTAACACTTGTTATCATCACAGTCAGTGCTCTCCAGGATGTCAGAACTAAATGTTTTTCGCTCTGGTTTTAGTTTCGTTCCACTGAAAAAAGTTCCGTTCCAGTCTGCTCTGGACCGAAGAATAAGAAAGAAAAAAAAAATCCACAATGGTTATCACGGTTTTGGTTCATATGAAAAAATTTTTGAGCAAAGTAACAATAAAAACATAGCATTTATTTTTCTCAATGAGCAAATTATAAATTCTGAGATCATGCTCAGTGCTTTGAGTCAAGGCAAGGAGCATTATCTCAGAAGCAGCATGTCATCGAGCATACTCACTGAAATTCGAGTCCGCTGTTCCAATAAAGAAGGGACTAGGGGTTAGTCTCCCAACCCCCACCACCCCTGGACCCCATCAAGGACACAATAAAGTTTTATCTCTCTCTGACAACGCGTATGTCGATAGCGATCTGGAAATACCGGGCTCGTAGCGTTAAATAAAGGAAGTGCGGGCAAGATAGATGACGATTTTCGTTGTGGAAGGAGATAAGCTCCAAAGCCTGCAAACATTGTTAAGAGTGTACGATGCCAATCTACTAGTGCATCGAGCGGCGGACTTAGGTTAGTGGAGCGTTCAACTGGCTATCACTAGCACTATCTCTGCCTGAGACTGAGACACACGCTTATGCAGACCCCCCGAGATTTGCGCTAACTCTGATGTTGCCTGACATCAGCTGTTTTGGATTGCAAATTTCTCCCTTGAACCAAAAACCGATAAAAAATATTTTAGTTTCACTCCGAAACAAACAAATAAATAATGTTTCTGTTATGTTGTCGTTCCAGTCAAATATATCCTTTCTTTTCGTTTTTCGTTCTGTTCCGACAAACTGCTCTCTTCTGCCTTGTTCAATAATGCTTGTTTTACGTTGATATAACCGTATTGCCCTTTTTACACAATGCCTTCCTGAAGGCCACCTAAGGTATTCATAAATAAATATACTAAAAAAAAATGCCGTAAGCAGACATGCGGGAAAGCTACTAGTCTTCTTGCCTTCGATGTAATTAAACTTTTGATCATACCGCTGTTTAGTTATGGCAACGTCTGCTTGGGCAGCAACTACATGTACTAATAGATGAGTAAATAGTTACAGAATTCTTTGTTTCATGCTTTGGTGCACAATTTCTCGCTCCAGCCACCCTTGAGACTGTGGCACGCAGCAGGTAATGACCTACAAATTCACACAGCAGAACACACATTTTTTTGTAATCTGAAAAAAAAGAAACAAAACAAAGAACAAACTTAGAGCTTGCTGCTCCTTAGCTGAACCAAATCTTTGTGCATTTGTACATTTCAGTGGCACTTCTCGTTGAATATTTGCCTTTGGACTGGCATACTTATTCCTGCGAGTAAGGCTTGTCCGTTTGCTGACAAAGCCAACAGTAGATACATAGATAAGCATACAATGTGTCTTTCTGTACTCTCATATAATAATTTTGAATGGCTTCTCTTGTGAGCTGATATGTCATACGCACCACGCTAGCTCCTGTCAGTAAACAGAATTCAAAATTTTAGATGAGATGGCAAACTGACGCCCATTGCAGTTGGTGTCTGGAGCCTTAGTATGACTAAATGTTACTGTGAGTCCAAAAACAAGAAAGGGGCTGACAGATGGAATAGCACACTGTGGTATAAAGTTTGTAAACAGGGATGAAGTGCCTCAGACAGGCTGGCCAACGTTTCGATAGGAGGACCTATCTTATTCCTGCGAGTGATCGCCTTTGACGAAGATAGGTCCTCCTATCGAAACGTTGGCCAGCCTGTCTGAGGCACTTCATCCCTGTTTACAAACTTTATACCTAAATGTTACTGTGGTGATCCCTGGGGGAGAAAAAAGAGAAAAGAAAACTTGGGTGTACATGCCAAGAACACGATACAATTACACCATACAAAGGGGTTCAGATTAATTTTAACCACCTGGGATTCTCTAACGTGCATCTAAATTTAAGCGCACAAATGATGAATGCAGCAGGTTACTGAGGGTGGATTGTGCTGTGCCTTACTTTACGCCCTATCACGAGGGCAAAATTCACAAACGAAATCAAGCACTGACACCACCATGCAACTCATTCAAAGCTTTGAAACCAGCTCACAAGACAAAAAAAAAAACACATACAACCCACAAATTGCGATGCGCGGGGTGTTTCCAGCACACGACAAATTCTTGTAAGGATATTCCACTTCTACATGTGAATGTAGTGGGAGTAAACGTGTGGAAGAAAAGTAAACACATTTGAGCATAATTAGGCCCCAGCATGTACTTTGCTGCTTTTAGACTGTGAGCTATCATGTTCAAATTAGTAAGGGATGACAGAGCAGCCCAAAAGCATTTTTTCCTCACCTTGTCCAAGCCACAGCAACAGTACCGGAGCATCCGAAAGCCCCTTGATGAATGAAAAGCCCCCAATTGTGAGCACTGCGGAGCAGAGAAGGAGCTGACCACATTAACTACTGAACTTACGCTCTCCCCATGCAAATAGGATGGTCGGAGCAAAACCTGTTACGGCGCACAATCTCAGAGGTCCCGTCTCAACACATTCATTTCTTGATTTAACTGCTGTGCAGCACACACATTCGGCGCCATGCCAACTACGGAACTCCATGCTTATATAGGCTCCCTAGCGCCAACATTTAGGGAAGAAAGAGAGAGAGTAAAATTTGTTGGAAAGCTACAAAAAAGAAAGGAGGAGAGCACAGGCAGACAGCACAGTTGAATACTGGGTACCTTTTACCGCTGAAACATTGTTTGGCTGTGCCAAATGCATTGCACGATAGGAGAGTCAGTGCTCCTGTCTATCTTACTCCAAGCTACCACCATTCTCCTTGTTCTTAAACCTAAGCTGAAGAAAGCAGGAGAGAGAACATGGTTTCAGGCAGTTTGCCATCATTTATTTCTGACAACTTTGAAGCTTGCTCCAAACCACCGCTCAGGTTAAAAAGCCTCAGTCAGGCTGCTGACACAGAGAGATCGACGCAGGTGCCACAGACCACGGAGCAAAACAATGACACAACTCCACAACCACAATGTCCGTAGTGTGTAGAAGTACCACAGGACAGGTCAACAAAGAAAAAAAAAATATAATAAATTTACAAAAATTGTGACTCTGAATGAGAGTTTTTGCAATGTCCCTTCGAGGCCTATTGCAGTGGTCCGTGTAAGTCAAAGGCTGGCTACCGTCTGACACAGACAATATGAATCTGAATATCTGTTGGAGACCAGCTAATACACAAGCTGTTTTAGCATGCTGCTGCCATAGAGTTTCCTATTGAAATTACTAGAGGGAACTTGGGCACTGTGATTGTTCAGCTACCATAGGAAGGGCAGTTTGTGCATAGATTTGTATTATCTTTGTGCTCCTGGCTTCGGGAATTCTTCCGGCTTTATTTAATATGCTTGACTAGCCTTTATTGCCCTGAATTTTAAAGCAATCCTTTTTTTCTTCTTCTAACTGCAGTAGGCAACAAGACTCTGCAAACATGCATAATCACTGCAGATTGTTTCATATATAACACAACATTTTGTTGGAAATGATCATTTTAGAAAGTCACAAAGCCTTCTGAAGCCAGAAGGACAAAGTTTGGAAAAACGCACGTACTAACCATTGTTTCTATGCTGCCTGAACTACCGTACTTGCATCTCCTGTAGACACAAGAACCAGAGCTCCCTTCAGTCATTTTTGTAGGAAACTCTATGGCTGCTATTACTCGGGCGGTGCGCATACACATAAACACAGGCATTGTTTGCAAAATAGATCCTTGCATTTTGCTTACATCCTACCTAACTGCTCCATTGCACAGACAGCTTGGCAACAGCTCAATTCCAACCATTTCCTTAGACTGCAGCTGGGAAAATTCCAGAGCCAAAAAATAAAATATGTTCAGTATAGTTTTTGCGATTTCTATACTATCTTGGTAGACAAAGAAAACCCCAACCAACAAGTATTCATTCTGACTAAAGCAGTGGTGTAGAAAAAGTTGCGACCTTAGTTAGTTAAAATGCACCTTATACTGCTTACACACCAAAAGTTGTCTGATTTGCTATTTTTGTGACAATTTAAGAAGCGGTTTCGAAGTTTGACGACAATTGTCATCATGTTTACAGACCATTTTGAGAGCTATCTTATCAGTACTATCTTAATGATACCACCAGCCAGTAGAAGACCACAGACTTCATAGCCATCCCAAAATTAAAGTCTCACGAATTTGCCACTTGTTCGACATAATAGCGCGATGTCATCGCTGACCCTGCCTGAATGCAATGTGCGAGATTTGTTGCAATAGTTGCCACACATCCCTGTTCTTCTCAACTTGATGATGGTGACATCAAGTGTCAGCTGCCAGAACGTGATATACACATGTGCTCATCCTAAAGAGCTTTTTTTGACAGCATGTAACAAGGCGCAGTGCAAACACGGTTGTTCGAAATGCCACCAAAAGTGCTGGGGGCATACAAACGGGGACATCCTGCCATGTAGTGCATGCACTAGAGTATATAGCAAATGTGACCAGAGTTGAAAATGAACAGGAGTGAACACACAGTTCCCTTCCCAGGCTTCAGGTGACTTCCCTTTTGGAAAGATATAACAAAAGCAACAACAACAACAAAAATGAAACAAAGGGAAGGTAGGCAATGGACTGGCTGCTCAAGAGGTTGCCAATAAGTCAAGCTGAACTCTGCTCAGGTTGGCTGCATGGCATGAAGGAATGTGATCACAGATATCCAGATGTCTCCTTGTGGGTCAAATGAACGGAGTGCACATGCTCCAGCTGTGCGGTATTGATGCCTGGGCTCTGGAGCAGGTGCAGATAGACAGTGTCACTCCTTCACCACTTCTACAAGCTTGACACTTTGCTGTCATTCAGTCCCAATGCTACAAAAAACGCATGCAAGCTTCTGGATTAAATTCTGTGAGCTCAAAACTCCACTTTCTGCCAGTGTTCATTTCCCCCACAAGGAGAAGCTCTAGACCACTACAAGCGGGAATCCTTGAGTGATGCAGCTTTTTTGGGTGTGTGCTGGAAAACACCTAGGGTGTGTGGTTCACTGGGTGATCTTGGAGGGGGTGAAGGGGAGGGTGCTCTCTCAGGCCTTGCGGGCGGGGGCGTTGTACTCCTCAACGTCAGAGTCGCTGCCCTCAGACGCTGTGTCATCCAGAGCTAGTCGGTCGAAACCCCGGTGCGGCTGCAGAAGCTGGCCCAGGTCCAGCTTTCCCTGGGACCAGCCTTTGCTGCTGGACCCTTTGTCTGCACATGCCAGCGACAGGGAGACTCAACCATGTGCCACAATGCACTGCTAACTCATGAGACTTCAAGCACAAGAATGATTACGGCCTGACCACAAAGAAGTGTTTTCACAGGAGTCGGCTCGCGGTGAGCATCTAGTGTCCATGCAGCACTAGTGTGGTGAAAGCAAACGATCTCGGCGGGAGCTGTGTAAATACCGTTAAGAATTTCGTGCAACCAAATCGAACGGAAGGTGAGTGATAGGACACGGTCCTTCCCTTTGCTGTTTTTTAATTATACAGAACAATATATCCTCCAGGCTGTAGCTCAAATGTGCTGTTCAAATGATTTTTCGTTCCAGAGTGGAACCAACAACAGTCCCCCCAATGGCAGCACGCAACTTAAAGCTTCCGAGCACTGATGCTTGTTACAAGTCACTGCCTACAAAGTAGTCTGTGATAGGTTGCTGCTCTTCCAGACGGTTTTGGTGCTGACATTAAACGTGAAGTTGACTGCTGGCTGACTGCAGGTGCTGAGGAGTTTCCAAAGGTCATAGTTGGGAGACTCGATGCCAGCCATGACCTGTAAAAACTCACGTAGTCGAGGCCTTAAGCATCAAAAAGTGCCCCTTCAACAAGCACTTCATGTTCTTGCTGCTTCATCTTAGGATTTGGTTCTGGTGGCACCACAGGCATTTATATCATAGCTTGCTTGATTAATTGATTGATTAACTAACTGATTGACTGACTGATGGCGTTTAACTTCCCAAAGCATTGAGGGACACTGTAGCAGATTCTAAAATTTTAACCCTGAAGTTCTTAAATATGCCATAACTTAGCAAGTACATGAGCACATTTGACTCCTGTCCTAGCCATAATCTAGCAATTGCAGAGGGAGTCGAACCTGCCTCCTCGTGCTAAGCAGGATACCGTAGCCACTGAACCACTACGGTGTTCTATGGATAAAGGAATGAAAAGGATGTGCTCTACCCACCGTGTGTCAAAAAGCCTTGTAAATGACAAATGTCATTTTTCAGCTTTCCAACAAGACAGACATTTGCAGGAAGATGGAGGCTTGATGTGATAAACAGTGCTTGTAGAACAAGGAATATCATATCCAACGTTTCAACAAGGGGGTTTGTCTTCGTCAGGGTGAAGGCAAGTACCCTTGCCAAAACACAGGATACGACGACATTCCTCGTTTGACTAGCATTAATTTTTCAGCTTTGGAACATTAGAAAGCTTATGAGGTAAGCACTATCTCTTTTAATTGATGTAGACACTACAGCTTATCATAGGCATGTTTCCTTGGTGTTGCACTGAATGTAGACAAAAGAAATGTTTCAAGTGCACGTTCAAGTACATAAATTTTTCTTTGTTTCTTTGTTGTAATGTGAAGAAAATGCTAATGCAACTAGTCGTGCCTTTTCAGTACCAGACAAGTGGGACAGCAAAATACCATAGATTAAAAATTTTCCGACAAAGACACGCTTTATGGCACTAAAACTGACAATGAAGAATAAAGAAAACAAAACAAGAATGACAATGTAACAATTTTGGTTTTAATATACATTAAAAAAAAAAAAACTAGTTAGAAGCATTTTCCCCCACTATGCACCTGTACTTCTCCTTTGTTCTCCTCCTGGTGTTCCGTTCAGAAAGGTTTTAACGTCACTGTTTCATGTTGGCATTGTTGTTCTGTTGGTGTCGGGATGCGCAGTGCTATTTGGCAGCGGTTGACAAGGTGGCTAGTCAGGGCACAGAAGCTCGTCACCCATCTTCGTTTCCAATGGAGTGTATTCTGGATCTAAAACAAGCAATCATAATTTAGGTAATCTTAACAAGTTACATGAAGATGACGCATTATGTGTCCTGCACAGAGATGGGGCAAGACATTTTATTGCTTCCGCATTTAAAGCATTTAAAGAAGAGTCAGGGTACTGACAACAGCATTAAAGAACAAGTCACAAGTTACAAGTCTTGTGGAATGCGTGGAGGTGAATGCATTAATTCTAGGCCAGCCATGACTCATTCATTGAGCTTGGGGTGCCCATAATTTAAGCCCTTCAGCAACTAAGACATGCATGTATGTATATAGTATAGGTATTATACTACAACTCATATTGTTGTTATGCAATGTCTATGCACAATAGCAATACTGCTAACACCGTGCATAAATGACATTATAATAGTAATATGCAAAATTATGCAACAGTGATGCTTGTTATAAGATATACCTTTATCTTTTAGTTTAGTTAAGCACCATTACAAGAAAGTTGTGCCCAGCACAAAAAATACTCGGTATTCAAGTTTCTCCATTCATTTCTATTTATTACATAATGTTGCCTAGTGCCATTACTTGTTGTGATTGTGTTTTAATGTTTGGCAATGGTGAGTGATGAGAACCATTGACTTCTAGTTCTAAACTCAAGGCTGATGCATAGAGTCACTTTACATATTTTTCTCAATAAGAAGAATGCACAGTAATAAAGCAGGTAACGGTTTCATGTGCTCTTTGTGCATTCATACCCGTCATGTAAACCTGTGATGACAAGTATGCAGACGAACAGGTCTAGAAAATAAACGAATATTTCTTGGCAACCTAGATTGAAAACCTGAAACTGATTAATGCATTGCAATGTTTGCAATGCTAATTCTGAACTACAGTCTTCAGTTTCAGATTCCATACCACGACATCAAGAAAATTAAGTTTTGTTGTTTTTGCAGAACCCTTGCCCTGTGCACTTTTGGTGCTTTTAGTACATGTTTTTACACATAAAGGGTTGTCCATGAAAATGAGATTTGGTATCCATCCACTTTGAAGCAGCATAAAGATACAAGGACATACACACATTACTCTATACAGGAGCTTTGCACCTGAAGAAAAATTAATCCTGATTGAGTGACCGAACCCAGTGCCACAATACTTCAGGGGCAACTAACGAGAAGGATAGCAGATAACAGCTCGTTATTGAGATTGACAATTTGAAGTCAATTTGATTTGATTGGTTTGATGGTTTCAGTGAAGACAATTTGACAATTGACAATTTGAAGCACTGCAACACTGATTAGCCATAAATGCAGGATCACTAATTTAAATTATGTTATCCTCTATAAAGCTCGTGCGCCATTGGAAGTAGTGCCTTATGGCTTGGTGAAAATAGCCTTTGTTTGCAGTAAAGGAACTACTGAAGAGTTTTCTGTTTTTATGAGGTCAAGCGGGTGGAGAAATTTTACTGTATTAAACCATTCCTGCAAGCTGCAAGGCACTTTCCTCAATATATATGGTGTCTTAAGCTGTTCCTTGAGAATCCTGTTTTAAGCTATGATAAGATGTTTTAGGTGCCATCATGCTAAATATTTATTCACCATCCCTAACAGTGGTTGCACCTATTTCTTGCCTGAAAGTCGCACGTGACTCACCTTTCCTGCGTTTGAGTCGCACAATGAGGGTGATGATGAGGAAGGAAAGGATGGGGATGGCCAGCAGGGCAACCACCACCATGGAGAAGCCAAAGTTGTCTTCGTCCTCATCACCAGCCTCCTTCGAGGTAGGCAACTTGCTGGAGCTTGTTTCACCCCGCGGTACTGAAGGGGGCGTTGTGCTAGGCACCGCTGGTGGAGGCACATCGACCAGGACCTTCTTGCCGCTCCGGTGCACTTCTGCAGCAAACAGAGTGAGACGCTGTGAAGGACAACTGGCAATCTCTGAAGAACTTTATTAGTGCGCAAATCAGGGCTCAGCTGGTTTGTGACCAACAAGGTGAACAGCGAAAACAATGGGCCACGATGGACATGAGCAATGGACTTGCATGTCTTTCGAGCCTCTGTGGGTCTGTGCGGTTTGTTGTCTCAGACTGCCCGAAAATGCCCGAGACATTGCTTACGCCAATGCTCACTGCTCGAAAGCAGTGCCTTCAGGCACTATATACTGGGCAGCCCGAAATGAAAGATTGTAACACTCTCTATTTGTACTGTCTAACTTGCCGAGCTGTGAAGAAGTTCTTTTTTTTTTTACTAAGTGAGATTACGAGAGAAGTGACTTCCCAAAACAGTGCTTTTGCTACAAGTTGGCATCCCACCACCACGAGTGCAAGGGTTGCTGGTCAGTGAAATCTATATCAAATTAGTCAAATTAGTAAATGACTTCTATGGCTTTTGCTTTCTCACATACTTGAATGCAGCAAGGACTTTTATGGCAGCAATTGCTTGGCTCACCAAATGATGGAGTTGCCTGAGATTTTTGCCTCGTCACATAGTATTTGAATGTTAAAAAGTTTATTTTCAAGGCCTTCCTGGGCCACATGAGATTAAATCAGTAAGAACAATGGGCAAAATACACAGCATGGCTAGTTTCATGACACGACTTAAAGTTGCCTGCTTAATGGCTAACTGTAATGATGACATTTCTGGGTCAGGTGGCAACACAATGTTTTGAGAAACTGCATAGAACTGCTTTGAGTGTGGTGAAATGGGTCTCCTAAGGCCAAGACAAATGACAGAGAGAAAGAGAGATGCCAAGTGCCAACTCAACGCATTCGGAAAATTTTCACATTAGATATCAGTATCATAATATAAGATCATATCAGATGTCAAAATATCATTAGATATTATATTAGGCAAGGCTGAGAAGAGACTAGTGAGTGCAAGACTATTAGAACAAGGGCTAAGTATGCACCGCACTCATGGTGGGTAGGCTGGAACAAAACGCCATGTTTACATATGTTATGTTGTTGCCCTGGACAGCACAAATGGAAGATTGTACCCTAAAAAAAAGAAAGCTCTTTTCTTTTTACAAACTCTGAAGGTGCAATTATCATAGCGTCCCTGTACACACTGCTACAAGCTTGCATGAACTGTGCTCACCTCGGACAAATTGCCACAGACGGTTGGGACCAATTTCACCTACGTAGACCTGCTCTATGTCCTTGGAACATGCAATGTCATGTGGGGCTATAAAAGACTGGAAAGACAAAGCAAACACAGGGTCACTCAACCTCACATGAAATGTTATACAAGAAAAATTACAGCCATCTATCTCACCCCTATTTTTTGAAGTATTAAAGGAAAAAAAAGATGGTAAAATGGAAAGAAGCTAAGATGAGAGAATAAATAAATTGAGAAAGAATGGAGGTGGGACAGAGGGTAGAAATGAAAGGGCAAGAGATGGAGTCAATGTAAGCATGCATTTTAAGAGGAAGCTCTCCCTAGATAACCACTGAAACCATTTGAATAAAGTTTATTGCTATTGTAGCACACATTTCAAATAGCACGCATTTCTTTAAAGCTTGTCCTGAACATACAAGCCGCAGCAGATTTAGCACAGCATTGTCTGACAAGTAACACATTGCTTTCAGATAAAAATGTATTCTTCAGCTCTTGCCTATTCTGCCTGCCTCCACAACTCGTCCAAATGAACTTGCTCCAATCAAGCACCCATCTTGCATCCTTTCACCATCAGAAGATTTCAACAGAAGGTTAAAAGATTGAGGCGCACATATTTTTGCCACCGAATTTGTGTTTTCTAAAGTTTGACACAAAATTAGTAAAATTGCAAAACGAGCCCAAGTTCGTAAATTTCACGAAAAAATTGGGAGAGTTGGCAGGTATTGAATATTCAATATGTCTAAATATGTCTAAACAAACTACCCCTGTTGCATTAAGGCACTTTCTCACATGCTTTCACATTATGACAGCAAAGATCAGCATTAATGTCAAAGGTAACAAAAGTCTAACATAAGCACAGGCTGGCAACTTGCTCCGGAAGCGACACAATGTCTACCTCAAAAGAAAAGAATCAGAAAGGATATCTGAGAAAGGAAGGCAGAGAAATCACAAAGAATTAGAAGAGAACAAAGAAAACAAACATGCTAAGGGCAAGGAGAGCCGACCTAGAGGCACAGCACCATGCTTCAGCTACTAACAGTTGGTGAAATAAAGTAAACTTAAAATATATAGTTCACTGAGTAAAGTAAAGACACAATGCATATCATACCCCGCTGGGAGGGCTCATCGAAGCCAACAGCTGCCGTGATGTGAGGTTGAAGAGGAAGGCCCTGGAGGGATTGGACAAGACACGGGGACCTGACACAGCTAGCAGCAGGCCTCCGCTATAAGCAATGGAGTACACCTTGCCCTGGAACGCGTCTATGGCGAGCTGCACAGAATGGGGAAACCGAAAGACTATGGTGACGACCATCAGAGAATTTCATTGTATAGTACTCCTGACCTCAGCCTGAGCTGCCCCTTACCTTGAAGCTAAAGGAGCCACCCAGAATGTCAAAACACTGCACTCGTCCATTCTCTCTATCGGCCACGCAAAACAGCCCTTCTGTTTCAGCCAAGATGATCTTGTGGGGGATGGCAAAGCTCCCGGGTGGAGCAGTCACTGAAAACCAAATGAAGCCGATTCACCATTTCTAATTTTGCAAGGTGGCAAATGATTCACCGTAGTGCAAGATGGACATAATGTGAAGTGCTGGCATGCAAAGTAAGCACATCCCATGCACGTGCCCAATTCCTGCGCTTCTCGTGTACAACACTGAATGCGACATCAGTACGTGGCTCTTGGTTGGCCTGTTACGGTAATCCAACTGCCCTACACTTACATGTGTTACACGTTACATGTGTTTACAAATAGTTTGACCGACGCTGCTATAGAATCCATGGAAGCTAGGAGAAGAGCGAGCCAGCAATATTGCAACAGTTGGGCACAGACACTGGTGCCACTGTGCCCACAACTCTACTTGATTGTAGGTGGGTTATCAGCATTAGCGTAATGTCTTATATGTATACAGTGTCATTTTCAGACAAGGTGCCCACAAAATGCCACTTGGGCTGATCAATCAATCAATCAATCAATCAATCAATCAATCAATCAATCAATCAATCAATCAATCAATCAATCAATCAATCAATCAAGTTTTATTGTCGCCGCAGACAATACATTGTTACTGCGAAAATAGGGGGCCAGAGACTTTTCCCGAGATTTGATAATTCTTGGAATAGTTTCGCCCTACCTAATGTGGCGTTTTTATAGATCAGGTGTTTGTGCCTGGAGCCCACAGTGGTTCAGTGTGCACTGGGAAGTTCCCCTCATTTTTGACCCTTAATGAAGTGCCGATTTCATCTACTTGAAGAAAAGAGCGCTACGAAGACGTGGACTAAAAGAGGAACATGTACGACGGACAAGGCGCTACTTCCAATTAAATGTTTTTTTTTTGAAGAAACAGGATTTTAAAGAGATACAACCTAGAATGGCCCATCGTGACATCACGACCTCCCGATCTCATTAGAAAAGCTATCTCTTTTTTGGTAAGCGTCACTGAAGGGCAGCTAATGCATGTGCCCTCGGCCTTTGCAATGTCAAAAGCTTCTAATATCTCCCATTCTAGTCTATCTCTAGACCGTGCCAGAAACCTGGTGTCACGAAGATACGGGCGGCAATTGTGACGTTTACAGTGTTCTGCCAGATGGCCCCCCGCATTGTTATTTACGGCCCAATTGTGCTCACGTGCCCTTTCATTAAAACACCGTCCGGTTTGACCAATATAAACCTGTTGGCAACTTAGGGGTATCTCATATACGACATTACTTTTGCAAGCCGTGTACTGCGCTGCATGTTTCTTAGAGCATGGTTCGGGTTCTGCCTTTGTCAGCATAGGGCATCCAGTACGCACACTGTAGGCAGCCTCATGTTACAAGCTAGATGCCAATCCCGTACAGTGAAGCTGTGCATTGGGCAAGGTAACCTGTGGCATGCAACGCAAGCAAAGGAGGATCTGGCACTCTGAAACAGACGGTAAGATATAGCTAAGGTGCAGACTAATTTTTTCTTTGTTTGTTTGTTTGTTGGTGAAAGCAGTGTCAACCATAGTTGTCATTAAATGTTATTTGAAAGCCCCAGAAGACATGCTCACCAAAAGAGGAAGAGAATGCACCGTCTTCACCGATTTGACGAAGAAACTTGCCTCCCTTGTCAAAGTGCACCACTCGGGAGTTGCAGTACCTTTGAGAGATAGAGATACAATATATATATACGTATATAATATTTATGGCGGAGGCCAAGGTACAGACATGAAAGCATCAAAGTTACCTGAGTTTGACATAACTAAATGATTGGTGCGATTTCTCTAACAATGAAATTGTAGCCTGCTAACTAGATTAACTATAACGCAGTGCTCATTACGAAAGTGAAGCAACTGTCCGCCCGGGTCGTCACATGCCGTATATACAGCTATCGCCACCAAACCTACTGTGATCAGCATCTTCACCTATCTGTTTTACAGCACGTGGTGCGTCGTGCCATTGGTAGTGTACTGCATGCTTTTAGTAGGCGATAATCCAAATGTGCCGCCGTTCTCTGCCGCAGGCGTCACGATGTGCGCATCACGTTTTGCTTCGGCGGCATCTGGCATTACCCACCAGCTTGATTTTATTTCGGTTTCCTGTTGCCCTCTTAAAACACCATGCAATAGGAAAACAACAAAACGCGTCTCGGGCCACTGGAGCAGCACCAGCTCAACGTGCGTCGACGTCTCGTGCTGCAACAATCTGTGCGACCCTTTGTGTTACGTAGATGTCAACGATAGTTGAGCCTGTCAAATTTTTTAGCTACTTCGGATTGTACATTTTCCCTGTTAGTACGTTTTTTTTTCGCGGCTTTTTTTCAAAATGTATGAACGAGGTTCTACTGTATTTAAATTTCGAATACTTGCGCTCCCCAAAATGAACATACTAGTATACATCGTGAAAAGCAGCCCACAGTATAGTGGTCCACTCAGTAGCCTACAGTCAGATCAACCAGCAGAGAAACCACAGGTTCACACACCCGTCAGCCACGTAGAAGTCGCCTCCACTAGCAATGGCAACACTGGTTGGCTTGCAGAAGTGGTCCTTGCCTCCTCCTGGCTGGAAGCGTTCTCCAAGAGACATCAGGGGAATCTTGGCTCCACCAGGAGGATACTTGTGAACCTAAAAGACGCACAAGGATGCCACTTGTAACACACTGCCTGCACCCATGTTTTACAAGAATGCAGAAGAAAAGATGAACAGAACAAATCTTCCGATCCTGCAGTGCTTCTCTTCCCGATTGTTTCCTGCCTGGTGATCTCAATACCAGTTATGTACCGTGTTTACTCATGTAAGGCCTGCACTTTCTTTTCTGGACTTTCACAGGCTATGGGCCTTACAGGAGGCAGGCTTATGGCTACTCACTGATGCCTCGAACTGTGCTCAGACTGCTATACAACTGAGGGCGGCTGTTTTTATTCAATCGTCCTCATTGCTGCCACTGTCCACGTCATTTTATGAGTCTTCTCATGATCACCCACTCATGAGGTTGCAATTTATGCCATCAGGTGCCTCCCCATTGTTGCTAGCAGAACAGGCCTAAAAGCATGATGCTACTAAACAATGTGCTGCAGCAGAGCTGATACCATTGAAATGAGCTGAATCTATGCTGCATGATCAAGTGGAATGTGATGATGATGACGAACATTATTTTTTTCCAAAAGATACTTGTGCTACAATATGGGGGTGCAGGCATTACACAATTAAATATGGTATGTACCCTGTAACCCTCGCATACAGTTCCTTTCTTACCAATGCGTTTCACTGATGTACGGTTGGTCAGGAATGAAGTGCAGCAAAATGGAAACGTATCAAGTTGCATTTCGGAGTACATATACACCAAGAAGTCTTACACATGAATCAGCTAATCACATTCTGAATTACAATAGTGCACTGATATGTGAAAACCCTTCACCGAAATTCTGGCAAGGAGGATATGCTGAACAATAAATAAAGTGTGACAGTAACCCGCATATTAAGTAGTAATGGCTGTAAAATTAAAAAATAGTTGTCACTTTAAGTGAATTAAAAAACAAAAACCTACCAACAACAGCCAGCCGCAGTTCGGATACTGCTGCTTTCACAAAAAAAAAACCTTCAATGCATCCATTTTTGAACATCACAGTAAAGACACACGAGTAGGGACTGTGCTGCCGATGGGCACTCACTTTCATCTGGACTGCTACATGAAGATTAAATTTAATGCTAACCGTCCCATTTATAGAGGTGGTTAGATGGCACAACCATACAACTGATGAGAAGGAGAGTACAAATCTGTGCATGCAAGCAATACAAATAAGCCGCTCACCTGGTGTAGGGCGACATCTGTGATCCAAATGAAACCCTCTCTGTCCACAGTGAGACCATGTGGCATAAAGAACCTGAACAATGCAGAGAGAGGGAAAAAAAATAAAATAGAAATGAGTGTCCCCGACCATGCACACTCAAATACACTGTGGCATTTCAGCAAGTCAAGGCATTCATTCATCACACTACTACATGTTAGGAGAAAAATATTGTGCAACTGTCAATGTGAATTTCTTTACAGGCAGGATGTGAATGGCAGGATGTGTAAAGTTTAGCTTGGCTTGAATTGTTCATGGGGTTTAACGCCCCACAGCAACCCTAGTTCTATAGGAAACGCCAGTAGTTGAGGGCTTTAGATTAATTCTGACCGCTTACGGTTCTATAATGAAACTTAAGTGCACCTCAGAGCAGTTTTGCAATTAACCACTATTGAAATGCAGCCACTGCAGCCAGCAAACAAACCCACAACCTTGTGCTGGGCAGAAAAATGCGATAGTCATTGAGCCGCTGTAGTAGGTGGCTTGACTTTAGTGCAGTTTGGTCTAGTTACGTGGTTATAGCTGTGCAAATGAAGCTTTAAACTAAACCTTCTTAATACATCTTGTTTCTCTTGTAATGCACATTACCATAACATTATGTTTTACTGGACACTAAACAAGTGTGACACACGCAATGTTGGTCAGTGCACTTATTTTGGAATGACTTGTCTGAGAAAGAGGAAAATCTGAAGCCATAACTCCCAAACATTGCTTTACTGGTCACGACACTTGATCAATACTTTTCTTGCTGGCTAACTTAAAAAAGTTTATGGCAAAGAAGCTCACTGTAGAAATAAAGCAGTTGGGATGCAGGTGAAAGATTGAGTGCACACCATAGACAAAAAATTATCCATAAATCATTGGTAGGATGAGCTTTGCAAGACTAATCTGCATGTGGTGTGTGCATGTTTTGTCTGCTGAAAGGTTCAAGGAGCGGGCAGAATTGGCTACAATCGACAGGAAGTCTTGATTCTTTTGAAATATTTGAACATGGTTAAGTCAAAACGTAGCCTGAAATAAATGTCACTTAAATGCCATGTCTAAACACCTCTTTTTCCTTGTGATGAGTTGCCTCCCTACACTGCCTTGAATAATAATAATTATGGGGTTTTACGTGCCAAAACCACTTTCTGATTATGAGGCAAGCCGTAGTGGAGGACTCCGGAAATTTTGACCATCTGGGGTACCTTAACGTGCACCTAAATCTAAGTACACAGGTGTTTTCGCATTTTGCCCCCATCGAAATGCAGCCACCGTGGCCGGGATTCGATCCCGCGACCTCGTGCTCAGCAGCCTAACATCATAGCCACTGGGCAACCATGGCGGGTACACACTGCCTTTCAACTACAAGCTTGTGTGGCGTCCATAATTGAGTCAGAAAAAAAGGACCTTGTTTATACCTCATGAAGGGTACAAGGCCACCCATTTCAGCGTTGAGAGTGTCAACACTTACTGCTGTCGGCCCCATCGGTGAAGCAGGTGACCGTTCCCGGGCTCAAGGGTGAGCACCGTGGACTCGGGAATGGGGCCCTCTTCCACACGTTGGTAGACGTCATTGTAGTCAAAGGACCTGCATGACACCAATCACAAAGTTTGCATGCAGTTTCCTTTCTTTTTTGCACATTATGAAATGAATGAATACCAATTGCTTCTTGTGGAATCACACTAAGCAGCATTAAAAACACTGTTTAGGTGAATTACCCACTTGCATATGTCTGGAAAAAAAAAGAAGACTGCCAAACTATCATCAGGCAACAAACTATACAAATAAGCACTAATGACAAGCTCTCGCATATAAGAAAAATTATCAGTCTATTGTAGTCATCTTTCTACCTACGTAATATTGCCGCAAGGCTTAAGTTTCACCTGTGAGGAAAAGGGAGCACATGTTGCGGACATAAAAAAATCTTACATAAATTTAGCTGCTACAATAACACATTCTTAGTATGGAAGAAAAAATTGACATCCATCCTTATGGAGCACGAAGCTACAAAGGAAACCCACATGGGTTTCTTAGAAACAAAGCCTTGCGTTGAAGAAAAATTCGTTCTGGTTTGGGAGTCGAACCTGGGAACAACGCCTTTCAGGGTCGGTTACTCTAACATCTGAGCTAACCAGGAGGCTAGCAGATCGCAGCGCGAGGGCGAATTAATTGACAGCTCGAAGTACAAGGACAGCAAATCAGTTCTGCAGAATTCCACAAGGTGGAGGAAGGTTCATGAAAGCGATAACTGACATCCACCCGTATGTTGCACGAAGCTACAATCTGAGAAACCCGTGTGGGTTTCCTTTGTAGCTTCCTGCTACATACGGGTAGATGTGATTTTTTCCTTTCATAAACCTTCCTCCACCTTGCACAATTTTGTTGAACTGATTTGCCACATTCTTAGTATTTTAGAATACAGCATGACACAATCCTGACTTAGTGTGACATAATGTCATCAGGATTTGTTAGCGTGAGTGCAATTGGAAAAATTAAAAGCATGCAAATAGCACAGTCTTACAATGTGTTTTGATACTCACAAATTAGTGTTGTGCTCACTGCATCTACAAATTATGCACTTGTATTTTATTTGCTCCTGGCGTGTTAAGATAAAGAGACTCAGAAGGGGAGCCCCCAGTTATTTTCTTACTCCAACTAAATTTTTATATAGCATAGCAGAATCCATTCACTAATCCGAACCAAGCTTATTTTTTCAGTGTGCGCCTTCGTTACAGCATGGAAGAATCTTAACTGAGACAAGGTTGTAAATGTGGCTTATGCAAATGTGCGATGTTCCGATACTGTTGGGAGTCAATAAAAATGGTTTTTCTATGCTTTCATACTTTTTGTACTACTTTACACAATTTAATAAACTCAACTTCGGCACAAGCCCACAACAAAAGAAAAGATGGCAAACTTGGCTTTTGAACAGTGGGCTAAGAATGGCCCTTTTTGGCAATCTATTAATGTGTGTTTTCACCACAAGTTTCTTCTGAAATTTTTTTTCTCAGCATACTTTGCTAGTTGATAGCTCACATCATTGTGCATTTAGTCTCTAATACATACTGTTATCTTTAATGATAGTGGCAAATTTTGAAAAATCACAAAACGTCAAAAGTTTATCGGTAGCCATAGCAACTAAACTGCTGTGGCAGGTTTTAACAATGACATTCTTTTAATGAAACAAAAGTAATATCAATGAAAGCAAAAACAATCCTTATCATGCTAAAATGCCAGCTCAAAGCATTATAATCTTTTTGGTTAAATGTTTCTTTTTCCGTGCGTTCCTTGTCTATGCAAGCTCTTGCCTGCATTTTAACTGCACCTCGGTAAGGCCAAATCAAAATGCACTCACTTGCCGATGAGAAGTTATAACATGAAGGACCACTCAGTGTCGTTCAATTGGAAATTAATGCTTCTTATTTTATACACTCATTTTATACACTCGTGACATGGTGCCACCTCCTACCCATTAGCTGCGCCATCACATGCCCGATGATGCACGCACTAGGCACACCTTAGTCAGCCAGAACTGTGGAGCCACCGTGGTGTAGGGGAAGCGTGCTTGTCTTGCACCCTGGAGGCCCGGGCTTGATTCTGACCCAGACCGAAATTTACCAAATTTTCTTTTCAAAGCCATTAATTTAGCTTTTTTTTACAGAAACCTCCCTGAGGAATTTGACGTCAATATGAGCATTTCTGACATGTTCTTACTCTTTGCACCATCAGCCAATTTTTGGCACTATTGCTCAGTGGCGCCACCATCGGACGTTTGCATAATGGGGCATATAATGCTGTTGCGTAAAAAAAAAAAAAGCCAAGAAGATTCACTCACTGCCCTGTCCACACACGTGATCCTCGGTGGAAGACAACGAGGTTCCCGTCGAGGTCCATCGACACAGCAACAACTTGGCCAAAGTGCACGTCTGAATCAGGCCAGCCTTCACTGGCTGAGAACACTAGAACAAAGCAACAGAGTGTGTGTGCATCTCGTACGTAATTAAACAGATGACTATTTTAGCTACAATACAGAAAGTGCTAGAATTTCAAGCTGGAAATGATGATTAAGCTTGAAATGGCTGTTCATTTTAAGAGTATATAGCAGACTGTAAATATTCAATAAATTTTTCAATCAACATCAGTTCGATGTGAGCGCTTAGCTTCCGTGTGTCCCTGTTACTACTACTGCCTTGATTTAAGTGAGCTGTTGCAGCTTTTAACAAATGAGACGTTCACCACCACGTAAAATTTCTGAAGACAGCAGTGCATGTGTATCCTTTTTTATTCCGATACTTCAAATTCTGTACAGCTTCACAATGAGGCAATTTATTTTGATGTATCCATATTAGTGTTATATCAATAACATTGCATATAGATGTAGCAGGTATCCACAGGCTCATTGGTAACACACAGTAACCAAAGTAAGCAGAATCCTTATCAGTTAGAATAGAGGTTTAAGCAGCAGCACAGCCTCACTACAGCTACGTATGCATGTAGCGTGTAAAGAATCATTGCAGAAGAATGTTTCCGACAAATTCGGTAGGACACAACTTCACAATTCACCCCATACTGCTAATGATGTGGCTAGCAGCTTCACCTTGATATCATGGTAATAAGCAGTAATACAACAGTAATGCCATGTTTGCACAAATCGAAGTGAATACTACAGTAGATTTCTGTTAATTTGACCTCGGTTAATTAGATGTTTTGGTTAATTTGATTATGACCGAAGGTACTGGCTGGTGGCCATGCATTTCTGTGGATGCCAAGCTTTTCCTATATCGATCCTAAAATTGGCATTTTCTGGATAACCCAAACTTAAGCATATAGGACAGTGAAAGCATTGAAAACATGCCATCTTCCGGCAAAAATGCCTATTATCAGTCGGCTCTAGGAAAGTTTTCAAGCAATAACTGTAGCTCGCAATGTCCGATTACGGTATTTACCCAATTCTAACATGCAGCTTCCTTTCTTCAAGAAAATTGTGCCGAAAATTGCCTGCACGGTACAATCGGATGCAAAATGAAAATCGCCTTTGCGGAGTTTATGTGCTTTACCGCATAACGTAACTGTATTGCATTGAAGCTGACTTTAAAAACGCGCAGCGAAGCTGACTTTAGGCAACCGGCTGCCATTGTGGAACACATTAGAAGACTCTTGCCCATTTTGCTCGCTAAAAAAATCAGGTGCGCGTTATATATCTACTTTGTTTAGGGGCTTCAGTGTAATTGCTACATTACTTTTCTGTTTTGGATACAATGAAAGTGGGGGCGTATTTGATTCGGGGGCATGCTAGATTTGGGCAAATACTACCTGCCAAATGAATCAGCAGTGTGCTTCAGCGTTTATTCTGCGCCTTGTTTAATTTGACTTGCCAGATAATTCGACCAAGTTCGCCGGTCCCATTAGGGTGGAATCAACAGAAATAGACTATACTCATAAATCTGGAGGACCAGAAACAACAAGGTTTCCTTGAATACCAACAAATGCAAAGCATTGTATTTCCTCACCTGCCCTGCTAGTCATAAATACTTCAGAAGATGATTGTGCGTGACACACAAGAAGTTCGCCCTAAAGGCAAGCTCCCTTATCATCGTAATCTGCATTGACTTCACTCGGCTGCTAGTGATTCTTATACTTCAGCCTAGTCTATCACTTTTAGAGCATGCTGCTTTAAAAAGGTTTCAAGATGAGTTTAGCAGGAATGGCTTCCCATGGCCTGCTATACAGTTCACCACAGGTCTTGGAAGAAGCGAGATTGATGCAACCAGTCAGGTTTGGGATGGACTGGCATGCTTTCTGAGTTAGCGAACCAGTGTAGCTATGTAGATACAGATTTCAAACAGATTGCCAAAGGCAACACTGATGCTTACAACTTACTTGTACAGTATTTGGAACAAACAAGCTGATGTACGCAAATTTTGTCTCTGACATTTCATGACAGAAGTATCAGCTTAGATTCGAGTAGATATGGCATGTGTATGTCAAGCTAAGGAAATGTCAACACACCTGAGCCTGTACAGTATCAGAAAACATGTACGATAGCTTACCATAATGGCTGCCAGTTGCTGGAAAGCCATCAACCACAGTTTCCTCACCACCACTGCTTTCTAGCGGGATCTGGCTCACTAATGCTGGCCGCTCTAGGTTTTCACACTGACCCGATGTACGATTGCTAGATCTCAATGCATAATACATCAGGTACAGGTTGCACATCTCTTGCCTAGCCCCTGGCCTGTGAACAAAAAGAAAAAGAAAGTAAGAAAGGAGAACAGAAATGAGAAAATTATTCGTGTGATGTGAAGCAGTTGAGCTGAATAAAAAGAGTTACACTTGCCTAGTCTATACTATGTAAATCAGCTGACTACACTGACTTAAACAGGGAGTTGGCCGTGATGCAGCACATTATGCAAAATAATGAAAATTTGAAATTCGAAAGATAAGTGTCCTGCTTTAGTAGACACAGCCCCCAGACACAGCATAATACAACTTGAAGGCAGTGTACAAAATACCATGCAAGACACATACCAAACATACCTACCTACTGCAATGCCGCTGGAAGAGGCAAACGACGCTTAGCATTAACACTCATAAAACTCTTAACAAATTTTGGCACACAAATGTGGAGGCGGCACTACGACCACCACCAAAACCCAGAAGGGTAGGCAAATAAATCTTCGATTTAAAATTCTGAATACAGCCACTGAGCTATTCTTCAGATGCTTGATTTTTTTCCTGGTGCCATCACTCTCTATTCCTAGAATTAATCTATGACGGCAACCAAAATTACAGGCACTGCGCAGTGTGCCGCCTGATTTTTTGGACATGATCGGCGTGCATGATGCTGCAAACGTGGTTGTCATGAATAGTCGCTGCCATGTTGACTTGCACCCAACTATAATTTGGATGCTGCTGATGAAGAGCCATTGGTTAAGAATAGTGGCTGGTAACAAGTTGTCACAGGAAGCAGGTTATTATTATAACTGTTCCCACAGATTAACATCTGTGAGAACAAATTATTGGTGATCGAACATGGATCAGACACATATGCTGAACTGATGAATGTCATTGAGTTCAGGTCCGCTTGTGCCTCCCTTTGCATCCGAAAAATCGATCAGCAACTGTACTCAGCAAGAGCAACTTGAAACGGCACATTCCGGATGCATGAGCAGATTTTCACCAACATCTTAGCTTGGCTGCATTGAAACTAGTGAGCCAATGTGTAAATCCCATGTCAATGATGCAGAGCACGTGCATGTAATTTATTGTTGTTCCTGTGCCACGTACTCGTACAGCAAGTCGTTGATTGGCCATCAAAATTCACAGCAGAACATTTGATGGTCTGTCGGAGGCACCACGCTTGCATTTTTTTGCCCAGAGCAGACTGCAAATTTTTTTCCAATGACATCAACGTGCATCCTAAACTCTTTGAGGGTCAAAGACATAAATATATGACACAGCAAACAAGACCCAAAGGGTCGATGCCGCATATTTACGATGCTGTCTGTATGTTTGAAAAACGTGGTAAATTTTTAACTCTCTGTTGCCCAGCAAGTGCTGCCACCCTGTGTGGTTACAACAACATTTTCTTTTTTTTGCTCTGGAGTCTCTTGATTTTAATCCCATGGCCTGTTTATTCCAGTGCGTCAGAGACCACTCACGTATACACGAGGTGGTTAGTTTTGGTTTCATCTCGTGGGCCCTTCCTATTTGTCGCACTAGCAAAAACGGATGTTTATCTGGTTTCTAATCGCTCAAAGGGTCACCACTAGGTGCTCGCTTGTTTATTGTTTATGGGCGTGCAATTACATCTGTTCACAGGTGGGCACTGGTACTACAAACAAACAATGCTGCCATGCCTGCGTTTCTTTTTTTGAGACTCACGAAAACTGATTGCCCCTCGTTGGCGATGGGACAAAGGATCAATGTAAGTTTATGACTCGTTTGGTTTTTCCGATGGGCGCACAATCATAGTTTTTTTCGTGTACTCGCATACACCGTGTGATTACACTAGGGATGTGAGCGCCGGGTGCTCTTCTGCAAGCGAGTTGAGTGGCAATTCCTGTGATGTGGACTACTGCCTAAGTGCTAAAACAGAATATATATCTACTTTAGTGTATCAACTTTCTTATTCGTATTTGAAGCATTTATGTAAGCCAATCTGTGTACATGAATAAATAATGCATGTTTACTCATGGAAAATATTTTTTTATATAGTTCACTTAAGATTTTAAATCTGCAATAAAGAAAATCGACCCTGAGAGGTCTCACTGGGTTTGACTGCATATTGACACATGTACTTGTATGGGACTTAATGGCATTAGTGCACCAGATTAGAACACCTAAATGTGCCGTTCCTGTTTCTTATTGAGGACGACAAAGAACACATTTATATGAACCTCTCTGCTGAATTTTTTGCACTTCTGGGGTTTGTGTTCAAACTGTCCTGTGTGAATGACAGTGCATGAAAGATGACAAAAAAGAAATTGGGCACCCTAGATGAGCAAATGATGTTGAACAAGAGACAGCTTATGAGAGCAAGCAGAGAGACAAGTGTGGCTGAAGAAATGCAAGCCACCTTTCTTCAAGAAAGTGAAGAACAAGAAGCTATGCCACTACTAAAATGCAACTTAGTATTGAACAGGCAAACTGCCTTCGGCACGCTCAGCATGGTAGAAGGCAACTATAGTCAAATCTCATTACTACGAACCCCACATTAACAAATTTCTCAAATTTACGAATATTTTAGGAATCCCCACTAGATTGCCTATATTTTCAATGTAAAAATATTTCAGAACTATTAATTTCAATACAGCGCATATTTCAGAATAACCCACGTAATTTATTTTCCCCTTTATAACCGAGGAACATCAGTATTACGAATTCGGCTAAAAGTAACAGCACTGCAACTCTCGCGCGAAACAAAAACTGCGAGTGCAGTAGCTATCATCATAACCATGACGAGTGCCAACTGCTTCACCACAAACTTCATCACAAGCTTCGCCACAAACCGTACGTAAGAACCGTACGACTACCGCGCCAACAAGCGAGCCTGAATGACCAGAGAACTCTTTTCTGAGTGACTCATCAAACTCTACGACCAAATAAGGAGGGATGACTGAGAATTCTACTGGTTGTCGACAACTCCTCTGCTCACATTGTGAATGTTCGGTTGATGCACGTTCGCATGGAGTTTCTGCCGCCAAACAGCACGTCCTTGCTGCAGCTCCTAGACCAGGGCATTATAAAGAGTGTGAAGGCAGAATTTCATAAGCGCCTTGTGCAGCGGTTGATTGTAAACCTCCGCCTAAAGAAGCCGACTGCAATAAATATTCGTCAGGCAGCGGAAATGCTCACGAGAACTTGGTGGAACTTGAAGGCGTCCACCATTAGCAACTGCTGGCAAAAAGCAGGGCTTGTAAAAGTGCCTGTGCAGCTTGAAGGTGACCTGGAGGTGACTGACAGCAACCCAGGAGACATGTGGACCAAGGTTGTGAAACTGCTGCTCGCCGTCTCTTCCTTCGATGACTACGTGGAGAGTGACAGCGCAGCACTAATGGCGGCAGACCTGACAACCGAGGAGATTGTTAACTGCATTTGCGACGTCTCCAGTGACGATGACGACCTGAAGGAAGACAACTGTGGGTCACCGAACACAGAAGATGAGATCGTGTCGAACATTAATGTTTTAGTGCGCATGAACAAAGTCCGCACTTTCATCGTTTGATGCAATGACGTACCCGATGAGGTATTGCGCAAAGTGGAAGATGTAGACGCATTCCTAATCGGTCATGCGTGCTGCACGCGCCAGAAGAAAATCACTGATTTCTTCAAATAAAGCAGCTTTGAAGTCAGTGAAACATTTTTATTTGAGAGTATGCTTGTCTGCACACGCGCCAAAGTTCGTAATTTTCATTCCTAGGTTTATAGGTTCATTCCAAGGTCTCATTCCTAGGTTTACCACTGGCTTATAACTCGAAGTTCTTCATTACAACAATATTTCGAGATAAGGAACCATTTTCGGCAGTCCAGTGCGATTCATTAGATCAAGATTTGACTGTACAACTTTCTAGACAGATCATAGCACAAGGAGTGTGGATCCATTCACTGAGCAAACAGAAGATGAAAGAGAAGCATTAAGAGTGCATGCTGCAGATGGTACGTGCAACCTAAACATAGACATAGGTGACAGAAAAGCAAATTGACATAAACATGCAGAATAGAGACGACCTTGACTTATTCATAAAACAAAACACCAGGAGAAGTGAACACAGAATGTGTGAAGAGAGAACAGAATTTGTTAGCTTTGGCAGTGGAGACTTCATTAAACGAGTCAATCTTGAAGTATGCCACTTTAATTATACAAGGCACCAAGTTCAATGCACCTAGTTACAATGTACCCTTTGCAAACACAATCTGAAAGCTGAGCACCCTTGACCTGTAGTGCTAGCTTATATCATGTCAGTAGCACTCACCCGATTTCTGTGGGATGCTTTCTTGACATGGTGTTGTAGGTGCATCGGGATGCCTGCAAAGGATTTCTCATTAATTTGAACCAATTGTTTCTCATGCCATGAAGCTGTGAAATATCAAATGCTGGGTGCACTCACCAAAACGTCACCAGGTTTGACAGGCACTGTCTTGTTCAGAGGATAAAATGCCTGAGGAGGTGGAAGGAACACAAGAATAAAAGAAAAAGCTCTCACATCATTTTTTTTTAATGCTGCTTGCATCGAAAATGGAATACCAACTTGCACAGTAAACCATCTTTCAAAAGAGAAGGAGCAGTCATGCCAAATTTAGTGTTTGTGTGCATTCTTCTATTTTTTCTGTCTTGTATGTATCAAATGAGAAGAAAAGGGGTTAACCGAGGGGGCCGATTTTTATTAGTCATATCATAAGAAGCCAACAAACACTGACACCATGGACAACATAGGGGAAATTACTTGTGTTTAATAAATGAAATAAAGAAACTATATATTAATGGAAATGAAAATGGATGAAAAACCAACTTGCTGCAGGTGGGGAACGATCGAATGCAAAGGTTGTGGGATCGTTCCCCACCTGCGACAAGTTGTTTTTTCAACCACTTTCATTTCCATTAATTTATCGTTTCTTTATTTGCTTTATTAAACACAAGTAATTTCCCCTTTGTTGTCCTTGGTGTCAATGTTTGTTGGTTTCTTATTGTAGGCATCAAGCAATTTTAACTCTTTAATAGTTATTAACAAGATTTTGTGCATAATGCCAGTGAATCAAAATTTTATGCAATGTCATATAATACTTTTCTGTCTGTTCTCAACTGCAGTAGTACTGGTTACTAGTAACAAAAATCAGGCACTTTTCTCAGTGTCAATAAAAAATTCGGCAGTTTCGTCCTAAAGGTAAAGCATTGACAGCAATAGCAAGATTTAGAGATGCACACGAACTCCTCGGACTGCGTTTTGTCTATATGTCCGAGTGACATGTTGGTGCGATGCAGCACACAAGGCTTCTGGGCAGAAGGGACAGTGCCCCAGCGGCTGCCAGACGTCTCCTATGATGCTGTGAATGCGTGTCGAGCGTTCGTGTAATAGCTATTACAATAAAATGATCTGTTGCAGCACATTAAAAGCCCTTATCTGTCGGATGTAATTTTACAAGCCAAAGCTTTTCCTACTTTGCTTGTGGGAAGTTAAGCCTGTGCATCGGCACATTTCAGGGCTTGCAGCAGAGATCTGATGCTCATGCATTTTACCTGGTGATGTATATTTACCTGGCAAAAAAACACCACATCTATCACAGTGGTTGCACTGCGAATAAAAACAGATGTTTTTCATTTCCTTTTGCAGTAAACAACTGTTTGCTACAGTTGGTGATCATCCTATGTATATTCTGTTAGTGCCTTGAAACCCATCGCCTCTCATGTCTCATCTCGCTACTCGCTAAGGCCTTGCAAACTTTACTAAAGGTAAAGAAGAAGTGAGGTAAAGCCCTCGCTTTTCGCAGCACTGCGCCATGGTGCACAAGGCAGTCAAAGACTGGCAATAAGGTGAAAGTAAGTTAAGCAATAGTGACAGCTGCTTGTTCTCTATGATGCATAGCTTCTGAAAGCTTTGTTGTTCCCTTTACCTGCGGCTGGTGTGGATCACCCTTGGCCAGCAAGCTCCATTGGCCATTGTGCAGCAGATAGGCAGTCACGGCACGCCCCAGGGAGTGT
This sequence comes from Dermacentor andersoni, assembly GCF_023375885.2. Lineage (NCBI taxonomy): Eukaryota > Metazoa > Arthropoda > Arachnida > Ixodida > Ixodidae > Dermacentor > Dermacentor andersoni. The sequence goes on along the minus strand of NC_092815.1, from coordinate 63,865,691 downwards.
GTGTGCACCCGGTAGGCGAAGACAAAGATCGTCTCCTCTCGGCTTGCCACGCAATTAACGTCCACGGGAAAGTCTGCAGGGCAAATGACCAACCCAAATACAGCGTTACGGCTAAAGCAAAATGACAAGAGTAATTGATGTCACCTGACAGACTGCCAGGCAATGTTTATGGAGTAAAAGAAAGACTTTTTCCCAAAAATTTTTATTGGTGTCAATGAATGTCAAATGTCCTAGGATATGGACCTACTGAACCACAAACTGGAATATAGACTAGCTCACATTTTAGATTTCACATGAAAAGACATGATAATGCCATCACAAGAATAAAACGGGTGAGCAAAAAATTGAGCAACTTACTTGTGTGACCAGGTGGGATGGTCCTGTCCTTAGCATAAAATACGTGGATCCCAGCCAGGTATCTTTGCCTATAAAATAAATTTTCATGCCAAGAGTTAAATTATTCAGGCCGGTAAAACTTGGCTCGCCATCCAAGTGCTTAAGAGGGAGCTGTAAGGCTCCACCACGTTTGTGTCATTCAAGCGATGGCAACAAGTGGCAGTAACAAGCAACAAGCTTGGTCGTTACGGGGTGCAATTTGTTGCCATTGCTTGTCGCATCTACCATTTTCAGCCACTCGAAATGTTGCTCAGAAGTCCGTGCAGCGGCTTCTGCTGGTTACATACTGTGGTTCCATAACAACGTGGCAGCACCATTCATCCGAATCGCCCCTGCTACTTGCTCCCTGTTGCGACAGCAAGAAATAAGCAGCAAGCTCTCGTTCAGTCTCATCTCACAGTGAGGATAAACTATTCGTGAAATTCTGCCACGACTGTTGTGATCAGCTGTTTGTTTTGATTCTGTTAGGCCTACAATGGCACCAAGCCCTGAAACCGTTTTGATTTCTACCAGAAGGTGCCACAGCATATAATGCTGTCGATGTGTAACGCCTGCTTACTGTGCTTAAGTGTGGTGTTAAATGTACATATATATTACACTTCAGTTGAAAGATTGACCTCATGACTTTCTTTCACAGTGTCACATCCACGTGGTTGCTCCACACCGTGACAGTATGATGCTTGAATATATTGTGAACATGTGGTGTTACTCTTTAGTTGCTACTTTTCCTATTCAAATAGTGAAGTGAAGTGCAGGAACGCTCTCCTCTGGCAACCACACAATGAATTTTAATAAATATCTTGCATTTTAAAAGGCAAGGCCATATTCTGATGACTGATGTGGGTGACTTTTCTTTACGAAGTCCTTAAATGTACAAGAGCAATGAAAATCCCCCCAAAAGCAAAAGCTGCACATTAAGTTCATTACTTAATTACTCCACAACAGAAACACACTGCGATATATAGTGGGCTAATGCAACTGTTCATATTTAACAAAGAAGATTTTTTGTAGGCATTACAACTACAGCAGATCAACATCATGCCACAATTAAAACAAGAATGAAATAAACACACAATATATTGCATGACACTCACGGCTGCAAGTCAATTTGCAGTTCCAGGCCTGTAGTGTCAGATTCCCCATCTGCAAAAAGTATGCAAAATTCTGAGAGACTGATCACTGTATTCCTGCATCTATGTACACGTAGGACAAAAGAAAGGAAAGGAAGAAAAGATCAAGCAAAATAAAATCTATACTTGGGCAATATGATCATAAGATGTTTTCTTTATTCTTGCCGCCAATGTCTGCATTCTGACAGAGACAGAATGCACAAATTCTCATGCACTTCCAAGTAAGTGCTTGTTAAGGAACCCTATCTGGTCAAAATCAATCTGCAGCCCTCTAACATGGTACTTTTCACAGCTCCTTTGTTGCTCTAGGACGTCAAACCAGATCAACCAATCAACTATAATTAAAAATAACCAAAACACTCAGTTGTACTAGGCCTATATACAAACATCTTGAATCACTGAGAAAAGGCCACAATGTCAGGCCTACAGCTGAGTGCGAGAGCACAATATTTCTCTAACCAAAAGCTTAAGTCCAATTCCTCCACATCTTAATAATCCATGTGAAAATAAATAGCTGAAGGATCAAAATGAAGTGAAAACAAAAATCCATGGATAATAGTAATTGCGAGCACAGGCTGCTAACAGTTTGAGCTCACCTGGCATTGGGCTGTCATAATGCACTTGAAGGACCAAGTATCTGACAGGTGTTAGATGGCCAACTTGAAATCCCACACCTGGGAGGAGAAAAAAGAAAAAGCCATGCCAGGAAAAGACAAGTATCTGCAACATTTATTATAGCTCAAGCCTTTGTTTTTGTAGAAACTCATCAGGAACTAATGAGCCCTGCAAGAACACAAATTAGGGAATGTAGAAATGGCAAGTTCTAGAAAGCAGTCACACTTTATGTCTTGTCTGCATAACACCAGAGAGGTTAGAAAACAATCCTAGCACAAAATATAAAGAAGAACAGAATAAATGGTGCGATTGTGTTTCCTTTTTAATATCAATCATTACTGTTAATGTAAGTACCAAATGAGAATACGTACTGGTTTGCACTGTTAGCTGTGAATACATTTCTGCCCACTCTAAGAGCAACGGCAATACCTTTTCATTTAGGCTGTCATGTTCTCAACAAGCAATATAAAAAAACAACTGTAAAATTATTATTACCTTTTGCAATTTGTGCTTGATAGCCTAAATTCTTATTTATCGTTGACAAGCACTGTTAGTTGCTCAATAATTTGGTTGGATATGGCATAAGGCACAAGCCATCCCTTTGATTGTGTTGCCATGTTTGTGATGCAAAGCCTTCGGAGCAGTTTAGGGCAGCCACTATATTCAGAGACTGGAGTGCCCAACACAGACTAAAAACTCTGTTTGCGGCTCCATAAGTGTGGTAGTGCCACCACTCCTTCTGCAAAGTCCGTATCTTAAAGCCATAAAATACCAGTAGACGAATGATAACACTTGCCTTCTGGCAGCTGTGTGCTGGCTGCATTGCGGGCCCAGCCATAGAGAACAGTCAGGTTGTCGCAAACCGCATTGCGATCGCAGTTCCTTCACACAGAAAGCGAAAGGTAAAGCAGACATTTTTTTATCAAGCGAACCACACATGGTAGAAGACAACTGAAAAGTTTTCTATGACAATACTGTTCACGCTTCCCTGCATTTTGATCTTTCACAACCATTTCATTCATTCGTTAGCAACACAGTGCATTTTGTTGTTTTAACAAGGTAAAAGCTGCTGCTGGCTGGTTCCATCTTACAGGAGAATAACATTCACAAGTCCATTAACAAAGACTGAAAGGAAGGTGACATAACATGGTTATAGATGAGTGAGAATCCATCCTCGCTGTTGCAAGCACAGCTTTATACAGCGGAGATAAATGTGACACAGAACGTCTGACTTGCATTCAAGTACACCAATTGTCCTTGTTTTTGTGCTGAAATCAAGAAAGGAGCAAATTCTGTAACAGGAGGAAAGCAATGCAACCGGCAACAGTGAGTGAATTGAATTCTGGGGTCTTACATGCCAAAACCATTATTTGATAAAAAGGGACGCCGTTGTGGGGGGACTACGGATTAATTTTGACGAGAGGATCTTTAACGTGCCTCCAAGGCACGCGACATTGGTGTTTTTGCAATTTGCAATTAGCATTTTGATTGCAATTTTGCAATCAAAATGTGGCCGCCACGGTAGGGTGGCTAGAAGGGGAGGTGTGAATACCGGCGGCGCAAACGTGACCCCACAGTGCACCGATGCCGCGAGGCGGCGCTGTTGACCAAAGCGGGGTAAGCACGCAGCCGAAATGAGCGCCTCGCCAGCTTCGCGTCGGCTGCATCTCTACCAGCAAAGTGAAAGTGAGCCCGTTTCGGGTATCGCGCGCTTTCTGCGAGCGTAAAAGAATGCATCTTTATCATGAAAACAATGTTATGTCAGCCTAAATCATTACTCCTGTGAAATTTTACGGGCCCAGTTCGCACTGTATAGAGATTAAAACGCGTTTTGTCTGTGCGCATTTCGTGAGCTGGCTTTGGGTGTTAAGAGCTAGTGGGGGCTTCGAAATAATTTCGACCACTTCGGGTTCTTTAACGCGCACTGACATCATACGGCACACGTGCGCCTTGCATATCACCTCCCTGAAAATGCGATCTCGTCCTCGAGATCAGCAGTCAATCACCCTATTTATTTATTTATTTATTTAAAATACTTTCAGGGCCCAAAGGCACTACAGAAAGGAGTGGGGAAGAAATGGCAAGGCGTGCAGCAAACAAACAAACAGAAGTATTACAAGGCGTCTTGTAAAGCGATCTTGAACTGGTGGTCATCAGCAATGCTGGCGATTGTGGAGGGAAGGTGGTTCCATGCGACACTTGTTCTAGGAACAAAAGAGTCATTACACAATTTTGTGCGACAAGAAGGTAGCCCCACCTTGAAGCGATGATCGGTCCTTGAAGATATGTAATGAGGTGGTTGGAACAAAACGTCCTTCATCTCGTTGTTATAATAATAGATTTTATGAAAAAGGCTAAGGCGAGAGGACTTTCGACGCAACGAAAGGTCAGGCAAGTTTAGGGTTTTCTTCATAGATGTGACACTGGAATGACGTGAATAATTCGACAAGATGAAACGTGCGCCGCGATTCTGAATGGCTTCAAGAGTTTGAATGAGTGTAGTCTGAGTAGGATCCCATATGGCCCATGCGTACTCTAATTTAGAACGTACCAAGGTTTTGCAAAGTGTTAACTTCAGGGACGATGGGGCATCAAAAAAGTTTCGACGCAGATAACCAAGCATGCGATTGGCGTTGTTAGTTACAAATTCTACATGCGTATTCCACGATAGATTAGAAGAAATGTGAACACCAAGGTATTTATAGCTGTCAACAGATGGTAATGGAATATTATTGAGGCGGTAAGTACGCGGACAGTGATTAGTGCTGTGGCGAGAAACCTGCATACTTTTACATTTAGTTGTATTAAGTGTCATGAGCCATTGACTGCACCATTCAAATACCCTATCTAGATCACGTTGCAGATTGAGATAATCGTCATGGTTAGTAATTTTCTGGTAAACCACGCAGTCATCTGCAAACAGTCGGACAGTTGAGGAAGAAAGGCAAGTAGGAAGATCATTAATATAAATCAAGAAGAGCAGAGGGCCCAAAACTGACCCTTGCGGGACACCAGATGTTACGGCAGAATTACGTGAAGAGAAGTCGTTAGCCGTCACATACTGACTACGGTTAGAGAGAAATTCCTTAATCCATGCAAGTACATTGGGGTCTATGTTAAGTTGATTAAGCTTGAAGATAAGTAGATCGTGTGAAACGGAGTCAAATGCTTTAGCAAAATCTAAATATATGCAATCAGTATCAAAGTCATGATCCGCGTTAATGAACAAGTCGTTAGTAAAACATAACAATTGCGTTTCACACGAAACTACCTTACGGAATCCATGCTGATAAATGCTGAAGAAGGAATTGGACTCCAGGAATTCAATGAGGTGCGAGTATATTATATGCTCTAGAATTTTTACTGGAATGGATGTTAATGATATGGGGCGGTAATTATTGGGGGAATGTACATCACCAGATTTATGCACAGGGACCACCTTCCCTATCTTCCAATCAGAGGGCAGTGTAGACATCTGTAATGACTGTTGAAAAAGCTTTGACAATATCAGTGCAGAATAAACTTGTGTACACTTCAGCATTTTTGATGAAATACAATCTGGACCGGCCGACGAAGACACTTTTAAGTTGACAATCAGCCTTTCGACACCAACTGCATCAATAGCGATATAATCCATTGGGAAGAAGTTGGTTCTTGGTATATGCGGAAATACTGTGGGAGTGCTCTTATGAAAATGAGTAGCAAACACATTGTTCAGAACATTGCAGCATTCGCTTTGAATTACTGGGACATCAGATTGGATTAACTGAATGTGTGTCGTTTTAGTACCGTTAATAATGCTCCAAAACTTACGGGGATTAGAACGAAGTAGCAAAGGAAGAGTTTTATCAAAGAATTCCTTCTTGGCTTTTGAGAGCGCAGTACAGAATTCTCTGTTAAATTTTTGATAGCAAGACCAGTGGTCTATTCTGGCTGTGAATTTTGCGCGTCGAAATATCCGCTTCTTTTTGTTGCGCATGCGCTTTAACATGTTATTGAACCATGGTGAGCGAGTACATGATGAAACTTTCCTTTTAGGTACAAAACGATCAATAAGAGACAAGAGTTTGTTTTTATAAAGCAACCAGTTATCCTCAACCGATCGCTGCTCAAAACCGGCGAAAAACCGATCAGCAAGGACCTGAAATTCCCCATTCATTCCAGTTACGTCTGCTTTGCCGTAGTCTTGGATGACCCTAGTTTTTTTCTTCTTAGAAATCTTTGCCCGTAGAGTGAAGTGAATTATCGAGTGATCGCTAATTCCCGGTGAATGAGTTAAGGCGGTAGCTAGGTCGGGTGTAGTGGTAAGTATTAAGTCTAGAATATTAGCGGAAGTGGAAGTTATGCGAGTGGGAAAGTGAACGAGCTGAGTTAAGTTGAAGTCGTGACAAAAAGTTAAACATTCTTTGCTTTCAGCTGAGTTGTGTTTTAAGGAAACCGAGTCTCGTTCCCATCTGATGTCAGGAAAATTGAAGTCGCTAAGTAAGAAGAGGGGCGATTTTGGGTATCGGACGAACAGCTGATTGACAACATCGTGCAGTTCATTACAGAACGATAATGATGCAGTTGGTGGCCGATAACAGACACAAAAAATTATTTCGCGAGAATCAATGAGCACGCGCGCACACACAAGCTCAAGCGAGGATACAATTGGAATAACATGGGAAGCAAGACTATCGGTAACCGCCAGCAGAACACCACCACCAGACCGGTAATCACGATCACATCGGTAAAATTTGTAGCACTTTTCACAGTCCAAAATTTCTTCATTTTTAACTTTTGCAGAAAGCCAAGTCTCCGTTAGACCAACAATGTCAGCAGAGCAGGAATCAATAGCGGAAGACAATTCCACGCGTTTATTCAGAATACTCCGTATATTGGAAAGAAAAATAGAGGCGTCTTTTGCGCAGGATCTGGGCGGGCATAGCTATGATGCACTGGAAGTGCCAGCACGTGCAGTTACAGTACCAGCGCTATCTTGCGTATCCACTGATCGTATCCACTGATTTCGCGTACGCTGTTACTTACTGAGCAGTACACGTACGTTTTTTTGTCCATGATTAGTTTATTCATGCGAAGAGAGTACGTCTTCCCGGCTACCTTTGCAAATTCTGTTAGTTTCCTGCTTGAGTATGCGTACCGTAAGACCTGTAAGACCCTATGCGTGCCGTAAGACCTGTAAACTGCAGACATTACCTGATAAAGTCTGGACGTATTTACAAACCACTTTTTGTCTGCGCTTGCAGACCTGTAGCATGTCATTTTGATTCTCATATAAGAAATTTACTATGATTGCAGACAGTGAAGCAACAGATCTGGTCATGAAATCGTTTATTAACAAGTGAGCAAAAAATATACAACACGCAATGTTTCAGTGTTTTCCGTTTCTTCTCACTGCTCTGCTGATTGACACCTTTAAGCAAAAAGTGAATCCTTGTGAGGCAATAAAAACGTATAACTGAGGCTGTCAGGGTAGCAGAATGGTCTAGGCAACCAATCTTTAACATTTAACCAATTGACTGCAAAATCTCGGCCACAGCTTTGGCATGCTAGCGTGTTACACTGAATTAAAAATTATGGGGTTCTACGTGCCAAAACCACTTTCTGATTATGAGGCACGCCGTAGTGGAGGGCTCCGGAAATTTTGACCACCTGGGGTTCTTTAACGTGCACCTAGATCTAAGTACACGAGTGTTTTCATATTTCGCCCCCATCGAAATGCAGCCGCCGTGGCCGGGATTCGATCCCACGACCTCATGCTCAGCAGCCAAACACCATAGCCACTGAGCAACCACGGCGGGTGTTACACTGAATAAACGAGTGAGTTTGTTTTCAAGGGCATTGTCCAGCTTATAGAACGATTCTGACGGATATAAAAGGCCCTCAAGGTCCCACTCTTTGGATGCCTCTGGTGGAAGCTCTCTGGGGATATTGCCTTTATGGTGTTTTGCAGTCTTCACAATGTGTGGGCAAAACACGTCTTCTCGCCACATAACCTGCAATGTAATAAACTAGCCGTGCGTCGCTGCGGTGCTCAACATAACTTTAGTGGTCTACAGCATCTCGCCCTCGAATGACGGAATATCGGGAGGAACACTCCAAAACAGGCGACGAGACCAAGTGACAGCGGAGGGCGCAGGCCAGCGCGGGAGTACCACGCCGCGAGCAGCAGCGCCACGTTCCCCCTGGTGGCATCGGTGCGCAAGGGGGTCACGCGCGCCCGAAAGAAAGAGCCGCCGGTATTCACACCTCCCCTTCTAGCCACCCTAACCACGGCCGGGATTTGATCACGTGACCTCGTGCTTAGCAGCACAACACCATAGGTGCTAAGACACCGTGGCGGGTAATAATGAGTGATGTCCAAGTCCGCACTGTTACAGTAATTGTTGCTTGAGTACAAATTATGTTTGCTTTTGTATTTGACTACCCTGTAATTGCCTTTGTAAATAAATCCAGCATAGTTGCTATTACAAGGGGAGAAGGAAAGCCTCAGAGCCAACGAAACTGAAGATGCCATCTCAGGACCATTTTAAGTCTTTTAGGGTACAATTAGATGCAGATAAGACAAGTAATAAGTGACAGAGGTGCTGACCAGGAGCCTGGGTGAAGGTGATCCTTCCTGAAGACGTTCCCGCAGCCGATAAGCAGCATGTGACTCGCTGTGCTGTGATTTGGCTTCGGCTTAAAGCTCACTGCAATACAAGTGCCGAGATGCCAACAGTTTGTGGAATAGAGCTTGAGATGGTGCAAGTCAGATAAACATATGCAAAAACGCTTGTCATCATCTTACCTATGTAGGCTTCTTCATAACTTAAATTATATGCTGTACAATAGTAATCATCCGGCTGCAAAAAAAAGAAGAAATGAAAGGTTGTTTCCAGTCACAAATGCAATTGAGATGGAAAATACAAACAATGAGAAGTTGTTGCCGCATGTACACAATAATTGCAAACAAGCAGATGACCCAGTTAAAAGATTGTCAATCCTTTACATGAAAGGAGAAAGTAAGATATCCACAATCTGATTGCGAGATAAAATAAAACAAAAACAACCACAGCATCTTTAGTATTTTGTGGTTGTAGATTTGAAAACAGAAAGAACCAGTTTAATATGTTGCATTAGCTAGTAAATCCTTCAAATAAATGAAATGTGAAAAGATTCGGAATACTAATTATGTGGTGTGGAATACATGAGGAATACACACATAAATGCATGCCATTGATGCTAGCACCAACATAGTAAAAGACTCGAGGACATCAAGACACCGTTAGTTCTGTACTGAATCACATAAGGTGTCAATGCATACTTATTAAGCTACGCAGGGCACTAAGGCTATGAGACCAATTACTGTGTTTTTTTTAATATGTCTGACACATGAACATTAAGAAACCCTCAGTGGTAATCGAAAGTTCATTGCAAAACTATCTAAACTAGTTTTTGCTGGAGATGGCATAAAAAATTATTCAAACATGGCTTTTTGACATTTACGTTCCCTCTATCATGTTAATTATAGACTAGAAACACTGGGAGTGAATGCAACAGTTGTCCTGCACTGTAAAGTTAGTGAGTGTTACAACAGTCCCAGGCACACTGCCTAATAAAGTGCTGTGGTGAGCAAGACATCAGTGCTAAGTTGCACAGATTACAGAGGCCATGCCTATTATTGAATCGGTTACATACAATTCCTTTAGATATGAAGGTACGTCTAAATGAATATCATTTGCAATGAAAAAAAAAAACAACAGATATATTTAATGCCAAAAGCCAAGTGAGACATTTGACTACAACTAAGAGATTTACAATGGTCTGAACAAGTGATGCCTATACGTGTGGTGCACCACCTATAGAGGTGCCAGTGCTGGCCTCTTAGCAGACACTTTCGAAAGTACACACGAGAGCAGTAGCAGACGACAACTCTTTCGAGCAACACTAGCTGAAGTTTGAGGCTGTGATTTATATGTTTGAGTGTCAGACTATTTCTTCTATGGCGACAGCTGTAATAAAGGCGCAGGCCTCTATGATGAGAGCGGACATCTACATACTGTTACCAGAGTTTGGGACAACCCAGTTCCCATACATGCCAGGTGCGTCCCGATCACAAGAGTTATGAAGCCCACTTATACGAAGTGGAGCTCACGTTAAAGGGCCCCTCACCAGGCCCCATAGCAAATTTTGGTTATGCGCTGAAAGTTGTTACGTGTCCTCTAGGGAACACTTATCGGCAAAAATGTTTCAAATCAGCTCATTAATAGCCGAGATAGAAATTTCAGTGCCGCGAACCCATGATTTCAGGAGGCAAGCTCCACTGCATAGCGAGACGCTCTTTCCACTTGCCCCATCTAGCCTCCGCAAGCGAAATTCCTTCCCTGTGTTCTCTCATACAGGACCTCGAGGATCACGTGACGGACACGTCACGGGCCCAGCCTTCATTTTTTTTTCTCCTCGCTTTTTTTTTTCGGCGCTGCGCACTGTGCACAAGGACACATGACTAGCGGTATAATTCAGTGCTACACGAATACTGAGGCAGACCAAGAGCATCGCTGAGCATGATCACAAGCTGGAACACGATAGAAAATGGCATAGTTTAGGTACCTGTGCACGTGACTGCACGACCGTGCGAACAAGCAGACGAAGTGAAAGTACATCTTTCTTGCTTTGATGTGAAGTAAAACAAAAAAACATGCAGACATTGCGTTTGTGTGTTGTATTATTTCTCTGAACTTCAATTCGTCAATTCAAGCAACAGATCATACAAAGAACAGATGGTGCCTTGAATAATTCTCGAAGTCACATGTCACCACGAGCGACGGCACACTACGGACCCGAGTAAACAGGCTCAGGGACGCGAGTACGTCACCATCCGGCTTGGAGTGCAGCGGACACGAGGAGAAGGGAAAACGGCGTTCGGATTGAAATTTCAGACCTTTCTGCAGCGCATAGCGATGTGATTCTTTGCAAACACAATCGTTGTTGCGCATTGTATGCTCTGCGCTTGTCAGCTCAAAATGGCCAGACCTGATGAGGGGCCCTTTAAGTAGCAACTTGGTTTTTAATAAAGAGAAAATAAGACATCCACCCATTCGTAGCAATTGCTACAGCAGTTGAAGAAAAACGCAGTTGAAGAAAAATTCGTCTTGGTCTGGGACCAGGATGAATTTTTCTTCAACTGTGAGGCTTTTCTTTTAAGGAACCCGTATGGGTTTCCTTTGTAGCAATTGCTACGAACGGGTGCATGTCTGATTTTCTCTTTATTAATTACTTCTCTCCATCTTGTGGGTTTCCGCAGAACAATTATGTCAACTTGGTTTTGTTGACTAATGTGATGTCTCGATCGTATATTTTAATATTCTACCCTTGCTGTAATACTCTTTCTGTACCTCAATAACAGGCACCCATTATTGGTGCAGACTTATACCTCAAACGACTCTACATGGCGCGATGCCTGCACACATTGTATTGATATTTCTGCTGATGAATACATGTGCTGTCGCCAAATAAGTGCCATCAAAGTTACCTCAAGAAGAGTAATTGCAAATTTGTTAATAGAAATGCGTACACTAGCCAATGAAGTCACGGAAAGTACAGGTGAATAAAAGTGCAAGTTAGCGCCTTATCCACTGCATACGTTGACAAACTGCCCTTCCCGATGCAGTTCTCACAATTTGAAGTTCCCTTAGTGACCTGCTTGGAAATATACAAAGCTAAAGTATTACCAACTTTTCAGTATTTGTTTTTTAGAATGGTACTGAAGAGAGATGCCACACAATATATATAAAGGCGGAGCAGTGGCGGTCAACATAGATAGGCGCTGGCAGCAAGGCTGGATTCAGTCCTCTGCGGCGTAGGCATTACACTTCAATAATGCAACAGATAATAAAGAATAGCTCAGTTGAGTACAAAATACACACACGAAAAGGACTACGCTGCGAAATAAACCAAGTATTCTGCATGCTAAGTCTGCTCAGACAACATGAAGGTGTAAAGACATCCCAAACGTGATGCAAACTTTTCAGCGAAAGTAAAACAACAATCCTTGCCCCAAGCTAAGTCTTTTCTAACACCTTTCCCAAGAAACCACAATATCGAAGATGTTCTTGGGTGAAAAGACTAAAGCTGTTGAAGAAGCACTTGCCTGTAGTCATTCCAATAAAGCACAGCATGATTCAAGCCCCTGACAAATGAGGTGAGGTGAAAACCTTGCACTCAAATATATCAACAGTTCTGCATGAAGCAACTAGCAACAGTTCAACATGCACGAAGCCATGCATAAAATAGATCCAGAAACATAAATTATGTGACAGCTGGTGTGATGATTTAGCAGGCTGCATAAAACCAACAAAATCAGTCCTTGCAAGCCTCATTAACACACAACACGATAATGCACTTGTGCAGTCATGCACCCTAGGTGGCGCAACAAGGTGAAAAAGTGGCAAACAGTAGAAGCAGCAAGCCGCATTCTGAACCCAAGTAAAATGCCTTTAACCCACATGCTGCACTGTGGACAAACTGAACAAAACATGGGTAGGCCATGATTAACTTCGATGCTTAGCCGTGCAAACATGATCAAGTGCGACAAACACAGAGATGGCAAAAGAAAGCATAAGAACAAGAAATTTCCCGCCAAATGGCTTGCTGCCGCTCGTGCAACGTCGCAATGAATAATTAGAACCATGTCACCGCCAAGTTTTTGTAGGTATTTGAGCACCCACCACGCAACAAATCTTTGACATACCCTGAAGCTTTGGCCACCCCACACATGTGAAAGGTGTTGCTTATTTTGCTCTGAGAATGTGAATCGAACAGAGAAGCACGAGCAATAGCGCAGAAAACTACGGCAGATGGCTACCTTCTTTCCCGACTGCACTTCGCAAGGCCGCCACCAGCGGCATGTCTGTCTGAGTGCACTACGTGGATAGACCCTTTTTACATTTACATACACACGTCCCAAAGACTTGCAGCTTCGCTCTTGCTATATTTAGCAGGTAAGGAAGCAAATACAAGTTGCAACAGCCTACAAATATATACTTATTTTTCACTGGCAAACCGTGGCATTAAAAAACATGTAACTTCGAGTTTTCTGGTGTCATGAACACACAGCTGCCACAGTGTGGATCAACAAGTCCATAGAAATTTATTACAGCGACCACTGGCAATTGCTGTATTGCACAACCTTTTAAGTTGACTAGTTCTTGACCTTGGTTTTCAACCTCAAATCTTATGTAGGTCTGCATCAGAAAAAAAAGAAAAAGAAAGAAAGGAAGGAAGAAGAGAAATAGGGATACATTAATTTCAACCATTATTTTCAAAGCTATTCTTGGAAGTTGACAGTAAAGAAGGATCAAAGCAATAGCGAGAATTTTGTTGTCAGATATCCCTTTAAATGCTTGATGCTTTGGAGAACAAAAGATCTCACCTGGGTTGGCTGCACGCCAGGCATGCGCAACAAGGTCCTTAGTCTGCTCTGACGGTGTTGTGGTGGCTCGCCACGACGCCACAGACCCTCGGACGGCGGCGCAAAGAAAAGGCCTACCAGCAGCCAGTAGCCACCTAGGAAGGACCACTGGAACATGCCAAACAAGATGTTTTTAGTGCCTTCGTGTAATAACAGTAGTCTCTCATTAAGACGAACAGGCTGACAACATAGAAGCAATAATTGAGGAAGTTATCCATGAGCGCCTGGAGGCTAGTAATTAGCCGAGGACACTGCTCGGGAGCTACAAGGACCAGCTTCACAGATGATGCAGCTGATAAGGACCTGAACACTTTGGTGAATTTTTTCAACATGAGGCTATTGAAGAATGTTTGAACAGGCTAGATAAAATGTCAGCTCTGAGACAGTGCTGGACACCAAAAATTGTTTTAACAACTGAAGCAGGAGCACCTAAATAAACACTTTTTATTATGCAAATTTAATAACTGTGTCTTTTTTACACCTGCCTTTTGGCTTTAATGCTGGGTCATCATTTTGTGTGATGGATGCTTAAAAGCACCAGCAATAACAGATGTTGAGGCCCATGGATCACTTATGTTAAGATGAAGAGATTTTTTTCGGTCCCTTCAAGTTCACCTTAACAGGCGTCTACTGTAACTTAAGGCGACCTAATGAAATCATGAAAGAAGTCCATGCACCATGTTTCTAAACAATCACTTTTGCGAGGTATCCTTTTCCTGGAACTGCTGATTGAAAAATTTGTTGAATAATAATAATAATAATAATAATAATAATAATAATAATAATAATAATAATAATAATAATGTGAGCAGGCTTACTGGCTCACTTCTTAGTGGTGTTATTTTCAAGTCTGCTACCTCTCAGGTCGGTTGCCAGTGGCTGTTGGAAAGCCACCTACAGGACATTCATATGCACAAATGGAATTGTTTTGGAATACGGCATCAGGTTTCGAGCACTTCAACTGACGTCTTTGCATCCGCAGTGCTCAAGCTGTGTACAATGCCTCACGTCCTTTTTTTTAAAAAAAGAAGAAGCATTACAAAGGGAGTTTCTTTTGAGCACCAAGGCAATTTTAAATATCAGTTTACCAAGGACATGAACTATAATGCATATTAATGCTTTCAAGTCTGGCTGCAGCTGAAAGCATGGGGTGACGTAAGCCAATCCATTGTTATTTGGATGCTGTATCAACAGCTGCACAAGTAGACACTGCCTATATTTGCATTGCAGAAAAAGTACGGTTAAACTAAGCAAGTCAGTTCTTAATGCAAGATGCTTATCAACACAGCTGATCCTTCTATGCAAATTTCACGGATGAATAAAACCTCAAGTGTATGTGTAACGGAAGCAAGATTAAGTCGTTTCTCATTACAATACGAGCGGTTAAAAAGCTTGTAATACATTACACGAACGTACACACACAATTTAAAGAAAAAGTGGGGCGACCTATTTTTAAACCTCTGCGCACACTAGAGAAGCTCCGCACTTGAAATCCCGGGGAAGGAAGGACAATCACAAGTATGCCACACGGAAGACAGCGAAAACCTAAAGTCTAACCGTTCTACTAACCGCGAGATAACCACTGGCGAAAGTAACTACCACAGATGTTAACTTCAACATAAGGGAACTACCGCGGAACATGTCAGAATCGTGGTTAGCAGAGTAATCGCGATTCAACACAACGTCACACACACACAAAAAAAGCAAGGATTTTTATGCAAGTAAAGCAGGAAAACAACTGTATAAGTGACAGCTGTTCTCTCAAATTTTGGATGTCTTGTCACTAGGCAGTAAAAGCTCGAATGCGTCAACTCGCGCCTACGCACTGCAGAACGCTTCTAGAGTTGGCGCATGGAATCGGCGCGACATATCCACTACACTTCTACGCTGTTACTACTTCTTGACTAGCTGGGGATCTTTTTTTCCTTGATGAGAATGCAAACCTCACTCGAAAGAACTGCATAGCGATCAAAGAGATAGGATTCCCAATCGCTCGTCATATCTTCTCTAGCAGAGCTTCAGTAAAGCGACCGCGCGTCTTCGCATATCGCGTTGCACTTGAAGGCGACAATACATGCTGCCACAGGATGTTATCCTAAGTCCTGGTACGAGCCTGTGAGCGATCGGAACAGACGTACTATCAAAACATATTGAAGCTCTACTTACCAATCTGGCACCCATTTCCAACGTCGGAGTCCACCGCCGCTCACGCACTACCTCAGATGTTCGAGGCGAACCATATAGCAGTTTAAGACGTCCCTTAACCGCATACTTTTACGACAGGTTATCTGGTTTATGAGTTCATATCAAAGCACTGTGCGCAAATCACATCCCACGAAACAAGCATGCGGCCACTCTTGATACGATCTGCAGCCAGTAAACAAATACAACCGTATGACCGTATGGCACTGGCTCAACAAGTTACTTATCTGAACAAATTGGATTGGCTTCTGTCGGCAGTAGACAATGTTACTTTACAAAAAAATAGCAATACTAAAACAAAACAAGTTTAATTTATTTTTTACTTAGCGTAATTTACTGAGTTAACAGAAAAAAATAACAATTTATGATGGTTATTTCTAATGCCATCTTCGAAGTTTCTGGCGCCAATTTTGAATGATGCGAAGGTGCTTACGGAGACGAATACCACCGTGCACGATCTTACCTACGGTCCCATTCAAACATGCACCACGGAGTGAGCGAAAGCACACGCGTCTCGCGCCATGGAGAGTTTACAGAAGTGTTTTGTAAAATGAGGAGTGGCGAGGCATGCATACATATATATATATATATATATATATATATATATATATATATATATATATATATATATATATATATATATATATATATATATATATATATATATATATAACTGGCCACCCTGTATACGCAATGCCTCATGACCTCGAGCGTACCGGAATCTTGGAACAACGCTAACATAATCCTAATCCATAAGAAAGGAGACGCCAAAGACTTGAAAAATTATAGACCGATCAGCTTACTGTCAATTGCCTACAAACTATTTACTAAGGTAATCGCAAATAGAATCAGGAACACCTTAGACTTCTGTCAAGCAAAGGACCAGGCAGGATTCCGTAAAGGCTACTCAACAATAGACCATATTCACACTATCAATCAGGTGATAGAGAAATGTGCGGTATATAACCAACCCTTATATATAGCTTTCATTGATTACGAGAAAGCGTTTGATTCTGTCGAAACCTCCGCAGTCATGGAGGCATTACGGAATCAGGGTGTAGACGAGCCGTATGTAAATATACTGAAGGATATCTATAGCGGCTCCACAGCCACCGTAGTCCTCCATAAAGAAGCAACAAAATCCCAATAAAGAAAGGCGTCAGGCAGGGAGATACGATCTCTCCAATGCTATTCACAGCATGTTTACAGGAGGTATTCAGAGACCTGGATTGGGAAGAAGTGGGGATAAAAGTTAATGGAGAATACCTTAGTAACTTGCGATTCACTGATGATATTGCCTTGCTTAGTAACTCAGGGGACCAATTGCAATGCGTGCTCACTGACCTGGAGAGGCAAAGCAGAAGAGTGGGTCTCAAAATTAATCTGCAGAAAACTAAAGTAATGTTTAACAGTCTCGGAAGAGAATAGCAATTTACAATAGGTAGCGAGGCACTGGAAGTGGTAAGGGAATACATCTACTTAGGGCAGGTAGTGACGGCGGATCCGGATCATGAGACGGAAATAATCAGAAGAATAAGAATGGGCTGGGGGGCGTTTGGCAGGCATTCTCAGATCATGAACAGCAGGTTGCCATTATCCCTCAAGAGAAAAGTGCATAATAGCTGCGTCTTACCAGTACTCACCTACGGGGCAGAAACCTGGAGGCTTACGAAAAGGGTTCTACTCAAATTGAGGACGATGCAACGAGCTATGGAAAGAAGAATGATGGGTGTAACGTTAAGGGATAAGAAAAGAGCAGATTGGGTGAGGGAACCAACGCGAGTTAATGACATCTTAGTTGAAATCAAGAAAAAGAAATGGGCATGGGCAGGACATGTAATGAGGAGGGAAGATAACTGATGGTCATTAAGGGTTACGGACTGGATTCCAAGGGAAGGGAAGCGTAGCAGGGGGCGGCAGAAAGTTAGGTGGGGGGATGAGATTAAGAAGTTCGCAGGGACAACATGGCCACAATTAGTACATGACCGGGGTTGTTGGAGAAGTATGGGAGAGGCCTTTGCTCTGCAGTGGGCGTAACGAAGCTGATGATGATATATATATATATATATATATATATATATATATATATATATATATATATATATAAACGAGAAGAAAGGGGGTTAACCGAGGGGCCCGATTTTTATTAGTCATATCCACCACCTGCGGCAAGTTGTTTCATCCACTTTAATTTCCATTAATTTATCGTTTCTTTATTTAATTTATTAAGCACAAGTAATTTCCCCTATGTTGTCCTTGGTGTCAGTGTTTGTTGGCTTCTTATGATATATATATATATATATATGAAACAAGACGAAAGGGGGTGAACCGAGGGGCCCGATTTTATTAGTCATATCATAAGAAGCCAACAAACACTGACACCAAGGACAACATAGCGGAAATTACTTGTGCTTAATAAATAAAATAAAGAAACGATAAATTAGTGGAAATGAAAGTGGATGAAAAAATTGGCTGGGGCTTACGTAAGGTTAAGCCTGGATATCTCGAAGCGAAAAGGTTCGGTAATGCTTATGGTTTAGCTTATGGCTATGCTTTATGATTTAGCCTATGGTTATGCTTACGGTTTAGCTTATGGTTATGCTTTATGTTTAGCCTATGGTTATGCTTACGGTTTCACTTATGGATATGCTTTGGTTTTACTTATGGTTATGCTATACGTGTGCCTTGTGTAGTTATGCAAACTGCTTATCAATGATATATACCATAAGTTATGCAGGATTATTGAACTTCTTTATTCATCATTGTTGGGCACATTGTCTTGCGATTTCTGTACAGCCATAAATACAGATCTCTGTATCGGTAGTATCACTCTCTTCTCCTTCCATGTTGAATGCGCACGCCTATTCTCTGGCAAGCGGTTATATAGTCGGCCTCCGCGATAAACATGCGCTTGCGGCGAACGTCAAACGATGACGCATAGCGCGCGGCAGTGGCCACCTGCGCCGACTCCGAACACGCTTACGGAGCCGATTCCGACATACGCCGGCTCGCGCGAAGCGCGGTGTTGACTAGCGTAGTGAAGCTTTTCGCTTCAAAACAACTTGCCGCAAGTGGGGAACGATCCCACAACCATGCGAAGGTTGTGGGATCGTTCATTGGTAAAAATTATCTCTATGCATCGTGAATTGTGCGCCCTGGGGGGATCGTAGCTGCGGCGCTGTCGTCGCTCACTATTGAAGCTACAGCTGTTACAACTTAATACGGCGAAGACAATTTCTTAGACGTTTATCAGAGGCAATCCATCCCATTCATCACCCGCCTATCCAGAAGTCAACACAGCTTTAACACCGACCTTTGATGGGTCAGGACCCTCTAACTGAAAATGACAAGCTGAACTAATCATATTATGAGAAGCCAAGAAACAAAGACACAAAGGAAAACATAGGGGAAATTACTTCTACTTACTAACTGAATTAAAGAAATGATAGATTAATGGCAATGAAAGTGGATGAAGAAACAACTTGCAGCAGGTTGGGAACGATCCCACGTCTTCGCATTACGCGTGCGATGCTCTAACCATTTGAGCTACCGCGGCGCGGTTTCCCCATCCACTTTCATGGGTATTTATGTGCTACTACTAGAACTAACCTTGGGAGTGTTAGCCAGCGCCACCACTCACACACCTTGGCGGCGGATGTGGAACATCCTTTCTGCCGCAGACGTCACGGGTACGTCAGCTTTCTGGGTGAAGGCAATTGGTCAATAAACCCGCACATGCTACCGAAGGACCCTCGTTATATAAGAAAGAGAAGAAAGGGGTTAACTGTGGGGCCCGAATCACGCTAGCGCGGGTTTGATTCACGCGGCCAAGCTCCACACGCTAGCATGATGGTTTGAAAGCAGAAAGACAGAGAGGTTGAGATATCTGATGGGTGGCGGCAATGGAAAAGAAACCTGCTATGAATGACTACTTAAAAGGAAAAAACGAAATAAGGAAAGAAGTAATTTATGATAACTCAAAGGGAAGCTCATTACTTTTTGAAGCAAGATCAGGATGCCTTAGAACACGCACTTATAAAGCGAGATATAAGAAGGAAGAAGAAACATGTGCTTGCTGCGGTAAAGTTAGGTAAACGATGGAGCATATTTTATTAGAATCTGAAGATATCTGCCCAGTGATCGATTAAGGCATCTCTGGCCTCTTCGAAGCCCTTCGGTTCAGTGAGAGCAGGGATAGAAGTAAACATGTCCGCAGTAGAGATTAGTAAGAGGCGATTGGAAGATTGGTGGAAGAAAAGTAGGGAAACGTCAAAAAACGGAGGCGTGCAAAAACAAAGTTCACAATAGGGATTCAGAAAGTTCGGTTATGAGAATTCATCGTGTCTTTTTTCCTTTCATTTTTTAAAAAAATTTTTGACATAGGTAGGAAATTAGGCAATATAATAGGAGCTTGGCGGCGCAACCCCCCACCACGTTCCAAAGGGACGCTCATAGCATCCATCCATTCATCTATCCATCGCGGCCCACACAAGAGGCCGGGTTTCTGCCAGAAAGCCCGCCTTCGTGCATTGCGTTTGCGGCCAGCGTTTCCCGGTAAACATTACGGTTACATTAGCTACAGTTGCCGGGAAACTTGAGAAGCAGTCAGGGATATTTGAATGCTGTCGCGTTCCACTAGAAAGACAAAGCTTAAGCGCCCTTCACCTTTTTTTATTTGACTACCTCCTTCTCTTTCAAAAAGATAATAAAAATTGTCCTGTGCGTATATTTAAACATATTGTATATGTGTATGGCGTTTACGGCGGAAACTTAAAACATTGTTTAAGTGAGAAAATACGGATGAGGCAGCTGACACTAGTGCTTCTAGTGCGCTTGTCCTCCTATTGTCAAGATTTGCAGAAACAAAGCGAGAGTAAGAATTTAAAGGCATGCACTTCCGCGCCAACAATAATGCAGTAAGCTATTGTCCACAATAGCTTACTGCATCTAGTGGTTATATTGTGGCTAGAGGCCACAATATAACCACTGTCCAAAGCTGTAGAAAGGATGAAGACACCACTGAGAGTCGTCAAGGTCGCCTGCTTTGTGCGAATCTCAGAGCGGTATTGAGACGGCGGTGTGACTGACCATTCTGAATAGCTACCCGGGTGCGCGAGTTTTCGGACGACAAGGGAAAAGCAGACGCGACGAGCGGTTCACACGCAACTCGGAGCCTCTCGGTAAGCGCTGAAAAGCTTTTCCCTTTTATTGCGAAGCAATACTACTTTAGGTCGCACTTCAGCCCGTTCCGTGGCGAGGCGGTGGTAGGCACCATTGACCTTTAGCGTGACCTCGCTGCGTGACGTCACACCACGTGACCTAGAGTGACGTCACACCAGCTGTGTAAAAACGGGGCCCCATCTCACGCCGTCGCGAGGCGAGGCGGTAGCCACCAACGGCGGCCTAACTCCCGCTCCTCTCACCAGGGGCGCTACGGTCGGTGTGACGTCACACCAGCTGTGTAAAAACGGGGCCCCATCTCACACCGTCGCGAGGCGAGGCGGTAGCCACCAACGGCGGCCTAACAACGGCGGCCTAACACACTATTGCTTCGCAATCAGCAGGCTTAACCAAGCTAAGCCACGGCCACTTTTTTTTATTTATACGCACAAGTGTTAAGTGCTGTTCAAATTCAGCGAAACTATATCGTGTACCTAGGCGCGCTCAAGACTACGTGCATGCGTGAGATTCGGGAAACAAGAGGTTAGGGCCACCGAGAATTGACACTATGTCGTGCAACACGAAATCTCTACAAAAATGGCTTCGAAAATACACTACCGACATACCTTGCACATGCTTTCTCGTGACAACGGTAGCTAATATAACTCAGAAAAATTCCGAACATCTGCACCCGCCGCGATTCCCTCTTCATAAGCCTGCAATACATAGAAGCTAGCTGATACAGATCTTGGAAACGTATTCGGAGAACCTAATACGCGTATAGATGTTGGCACTACACACTCGACAACACTACAAGGGCGGACAAATTAGCGGATCTCTTAGGCATGTAGGGCCCTCTTGGCCGTACTTATCGGTGACAAGATAGCCTTGCTGCCTGCGGGATTATCTTACTGAGCTATGCCGAATGCTCGGTTGCAGTAGCCGGAAGTTCAAATCCCCCTCCCCGGTGTTTTTTTTCTCTCTTCTTTTTTTGACATTCGCCAGTGCACTACATCTGCAGGCTTGGAGTGACGCCTGACACCGGCGAAAGATGCCGAGAGCGAGTGGGGCTATACTAATCCAGGTACAACCAAATTAGGAACGCCCACTAAGATTGAACAAAGACACTTCCTCACCAGAACAGGAATTGGGCTCCCTGGTGCAGTATTCGGCCACATCCTCTCTAATGATCTCTTCAATTAACCAATGGCCCTCAGTCCCCAGCGGCTGCGGAGGAGCTGATAAAGGCGGCGGTCACACTTGCAACGCAGCAGAGGGTGCTATGAATCTCTGGGTCTTGACAAGCCGCCAATGGAAACTGACCCTTGCAACGTTTAAAACCCGAACCCTCTCGAGTGAGGCTAGCTTAGCAGGAGTCTTCGAAAAACTATCAGACATTGTTTTTGATATTATCGGCCTTAGTTATGTTAGAAGAACTGGTGAGGCTTACACATTGCTGAATAACGGCCATGTCCTCTGCTATAGAGGTCTCCCGTAAAAGAAGCAATACGGGGTAGGATTCCTAATCCATAAGGACATAGCGGGCAACATTGACGAAATCTACAGCATCAACGAAAGGGTAGTAGTAGTCGTAGTCAAATTCTATAAGAGGTATAGATTAAAGGTAGTACAAACCTACGCTCCAACGTCCAGTCACGACGATGAGGAAGTAGATCAGTTTTATGAAGATGTTGAATTAGAGATGAGAAAAGTGCAAACGCGGTATACAGTAGTAATGGGGGACTTTAATGCAAAAGTGGGGAAAAAGCAGGCGGGTGAACAGGCAATTGACAACTATGGTGTCGATTTCAGAAACGCTTGAGGAGAGATGCTGATAGAATTCGCAGAAATTAATATACTGAGAATAATGAATACCCTTTTCAGGAAAAGAAGCAAGAGAAAATTGACCTGGAAAAGCCCTAATGGTGAAACAAGAAATGAAATTAATTTCATACTTTCTGCCGATCCCAGCGCAGTGCAGGATGGAGAAGTGATAGGTAGGGTTAAGTGTAGTGATCATAGGTTAGTGAGGGCCAGGATTCACCTCAATTTGAACAGAGAAAGAGTAAAATTGGTCAGGAAAATCAGGGCAACTTAGAGGCAGTAAGAGAAAAAGCAGACAAATTCAGGCTGGTACTTGCAAACAAATATGCAGCCTTAGAACAGAGAGATGATGACGATGACATAGAGGTAATGATTGAAACCGTAACGAGGCTAGCTTCAGAGGCAGCAATTGAAGTGGGAGGCAAGGCACCAAGACAACCAGTAGGCAAGCTCTCCCAAGTAACAGAGGACCTAATAAAGGAATAAAGAATGAAAATGTCCAACTCAAGGTATAAGATAGAATTCGCGGAACTGTCAAAACTGATCAGCAAAGCGAAAATAAGTGATATTAGAAATTATAACGTGAGAAAGACTGAAGAAGCCGTTAAAAATGGACGCAGCCTGAAATCAGTGAAAAGGAAACTTGGGATAGGACAAACCAAGATGTATGCACTGAAAGATAAGCAGGGTAATATCATCAGTAATACCGAAGGTATAATAAGAGCAGCGGAAGAATTCTATACTGACCTTTACAGTAACCAGAGGACTCAGGATCACTCTATTCGAAACAATAATGAACAGTGTATAGAAACTCCTCCTATCACTAGAGATGAGGTTAGAAGGGCCTTGCAAGGCATGAAACGGGGAAACGCGGCAGGAGAGGATGGAATAATAGTCGATTTAATCAAAGATGGGGGAGACATAATGCTAGAAAAACTGGCGGCTCTCTATACGAGGTGTCTATAAACTGCAAGGGTCCCAGAAAACTGGAAGAATGCAAACATTATACTAATACACAAAAAGGGAGACGTTAAATAATTTTAAAATTATAGGCCCATTAGCTTAGTCCCAGTATTATATAATATTTACCAAAATATTATCCAATAGAGTAAGGGCAACACTAGACTTTAGTCAACCAAGGGAACAGGCTGGCTTCAGGAAGGGATACTCTACAATGGATCACATCCATGTCATCAATCAAATAATCAAGAAATATGCGGAGTACAATCAGCTTCTCTATATGGCTTTCATAGATTACGAATAGGCATTTGATTCAGTAGAGATACCAACATTCATAGCGGCATTACGTAATCAAGGAGTACAGAACACTTACGTCAATACCTTGGAAAATATCTACAGAGGTTCTACAGCTACATTAATTCGACACAAGAAAAGCTGGAAGATATCTATAAAGAAAGGGGTCTGACAAGGAGGCACAATCTCTCCAATGCTATTAACTGCGTGCTTGGAAGACGTATTCAAGCTATTCAACTGGGAAGGTTTAGGAGTAAGGATCAACGGCGAATACCTCAGCAACCTTCGGTTTGCCGATGACATTGTTCTATTCAGCAACACTGCGGCCGAGTTACAACAAATGATTGAGGACCTTAACAGGGAGAGTGTAAGAGTGGGGCTGAATATTAATATGCAGAAGACAAAGATAATGATAAATAACCTGGCAAGGGAACAAGAGTTCAAGATCGCAAGTCAGCCTCTAGAGTCTGTGGAGGAGTACGTTTACCTAGGTCAACTAATCGCAGGGAACCCTGACCATGATAAGGAAATTCACAGAAGAATAAAAATGGGTTGGATCGCATACGGTAGACATCGTGAGCTCCTGACTTAGAGCTTACCGTTATCATTGAAAAGGAAAGTGTACAATCAGTGCATTTTACCGGTGCTGACATATGGCGCAGAGACTTGGAGACTGACAAAGAAGCTTGAGAACAAGTTAAGGACCGCGCAAAGAGCGATGGAACGAAGAATGCTAGGCATAACTTTAAGAGACAGAAAGAGAGCGGTTTGGATCAGAGAGCAAACGGGTATAGACGATATTCTAATAGACATTAAGAGAAAAAAATGGCACTGGACAGGTCATGTAATGTGCAGGTTAGATAACCGTTGGACCTTTAGGGTGACAGAATGGCTACGAAGAGAAGGGAAGGGCAGTAGAGGACGACAGGAGACTAGATGGTGTGACGAAATCAGGAAATTTGCGGGTGCTAGTTGGAATCGCTTGGCGTAGGACAGGGGTAATTGGAGATCGCCGGGAGAATCCTTCGTCCTGCAGTGGGCATAAATTGGCCGATGATGATGATGATGATGATGATTGGCCACAATAAAATTTTAAGTGAACAGGTCAATACAAGTGAAAAGAAACCTCAAAGGATGTGGGCGACAAAACTCCGGCAATGCCATTTTGTGTGTATGTCTATGTTGGGGGGGGGGGGGGAGTGTAGGCATAGGCTTCGCCGGGGGATGGGGGGGGGCGGGGCTCTGCCGCTCCAGAAAACTCTGGAGGAGGCTCGGGCCCCGGAGCTCCCCCCCCCCCCCCCCCCCCCCCTCAGTCGGCGCCTATGCCTGGTGGTCAAAATTAATCCGGAGTCTCCCATGCACTACGGCGCTCCGCATAATTAAATCGTGGTTTTGGAACATGAAACCCCAGAATTAAATGCCACTGTTATTCATGACATCGCAGCTATAGTAGTGGAAGCAGAAGTAGACGAGGAATCCGCGAGCGGTGGCTAGAGCCTTGGCTGGACGCTGCTAGCCAGGACTGAGGCCTGCTGTAGCTGGAACAGCGGGGCAGCGCCGTTTTCCGCAATTTTGGTACACCTGAAAGCGTGTTCGTGCGACATAACATAAATGTACTATACGCATACGCTCGTGTGTGTTTATAGGGAGATGTCGCACGCGAGTGAATGATCTTTGTAGAAAGAACAATGGCGTGTTTTAGTTAAGGAACACAGAAGCGCGTACACACCATTTGCACACGGCTGATATGGCTCGGAATTCTGCTAATTATAGCGAAATGATAACAATGACGCATTTGAGGCACAATAACGAGCCAATCGCTGTCGATGTTCATTGTTCCACGGCATGTGTTGCCGTGAAAATGTTCTTGCTCCATAAATTATATCATGGCATGTGGCCGATGCATGTCAGTGGGGGTATTCGACCAATTAGGCCGGAATTGTTTCACCATTGTGCGTGAGCATAGCTCACGTCAAAATGTAAAATAAACATCTGAACTACGTTTCATCAGAGAAACAAACGAATTACTCAAACAACTCGTGCACTTATTTAATTAGCTTGTGCACCAATGTAATTGCGCGAACATCGATAAAATTATGCACAGACCCTGTACAAATAATCTTCGCCTCACATCGATTTCAACAGGTGCGATGTATCTGCATAGATGATGTTTTATTGCAACAGCAATTATGTGGACACTTCAGACGCATTTCTGCCGTCGCCATCGCCGTGATGTTCCCTATAAAGTCCAAGGGCAATAACGCCATCGCCGCGCGTTGTATTCTGTATCTGCGAGTGAAAGCACGCGAGGGAAGGCGGCGATCGCGGCTCAATCTCGCGCGCCATATGTGGAGGAACGGAGGGAGGCAGCGCGGGAGGGGGCGGCTTCGACTCCGCCGACAAGTCCGTACGCTGCACGGGCGCGCGTTCGCGCGCGCCGTATCTTGAAAGAGATGTGCAGACGGCTCGTGCCTTTGTGTGCGCTGTGTCTTCGCCGCTCTTGCGTTGAAGCGATAGACCGCACGAAGGTCACTTCGCTCGCTGCTGCTGCCGCGCTTGCTCGCACCAGCGTTCAGCGTTTCGCAGCGAGTGTCCGCGTTCTTCGAGCGTGACATGTTCATGTTTGCTTGTGCGCGCTGACACCGTCCTTGTTAATTCAGTTATAAGCGAATGTTCCTAAGCTGATACGGTGGATAAGATTACTATCCTTACTTCGTGTAGGCGTGTATTAATTTGCTACTGCAATCGATGCTTCGCCTTTCGGGCGAAGCTGCGACTTTTTTTTTATCACTTCCTCCTTTTCTAAAGCTCTCGGCGGCGCGAGCTCCCAAACGTAGTTGCAGCACGTTCCGCGCGAATCGGGCTCGTGGCTCGTGTGATCGGAGACGACAGAAAAGACTTCGATTATAAAATCAGTGTTTAAGGTTTCGTTACATACCCACAAAATGGATTAGATTAACTGTAGATTTACCTTCATTTAATTAATCCTTCATTCTTCATTAAGATAACGACCTAAAATCTATCTATTAGTTCTCATATACTTATTCACAAATTTTGCCCACATCATTTTGTGATTCTTTTTTTCGCATTGTTATATTGAACACCCGGTTCTTGGCCAATCACCCAGAGAGGGTATGTGCCACGAGCATCTAGGATCTTCATCTACATCTGCCATTCGTACTTGATCGTGGAAGCGCCGGTTCAAGCCTACTGTCGGCGAGCGCCAGCATTCCTGCTTCTCACGACGACGTGGCCGCCCGTTCCCGTTTTTCAGCGGTTGAACCTGGTGCATGCGAACCGCGAAGCGTCCCAGGCTCACTACGGCCAGACAGAATGACCGATCACGTCACGTTAACTCACAATGACGTCGGTTGGCATTCGCAACTCAGCCAGCGTCGCAACATGGCGGACAACCCACGCTTTCAGGCCGCTTTGCTTCTTAGCATCGTTGGCCTGGGAAGCGCGATGATCCTGGTGCTCAGCTTCGTGTTCAGAGGTACGGGAGCCGTGAACGAAACTGAGCGTTTATCAGGCAACTGGCCTCATAAAGATTATCACAAGAGTGCGCCATTAAAGCGCGGTAGTCCCGCTTAGCCTGGAGTGTTTACACGGTAACAGTTTCGGCCTTGTTTTACGCTAAACACTAGGAAAACTAGTAGCGTACGGTGAGGGGCTAGTTGGTAGGACATTATGAGAACAAAAAAAAAAAACTGCGCTAAAAAGGACAAGACAGAGAAAGAACCACACGACACAGGCGCACGACCTGCGCCTGTGTCGTGTGGTTCTTTCTCTGTCTTGTCCTTTTTAGCGCAGTTTTTCTTTGTTCTCATAATACTAGGAAAACGACAGTTTTTCTAGTGTTCCGCATGACAGTTTGAGTAGATACAGGATTTGCAAGACATACACAGGATCTAAATTTCACCAGTGATAGGTACGGATGCATGTGCTCAAGACCATCGTACAAGGCATGCGCAAGCTAATTGTAGCAGCAAGAAATGACATTGTCTTCCTTGATAAAGAAAGCGAAGGAGTGTTAACGCTATTCAGGCCAAGTCTAGTGATTCTTGCAGAGTTAATTATTAATATGGTAATTGAAGCTACAAGAATCGATAAGCTTGTCCCAGAATGCGTTCGCATTCATTTTCTTCCTTTACCAAAGAAAGAGATGTCACGCTTACGCGTGCGAAAAGCTGGGCGAGTTAAATCTCCATCGATACCTTTCACGTTCTATGCCTTAGCATCGAGAAATAATACAAAGGGCAAGCTGAAGTGTTTGTATAAATGGTTCCTTGATATTGGTTCTTGCTATTATACCATTTCCCACAAACGCCTTTTGTTTAAACAAATTCTGTATAGCTAAAATACCGCTCAGCTCAATTTTGTTTTTGTTAGAAAACACTCGTTACTTATTTCAAGGTATAAAAGACAGGAGAGGCGCCGACTTAATGATTTTCGGGGCGAGCGCTGAAACTCGAAAAAGTTATCCGTTGAACACTTTCTGTAGTAACTCTATTGAACACTTCTTGAAGTCGACCTTTACGATGCTATTCGAAAACGCAAAATTGAATATGGCCTAAGGTTATCGCTTCTTGCTTTAGCGGAGCATGTATTAGAAGTCATTAGAACCGCTGGTGTCTTTTTTCTTTAATTTCCATTCAGCGTGACGTCGCCGTCTTAAAATTGCTTACGGCGCAATTCAGATTAATTTTTTTTATTAACAAAATACTGCTGACCTTAGAAAGTCCAAGCAGGAAGGGCAAAACGACAAGGAACTTCAAACTTAATGATTAGAAATAAAATGCGGAAAAGGCTGTAAAAACACTTACGTATGGCTATTGTATACAACCACAATTAATCACCGCATACGAAATTCTGTTGCACTTTTGGAAAATATTTGGCAAATATGATGTGTTTGGGTAATTTATTTCAGTCCTCAAATGTTCATGGGAAATAAGAATATTTATAAGCATTGGCTATGCGAAATGAAGTGTGCATATTAAGTTGTGCTTATGACGTACTTTACGTGTGGTGAGAAGGTTTACAAAGGGTAAAGGCGAACTTTCATGTTGATTAACTAAAAAGTGCAAGAACGTCAATCGGGCTACTGTGCTTCTCACTATAGAAAGGGTTTAATTTGATTCGATGACATGAGAGTACACGGAGAACCAGTGTTTCTTTTATTAAATGCGAAGCGAACTGCTAGCCTTCGAATTGTTTTTTTTATTTGCGATTTCGGAGGTTTACATCTTTAAACCGGGAAACGGAGCTATTCTTTTGGTGGTGTGGGTTGAACGTGCACACCTGTTATTTCTACCACGGCATCCATTCTGTTTTCCTTTCATGGCTGTGCTCAGAGACCGGTGGCGAAGGGTCTCTGACTCATGACCTGCTTATGAGGTCCCTCGCCTGGAAACGTGATCAGCGCTTACTGGCCGAGGCCTACCGGCGCTCCATGGATCGCACCGCGGACCCCTGCGAAGACTTCGAGCGTTTCGTCTGCGGAAACTCGGATTCCACCCACCTGCTTCGTGACGTGCGGTCCAGGTCAGCAGACGACGTCGTTGCAGTGGTCACAGTGCGCTGTAATACCTAACACACTTGAATTGTAAATTGAATGGATTGAACTGCATGGCAACACGATAGCTGGCAATAGTACGTATCGTAGTCTTGCTTGCCGGGGCTGGCAGCATCACAGGAGCAGACGATTGTCGTTAGTTCACTGACAGCAAAATCGAAACAGGACTGCACAATCGCAGAACGCTGTAGACTTAAGAATACATATGTGTGCTGGAAGCGTGGTGTAGTAGCGATGGCCTTCTGTATCTTGCGCGGGAGCTGCTTCCTGCTCACGTCACAAGGAACTTCACAAAAAAGAGAAAAAAAATTATTTACGCTGCAGACTTGGATAACTGTTATAAGTATTCGAAGTGGCCGATAGACAAACATCCAGCTGGCTTACCTTGAACGTGCGGCTCTCAAACACAAGCCTCCAGAGATACAACTGCAATCAGAAGTTAATGGAACGCGAGTTCGGTGGCCGTAGCACGTCACCGCCTGGGTCCTTTCGTAAATTTCTGGAACGTATAGTGAATCGCAGGGGCCGTGAATATTGAGGGAGGCGCGACATTTTACAGAAACTTCTACAGTGATAAACGTCAAGCTCCCGAGCCGTTCCGCATTTGGTTTAACGAGAGCGCCTTCAACGACGGTGAACTCGAAAAGCGAGGCGGGCTTGCAAACTGAACTGAATGTTATAATTCGGAGTACTTTCATCGACGGCAGTCTCCAAGCATGCATATGTAAATTTCAAAATAAAGAATAAGGAAAAGAAAGGGGGTTAAAAGAAAAAAATAACTTTTGCTGGAACAGATTGACTGGTCGATGGGGATTAATGGCACAAATAAGCACATGGGCTACGCGACACGCCATAGTTGACGAATTAATTTTGACCGCCAGAGGTTGTTTAGCGTGCACAGCCAAGGCTCGGTGTACTCGATCGCTTTTGCGTTAGGCCGCCACGGCCGGTAAACCAACTCGCGGTTTCGTACTCGGCATCAGAACACCAAGGCCACTGATCAGGCCTGTCGCAGCGGGTGTGGACAGCGCTGTCTCAAGGCATCAGAAATTGCCAAATAATCGCCAATGAGCATACTGATTCGTTGAATATCTCTTATTAACTTCTTACTGTACCACGTTTTAGTTTCGTGGGAAAATATTTGACGACCTTTTGCTCAGGCCAGATATGCCTAAAGAAACATTTTGCCTATACGCCTAAACAAATAAATGTTTTGCTTTTCGCGTCGGGATGACCTACAGGCGTGTCTAAATGGAGCGTATAATTGGTGAAAAATAACCTGTTTCTTTATGAATGTTTTTCGCGTTATGTAACGAGCTGCCGCCATGCGTTAAAATATAACTAAAATTATCTCCACTGCTACACTCGCTATGTATTTAATTGCCAGAAAGAGAGATAGATAAAATGATAAACGAAAGGCAGGGAGGTTAGCGAGGTAATTGCCAGAAAGGTCAGCTATTGGATAAATAGGTAGAGCTTCCTTTCTTTTCGACTATGTTGTGCCAGAAGCTGTCTTTTGTGCACCATACGTGATACATCTTTCAGTAATGTGTTAACTTTACAAATTATATTGAGTAGAAAATGTTACAGATGCAGAATAAAAGCTGATCGGTGCTCGAGGCACGCGCACCCCCAGTTTAATTATAATAATCGCTAAAGTCTGCCGCAGAAATCAACTCAATATTTTTTTAAGATAATGGGAGTACACACAAAAATCCAAAGTACAGTGGCTAGGCGGGGTCCGCGCCCTGATGGAATTTTGCACAATGCTTGACATGTGACAATTAAAAGTGAAATATGCACTGCATGAAAGGATAAATTTAAGAAAACGTAAATATTTAAAAACACGCAAGCTACTACAATTCGTAAAATGCTTGAAGAAAGCAAAAATATTTGGCACATAAAGTTACAACAAACAAAATATAGACCCAGAAACACCGTCCTTTTTTTCTCTCTTTCAGCAATACAAAACTTCACAGGTAACTAAAACAACTTTACGAATACGTGACAATGTGACACATGTAACAATAACATTGTGTTGCACGTAGCTTTTTGCGACAGTACTCAAGGAAAGTTTCATTCGAAAGATCGCCCACCTAAGGGAATGTTCGGAGTTCGTAATGTAACTTCTTGACGTAAATTAGACACAAGAAATAGCTAAATATGGAAATGGGGAGTGACATTTGTGGGGCCATTCGATTGTCTCACGTCCCCTGACACTTGTCTCGCATCTACTGAGGTTCGACTTTCTCACGTGAGACATACGCGAAGAGTACCGACGGCTGCTCGGTGCTCTTTGCGGGACTGTCCCGCGGAATGCTTTCGACTTGGCTTTAGAAAGCGACACTGGTACGGGCGAACACGATCGCTGGGATGCGCTTCCGTTCGACGGATGGCACTCCACCTGCGACTTTCGGACATGGGTGAGAATTATTCGCTCTGTGTACTTGCGTGGTGACTCGAACTTTCAAGGTTCCTCGGAATGTATCGACCGAGGAGCTATTCCTTGTGTGTATTTTGGCTAGCTGGTATTCTTGAGGAAACACCCTCTTTGTGTTTACACTAAACTGTGTAGTCGCTTTCTTTTTTACCAGAAGAACTTGAGACCCCCTACAACACAACCGTACACGATGGCGCAACTAGCTATGCGACGCTCTGCTAAAGTCCTGCCATCATTAGGCTCGTGGAAGCAATAAAGTGCTATCTTGGACTGGTTGGTGCACGTTAAAAAAAAAAAAGAAAAAAAAAAGCGAGTAACAGCGCAAAGAAGGGGACGTGCAGACTATCATTTCAACTGCCTCAGTCTGCACCTCCCGTTTCTAGCGCTACCACTCGTATTTTTTTTCTCTTTTCGTGGAAGCAGCGTTCTCGACAAAGCATATACGCCAACACGTTCTCGCGGTCCTGTCAACGCAGGGCACTGGCCGAGGCCGGCTGGCAGCTGGCGCAGACGCTCGTTGCCACCGTCAAGGACAGTGGCGGCAACCTGACGGCCTTGCAGAAGGCGGCGTCGCTCTTCCAGCTGTGCGTGCGTCTTCCTTCGCTGGAGGACGACGCGGCACCCAAGCTGTCGGACCTGCTCCGCCAACTGGGCTTTGGATGGCCGCCGGACCCTCTGCCACCGGGATTCGTCGAGGAGACGCCTGCGCCCACCCGAATCGAGGCCGAGTCGCTGCTCGCCAAGCTGATCGCGCTTTCGCTGCGCTGGCGCTTACACGCGCTGTTTCGATGCCAGGTCGAACCGGAGCAAAAGGTGAGCATTCATGCGAAGCGTTACCATGCACGCACTTTGCGGTAAGCAGGCAGGTTGGTTAAAGTCGCGCATCGTTTGGGGCTTCTTCAACAAAGGAACAGCTACGTGTCTGATGCGAGGATGTGAAACTGGGTCGCCGCAGCCCTTTGCCCGATGCTCTAATCGTTAGCCCACGGGCGAATGCGTGGCACGAATGAATAACAACTTTACCACTCTCCTTCCCTCAGCAAGTTGTGGTGCTTTGAGACGCGCTTACGGTCGCACGTCAACAATTTGCTTATAAAACAGAGAGTGTGCCAGTTGGTCCGATCCTTCGCTGAGGCAAGTAGACTCCTTTGAGACGATATGTGACAAGCGAGGCGACATAGCGCACACCACCTACGAGATCAACCCGGTTTGCTCAATGCAAAACATTCGGAATCGGCGTAGGGCGCATCAGAACATAAGTATAGCGTTCATTCCTGGGAGTGGTACGGCTAAGTCGGCAGACCATCGCCATCAAGCCGTCCTCGTCGCCGTCGCCTTGTCTTCGTCGTCACACGCACGCTCGCGTCACACACAGCTGCTCGCCTTGCACGGACATGTCGCGCCATCCGTTAACACTCATTTGCGAGGCCTCAAGAATGCTATAGATAGGCAACTTTACGCGCCATTGTTTCCCACAGTATGTCGATGGGCACAATTTTTGTGAGTTTTGAGTCACAGTTAGTCAGGTACCGTTGGAAACATCATCGGGCATATTTCTTTGTTATGTCACATCACTAGAGCGGCTAAAAATAGAAGAAAATAGAAGAGAGATAGAGGTGTTGCCTGCCAAATCGTTGCAGCTGCCATCGAGATTAAGCATGTGCTACGTTTTGATTCTAGATACCTTATCAACGTCTTATTAGGCGTTTTAAGGCGCGTTGCTCTGACCCCGACTTCCTACGTGAATCCATAACGTTTGAATTGCATAAAACCATTACTTTAATTAGGCGGCTTCAAAATGCACTAAATATATGTCGCAGCAACTAAAAAGTCAGGCTCGGTTGAGTTAACGCAAGGTTTGTATGATTTGAGTTCGTATTATCACGAGCCGTCTGTATTTCTGATACAGCGTAAAAGCCCGTCTAGCGAACGCCATGGGTGAATCAGGCTTCCCCCCACGAAGAGCATTATAACGGAGAAGCCGGCTTTGCACGTGTGCATGCACTATAGTATTGCTTTTCAAGCTCCCGCCTAGCATCGTATTCAAACAAACGTCAGCGAGTTCTCTATCGAGTGGGAGAGCTACACGTACCGACAGTGGCAAGGCGGTCGTTTAGAAAGCTTTTTCTATTGGCTGTATCATGGAAAATAGGCGTAAACAACAACAACAACAACAACAACAACAACAACAACAACAACAACAACAACAACAACAACAACAACAACAACAACAACAACAACAACAACAACAACAACAACAACATGCCGAAGTTGCCCTTTAATGTATACTTTGCTTGTGTGCACACACCCACACACATGCGAGCCCACTTATAGTGACTGTAATGAATATAAAATCAGTGTTCCGAACATACAACATTCTCCAATTGGTTTTTGTAAATTAATTTACTGCTACAACTGTTAACATGGCAACGCTGATGACTGACCGGTAAATTATAAAAAGCAATGTTGATTTTGTATTTTCATAGATGGTTAGGTTAGACGGCCCAAACAAGCAATGGATGATGCAAGTGGCGTAAAATGAACTTGCTTCGGACTGCCCGGCGGCAGCCTTCTTTGCAATGCAGGCGTGCAAGGCACGTCCAGCAGGCGGTTGCATTGCGAAGAACTGCTTAGTGCGGCCGGTCGAACGTCATCTGCTACCGCGCGTGGAGGCGATGCCGGAAAAACAATC
This sequence comes from Dermacentor andersoni, assembly GCF_023375885.2. NCBI lineage: Eukaryota > Metazoa > Arthropoda > Arachnida > Ixodida > Ixodidae > Dermacentor > Dermacentor andersoni. Next base: position 63,830,951 of record NC_092815.1, on the reverse strand, counting down.
TTAGCTGCCAAAGCAGGGGATACTTAATAAACAAAAAGCATATTTACACGAGCGCTATTCTGAAAAAAAAGGAGATCTTGGCTTCGGCTGTTGTTTGCTGGATTTGCCAGTGTGCAGCAGACATTGCCCTCTTTCAAAAGTGAGGGGGAGGGAACAAATGCCCTACTTTGCCTCCCCCCATCCTCCCTTCTGACAGGGGAGGAGGGGGGGAGCGGGGCGAGGCAAGCACATGCGTTTATGGCTTCTTGTAGTATGTGCATTCGCTAATCTGTTGGCATCCACAAGATTCTTGAACGTTTTCCATTGTGACCGCGTAGCCGAATGGCTTGCTGGTGCTGACCGTGCGAAGCAGTGACGAGCTGTCCAACTGGCTCGAGGTCCGAACCGAACTGCAGCGCTCGGAGAAGTACAACGAGGCGCTCCTCACTGTGGTGGCTGGGTTTCGTTGGCCTGGGGGTCGACAGCAGGCCTTTAGTGTCGTCCGAAGCGTCGCCAGTGCAGATCGCCTACTCAGTGCACTCATCTCGAACACCAGGTGAGACGACGCCATCACCACCATCTTCTTCCCTATCGGTTTGTTTAAGCTTATTCCAGCTCGGCTGTAGCTTCCCATGCTCGTGATTTGATCATGTCGTTGCCATGGCTGTAAATTAGCGGAGAGGTCATACCACCACCTCGAGGGGCTCGAATTGGAAAGCCATGCTGGTAAAAATGAAACTGACACTGTTAGGCGTTTTTTGGTAACTTCTTGTATTTCTACCTTGAACGTGTTTGTCGATAACACGTGGGCCAAATCAGTGCAGTTTGTCTCACTTCGTCTTTATTGTAGTCTTTAGGTATCGCACATAAGTTATTCATTATTAATTTGTTGCGCACGTAGTTTTCCTGATGTAGAAAATTTCCCATATCAGGCTTACGCGACGACACGCCACTCTACAGGAACGATCAACGCTGGTTGGCATCCGAAAGTTGGGATGATACAGTTTACACAAATCTGAAGAGGGGATCGGTTAAAAACTAATACAGAACATAGAGCGGAATTTCCCGCTTTTCTACAGACCATACTCTGTGAGGGACCGTTTACTCGAGAAGCATTTAAGTCAGAGCGAAATAGAAGAAACTGAGGAGAGATGATGATGATGGTGATGATGATGATGATGATTACCGAAGAGGAAAGCGAGGTTCAGGGATACGACTCGCAATTCTGTGCGTCGTTCACATGCTTAACTATTCAGTAGTACTGCCGCAAAAGTAACATTTACTTGTAGAATAGAAAGCGCCAAGGTCATATTGTCGCTGGCAGAGACGAAAAAGAGGCTAAACTAATGCTTCCTCGTGGCAAAAAACAAGGGCAATGTCGCACGTTGACTCTCTCGTCGAGTGATCTCATATATGGCATGCTCCACTGCATGTGAATGTATACGTAATATTGTAAACATAAGATACATGACTGTAAACTATTGCTCGCAGCCTCTGGTCCGGGTCTCACATAAGTGCAGAGACATGGCGCCAGGTGGCGTCGCAGGTGGCTGGCCGACAGGTGACGCCCTCTGTGGAGCCATCGACGCTGCTGACGGCGCTCGAGTACTTCGTGCTCAAAATGACCGACGACGCTTCAGTGATCGCCGCATGGCTCGTAATGCGCAAGCTCGCCCCTCTCAGCGTGACATCCTTGCTCGATGAGGTCGAGGTGGGCTATCCTTCTCGTCATTACAATGGATGTCATCCTGGTCATACCGCTAGCTGACTAACTGTGCCGCAAAATATTAAACAAATGACCTGGTGCTCTTCAATTATGCCCGCCCCAGCGCGTATCGCAATCACCCTAAATATATTTTTACCGGAGGCAATGAAACAAATTCACCCTAAGTGGATTGATGGGGCTATAGGGGTAATGCAATACTTATGAAGACACTATGAAAAGCGTACAGTTTGAGGTCATCCCGACAACCTTCACAAAGTTGGATATATACAAGTTTGAAGGCAACAACACTATTGGTTTTGCTTCTTTGGCTATGTTTAGCCAGATATAAAAGTAACATCGACGGGAGAAATATTTACTGGAGAAAATTGTGCCACGCATCGTGTCATGCATACTATTACTTGACGACTGGCGCTGCGTTTGAAGGCAGTTTACGAACACCGAAAGTGTAAAAAAAAGTTTTCAATTTTAGCCGACATTCTAATGAAGCCAACTATATGTTATTATAATGCGCCAGTCTCCTTGAATCTTAGACATAGGTATTTTTATTCTGATGCCATTATGTGTTACTAACCAAGATTTCATAAAGTGCTTTGTGACGAAGGGGTCGGGGAGTAGCTAAGAAAGTTATTGAGCGCGCTGACAAATATTGTTAAGAACGGCCAGCTGCAGTGCAAGTTTTGCCGGCCCGTTTCGACAGTGGCGGCAACTTTCCTTGGCGTTACGCACTAGCCTCGTCGCCGTTGTGACTGAATGAGTTCGACGAAGCAGGCTTTGTGCCGCAACACGACACCACCTACCCGGGTCGGCCGCGAGCGGGGGAGATGCCACGGGAACGTCTTCGAAGGCCTCTTCCAACGCGCCGTCCAAGACGCAAGACAATGGGCACGCGGCCGTGCTGTCGGGGTCAGCTCCGAGTTCTATGATGTCCGTGTGACGTCGGTTCCGGACCGTGAACCTGTGTGTGCGTGTGCGTGTGCGTGTGTGTGCGTGTGCGTGTGCGTGTGTGTGTGTGTGTGTGTGTGTGTGTGTGTGTGTGTGTGTGTGTGTGTGTGTGTGTGTGTGTGTGTGTGTGTGTGTGTGTGTGTGTGTGTGTGTGTGTGTGTGTGTGTGTGTGTAAGCCGTGCCGCGGAGAGGCGGCGTGTTTACAATGACTGGACGAACGTTTCCGTCACTTGGGTATCGGGGGGGGGGGGCGAGACTGATGAACTGGAGCCCTATAACGCAAAACTATTCCAATATGTTTTTATTCCAATCTCCTGACGTCAAATTTGCGTAACCACCGACGCAAGCACCGGGCGGTCACCCGCAGGGTTGTCTGAACACACCAATAAAATGCTCTCCTCGTTCATAGGAGGTCACTTTTGTTTGCTTGAAAAACGAATAACATTGCCTACACTGAGCGGCTTTTCCTATCTAATTGGCTGACAAGAGGCGAGGAGAACGCTCAAGTGGAGAGGGATTCAATGGGGCAGAGCCAGTGCACTGAAAATAGATAACCGGATGAAGAGGGTGGTGCCGGTGTCTGCGATTGGTCGGCTTTCCCTACTTAGCTTGCGGTGGCTGGTCGAAAATCGCGGCGGCATGCAATGGAAGCTTAAGAATGACGCTAAAGGGTACACTCAGCAAAAAAGAGTTGGCAGAATGAGGTGGTAAACGTGCCGAAAGTGCTCGAAAACGTTACACGGCCACGCAAGAAGTTTTATTATGTACAAATACACCCATGCTCTCCGGCAGGTGCGAGTAGCCAGCGCCTGAGCGATCGGCGGCAGCCATCTTTTATTCCTTTCGGAACGGGGCAGCCTGCGGCTATTCAGAAGAAAATTCAGTTTTGTTCGGCTTATTAATGCATGTTTAATGCATCACGTCACTTTGACTCGGTGAGATTTCGCGGTTTTGTGACGTCGCGTGACAGGCAGGTGAAGTGGGTGCAGCCCGAAAACTTTTGACGAATACCCGGAGGCTAATGGCGAAAAGAAATCAGAAATAACTGTTTTCCTTTTTTCTGTCAAATCATGCATAATCAGTGTGTACACATCATATCAGATGGGGAGGTATCGCGGTTTTCGTGACGTCGCGTGACAGGTGAAGTGGGGGTGGTCGAAAAAAGTTTTTGACCAATCGTGGAGGGCTGATAGCAGAATTGGAATAGAAAAGTTTGGAATAGTTTTACGTTATAGCGCCCCTGCATGTAAATACTGTAAATAAACCCATATTCCTCGTTCTCGATGAGGAGCAGTCCTTCCCTTCATCAAAGTCCTCAGCGTGGATAAGTTGCACGACGGCATGGGCCAGCTACCTTCTAATTCATGCCGGACTCCAATCTTGACAAAGGGTTACGAGCGATGGGATTGAGCCCCCAATCCTGACAATATACAGAGTGCTTCTACCGATTCAGTTTTTTCTTGCTTTTCCACGATAACAAGCCCCTTAAATAAAGAAAAAAAATTCGGTAGAGACAATTAAGTCTGTTTACGTGTGGGAATGTCTTTTTCTGCGCATCCCTTGTCCGCGCAAGCTCTTGCCTACTCTTCGGTAAGGCCAAATGAAAATACGTCAAGTGTCTCAACGCTCTCGCTTGCCCGCAAGGAGTTCATAGCTTGAAGGACCGCTTAGCGGCATTCAGTTGGACATTAGCTTTCTATTTGATACACTAATTTTGTACACTCATGACGTGGCGTCACCTCCTGCCCATTGGTTGCGACGTCACAGTGCGTAATGACGCACGCACTGGGCACACATTTATGGCGAATTCGGAAAATCACACCTGTGCGCACCGAGGCGCCTTAATGCGCCGTTTCACCCCATAATCGTCGCTCCAGGGCGCCCCGGTGCGATTTTCCGAATTCGCCATAAGTCAACTTGAACCATGGAGCCGCCGTGGAGTCGGGGGCACTACATCGTCGGCTCTCGCGCGCGTCGGACACAGGGACCATCTGCTCTCTCCACGCGGTGTTAGCGCCCACAGGGCGCGGTTCTACTGTTTTTGCTGAAGACGACGAGGTTATTCTGCTCCAAGTGCTAACTGGGAGCGCTTCCCTGAACACTGTGTTTCTGCATTGTGATGTGTCTGCTAGGCCATTCCGAATCAACGACTTCGAAGAAGAAATTGCGGGACTACGAGCAGTCAAGGATGTGGCGTTGGTTGGTGCTTACCAGATGAATCATGTCTGAGCGCTAACGATGTATTCAATGGCCGCGAAGCAAGTGCTTGGAGAAGCAAGCGAACTGCACATAAAAGGTAAAAGATGTCATCGATCCCAAGGCAGTCAGGTGAAAGTCAAGCTCCATTGGTTTCCTTACCATACCAGCGACAACGCCATGTGAAAAGCAATGGTGAGAGTCAAGCTCCATTGGTTTCCTAACCGTACCAGCGACGACGCCATGCGAAAAGCAATGGAGCCATTTGGCAAAAATTGAGGAAGTGAGGAAGGAAGCGTGGCTGACCGCAAAATTGAAGGGAGCCCAAATCTCATCCAGGTCGGTGATTTTGAAACCGAAACACGGATTTTCTGTCGAAATGCTCCCACATCAGATTCGTATACGTGGCAGCAATACTCTTGTAATTATGCTTGGAAGATCGCCGCTGTATCCAAGATGCAAGAGATCGGCTCCTATAAGAAAGGATTGCCGTATCCCATCATTGTTATGAATGCCATAAGTTCGGCCATAAAGCCGACGACTGCAGGAAAACATACACTACCATGACACTGGAAGATGTCGAGAACTACGATACAGAGGCGCTTACGGATGAAGATGAAGCTGTAGAAACATTGCAGCCGCGTAACCTTACCTTTCCTTATGAGTGCCTGAACCGGAAACACCAGCCACGCAAAAATGAACTGAGAACGCCGTTTCTCCGGTGAAGGCTGCGGCAGTAGTTTCGCCTGCTGTGTCTGTAATCACAGATAAAACTTCGGGAGAGCCGGAAAAAGAGTGCAGCGCAGTGTTCTGAGCTCCGTGCCCTTCAGTCCCAGTGGAGACGCTATCGGAGATGCCATCGGCGTTTCCACTGGGACTCAAGGTTTTGCCATAGAGAAGCATGCACCAGAACGCCCGGAGACGCCAGTGGCGTCTGAAGACGCGGTCACTGGGATGGAGGAAGGAACTCTGGAGCAGAACGCCGCGAGACGCCAGCAGCGTTTGGGCCAGGACCTGCCGATGGAAGCGTTTTGCGCGCCAACCGCGCCGGTAGCGTCCGGCAGCGTCCAATCCGGTAGCGTCCGGCGCACCGCGGATGACTGTTTGACCGAGTTGAGACTTGCAATGAGGTTCTGTCTGTAAAGGAAACTATTGCATCCATATGGACCAGTGTGGCGTGGGGCGGTGTGGTGTGGTGGGGTGTGCCGTCGAAAAAGACACTACATTCATTTTAAGAATGGGGTTAGTATCATCTCCAACCAATCTGCTTTGCCGGTAGCCATTTCATGCCTACATCTACTCCGGATTACGGGAGAGCCATCATTTCTTTTTCTCAATATGGCTTACCTAAAACTGCATGACCTTGGTCATACGCCAGAGGAAGCAGTGGTTTCTAAATCTACTCTTACAGAAAAATGTTGTCATTGCATTTATTCAGGAGACTAAGCTTTCATCGAGTGTGCAGTTGGAAGAGATGAACCATTTCGTTCGCAACCATTACTCGTTTCATCTTTTACCTGCTTATGGATACAGTGGAGGAACGGCCATTTTGGTAAAAAAGACACTCAGCTGTACTAGAATACCCCGAGTAGGTCAAGCACTGAAACAGCTGTTTATGCAGGGTGGATTTGGTTTACCGGAACGAATCATACAAGCTCATTTTGTTTCAAGCTCCGAATGAGGCATCGCTCCGAAAAGAATTCTTCTCAGGCCTGAGGCAGCTGGTATATTGACTCACCGTGCCATACCATATTTGCCGGCGACTTTAATTGTGTTTTACGTGCTTCTGATTGTTCCAAAAGCGATCTCCAGATGCCAGCCTACAAGAGCTCCGGAAGCTTTTGCGCGACTATGACTTGCAGGATGTTACTGAACTTGCGCCAGGAAATAACGATGGTTTTACACATTGCAAAGGTGACTGTTATTCGAAGGTTGATCGGTTTTACGTCTCTAGCGACCTGTCATCGTACAGCGGGCGTTGTAAGGCGGAGCCCGTCGCATTCTCACATCATGCATTTGTCACATCCACATTAGAAGAAAAGGAAAGAACTGGACGGAGGCGCAAGGAATGGCAGTTGTGGAAGCTGAATGATAGTCTGCTGGATGACAAAAGATATGCGGCAGCATCAGGAATCTAATCAAGGAAAGACCGAACCGAGGAAACGTAGACGCTGTCTTGTAGTAAGAGTTAGAAGAATGTAAGATGTTTCTACTTACGAAAGGACAGGAAAAATCGGCACTAAAGAAAAGCGAGAAGCTGAGTATTATGCAAACTCAGAAAAATCTTATCGAAGCCGAAAGCTGTCACACAGGTTCTTTTACATAAGATATCAAAGAGTGAAAAGGGTAGCTGCTGGCAATACTGGAGAAGGAGTACAACGGCGCTGTGATCACAGCAGAGAGATGAGGAACCGCTTAAGATTTTCAAGGCAAAAGAAGGACAGTGGGGCTGGAAAAACAGAATAGAAGCGCTACAAAGCGGCGACAGCCTTCTCACACCCCAAAATGACATCGAGGCTGCTTTTACCTAAGCATACAAGGACCTCTTCGTATATGAAGAAACATACGCGACCGTGAACTCTTGCAAAAATATGCTTCGACGTTAAATTGCATAAATGATGAGACAGAACAGCAAACGGATGAGTGCATATCAGAGAGCAAAGTAGAATGGGCCATACGTAAATTAAAACCAAGAAAATCGCCAAAAGTTGATGGGCTCTGCACTGCTTTTTACAAGAAATTTTCGCCGGAATTAGTGTCTACACTACGCGACGTGTACGATGACATTTGGAAACGAGGATTAATGCTGCCATCTATGCGACGAGGTCTTACTGTCTTACTGCCGAAAAAGCAATCAAGGCAAGAGCCGGCAGTGAGCGACTTCCGCCCCATTAGCCGTTTAACGACCAATTACGAAATTCTAGCTAAAGTTATAGCTAGACGGCTTGACTTTGCCCTCGGAGCAGTCATCGGGAACCATCAATCATACGGCATCAAAGGACGTTGTATCAGCGATAATCTGCATGCCATGCAGATTATCTGTGCGAAGCCACCTCCGTTGATGAATCCAGGCTTGAGGTTTTACGAGTAGATCTGAGCAAGGCTTTCGACAGAGTAGCTCATGACTTTCTCTTCATTTCGCTTAAAGCCTGCAACATTGGGTACCGGCATCTTAAATATATAAGTGCCTGCTACAGACAAGTATCGACGTGTCTGGCAATCAACGGGATTACAACACCGACAATAGAGCTCAACAGATCCGTTAGGCAAGGATGTCCCATGCCACCAGCTATTCTGAACGATAGCGACACAACAGGCTTCCGTTTCGCAGATACCTCTCTGAAAGTCCTCGCCTACGCTGGCGACCTTAAGCTTATGTGTGCCTCTAAAGATGTCCGCCAAGGAGTGCAGTGCAGCATGTCATGAAAAGTGTCTGGTGCTAAAGTGAATTGTGAAAGTGCGCGGGTGCATGACTAGGTGTATGGGACTCAAAAACCAACGACCTTTCTAGCGATTAAGTGGACGTCTGGAATCATCAGCTACCTTGGTCTGTGCTTTGATACTGCCAACTTGCAGAACGGACAGAATACAATTCGAAGTGACACTCTCGTGGCGAAAGTGCAACAGTGGCACGGGAGAACTGTCCCACTTATGAACAGAGCCCTTGCGTGCAATACTGTGCTCTTCCCAGTCGTATGGTACTCAGCGCAGGTATTCCCCTGTTTGCCGGCACACGTGAATCGAGTACATAGATATTGCGCCACATTTATTTGGGACATGAGGCGCACTAATTTATTTTTAGGCAATCTGTTGTTGTTGTTGTTGTTGTTTTATTTCTATTCTTGCCATACAAATTATCAGACACTGACTGAACCCATAGCCAGAGGCTAGTGTGGGGTTCAGATACAAAAATACACGATGGCAATGACACAACACTTGTGTAAAATAGAAAGCCCAAAATCACGGCGAAAGACCAGAGTACACTATACAATGAGGAGAAAATAATACAATATGCATTTTACAGGAGAATGAATAAAGATCTGTAATGAACAACACTGTACAACAAATACAAACCGCGAACGACTGTCACATAGATCAAATAAGGCTCAAAAAGTATGTTCTTAATGCTTTATTAGTTTCGTGGGACTGTTTTATTTCTGGGGGTAAAGCATTCCAAACCTTGGCTCCTGAAAACTGCACCAATCTTTCACTGTAGATGTTATTATTCGGTGGCAGATTAAAGTTACTATGTGTGAGGTTTCTCGTGAGTCGAGAAGGAGAGCGAAACAGGGAGGCATTGAAAGGTTGGTTATATTTTACTATGTTGTTTACACACAGCGCTATCTTTAAAGACCGCAAAAGATCGAAAGGAAGGATATTTAATAACTGGAAAATTGGTTTACTTGGTTCAGTATACTTGCTTTGTGTTATAATTCGGACAGCCCGTTTTTGTAATCGCCGGATAGGATCAAGGTTCTGAAAGGAGGCCTAGGGCTTGTAAACTTAGAGTTAAAACTAAAAGTTCACAGGTACCTTGTTTTTTCAAAAAAAAAAAAAAACATACTAATCACATTAAACATCACTCTTTCAAAAAACTAGGCGGTGGGTACTCCGGTGAGTAGATTTATGGTGCCCAAGGAGTCCCACGTGCGCGCACCCTAAGGTACAGGGATGTGGAACAGGCAGCTCGATTCTTTGAACAGCGTTTTTCTCAAGTGTACCTCAAAAATGTAATACGGAAGAGGCTCCATTGGAGCACTATAGATATACTATTCCCACCACCACTATATCGGTCTTGATATGGAAGCCAGCTGAAGCCTGACTTTCCAAGCATCTTCCAAAATATCCTGTGAAAACAGTGATTAAGGATTTTTGTTAAGTTTCATGTTGAAGTTTTACACGTCAAAGCATGGCTAAGTAACCAGTTTTTTTTTTGTGCTGTGTTCAACGAACTCGGCGCTCTGCCCCTATCCAGAATCGTTGCAACACGCCTTCTTTTGTACGAATGCAGCACACTTTTGTCACAACATATGAATTGCGTTTGATGTACAGATATAACCAAATTTGGAAGATGTAGAGTTTCTGACAGAGGAATACAAAAATGATAACAGTAGTGTTGAAACCCTGATGTTACAAGGCTTGCATGCAATTTGGAGATCACGAACTGACTACATCCTAGCTCTAGAAAACGGGAAACCGGTGTAAACGCACTTTTGTGCACTTTGCGTATACAAGTTCTCTGCTTGACGTTGAATATGAGCTTAGCAAGAGATGGCAGGCGTGGCAGAAGTGCCTGCAGCAAAGACTGGTCTTCATGAAGATGTGTGATTTCCTCTCTCTCTGTGTTAGGGAACCTGTGAAAGAACGCTTCAGTGCATGGTACTTGCTATGTTACAAAAATAAAGACTGCGGGAAAGAAAAAAAAAAAAGAAAGAAGCCGCCATAGCGTCGGGGAAGCGTGCTCAGACCGGAATTCCCTAATATTCTTCTCAAATGCATTAATTTACTTTGTTTACAGTAGCCTCGCTGAGAAATCTGACGTCAATTCGAGTATATTTTTATATGGTTTTAATCTTTGCCGTAGGCAATTTTGGTACCATCATTCGGTCACGTCGCTGACTACAACGCCAGATTTTCGCGTAATGCGGCATATAATACTATCGCATTAAAAGAAAAATGCCGCAACATTTCCTGACGTTGAGTCTAGCTTATTTGCATTAACGAGAGTAAGCTTGCCAGAAGCGTTTTCTCCTTGTACTTTCCCTTGCGCCATACAACTTTCTAGAAACGCGGTGAATAAAAAAGTGTTCGAACATAAGGAAGAAAAAAAGAAGAAGGAAGAAACTAAAAATAAAATGCACAAAATACAGGAACGCAAAGGTCGTTGGATTCATCGTTGGGTCATGTGTTGAAATTTTTGTAGACATTTAGTTAGGCCACCAAAATTGTGGGTTAGTCTGTATTTACAGTCATTATTTGTTGAGAAGAGTGTTGGGCACTTAGTTGAGACACCCTGCGTGTGCACTCCAGACCGTCAAAGTTAACCTTCATATCCACAGAGATAAAGTTTGCGAAACTTCTTATGCTCTACCAGGTGCAAGACAGACGCTCCCGGCACTGCATGAACATGATTAACCGCGAAATGCCTCTAGCCGTCGCATCCGCGTATGCCCGCGGTTCTGACACAGCAGCGAACGCCAGCACATCTGCGGCAGCGGACGTGGTAATCCACGACGTGGCATCCAAGATGGCCGAGCTGTTGGAGGCATCGGGCCGTTTCCAGATGGCAGAAAGCCTGCGAACCATCCAGACCATCTTTCTGCTGCCTATGGAAGACGTTAAGTGACTGAATTTCGTTTGTCTGTAGCTGTGCCGTCAAAGCCAGGTAGGCCTTAGACTTGCAACAGTAAGAAAGCACTAAAGCGTTGCTATTTGAAACTGAAATGCGCTATCTTGACGTGAGCGGTCACTAAGCAAGGTTATGGCTATATAACTCGTCGCCTGTGAATGAATACCAGTGTCGCACATAATCGAACAGAGAAAATGAAAACCATCGGCTAAGTTTCCTTTCTTTTGTTGTTAGCTTTCCATTATGGTCGGGCTGCAGATCACCTGGTCGTTTTCGCATAGATTCTTGTGGTAAGCGGGAACGGTGCCTCAGGATGGGGAAACACGCGCAGACCGCGGCCATTCCTGAGCCTGTGAAAAAACCGGACTTCGAGAACCTGCGACCCATATCACTAACGCCGTGTTTCGGAAAACTCTACGAGCGAGTGGTGGTCACGCGGCTCCAGGGCTATCTCGAAGGTAATCTACCCAAGACAACGTTCGGCTTCCGCCAATATCTGTCAACTCAAGATGTCCTCCTCTTACTCGAGGAAGAAGTCTTGACCCGATCACCATGTCACGTAGAAGACGTATTCATGGCCCTCGATATAAAGGGGGCCTTTGACAACGTGAGTCACGACGCAGTCCTCGAGGGACTGAGTCGATTAGGCTGCGGTCAGAAGATCCACGGATATGCCATGGCTTTTCTGACCGCTAGAACAGCCCCAATCGACATGGGTGACGTGAGGTTTGACGTCATCAGGATGCCTAACAAGGGCACACCTCACAGTGCGTTTGGTCTCCCCGATAGTTTTCAATATGGCCATGTCCAGACTTCCAGAACGGCTTGACAGATTCCCAGGCAATTGGAACGCCGTGTATGCCGACGGCGTCATGGTGTGGGTCAGCGAGGGTTCGGCGGGAGAAAAACTGACGGCTTCATGAGTAGGCGGACTATGTGAATCAGTAGACCAAAGAATGCCGCCTAGCCTGCCCACCGAATAAGTCCGAAATAATAATACGCAGAAGGCGATACGACAAATCACTCAAGCTGGAGGTTACGCTTGATGGGCAGGATACTGGGTATGTGACTGCAGTCTAACCACAGAGTAGACACCACGCTCAGACTCATATCCAAAGCCAGGACCCAAGTGACTCACATGATCACCAGAGTCGCAAATGACAGAAGAGGGCTCCAGGTAGAATATACGGCGAGACTTGAGCGAGCCCTCGTAGCCAGCAGGGCTATGTATTGCCTGCTGTATCAGAAGCTCCTTCAATCAGAAAGCTAGCAGGTAGAGGCCATGCTACGCAAAGCTTATAAGGTGGCCCTGGGCCTCCCCAAGCGGACCTCTACGACCAAGCGATGGACCTCGACGTTACCAACAGCTACTTAGAACATCAGAATGCGTAGCTCAGCTCCCAAATTGAATGGCTCCTACTAACGAAGACCGGTAGATCTCTGCTAAAGAATATCGGCTACCGAGATTGCCTCGGGAACATCAGAGATACAAAATAGGATACCGTGCTCCCGATTCCATGGCACATGCACCCAGTCGAGGCAGAAGGAAAGGGAGAGCCAAGAGTCCAGAAAAAGGACTGGCGGGCAGAGCGGATGTGGTATACGTGGACGCAGTTTGTTGTGCTAGATGATCAGTGGCTGTTGCTACGGCAGTGGACTCTGCGTGTAGAGAACTCGCCAGCATAACTGTCAGAGACAGTAAACCCACGTAGACTGAAGAGGCCGCTGTAGCTCTAGCGGTATCCATAGGAGAGAGTCTTTGACTATAATCGCCGACTCGCAGTAAGCCGGCAAATTATCTCAACTGAAGACTATGCAAGACGGCCATAGGACTCATTCAGGGCGTGAGCCCCCGAGTCAAACATCAAATGCCATGGGTACGAGTGCATGCAGATAACCACACGGCTGACGTAATTCTCGAGGCCACACTTACCGAGCGGGGGGTTGAGGCGTGGCTATCAATGCTTGTACCCCAACGGTATAGCGAAATACTGGAGCACGTAAGGGGAAACAGCAGAAAATAACCTCCGCCCCACCCTAAGCTCAACAAAGAGCAGGCGACATGCTGGTGACATGCTGGCGTCAGCTTTAGGCAGGCACTTTTCCATGTGTATATATACTTAAAAAATTTTGCCCTACCGCGTATGAGGGTAAATGTCAACATTGCTGGGATAAGGTTACATTACGCCAGACCATGTGGGCCTGCCAACGTAACCCAGCACGCCTCCACACAAAAGTCCCACATTGGAGCAGTGAGAGGCTGCCTTGACTAGCCCGGTCCTGGATAACCAGATATCATTTACAGGCCGAGCCTGCGTGGCGGTTGTCTACGTGGGTGCCTTAGACCAGAAGAAGGAATTCCGGAGTGACCCACACAGATCACAACGGGAATATTTTTTAGAGCAACAGTAAAGTTTATTCTCTATATCTTAGTTAATGATTTCTGGTGGGACCACTTGTCTCAAGGGCGCAAGACGGAAAATCTTGGCGAGCTGTGGTACACGATTGGTAGAAGTGTTCCCGTTGTGCTTCCGGACTAAATTGCGATATGATCAGTCTGTGACCACATTATAGACAGCGAAAGTTGTAGCGGTAGCGAAGAACTCCTTGACGCGACGTGTTGCTGGCACCACACGGCAGCCACCTTCCTATCGCTATGTCCATCCATGTCTGCCTCCCATTTTTTTTTCCATTTTTCAAGTTTTCTGGCATTCTAATAGTATAACCATGTACCAACTAGCCCTACAAGCCACCCTTATGAACACAGAAGGTCGATGGCCTCGGCAAATGTATTTCTATAACGTTGTATATGACACTGTTGTTTTCAAGAATAGTCATCAAGGTGTTCTTCGAATGAATCTGCGGTGCACGTGAGATCTACTCTGTATCGTATGCTCAGGACGATGGCTCACCGTACAAATGTATACGCCATGCGCTGACCGTTCGATATTTACACAGAGCTTACATACGATTGAACGGTGTTACACTACTTTGTACTCCTTTGGGAATGCAAAGGAAAATGACCTATTGGTTATCGCGATTCTCGATAGCGCACTGGCTGGCAGCGGCGTAAGTTTTCAATTTCAGCAGTTACAATTGGCTGTTTCATCGGTTCTGTGGCTCTGCTGCGGCGTGCAAGCATCCGCGTCACAGTTTTCTTTAATGCGAAGCGTTCACCGATCTCAGCCACGTTTTTGCGGGCTGGCGGGGTATCTTGCCGTTTTAGTAGGCCGACTCTGGTGATAATGAATTCTAAAATAATATGCCACAGGGGTGACTTCGTATGTGCCACTGGGTTTTAGTTTGCTTCCAATTATATATTTCGCCATTATAAACATTCTGTCTTATGTAATATAAACAATAAGCGCCTACAACATATAATCTCTACGTACCCGTTCACTACACAACAGTTACATCACTCATACCACCGTTCTCTACAAATCATGAACGCTTCGCATTACGTAAAAGTCAATTACAGTTGACTCAGCGAAATTTTTAAATTTAGCTGGCTTTTCCTTAAATGCTGAAGAAGTTTATACAATAAAGCTAGCGCGCCGCAAGGAACTGAATCCTCCTAATGACATATTGACGGCAATATGGTTGGTTAAATTCGCGTAGGAGGCTTTGCTTCCTTCTAAACTTGCGGCACGTAATGTAAGGCACCCTGTGCAGCGAGTCCCATGGCAGATTACATGCCCATGCACCCCGCCCTGCTTGTTCTTTCAGGAGGTCGTTGACGCGCTGTACGAGTCGGTCCCGGTGGCCGACGCCAGGCGCACTTTGTTCGGCTCTGTGGCGCAGACGACCAGCGCTCTGAGCGAGCTTCGCTTGGCAGCGCTCGGCTCCAGGCTCGACCACCTGTCGCTGCCCCTGTTCGTGGATCCGCTGGACACCAGGCTGCGCTACCTCGAGTCGCTGCACGCGCTGCTGGTGCCCATGTTGGTGCTGCAGCCGCCCGTCTTCGGGCAGACGCTCACCCCCTCCGTTAACTACGGGTCCCTCGGCCGACTTGTTGCCGAGGTAGGTTGTTGAGGCACCGGCTGCGTGTTGTGGGCACATTTCGGAAAGAAAGATGCTGCTTGCGTCATTATCCGTGGCAAATCTATTTTCATGGATACCCTAGGCGGCCCCCTAGCGATGAAGCGGTTTCTTCACGTGCCCGTTATGAGTCGTGGAAGTATACTTGCGACGACATAATACCTATAGCAGAATTTGAAGCAGCTTTGAACATCGGGTCATGACACTTTTAATATACTGTGCCCTATACAGTATAATTGAAAGTCATTTGCCGAGACTATCGACCTTCGGGTTGCCAGCAACACCGTGCCGCAAGGAGTTCTTCGCTACAACTTCAGCGCTCGATAACGGGGTCACAGACTGATCATATCGTCATTTGGTCCGGAAGCGCAACGGAAAAACTTGGACCAATCGTATTACACAGCTCGCCAAGAAAAGAATTTGTGTCTTGTGCTATTAAGACAAGTGTTCACGCCTTGCGAAACAGCCACTAAGACGCGCAGTGGCGCAGTGACGATGACATCTGCGCACAGCTGTTGTACAAGATGCTTGAGCGAAGGAGAATGCTACTAGAGTACAACTAGAGTAGAATGCTTGTGCTAGAGCACAACTGTAACTAAGGAAATGGATTCAGGGCAATTGCTAGAGACCGTCACGCGATGTAAGCATCCGGCTGTTAAACAGTTATTCTATCGTCATTGGGTGACAGGACATCCCTTGGCAGACGCACAACGAAGGCTTTCGCCAGTCACGTCTTCACTGTTCCTCGGTGGTCCGCGCACTGGCACATGAGCGAAAACGAGCTGCCAAGCGCTTAATAATTGCCCATATAGCAGCCACCGTGAGCCACGTGCGCGGTCTCATTCATGTACGAACAAATTTGTGTTTTTCGTGCACGGGGCTCGGTCGCAGGGCGGAGAGCACGCTGCTTCGACTACACTTTGCGTCGTATTCCTGTATTTATTACCCGAACAATAGTCAATTATAGGAACGCCGCAGTAGCTGGAGGTCGATAATTGTAGGCTTAATTAATTACTTATTTATTGCTCATAATGCAGCCCATGGAGGCTATAGCAGGTGGGGGAGAGTTCAAAATGTGCAATAATTTAAAAGGCACTAAAACAAACCGTATGAAAGAAAACAATATGAAAGAGCTATCGCAACTATACGTACAGGGAGGTGGCAAGGTCAGCAGTAAGCAAAGGAAACAAATGCACTAGTGAATAAAACAGGAAAAATTGCGAAATAAATCAAGACCACGAAGGCACAAAAATTAAGCAGCACAGGAGTGACGTCAGTAAGGAATGGAAGCATGTTTGATTGCACGTTTCTTCTCTTTCCCTCTGTTTCACAATATCCCTCTCTCTAGTGTTTCTTTTGATGACGATGTCTTGCTTAGCGATTTACTCACCCTTATCCGTATCTGGTATCTGGGTTTCTAACCTTTCTTTGAGGATCGATCGCGAAGATAGTACTGTCTAAAAATGTGGGCCGTTCCTGTGGGTACATGCAGCCAACCGATTTAAGGCGTCCGGCGCTCCTCCTATTCCCATCACGCGAAGGGTGACGCAGTAGAGTGCCGGATGAGAATGGACTCCAGTCCATTCTCATCCCCAACTGGATCAGGAAGGCATCCTTTATCGACTTAAACTAGAGATTTGATCACCTCCCAACTTCTAACGTTCGAGATTCCTTCAGCCTGCTCTACACACCGGCTTATTCTTCACTCCAGTTGGACGGAGGGGTGAGGTGCGCTATAATAACAATAATAATAATAATAATAATAATAATAATAATAATAATAATAATAATAATAATAATAATAATAATAATAATAATAATAATAATAATAATAATAATAAACAGTTGCTGCTATGACGAAGGCAACTCTCCTAGCCGAAGCATTGGCTCCAGCGACATTCCTTGTTCGAGCAGTGTTGATCACTTCGGATGCCTTCATCCCCATCTTACTGGAAAGCTTTGTCTTATTTGGATGTTTTTATTGAAGTTCTTTGTAGCTTTAGCATAGCTAAATATGTATAAAAGAAAAGCAAACTGTGCACTTGCCAAAGCCAAAACTGAATTTTCTGCGCAATGCAGGAATGTAAGTGGAGGCTGCACCTGAAGGGAGCGTTGCGAAATCATTTCACGATTTTGCGTAAAGAATAAATTTATTCCACCCAAATAAATTTATAGGGCCACAAAATATAATCTGTATGGCCGTCGAAAGTCGAGAATTTTCCGCGCAATTGATATTCGAGGACGTGGTTCCACACTCGTTATTTATTGTGGTTCCAAAGTGTGGCAGCGCGCTGGTGGAATTTAGTCGCGATTCTGTTTGTGAAGAAACGTTAAACGATTGTATGCTGCGTATGGTGTCGCTAAAGCTGCGAAGAGCACCGATTTGAAACGAATGAGAGAAAGAAAAGAAATCACAAGACATCCTCATGTTGTATGTAAAATAGAGCATTGAACTTTCCCACTTGTCGCTGAACAGATTTTACAGCGAAACAATCTCGTTAGCAGATTTGATGAAATAAAAATTGAGAGTTTGTGAGTACCTGGATGCTAACTTGAATTGCTTTGTGGTGCCAAGAAATTGCATACTTTTGTAACCTTGCATCCATGCGTCTTCGCGTCCCAATGTAATTGGTGGCCAGGTAGTGAATGCAACACACGCGCACGCACACACACATACACACACACACACGCACGCACACACGCACGCACACACGCACGCACACACGCACGCACGCACACACGCACACACGCACGCACGCACATACACATACACACGCACGCACACGCACACACACACACGCACGCACACGCACGCACACACACGCACGCACGCACACACGCACGCACGCACACACGCACGCGCACGCACGCACACACACACACACACACACACACACACACACACGCACACACACACGCACACACACGCACACACACACGCACACACACGCACACACACACACGCACGCACGCACACGCACACACACACACACACACACGCACGCACGCGTACACACACACACACACACACACACAAAATGCGTACACAAAAGGAACTGTCTTCGCTTTCACTAAGTAAAGTTGCCCTTCGAAGACGTCGATCTGTATTTCGGTGATTTCGTCGGATATTTACATTTCTAATGAAATGACTTCACTGTGGTTACGGTACGTTGACGCAGGCTTCGACTGCGTAGGTTTTGATCGAGACGTTCGTCCGGCATCCGTACACGACGAAGCCATGTAACGAAGCTGCCGACAATTTCACAGCTGCTGTGCTTCTACACGCCGCCGTCGAAAGGCCCGTGGGGCGTGCATTTCAGGTGAGCAACGTTATCGAAATGCGCAGTTCGCGCATTTCCACACTTTCCAAACAAACTACTTGGGACGCTGTAGCTCATTTGGTGGGCATCACTCAATATTATGTAAGGTGGTTTAAGAGTACGCCTGTCAAGGTTCGAATATTTTCGTGCTTTTCTTGCAAAATGAGACCTGGTAATTTCACACAATGGCGGCGTACGTGTCTTGGCATCCCTTAGTTGTAGCTGTTATTTAAAGTAATATCCACACACACTTCAGTTCTCCCCAATAATCTCAAATCTCAACCTTGAGAATACCCAATAATCAACAATAAGCTCGAAAATAAGCTACGCATATTTCACTCCAGTTCTAACGTTACTATGCGTTTGATTTCCACGTACAGTTTAAACTGGAGTAAAATATTTGATTAGACTGAAATGAGGAAAGGCGTGCACAGACATCGTTCGAGATGTGGAGCTCGGGGAGGATTCTATGGAGAATGGACGCTGTATTGTCTCTAAATAATAATCTTATTGACAAACTGCGCTTTAGCGAAAACAAAAGCTGAATAGTAATTGCACGCAGCAGCTTTGTATACTGCAGGAAGTCTCTTCCGGGTTTCCAATTACCTAACTGTGGTGGCATACCCACACCATCACACGACAGTTCAAAGCTTGTGCATGCTCATGTTTTAAGGAGCAGCCACACTGCGGAGTCAGCTTTAGTCCACGTGTCGTGCCATTCCTGATTCTGTGTTGTTGAAATTTGAGACGCGCTACCACCAAAGCCAGAGCGACGAACACATGGCTGTTTCCTGTTAGCAGGAGGAATATATGTATTGGAGCTATAGTTCTCTCGAAAAAATATGTCATAGGAAGTTAGGAGCTTGATTAGAAGTTCGCGAACTTAAACGTCTTGATATCATTTCGTTTGAGCTTAGTTAAAGCCCGCGTGAAGTATATAATGTGCTCTCAATTAAATCTATTGTAAAAAAATTTCCATATTCCGCCTTCTGAACCGGTGCGAGCAGTACAGAGACTGATTTTCTACCGCTGAAAATTGCTAACGTTTTGTACAATTTGACATTGGATAATTCTGAACATCAAGTATTTTCAGATTTGTATGCAATCCACGACATGTGCTGTTGTATGTATAGTCTGTCATTCAAAACAATGCTGCCTCAAGAAATTTTTTCCGGGGTGTTAATTAGCTTTAATTGAAATGACATTTATATGTGCCCAGTGTTGCCGGTATATTGATTGTGTCCATGCCTGTGGCTTTAACTAAATATTGCAGAAGAAGTTTGATTTCCAAAACTTTTTGTGAACTCTTTTCCCATGGGCTATTTCCCAATGAAACCATTTACCGAGCGTCTAATAATGGCACCTTCGCTTAAGGTCTTATACAGCACATGCGCGGCAATATGAAATGATTCAGCTCGAATGTTAGCTCGGATAAATCTTGTTTTCGTTTTCACGTTCCATTTTAAAAATCTGATGTAGCTACCAACCTTCATATCTTGTTTATGTATATCTTGTATTGTATGCACGTATATGTTGTAAGCAGCTTCTTGGTCATGTATATTTTGTGCTCCGTCATCAGAAGTTGTGACCCGCCTATATTTTCTCGCTATATGGCCTGTTTATTGAAATTTGTGCGTGTAAAATATGATTTGTAATTTTTACTTCCATGGCATATTTTATGTGTATTTTTTGTAAAGCACTGCTCTACAATAATGTCCTTCGGTTGGATGTGGCAACAATGAAAAATAATAAACAGGCGTCCGTATGTGGATGCCACGAACAAGTATTGCCTCCTAACGTAGAAAAGACCGATGGGCTATTCCTCAATATGCGAGCAATATCTATATTCTGTCGTTGATGTCTTTTCCCTTAGGCAGTTTTCATGACCCTCTTCACGATCATCAAGACGTCATCATTATCGGTCACCTCATCATCATGACAAGACATCAGATAGATGTAGAGATAACTCACACTAGGATAAGCACATTTTTTGCGACATTTCCTCAAATTGAATACCCATTTTTCGTTGTTGGAAATGTTCCCCCGTCTGTACAGAGCTTTGGCAAATTGCTCATATTAACAGCAAGCAATTCTGTTTTTAAATTTTTACTTCGTATTGATTTGGTCTGTTCTACGTTCCTCAATTTCTAGAAGCACCGATATAGAAACCCCGTCAAGGCAAAGGCGGAAAGGTCCAGCTTGAACGCCTTTTGCGGGGCCGTCTGTCTAGTGGCGCCTAGCGAGCGCGGGGACACAATTAAGTGCAGTCATTGGCCTCAGAGATATCTGGTGGGCCTCAGAGATCACTGATGGGAAGCAACGCATAGTGCCGGATATTTTGGAGGCAATTTCACAACTATCTCTTATTTTGCACGGCGCTTTACGAGCTGTCGTGATAGCTTTAGGGTGTAGAATCGAATGCTCGTTTTCTATGCGGCAGGCCAAGGTTCGTGTGCTGCCTGGGATGAAATTCTTTTCAACGAGTGGCTGATGTCGTGTGCGTTCCCCAGATTCTGAAAAATACGACGTAAACAGCTATTTGCAGGAGAATTTAGATCCAGAAAACATCATTTGGTCATAACACGCGAGTTTTTCTGTCATTACAGCGTAGACTTTCCTATCTTCTCTTACGAATGCTCTTCAGGGCCAAGCGAACAACCGCACCACTCCGAACGAAGCCCGGCTGCTGGGTTTCCAAGACTTCAGTGACGAGCAGACCTACTTCGTTGCAGGCTGCTACGTTCGCTGCGGCTCTGAGGCATCGTGCAGGACGCCATTCCGCCACAATCGCTGGTTCTCGGCCGCCTTCGGCTGTCCCCAAAACGCGGCCATGAATCCGGAGGAGAGGTGCGCCTTCTGGTGAAGACCTAAGGGTGTGCTGCCTGACTCCAAGACGCACCACGTTTCCCACCGCGCTGAATTTGAGCTGCAATAGCAATCGACGCTGCCTTGGACATTCGGTCAATATGAATTCGAGTCAAGAACATTTAACGTCGGCTACATTGCGCTGTACGCTTGCTGGTTTGACGCAGGATGCCGTTTCGGGTTACGCGTGCGTTTTTATGCGGACTTCCAAAATGATCGAAAATACGTCTTTGGACGACGCATTTTTGGGGTATTTAACGACGATCTTATACGCTGTCGCATTTGTGTCGAATTCGTTCCTTTTTCCTTGGTTTTCATTGTTCGGTCGTGAAAGTTGCCGTCTCAGACCTTTTATTTGTGTTTGTTGCAGAGAAACGCCGAGAATTGTTTTATTTCATCAAACACTAAATGAACAGACTCAGGTATACCACCGTGAGACAGTGTGTTCGCAGTGAATGAATGGATGTGCATATAAAGAAAGGCTAACCCTGCTCGGGCTAAGGGGATCACTGTAAAAAAAGTCATTTACTGCTGCAAATATTCTGCAGAAGAGGATCGAATGATTGAATGGGGTGTACCCGTATAACGCCCCGTGAACGATGGATTCGACGGTGGAGTCGCGTATTTACCGCGAAATCTCCATCAACATTTTACTATACTGAGAACTCACATAGCTCTACGTTCCAGGGTCAAGATGATGTCGCATTTGTTCCTTTTGTATTTGTTTCTTCTTGTTCGGTTATGAAATTTTCCTTCTCAAAGCTGTTGTTTGTACCTATTGCGTTCAAAGTGACAAGTTGAAGCTGCCTTAACATATATTGATAAAAGAGATTGGCCTCACAGAATGAGATTTAACAAAACAAAACAAAAAAAGCTTCTGATAAGGAATGTTATCTTAAAAAGTGCACATATATACGGTATATACCTATTTGCGAAAATTGCCTGTGGCAGATAGCACAATTCTAACCTTCTGGCCACGAACCGTTAACGTTACCGAGCATCTTAGGTCCAATGCCCGGCCCTTCAAAACAGCGACGGGTTTTGGATTTATTGTTCAATTACCTGACAGAAATTGGTCAAATAGGAAAGCTTTAAAAATTGCATCCTTCCTATACAAAAGCTGAAATTTACCCGCCATGTCACCTGTAAACATTAGTACGAGGTCCACTCGGACATTTCATATTTACTTTTATTCTTTTTTTCTCCAACTCTTTTCTGGAATCTTTTAATCCCATTCCCCATCCCTATACAGAGTAGCATGCCAGCAGTTATATACGCGCCGGCAAAATTCTCTGTTTTTCCAATAAAGAGCCCTCTCTCTCTAACCTTCTGTCTAAATTACTCAATGAAGCGGCCATTAATTTAAATAAATCGACATACTTAATTGAATGATTAACAAAATTACGTTGATTAACTTTTCCATTACTTTACAGCACATATTTTGCTCTACTAATTACAGCCGCTGAGTTCGCAAGGTATATCCGCTTGGAACGAATAATCCGGAGTACCATTTCTTAAATATTCATTTTCAATGTTTCCGACGAATGCAGTGGCGTTCCATTGACTCTTTTAAGAAACCGCTGTTTTAAGCATTGAAGCCCAAACGTAACTGGAACACCAACGCATTTCGTAGGACCACATTGAAAATTATTCTCTCGAAACTTTTGAACTTCAGAGAATTCGCTCCAAATGGATACGCCTTGCGAACTCACAAGCTACAATTCGTAGATTACCGTTAGTGTCGTGTAAGAAATAAGAAGGTAACTAGTGTAATGTTAATCATTCAATTAAACATTTTTATTTCTCGTAGAAGTAGTGGCTGCCTCATCGAGGGATTTAGATCAAGGGTTAGCATTGTGCTATCTGCCTCCGGCAATCTTTAAAAAATTTGGTGCAACTAAAAAAAACAACAACAAAGAAGGCACCCATGTATACGTAAAATGTACGCCACGTATGTCACCTACCAGCGCATCTGTCCAGCAAATGCAATGAATACGTAGAGTAAGCATGTTATCCAACTGAGATGTACCAAACAACAAACTTCAATTAGATAGCAATCTGGTTGTGCAGAAAATATTCACTCTGCACACTATGTAAAGCCGACGCGCGCTGCGGAAACGTCACCCACAGCG
The DNA here is from genome assembly GCF_023375885.2 of Dermacentor andersoni. Taxonomy (NCBI): domain Eukaryota; kingdom Metazoa; phylum Arthropoda; class Arachnida; order Ixodida; family Ixodidae; genus Dermacentor; species Dermacentor andersoni. Next base: position 63,807,404 of record NC_092815.1, on the reverse strand, counting down.
CTTCAAGACTCAAAGGGCGCATCGTCAAGCTCGAGACGGGGCTTCGTCTCGAGAGTACGTGGGGCGTCAGAGGAGGACGCGGCCGTTTCTAGGATTTAGTCAGTCCCAGGCCGCAGAGAAACGACCGTTCATTCGAAGCTCAAAGAAGTCCATTAATGCCGCGCATGGCTTACTGCTGCCGTCATCACCTTTGCGGTAATGGGCTTGAGGTTTCAACCGCACTTCATACCTCGTCATGGCGTCTTTGCTCTTGAAGTGAGCTGAGAGGGGAATGGGTTAAAAAAAAAGGGAAGACGATTTCTATGGTAATGCAATAGGAAGTTTGAAGATGCGCATTTGAAAGGTACAACATCGTGCGGCCGCCTTTGAGAAGTAGGATACCCTTAAAGAAGAATAAACATACAACTGCGCAAAGTTGGAGCGCGGTAATAAAGAGCCGCTATTGATCGCCGACGCTATTCCAATCGTGCGATGCAGTACTGGCGCAATCGAGAAAAGGGAACGTCCCTCTCCCGTGTCTGCATGTTGCTGTTGGAGGCGTGTCTTGGTGCTCGCCTTAAACCTTCTTCTTCAGGGACAGTCGCGCGGGCCTTTTCCTTGCAGTCGCGTATTACATTCGTTCAAGAGATTGAACTCCAGCAAAGCTCAATCGAAGGAGGCATGCCAGCCGCACTAGTTCCACAAGTGCATAGTTCCTGCACTTCATGTTTTTTTAAAAAGAAATTCTTGTGTTTCCGTGTGCAGGAAGTCCTGCGGTAAGACACCCGCAATGTAAAATTCGCCTCTTAGTACCCACATTTCTCACAGCCACGTCTCCGCTACAGCGTCTTTGTTCCATGTAGAAGAGTGCGCATTTCGGCTGGTTGGTTCATGATTACGAGCAGTAATCAGAACCAACCAGCCAATCAGAGGGACACATACAACAGCCCTGTACTTACCCTCCTGGCTACAGTTCGCGCAATAGATGTCTTTGCATGGCTTGTCATTCAAATAAATAAATAAATAAATAAATAAATAAATAAATAAATAAATAAATAAATCGCAAAAATATGCTTGTACAAATACTCAGTTACCTGGAAGCCCATGAAATTCGCTGATCAATGTTAAGCAAGTGCTCCATTTCTTCCTTTGATCGGAAATGAGTAGTTTATGGCGACTTTTCATCCAAGACCTTACCTACAGCCTACAGCCTTCGTCTTCCCTATGGCTGCTTCCATGGCGCATGTGACGAGGCGGTCAGCGTCGCAGAGACGCTTGACAATTTGGAATCAGCGTGTGCTTGGTGTGGCGTTTCCGAAGACCGATCTGAAAGTTCAGCAGCAAGAATAGGACCCAATGTAACAGAACTTTTAATACTTATCATGTCTGCATGGTTTTACCAGCGCCTCCTCTAACATTTATAAATGCCTGGGATGTGAGCCAAAAGCCTGTTGCCCTTCCCCTTTCCTTTTCTTCCCCATGGTACGGTCAATAGAGCCCCTTGCGATGGACGGTTGCGACACACCGGCCACCGCACCCCCGATAAAACTCGAGCAGATAGCGACCGCACATTGAGATCTATGGGTAAGTACACAAAATTCGTGCTATTTCCTCCTCCACTCCGCTTACCACCGTACGTTTTGTTGTACAAGAACAGCACCATACAATGTAAAGGGCGCAGCGCGGTGAAAAGTGCCAAATAACTTTCCCCATATTGCAGACAGTGTGCTTATTCTCTGCCAGGCGCAGGTTCGTCTGTTCGCCCGTCAGCTTGGCGCTTACTGCCATGCCCGTCTTTCGGAAGTTCTTTAGCCTTGCTTTTAGGCTTTCATATACGAGTATGTTTTATTGAGCCATATGTCATTTCAATCGCTCAGTAATGCGCCATTGCTGCATGCCACAGAACTCGTCTAGTAAGAGCAAAAGACACCCGGTCGTGTCTTTCCACGAAACACTTTCCGGCAGCAGTTTGCGTGAGCAGTGGCTAAGGTACTTTCGAGTAAGGATTAAGTACCGTCAAGTTGCCCTGTAGTGCACAGTCAACACTTCCACACTGTGGACTTGAGGAAAGACTGTCGAGGCGGCGGCTTCAGCCAGTTGTCATGCGCAGTGTTTAAAAAAAATCAACTCGGGCCTCACTAGAGCGCGCGGCCCCTTGCGGACTCCAGTAGTACGGCTGCGAGCGCTACCCCGCGGCTCCGACACTCAACACGTGGCAGGGCGCCTCCAATGAGAAAGGAAGCGACGTCCCAGGCATCTAGGTAGAGGAGGCGCTGGTTGTGCCTGAGAAAAAACAATAATTTTATGGCTAGTGTACAGAAAAAAAAATCAGATAAAGTTTATTATTGCCCGGAAAGAGCAATAAATAATAAACTTCACAAGCCGTGCACTGGCGCTAGGTTACCTGGACACCTCTCTGAGAAATGAAGCCGGTCGACCAAAAACATAGATATTGAATATTTTTAAGTGTGGTACTGGTCGGGAGTATTTCACACAATAATGCTGCTTCGGACGACGATTTCGTCCATTTTGTAACATAGTCGGTAAATTCAGATTTCTTCAAATTTACAGAGCCATTTTTTTATTGCGCCTGTTTGACATTCATATATATATATATATATATATATATATACACTCAAATCGTGCATATCTCGGCAAATATTACCACATCACGGATGTATTTTTCATAGCTGCTATATGTTTACTTTTTAAAGAAAATTTCCGAAAGCTCACCTATAAAAGTTATTTGCTCAATCGTTATTTATAAAAAGGGTGCTACTAAGTATTTTACCCATACTGCGAGCTGTACATGCCGTCAGGAGCTCTGAAATACAGCGATAGCGATGATGACGGTGACGACAGACGTAACTTTTGTCTTCCAATTCCGAGTCCTAACATAGTATTCAGTCGTCCCTCAGGAGAAACGGCGCTGGACGTAGCATATGGCAAAAACAGATTACTGCGTTCCTGTGATGTTCCCTGTATGGGTGCGACACCAGCGCACCTCGCTCGTGCGCTGCGCCCGACGCAGACTCCAAGAGAGTTCAAGAAGTGAGTACGTGAAGTGCCGCGAGGACAAGGCCACTCTCTTGAATCGAATTCACTTCAACAAATGAGCCTACCTATAGACTCGTCCTTGCAGAAAAAAGAGTATAGTGAAAAAAATTCATGTTTGGTCCAATGAACGGGTCTGTTTATAATAAATGCCCATCACAACTAAGAGACACAGCCCTGCGCAAAAGAAAAAAAAGAAAACAAACAAACAAAGGAAGTGTTTATAAAAAGTGGAAAGCTGGCCAGTGTCGGCTATAAACTTCAGGCACTCTCCCACAGATGTGATGGTTATTTTCACTCCACTCTAGTCTGGATAGCGTCTCCGATTCCCCTTTGTCGTGCCGAGCGCCTTCACTGACCCGTGTGCGCGGGGCAGGAGGCCAAGCTCGCAGGCACCCTTCCGCTCATCAACTTTCCGATTTCGCTTCGCATAAACTCGAGGGTTTCGAGGCCTTCTGCGAGTCGACGCATTTCCCCCCGCAAAGTGGTTGCATCCGATCAAGCGTAGCGATCGCCAGTTTCGGCAACGTGCGCGGGCTGGAGGGCGAGTATTACGGTGTTTGGGGAATGACTCGTCAAGGTGACCCTGCCGACGCTGCCACTGCCAACACCGCCGGTGCCCGAAAACCCAGCGCCTCTTCGAGGCACGCACCATTCTCGAATCGGCAACCGCCTCGACGCCTCTCCGACTTCTTTGCTCTCAGCAGGGCTGGCTTTAACCCTTCCCAGACACTCATTTTTCCTGAGCGAGAAACACCGCGCGTGACTGGGCAACGGGGTGCTGATCCACGTGTTGGAAATGGACGTTTTAGGCTGATGGCTTTCCGGAAATCATCCGGGCGTTTTCTGCATTCTCGAGGGGGGTGTGGAGGGGGGGTGCAGTCGGTTTTAAAGTGCCCTGCAATATCTGGGATGAAGCACCCACGCAACGGTGTTTGTTCATGTGCGTTTGTGTGTGCGCGACGCTCGACGGTGCGAAGGAAAGGACGCATTTTTTTTTTTTTTTTTAGTATAATCATCTTGCGGGACTAATTCAGTATGGAAGAGTTTCCAAAATATGTATGCAAATGTATGGATGCTTTTTGATCTATAATACACGTTTTTTTTTTTTTTGCCTTTGCGACGATATCATAGCGAATGCTTTTTGGAATATTTCTGCATCGAAATTAGGCTTCAGGGAAAAGATGCAAGGTGAGCGAAAGCAGAAAGGGCGCATCGTTAAGTGACATCTAGAGTCGGTAATTTCGAAGAAACGCCTCAGCAGTGAGTAGCAATATTACTGGGGGAGGGGGGGGGGGGTCATATTTTGCTGCGTTCAAGGTTACTTTGAAGAAATTTCAGTTTTCCAGTACCAAAGGTTAGGTGTAATGCTTGTACTTTGCGACCTGCCTCGCTGCATAATGACTGTATAGTATAGTATAGTATAGTATAGTATAGTATAGTATAGTATAGTATAGTATAGTATAGTATAGTATAGTATAGTATAGTATAGTAATATGGTAATGAGAGGGATGAAAAAAAGGCAATGAAGCTGAGCTGCGGCAGATCAGGAGCCATTTGAGGCAAACAGCAATGGCTCACCAGACCAGATTCGGCGGTTGTGCGCGCTCTCTCGCGGCATGTTACGGTTGCTGCGTCTTCAGCTGCGTTACACGTCCGAAGCGTGACGTAAACTTTTTCGTGAAGCGAATAAAGCACTCATTTATTCACCGTGTGACCATCTTCGTGGTGAGCCGATACACGCGCACGTGAAAACAGCAAAACTCACCAGACAAGGGATACGTCCATATGCAAATGACTCCGGGTTTTGTATAGGAAGGGTGTCTCGTTAACGAGTTTTTTTTATTCCTGACTTTCTGAGGCTCGTGAATTATGTGTGTTGTCGAGCATATTTGAGCGGGTGAGGGAAATGCGCGGAGAAAGAACTTTATCACATAGATGTGATTTTAGCCACGAACCTACCATTAAAGTCTACCTTTACGCCAGAGTTACGGAGTGCTAACTGCCGAGTTGGAATGATTCCTGAATCATTCCACATTTTTAAACATCCGGATTGGAATGGGAATGGAAGGGAGGCTTCAGTCGGACGCGTGCAATGGGAAAGGAATGTAAGCGCGACATTCTGGAATGGAGTTGGAGTGAAATGGACACCTAGTACTCTAGCGCTAAATGTGGCCTAGAGACGAGACTACAAAGCTAAAAAGAAAGCTGGTAAACTTTCCATCTAGGCTAAAGTAGACTTTTTTTTTATTTGATACCTGCTTCGCCTTTGCAGGCATTACAGCAGGGGGATACATAAAAATAAGCATCATATTGTATATATTGGCGAATATATTGTATTTCTCCTACCAGTTCTTTCAGTATCTACCTATAGGTGACTACTTCTGTAGCGGTAATTATAAACAACACGAACATGCCCGTTCTACATTTCTGAAGACCCGGAAGACCTTTCTGCGTTACAATGTTGAAGTACGTTTATGAAAGAACAACTTATTGATGCCAAGAATTATTCCGTTTAGCAAGAGCACGCACGATCTACGTCACAAGGATACTGGCCAAGAACAACGACGCAAATGGTTGCACCCTGCGCGAGCCCACGGTAATTCAGAACGTGTGCCATGTTTTTTTCGCACGCTGTCGAGTGCCCAGAACGCACGATAACAGGAGGCCAGAGGTGTCCTTTAAGAAATGGTGCCAAATTACCGTAGATGGGTTAAAAAAAAAAAAAAATACACCACCCTTCCAACATATCGATACGTTTCGCTTTTATTCCAATCGTTAAAGGGACAAAATAATCTAGCTGTAAGCTTGACATGCACAGCAATGTAAGATTATTTTGTGGCTTGCTTTACTCGTAGAAAAAGTCGTCCTTGTAACCCGGCTAGCGATGCAGTTGCCTAGCACGTGTGCAGCTAAGGTGAAGCTAACTTTAGCGGTCGTGAGTGAGCAGCTGCAACCTCGCACTTGAAAAATAATTGGTTTACCATGAAGTGAGAAATTAGCGTCATGTTTGGCGTAATGCCAAAATAAAAAAAAAACTGCATAAACACGGTCAAGCGTAAATTCACTCCCGAAGGCATTATGAACCATCTTTTACATTATGATTTTGAGGAAGCCTGGAGAGGGACAGAACATTGCTCGGTTTCGTCACTTTGTCCCAATTATAGACTAGAGAAGCGCTTTGGACAGGCTGTCACTACAAATTGACGTGTTTGGGTGATATTTTTAACACAAGAACTGAATATATTTTTACAATCGCTTCACATTTTCGTGGCTTCTAACCCCCGCAGCTCTGATTGTCGATGATATTTGACAAACAAGAGAATAAAATTAATGTAATCATGTTTTATTGATCTTTTTGTCCAGTCTTATGATGCATGTAATTGTCTTGAACAGTCATCTTGAATACGTGTCTGCGAAATAAGCTCCCTCAAGTATTGCTACTGCGTTGACCAGGCATGTGCTCTACCGTACATTGTAAGAGTTGTAGGACGAACTCGCCGCTGGCATCCAGTTGTAAGAGCTGGAGGTCGTAGGGAGGAACTTGGGAGGAAATAGGCGTACAGGGTTTATTTACAGTTATTTACATTAAACGAAGAGATACATTCGACAGTCTAGCGTGGCTCCCAAATGGAGCACGCAAGACGAAGCATACAGCATACGAGCATGAAGCTCCAAACACACTGCTGGTCGAGCACGAGCACACAGCTCACGAGCACACCCTAGCAGCCTACAACAGCTGCTTATAAACACTCCGTCCTCCCTAGATCCCTAGGTGAGGGAAAGCAGCAGTTCACCGCCAATTCGTAGCGTCCAACGTCAACGTAGTCGACCCGCATTTTGGAGGAGGAGGGCTCACACACACACGTACGCACAGCTTTCACTGCCCCCACCGAGGCCAGACGGGTTTGGCAGAACTCGGGGCTTACGTCTTGAAGGGCGCGTGGGAAGGTGCCGCCAAATACCTTCCCTCGGGAACTCCCCCGCTCACGGCAGACCAGGTCGGCGGTGGCGAGTTCAGTAACAAAGCCTGGTTCGTCGACCTCATCTCGGCATTCCCGCGACGGAGAGTCGCTGACGCGGCGTATTGTCCTCCTTACACAGCAGACATCGTGACGCCAAGAGGCTGGAGAAGGACGGTCGGTTCCTAGAAAACGCCAACCCTACTGCTGCAGCTGGCATATCGGCACCTCGGCAGGCCATTCCTAACAACATGTGTTCGCGTAATGCTTCTTTTGAGGGCTCACGATTGTTTTCACAACTCATAGGCAGATACATTTTTACTAAAACCAACATTGACAAAATACCTTTTGTTATAAAGGTTACAGGCAACGGAGCGCTGCAGGGATAAAAGGCCGCAAAGCATGTTTTTTAACTTTTTTAAGACTTCAAAATTTGTTTTCATTCAATATAGGCAGAAAAGTGCGAGAAGTCTACAGTTATGGAGAAAACGTCCATTTACTGGAACTGGAGGAATGGAATGGGTAAGTTCTGAAATTCCAGGAGTGGCAATGGCCAAACTCTTACCATTCCGAGAAGTTGAGGAGTGGAATTACGGGGGATCTGCGCGGCCCAGAATGCAACTCTGCTTTACATACTTTTTGTAGCGGAAGTGTCGTGTTGCAATCGACGACTTACGGACATTTACTGACTTGACGAAGACTCTGCCCAGACTACTGGGACGTTCCCATTTGGACTGAAGCTAATTAGAGCATGTTCGCTGTCTTTGCCCCCCTCCAACACCTCTTTCCTGGGTAGTGATGTCGCTTGCTTACTTGTCGTTTCCGCTTTGTCATCCAGAAAACGAAACTTAATTGCGGCCTGTCTGCGCGTGCGTGTCCCACATTTGACGCTAAAACACTCACGCGCACAAAAAGGCCACAGACGAGCAACTAGTGTGATCATGTGATACTGCATATACGCGTCAAAACGACCTCTACAAAAGTGTCGTGACATTAATTTGTGTCTGCTGCCTTGTTTTCGAGACAACACGGACTGGCAGGCAGGCGGGAGAGGTGGGGGCGGGGGAAGGGGGGGGGGGGGGGTTTGATTGCGCGCAAGCGCAAGCCCACTATTCTCATTGAAGCAGTTGGGAAAACACAGGCACCGTACTGTCAGTTCTCAGCGGCTCCCAGTGGAGTGCCAGCTTTCTGTGGCAATACTAAAAACTGCTTCTTTGTGGATTTGGTGCTAAATAATAGTAACTGTAGGCTCGTCGACTAAAGGCTCATGTCGCATACGTATCAACGGGAAATAAAAAGAAAAGGAAGTAAAAAAATATTCGTACCTTTTGGCTTCTCAGCACTTTCGCTGTTTTTTGGGGAAAAAAGACTATAGTTTCCGCTTTTCTGACCCTACTCGCTATTCAGGAGACAGATAAGTAATGAAAAATAACAATAAAAGCACGTTTCAAAGTCTCAGCTACACAAATATCGCATTTGTTGCGACAAGAAAATAGACTACGTTTATAGAGGATGGCATGGAAATCCCTATTATATGAAAACAGGCTTATGCACCATTTTTCGTTTGTACGGAGAAAATAAAGCTACTTCGCTGGCGTCGCACGCTTTGCGAGGAAAAAAACAGTGAGAGCGATTATCGCATTCGTACCACGCGGTGGTGCGAACGGAAGCGGTGGTATTCCGGCCACGTTTGGCACTTAGAAAAATGAGTCAACGAAGGGAAAGCATAGAGATAAAAACATCATGGGCGAAAACAGAGGGAACGCTAGAAAGCAAGCAGTGTGTCGAGATCTAGCTCGGGAAAGAAAAAAAAAAGAAAAAAAAAGAACCACTCGCTTTCCGTTTCTCGCTTTTCATTTCCGCGGTGTCGCCCCGTCAAACTAAGCGTGCTTGTCGCGTATGCGTCTTGAGACAAAAATGGCCGCCGTGAGCAAGAAAACGACCATACGTAGGTTGCCGGCAAGGAAAACAGGCGTTCAGGCGGAAACAAGCGATAGGAACGCTAAGTCCTTCGTTTTGCTAGCGAACGTCGCTAAGTTACCATTATCACTATTGATTTTTGGCCTCGTCTTTCTATTTCTCTCCCTTTGCTTTCTTATTTTAACAAATAGCGCCGCAAGCGCGGTTTCTTTTGAGTCAGATTACTGCATTTTCATATATTTCTTAGACTATACAGTGCGCATATTTTTGCGAAGAACGACAGATGCGCGTCTGTATAACTACAGCTTCACAGACGAACTGGGTCACTAGGGGTTCTAACAAAAGACGACGCGTTTTACTCAGGATGTCTGGATATGAGTTTCACAAGACCGTATGACCGAGTAATCAGGCCATACCTTCGTACAAAGTTTTATTTTCTTTAAAAGAAAACGCACCCTCGTTTTTTACTGCGAACCGTTTACTGGTCCCGTTATCTCAGTTGCTCTTATTCCCGCGTACGTGCCTATATACGCTTTTAGTGACCTTAGGGAAGCGTTCGCTGGCTAACCGTACAGTTGCCTGACCGAATTTTTGCATGGTGGCTGTCGCGTCGAAGTGAGATCAACTCCCACTTTCCACTTCTTCTGCTGAACGCGTGGTCGCGGGTTCGTTACCCGGCCGCTGTGGCTGCGTTCCTATGGAGACGAGATGTAAGAAAGCTGGTGCACTTAGATATAGGTGCACATTAAAGAACACCTGGTGGTCGAAATTAATCCGGGAAGCTCCCTATAGGAATTCCTCAAAGCTATAATTATTAGTACTTTTTTCACTTTTGCTGCCTAGTTCCAGTACGTACCCGATCCCGCTACCGAAGCTTCTATTCGTTAGAGATCACATCTATGCGTAGAACATATCCTCTTGCCTCCTCTTCGAGCACACACTACTGCAGGGTTGACAGTTGTGACCTTCCTGCCTGCTCGCAAAAGCTTGCTTCCGAGCGGCAACCTTCTATAGTGTCTTGAGAGGGTCTTGGGGAAGGTCTACATGCGCTGCTTTTTACTACCTGGGTGGTTTAAGGACGACAGAAATGATGAATAAAGAAATATTCTGAAGAAAGAGCACGATAAAAGCGTCATCATAAAAAAAGAAAATCCTCTCAACTCTTTTGAACCTGAGGTTCACGTTCTTGCGGGAGCGAAAACACCGCGATTCCGCAATGCGCTTATTTGCCGTCTCTCTCGGGAGATGGCGCGAACTCCTCGCGACGCGACGCCACGGGCCTTCGCTTAAAGCGTCGTGTCCAGAAATGGGCGCGTCTGCTGGGGAAGGGCTGCGCCGACTGCGTGTTGCTGTGCATGCGTAAAGTACTGATAACCTGCCTACTCATCGCTGCGTAGTGAGTGCTGATAAAATTTTGCTATCTCAGCTGGGCACTTACTCCGTGAGGCTCGCGTAGTGGAGGCTGCGGATTAATTTGGTCATTTGGGGCCGCTGTACCGTACATATGAGACATACACACCAAAGATATGCTAGTATTCGATTTTTGCGGCAAACTATAATTTTGTTTACCTGAGAACGGGAACTATGCGCTACGTTTGGGATTGCAATGTGAAGGCATGAGATGAAGGTATATGAGGGACACGTGAATTACGAGTTCTCCTATAAGGCTCAACCATAGCCTCGAAGGAAGAAAGAAAAATAAATGAATGTCGCCTCTCTCCGCGGTGTAGTCTTGATGTAAACCAAAGGCTTAAAGGGAGAATCCGGCGAATAGAGTCGAGCGCGCCTGAAGTACGGTCCAATGCCTACGGCGTTCATCATAGGGATAGCCGGCGCCGCAGCCTGTGACCACGGTAATCAAAGCAGCTCCGGCGACGCGTCCAGAATCGCGGCTGTTGCCAGAGTAGGAGAAGGCTCGAGCTCCGTTCTTCCCGACGCCGCCCCGGATGCGGGAGCCGCCGGGGACTTTCTCCGTAGGCGTCGCCGCCGCTGTGAGGCGGCTATCAGAAGTTCAGAGCTGGCAGACCAGCTCTGGGCCGTCCGGCAAGCCGAAGATGCCGCTCGAGTCCAAGAACTTCGAGCCGTCACCTGAGGCCACCACATCAAGAACTGCCGGACTATTCTTTACTAAAGTTTCTTCTTCTTCTTCTTCTGTGCCGGAGGCCGGCGCTATCACGTCCAGAGACGATTACTCTCAGTCGTTCTCCACCAGTCGGACTACCGACCTCTGTCGGGAGAATTATTTTTACATCGACGGGATTTGTCATCACATGGGAGGGCTGCGTGTAAGCATTAATTACTGCGCTTTTTGCGATCCGCCGATCTGCTCGAACGCTTATATTCCGAGAACGCCCTTTCTGTTCTTATTCTAATCTGTATATCTGTCTTGCTAGCCTCTTTCCAAACCGAATTTTTTCGACGCCAGTGCAGGGCACCAAACCGGAATCTCTCACCTGGTTAGCCCCCTTGCCTTTCCTCTCTCTTCTATATAAATCCCTGATCAGACTAAGCGTCTCTCTTTCTGACAATGGCCGAACTGTAGAAGATCGCCTCCTTTTTATCTCTGGATACTTGTGTTTCGAGAGTATGGCTTTCCTTCGAAATTTTCTACTTAATTTCGGCAACAGAACTCTCGCCTAAGAACGATGCGCATGCTAGCAGACGAAGGAAGTCGGCGCGCGATATAAATAGGGCTCAGAGAGGTTCTGCAAACACGTTCATTCCTGGTTCGATGACGCGAGCGTTCTAACTTTCGTTGCACTGCATGGGTGTGATGAGAAAAAAAAAAGTAGTGCTTTCGTCGTCGTTGCTCTTTTGTCCATGATGAGCATTGGTCACGTATTAACGCAGGAGGAGGAAATAAAGAGAGTAGGTAGGGATGTTAACCAGAAATGGGTCTGGTTCGCTACCCTACTCTGGGGGACGGGAAAGAAGGAATCAAAAGATGAGATAGAGAGTGGGAAGGGGGGGGGGAGAGAAACACGCGGTGAGCTCACGCACGCGCGCACGCGGAGGGTCTGAGCAAGTTAAAGGAGTTCACATATAGGTTAATCGTCCTCGAGAAAGACAAAAGTGCCTTCACTGCTTAGTGCGCCGACGAGCGATGGGGACGGTCTTTAAGCAGCACATGCGCAGACAACGGCCGAACGCAGAACAAACTAGTTCGCCTTGGCGTAGAACAAAAAAAGCATTCCTCGACATGTAATGGCCCATTTTAATGTTCCTGAGCTATGCTTAACTACCAGAAAGTGTTTGTCGTTTACGGTGTCGTTGCGGTGGTTTAGTCGGGAGAATACTTCAAGTTACCCACTATACAGATTTCAATGCTTTGCAGACGTGTCGCTACCAAAGAGAAGCGAGTTGTGGGAAATCACCTGTGTTGTATGCGAGGTCGTAACTATGTATAGCTCTGCAGCGTTGACAACCTGAAGTAATTTTTAAAGTTCTTCTTGTCGGAATAATAAAGATCCGCGAGTGAACCTGTACAGTAAGATGAAACAAACTTGACGAGGAAATCTATCGGGCACTATCGTCAGCAAATCTATCACTCCATCTACGTGATTCGCACAGCGTGTGTGTGCCTGTGCGAAGTGAAGACGACTGTTTGCACAGCGCACAGACGCCCTCCGGTGCAGTGCACGCGTCTAATGGTTGCGCCACGGGCACGTCGCCGAGACACGGTCGGAAAAGATTTGCCCGAAGTCAAGCGAGAGGACGCTTACCGCGCGGCTAAGGTTGCTCGTTGCCTTGAGTCTCCTTATCGGCCGAGCCTCGAGTTGGAGATTTAAAGCGTAAGCTGCTGCTGCTACTGCTGGTGCAACTTCTGCACTCTCCTACTCAACGCGATGAAACTAGAGAAACCATCCATTGGTTTTTGTTTTCGAAAGAAAAATAACTAAATAAATAAGGAGCCACTTCTTTCTTTGTCACGGGTGCCGGCCTTGTTCATCCTGGAGTGCTTTAACGCTGCGTCGAATCAAGTCGCACAATAAACTGAGCTCAGTCGTTGTTATCTCGAACTGCAACAAGCAGGTCCTAACTTTTGAAACGTTACGCAAGGCACGAGTCGACCTTGTTAAAGCGAATGTTCTCGGGCGTAAACTCTCGACTAATTAGGCAGCATTGGACTCCAGACTACTATTGGAATGAGCTCAAGACAAAGGCCTTGAATGTTGAGCAATTGCTTCAAACTACTATACCACACAGATTTGCTTCCATAGCGTAGTCAGAGAGCTTGTAAAAAGAGTGTGTTTCCCGAAACTCGTTGACAGAATTGTATTTGTCATTCCCACGCAGAGTGCCAACACTTTGTCGAGGGACAATATGATGACGACTCAGTACTATATAACTTCAGCATTTCTCATACTTTCTTGGAAAATGGTGAGTAATTGGGCGACAACGCAGATATGTAATAAAGAAATGTCATTGTACGAAGATCCGTTTTAAACTGAGGCTGTTGTGAGTACTTGAATACTTATACTTATTGCCCGTAAGACTGACGACTTTGTATGGTCGTCAGGGAATAAAGAGTGACAATGCGAGCACTTGGCCTCAGGGGCATGCTACATGCATATCAACACGCCGCTAAAAGCACACAAGCGAGACTCGCCCCATATACACACGCACTTCTCACCCTTAATCAGGTGTCAGTAAAACGTCTGCGTGCAAACTAATAGGTACACATCAAAATCTACGAAAGACCGTACGCCCGCTCGATTTACAGTGTTTAATCCCTTGACGACTGCGTGCGTCGACGTTTTCGTCTAGCGAAATTCTTGAGCACAGCCGAGCGCCAAGAATAAAACAGAAATGCGGGCCAAATAATGTCACCCCTCATTTCAGCTCCGCGTTCCGTAAGGGTGAGCACAGTTAACGGTAACAAGTCGCCCTGACGCGTAGGCTGCAGAAAAGTTCTGTTGGAAGAAAGTAAAATACGTCATACGAGGTCGAGGTTTCGCTAAGTGCGCACCAGCTTCAGTCTTTTCAGGAATGACAGGTGAGGTACGTACACGTGATTTACGCACAGTGTCTTGGTATGAAGGCGAAGAAAAAAAAGAAGACAGAAACCTTCGCAAAGTGATTTGGAATACGGAGAGAGCTACATCGTAGACACAAAGTGCCAGCTAGGACCAGTGCACGAGCAAGGCTTCTTTCTGCAATGCAATGACCCGGAAAACTACGTTCCGAGTGATGTGAACTGCACATACGTTAACCCTCATTACACCAGACCCTTACGGCTCCGGCGGACCCCGGTGCAGTGGCCGTGCATTGCCTTCGTTAAAGGCATGTCGCGCTTTGCGGCTCTCATTATTTTTTCCCTCTCTCGACTTGATGCCAGCACGCTCGTAAATCTATGTGCTTCCGATCCACTCGAGCGGCTGTTAGCCAGGCGACCTCGTCGTTAGCGGATTGTCAGCCTGTTGCGCCGGACAGGAGGCGGCGGTGTTTGTACCACCGCGCGATATCGGACTCCTGCGCTCTTCATGAGCCTACCCGCATGCCAGATACAAATGCACCGATCCACCCCGATAAATGCCTTTTGCAACACTTTCACTTCTGTTGATCGCTGTATTATTGTGGCAGACCTTGTAGAGAAAACAACGGCACGAGGTGATTCATGCGGCGACGACACTGGTTAGCCAACAAACTTTTGCGGTATATCGCTGTATATCGCTGTATTGCGGTTTTCGCTGTATATCGAGAGCTAGTCTTCTTCGGCATCTTTTTCAGCATTGGGGCAAGTGAGCCTACGTCTCGTCTTCTAGCCCGGCCATGGCTTCGTACGGCTCGGCTGATCGCTGCCCCGCGCACCGTATCTTGGAGGTAATGTGCGGCGGTTGCTAAGATTAGGCGAGCCGAGATGGCAGGTCGCTTCGAGCGCTCTTTATTCTCGCGCTCGTGGTGTTCGAGGCAGCGTGATCTCAAGTTTCAGAGACGCGTTGAAGCGAGAGGCAGTACGAAGCGTTCGTTCGCGGCTGCTGCCGATCTCTATCGCGCCAGTGTTGTGATTGCGATTGTTCGCGGTCGTTGAGTGAGATATGTTTACGCTTGCCTGTGCGGCGTGACACGACGCTTGTTAATCCAATTAGTAAGCGAATGTTAACTGAAACTCATACGGCCGATAGAACTATACCACCCTTGCTTAGTGTTGTTGTGGAAGTTTCAATGGAAATAGCTTCACGTTTTGGGAGAAACTCCGAATTATTTCCTCAGCTGGGATGTGCTTCGGAGTTACTGCTGCTCACGGGTATTTCTTTTCAGCGCTATGAATATCCAAGATCCTTCGGAACTTGTATAAAAGACTATCCTTCAAAGATAATTTACTTTCTAGTCAACGGTAGCGCACCAGTGTTCAGAAATTATGTTTATATGAACGCGCGGATATTAAATGTGAATCAAATATATAAAATTATCAATGAATCAAATCGCTTAAGAATGAAAATGGACATTTGTATACTGTCCTCTGAAGAGTGCGAATAAAGTAAATCAACGTACGAAAATTTACTGCAGTAAATGCACAATGAGAAGACATTGCTTCGGCGAGTTACGCGATGACATACATACAAACGCCAAAAGAATGGCTGGTTCACTTGCTGTGAATGACAATAATTATAGGCACCGTTGTAAAGCTGCGTCAATTCATTGACTTGCACTCCATTGTTGTCGGGATCCGATACCGGCGAATAGTCTAGTCTATTCTGAATGAGACATAATCTATCGTTATTTCCTGCAGAAATACTCCCCTACAAATGTGCTTCGTTTTTGAGGATGATGCTGATTACTAGGCACATTGCTGCTCAAGGTAAGATTCTTTTATTGTGCCTTCCGCGCAATAGCGTCTTCATGTATCGGCATTTTAACACTGGCACGAAAGACCCTCTTGATGACGCGGAAGTGCGCAAGGATGTGAATGGCGGTTTATGACCATCCTACTGCCGAGATGTCAATTGCTCGGAAATCATTTTATCGCCAGCAGCGTGTGGCCTTGACTTGTTCGCTCTAACCATGAAGTGTGCTCATTGCGAAGGCCGTCTCCGTTTTTCAAGATCAATAAAGCTCAATGTCGAAGCAGTCTGAAATGGTCCTGAAGTCGCATTTTGTTCAAAGTTTTCCAGATTTATGAGTGGCGTCGAGACCAAATGTCGTCGTTACGGCCACACACACTGTCCCTTAGAGATGGGCCGCTTTTCTCTGATACAAGGTCAAGGCCAACGACGTGGCGTAGTAAATGCTGCAAAAGTTCCCGAGAAGCTTGCAAGAAATCAATCCACCGCACACTCTCCAATGTCATTGCTAATAGCCTTCTTTATCGGTCTAATTTATCGCTTTCGACATCAGAATAATGCGCCCCATTCACCTAGTACAGTCAACCAGAAAAATTTACGGACCACGGGATCTCAGAAAACGTTGACTTTCTGAACAACCTGTAACAGCAGTTGGTAAAACCGAACATCACAATGCTGTTCACATATACTGGTAGAGGCTGTAAATGCGAATGGTACTAGGCTGCGCAGACATTCAGCTTTCTTTCAGATCTCACGTTCCGTAAAATGTTGTGGTTGACTGTACATGTTTGTCCTTTGTATAATTTATTGTTTTATCATCGTCGCACAAATTTTGCTTTGGCTACAAAACGTGTTAGGTATGAACAGCAGACTTTTTATTTATTTAGTATTTACACGTGCGGCTGTCGTCATTCAATATATAGCAAGAGCAGGTACAGAATGAAATAGCAAGTGCAACATTTCATAACTGAAAGAAGTACAACAACAAAATAGCAACAAGAGCAACAATTAAGGAGTAGTATGGCTAGGCAACATTATGCCCATTTCACGAGTGCTCTGAAATTATCTGCAATAAGAATTTAAAATCAAGAATATTCCCACAAGTAGCGCTGGTAGCAGGAGATTGAATAAGGCGTGCAAAATTAAGCCTTGACCCTTTAATTGATTTAGGCAAGACTGAACTCCGCAAGCGCCGTTTCCGGCCTCAACATTGTCTCTTTATTTAATTTCATTTTCTAAGTTGGCCTTGGCTCATGATTGATTCAAGTTTGTCCGTAGTCACTGCAACGAGCTTTCGTCGTAATAAGTGCAATACGTTCCAGCTACCTTTAGCCAAGGTTTAATATAATACCAAAGCACTTTTGGAGGACTCAACTAGAAGCATGTTGTCGATTATTGTACGGAGCAAGTCCCATTTTCTTTTTTTTGCATTCAGATTAATTACATAGTTATCTGAATTTAATTAACCAACTTCAAATATAGGCACAAATTCTAGTGAGAAAGTTGTACAACGTTCTAAGAAACATCTCATTCAGCAGCTTCTAGCTTTCTAATTGTTACGTAATTATTTCTTTCTGCGTTCTAAAGAAAGTTCACGAAAAACAAAGAAACGAAAAGCACGCGACACCCCCGCTTGCGCGCCGCGCTTGCAATGCTCTCAAACATGACGTGTATGAACGAAAAATGCCTTTAGTCTTGTGTGCCGGTGCTTAAAGAAATGCCACTGCGTCGTCATTACTTCCCATCTGGAGAGAAAAAAACTTTGAATTTGTCTTTCGCGAGCAACTGAAATGGTCAAATAATTGGATTTCTCGCCGTAAGTCGTGCCATGTCGACAGAATCTCGACCCACTTTCGCTTTCCTCTTTTTTTTGTCAACACCATTTATTTTTTCGCTCACACTGGATTGCAGACACAAGAACCCGAGGAGAAGGTCCGCTTCTGTTTATCGTGGTATTAACATTCTATAGGCACAAGAGACGAACATCGGCAGCGTGAGACACTGTAGCCCTATTTAATCGGTCGATCGCCGAAACCTTGCAACCTAACAAGGGTAGCGCCGAAGGACAGAGAAAAATAAGGATTTCTCGGGGACGTCCTTAATGTCGAAGTGACGCTGCTACGGGTCGTAAACGCTCTGAAGCCTCTGGCCGCCCACCGTCAAGTGTTGCGCACGGGAACCATCGTCGCAACAGCTCGACCGCACCATGAATGCGCAACCAACATTGCGTTACCTACACCTTGCGCAAACTGTGTCGAGAAGAAGAGAGAAAGAGTGCGAGAGAAAGCGTGAATCTATTGGCACCATGACGTGAAAGTGCTTCTTGATCCTCTTACGCAAGGTATTTTGCCGCTCTATATTTCCCTTGCCTTTTCTTCTTCGCCCGGATACTCTTATATCATTTTTCTTGCACTATAGCTCTTCTTGCTTCCTTTTTTCATCATCGTACGAATATTTGGTGTTCCAAGACTTAGAGGCATGTAGGTTGTTGGCATTTTGTTTTGTTTTCAACAGAACCACGTACACGGTCCCTGAAAGTTTTGGCACGTTACATGTGTCTCCTGCAATTTTGAAAGACCTCATCTCGCTTGCTTCGGGAAGGTTCTGATGGCATCCCTATTTTCACCCACTTGATTGGTATGATGTAATCGGTGCTGACTTCTGACAGAAAACACATAACGCATTAAGTGTCCTGTGGGGCGCCTGAAGTACTTGAAGGTAGCCTTAATTAATTATGTAATTAATTAATTAATTAGATAATTATTTCTTTTATAAATATCTAATTACTTAATTATCAGGCCTATTGCAGACCTGAATAAGATCCTTGTTGGAGGAGCACCAAGTAGGAGAAATATCAATAACAATAAAAATAGACAATCAGAATGAAATAGTTATCTACAAAGCTAAAGACATGCCATGAAAGAAAGAAAGAAAGAAAGAAAGAAAGAAAGAAACAAACAAACAAACAAACAACCAAACAAACAAACAAACAAACAAACAAACAAACAAACAAACAAACAAACAAACAAACAAACAAACCAACAAACAAACAAACAAAACGAGTGCTGCAATAAGAAAAGGTTTAGGAAAAAAAGGGCAAAAGTGTTATGAAATTGCGAAAACAATAAACTGTGGAGACGAGAGGTGCAGAATACTTGGAAGAACAATTTGAGCAGTAAAATTTGCTTTAGAGTCTCTCTCTCTCTCTCTTTCTCATTTTTTTGTGTGTTCGGCTTTGTTGCAATAATAGCTTTTCCGCTGCAAAGGACGCTCTACAGGAAGCACGCTCGCTTAGTGACTGCAGAAAAATTCAATTTCGCACTCAACTTAATATTTCTCACCTTAATACTCACAGAGGAACACTAACGAATTACTGGTGAGCGATGTTATTTCCTCGCCCAGCTGTGATGCAGAATGAGGCAACTGGTGGACCAATTTGAACGTAATTTGTTGCATTTGAGAGAGAAAGTTAAATTCTAGTGATTGTCGGAAGCCGAATTCTGATACACTTTCTCTGTAAAGGTGAAAAAAGAAAGTGTTGCGTGCATATGAACCACGCAAGCACGCATACATTATGTCGCATCCGCAAGAGAGGGGTGTGGTAAATATATGATGGAAAGGCACAGCCAGTGTAATGCAGGTTATAGGGGCGCAGATGTTAGCATAGGGCATGCGAGAGGTCGCAGGCAGCGGAGGAATGGTTTTCTTTGTTTCAGCTTTTGCGAGACCACGTTGACGGTCATACACCCCGACTTGGTTATCAACACCCATTATGTGATAGGGGTGTGATAAATACATATTTGAAATTTTGCGTAATTGAACCTAACTACTTAGCTAACTAATCTTAATTCAAAAAGTAGCCTGGGTAAATCAGGACTACAAAGAATGTGCAATTGGTCTCAGTCCTCTAAGGTTTCACTCTAATCTTAATTTTTGGTTTTGGTTACGTGAAAAATTCGATACATGTTTACACTGCCCCTAAAAACTGTTGGAAAGGGTGGAGGTTGTAGAGGTCTGGTGGGCGCCCATTGTAGCCCGCTTTCTCGGGGTAGCATGAGTCGTGAAGTCAACTTTCTGTCTTAGTGACTGCTCTTACATTCCTCTCTTACAAATTGGCGCTTGTCTGAGCGAAACCCTCAAAGAGGCACCGTCACGCCGTGAAGCAGCGTCGTTTCATGTCAAGCTCGAGAGATGCTTCCGTGTGATTGCTTACAGAAACTTTGGAGGTTGCTTCTAAAAAGCTGTTCGCAACGATCGTTTTTTACGACAGGCGATTCGGGCATTACGTTCCCTTCTTGGTGGTGGCGGCCATATATCCTTGGTGCACGTGTGAAAGAAAAGAAAAAAAGAAACACTCTTTTTTTTGTAGGGGCTCTAAGAATGGCCATCACATCTCTTCCGTTCTTTTTGAAAGAAGAGCTCCGCACTCCGTTTTTTTTACAGCGAAGTTGAAGGGCCACTTTCCCCACTATCGTGTCCGCGTGTAGAGAAAAATCCCGAAGATAGTGCAATGCCGAGCTGACCCGCGGCGGAGTTGAAGCAGGTGTTAAGAACCATATGTGGGCTCATCCCGAAGATAGTGCAATACTTGCCGACCCGCGGCGGATGTGCAATTCATTAACTTAAGCAAATGTAAATGCATGCGCGTATCACAGCGTACCAGTACTACTAATCTGCATACGTATTTCCTCAACAATAGCCTCCTCTCAGTTGTCTCATCGTACAAATACGTTGGACTGAACATCATCAGCAACCTTTCCTGGCACATGCATGTCGACATTATATGTAGCAATGCCAATCACATATTGGGCTATTTGTGCCGGAACTTCTCATCTGCACCATCGTCACTGAAACTAACTCTCTACAAAACATTACTTTGCTCCAAACTTGAATACTCATGCGCCATTTGGGACCCGGCTAACATTACACTCATAAACAGCACAGAAGCCATTCAAAATCGTGCAGCGCGTTTCAGCTTATCAAACTACTCCCGATATGCTAGCGTTACCTCAATGAAAACAACACATAACTTGCCAAAACGTTCTTTCTGTCGTAGATGCTTCCGCCTTTCGCTATTCCATAAAATCTACAACCACAACCCTTGTTGAAAGAACAGCTTATCACCCAACCGTCATACATATCATCTCGCTCTGACCACAGTTTCAAAGTTGGTGTGCAGTCTTCACGTACCAAACTTTGTAGTAATGCATTCATCCCTAGCACAAGCAACGATTGGAACCACCTTCCCGCCACTGTTGCAGCCATCCTGGATACCGATACCTTCAAAACCACCATTCATGAAACGCCACGTTGAATATGTCTTTGTATCTTGCACACTTTTTTTGTTATGTTCACCCACTCCTTTCTGTAATGCCTTCGGGCCTTGAAAGTATCTTAAATAAATAAATAGATAAATAAATAAATAAATAAATAAATAAATAAATAAATAAATAAATAAATAAATAAATAAATAAATAAATGGCCCACATACACAGCTTCGCTGGTAATCCTTCTTCACAGAGTGGAAGGGTGCTGTGTTTTTCCTTCTCGTTTACCTCTCAAACAGCCTTTTTATGCTTTTCTGGCGACCCGTCGTGGCGCTTAGTGGCCACGGCCTTACGCTGATGAGCTCCAGTGCACGGGTTCGATCGAGGTTACGGCGGCCACATTTCGATGGAAGCGAAATGCAAAAAAAAAAAAAAACGCTCGTGTAATTAGATTTAGGTGCACTTTGAATAATGTCACGTGATCATAATTAATTCCCGAGTCTCTCATACTACAGCGTGTCTCATACAGGTGTGCCGTCCGGCAGCGCCACCGCCAATTCTGTGCGTGGCGCGTGCCTGAATATGTATTCAAACAAAATTGTCTGGATTTATATGACGCGGGTTCAATTCCGCCCAGCAGCGATTTTTTCCCCCAATTGTAGAGCAGCGCATACCCAGTTGCACATACCCAGTTATCCAAGTTGGCGTGAGTGAGTGAGTGAACTAACTTTATTAGGTCCAGAGAAGACGCAGGGGAGACCCCGCGCCACCCGGCTAGTCCCACGTAGGGACCGCCAAGCCGAGCTTGACGGCCCGATCGCAAGCACTCTGGACGGCCAGGGTTTGGTCGTTGAGTTCGGGGCTGCCCAAGAGCGCAGTCCACCTATCATCGCTGGAGGAGAAGCCGATGGCTTCACACTCCCACAACACTTGATCCAATGTTGGCATTAGTCCGCAGGCAGGGCAGTCCGCAGTGGGATACCTTTCAAGGTATACTGCATGAAGAACCGCAATGTTAGAATACGCACGGGCTTGTGAATGTCGAAGGCTCACCGCCCGCACCCTGCATAAGGCAAGGTGCGGGAGGGGGAATACCCGCCTTGACAGATAGTAGTGTGTGGTGACCTCATTGAACGTGAGCAAGGGTTCCCCGCGGTGCAGGGGGACTGCTGAGGCGGCGCGGTCAGTGAGTCCTCGCGCGGCCTCGAGCACGCCCTCGTTAGGGTCAAAGGGAGAGCCCTCAGTCGACCCCAAAAGAGCGGGAAACAAAGTGAGAAAATGCGGAGAAATACTTCTGGTGCTTTGGAGAATACGGAGTGCCTGAGGGTAGACCCTCCCGGTTTGGTAGGCCTTAATGGCTGTCTCGGAATCGCTATATATTGCCTCTGCGACCATCGGGCACAGCCAGCGCGATTGCAACCTGTTCGGCTACCACGGGCTTCGAAGTGCATACCGTAGCGCAGCAAGTGAGCCTGGAAATGGAGTCGACGATGGAAACGGAGAATGCCTCTTGTTGGACATAGGCCGCAGCATTCGCGAAGCTTGTCTGAATGTGGTTGCTGTGGACAAGCTCGAGTAGCTGTACCCCTGGCCTGACGTCTGTAGACGTAGTTTGCGCGGTACATATTACGGGGAATGGGTGCGATGTGCAGTTGAGACCTGATGTCGCTGGAGGAGGAGGAGGAGAAGAAACATTTATTTAAAAAAAAAGGCAAGGATAAGCAGGTGTCTTTCTGCTCGTGCGGGGGGCGCCCTTAGTCCAGGGCTCCTGCGGCTCTTGCTGAATCCCGGGCGCGCCACATCAGTTGCTACTGGTTACGAGAGTCCGAACTAGTGAGCACGGCCTCCCACTGCTCTAGTGTGGAGTTGGGTATTTGTGGGACTGCCTTCACGTTGGGGCACGCCCATGTGGTGTGATGCAGGGAGGCGCCATCGTTACAAAGGGGACATTTGTATGAATATAGCGTAGGGTGTATTGCGTGTAGTCTGCTTAAATGGGGGTATGTATTGGTTTGTAGTTGTCGCCATGTCATGGCGTCTTCACGTGAGAGGGTCTTGTGTGGAGGTGGGTATTGTCGTCTGTTCAGTCTGTGGTGTTGTAGTATGGCATTGTATTGTAAAGGTACGGGCTCCATAGGTGCGGCCGTATCCCTGTCTTGTGGCGCCGGGGAGGCATGAGCTTGGGCTACAGCGTGCGCACGCTGATTTCCACGGAGGGACTCGTGTCCTGGAGCCCATACTATTTCAACGTCCGGGAATTGGAAGGCTTGTTTGAGGAGTCGGTGGGCGATTGAAGATATTCTGCCGCTCGCGTAGTTGCGGCAAGCTGCTTGACAGTCAGTAATAATTGTGACGTACTCGTTGGTCAGACTAGAGGTGATGGCCAAGGCGATGGCTGTCTCCTCCTCTACGAAGGCGCTGGCAGTGCGGACCGTCATTGAGACGACCTCTTGAAGGTTATGGTCGACAACGCTGGCCGTCATGGCTGCTTTTTGGGGGTACTACGCGGCATCTGTGTATAGTGTGGTGGGGAGACCGCCATATTTTGTCTGTAGAGTCTTTGCGCGAGCTTGGCGACGATCGGCATGGTGTTCCAGGTGCATGGGAGCTACCTTGATGTGCTCCCGGAAGTTGGGGGCCCGATGGTTTGCTTGTTCGTGGCCTTTGCTGTGTGTGGGGTAGCCTAGGCGCGCTAGGATGGTTCTTCCTGTTGGTGTGAGGGCTAGGCGTTCTCGTTGGCTTGTGAGGTGGGCGTCTGTAATTTCTCCTATTGTATTATGGACTTTGAAAGCTTGCGTGTCGCTGTTACCTGTGGTAGGCCGAGCACTTGCTTGTAGGCTTTCCGAAGAAGTACGTCTAATTGATCTATCTCCTTGGGAGTTAGGGGTAAGTACGGGGCAGCTTAGGCAATGCGGTTGATTATCAGGGCCTGGACGAGCTGTATTATGTCGTCTTCTTTCAGTCCGTATTGTTTGGTGGTGATGCGACTGACCATTCGCATGATTTGGAAGGGGGTCTGCTTGAGACGTTGGATGGTGTATGCGCCTCCGCCGTCCTGTTGTATGTGGAGGCCGAGAATGTGGACGCGGTTTACTGTGGGTATTTCTTTGTCGTCGAGGGTGAGTGTGGTGTGGGGTCTTTCACTGAGTTTTCTTCGTGATTTCTGTCGAACGACTAATAGTTCGGACTTCTCGGGGGAGCACCGGAGACCACTTGTTTTGGCATATTGCTGGACGACGTCGGTCGCTTGTTGAAAGGAGTCTTGTTTCTCTCCTTCGAAACCAGTGGTGGTCCAGATAATGATGTCATCGGCGTATATTGCATGCCTGATTCCTGGTATTGCGTTAAGTTTGTCAGGTAATTTCATCATAGCAATGTTGAAAAGGGTGAGTGATAGAACAGCACCTTGTGGGGTTCCTTTGTTACGGGTAGGTAACGTCGGGGTTCTGAGTGAGCCAATGCCTATTGTGGCCGTGCGGTTGCTTAGAAAGGCGCGTATGTAATTGTAAGTGTTACGACCACAGATGTCGGTGGGAATCCGCACGGCGTCGGGGCACTGGTCGACAGGGTTGATGCCCATCTCATCGAGTATCTTGCGGTCCGCCAGGGCGCTGGATAGCCTGAGTTGGAGCGCTCTTGGTCCTCGATTATTTTTTCGAGCGTGTTGTGGACTTCGAGCTTGAGGAGGTTTTCGGTGTGAGTGCTTACAGGTAAGCCGAGAACAACCTTAAAGACCTTTCTGATGAGGGAATTGAGCTTGTCCCTCTCTGCAACATGCCAATTATTCATGGCCGCCGAGTATGAAAGGTGGCAGAGCACAAAAGAACAAGTTGGCGTCAAAGAATTTCGTTGAAGAGTTGCCCACGAAGAGTGACCTAAGTCAAAGAGATTCGTGGAAAGGTGGCACAATACAGTGACTCAAGTTGGTGTCAAAGAGGTTCATTGAAGAGCGACGCGTACCCAGTGACCTTAGTTGGCGTTAAGCAGGTCCATCGTAATGTAGTACATACTCAGTGGCACGCACCCAGCCACCTCAAGTTGGTTCTGAGAGTTTCATTGAAGAGCGACACATAACTAATTACACATACCCAGTGACCCAAGTTGGCGTCAAAGACATTAGGTGAAGATCGGCACATTCCCGCTATTACATGCCCAGTGACCCATGTTGCACTGTGTGTGTGTGTGAGAGAGGAGAGAGAGAAAGAGAGAGAGAGAGAGAGAGAGAGAGAGAGAGAGAGAGAGAGAGAGAGAGAGAGAGAGAGAGAGAGAGAGAGAGAGAGAGAGAGAGAGAGAGAGAGAGAGAGGAGAGAGAGAGAGAGAGAGAGAGAGAGAGAGAGAGAGAGAGGAGAGAGAGAGAGAGAGAGAGAGAGAGAGCATTCATTATTTCTGAAGGAGCTAAGGCTCCAGTCCGGGTCTCTTGGTGGGCTCATGCCTCCTAACCCAGCACGTTCTTGACATGCTGCGCCAGAAGCGGACACCATAATTTTTTTCAAACTTTCGTAGGGTAGTGGTCCACTCCTCGCAGTTACCAGAACGCTGGTTGAGTGGTAGTTTAGGAAGCATTGTCTTTTTGAAAGAGGTTCGTTGAAGAGCGGCAGATATCCAGTGGCAACTCCAATTACTGACGCCGAGCAGGAGCCTCCTCAATGACGATAATACGGAGCGTGAAGGAACAAAACGAAATACCTCTTCTGGGCAGCTCCAATCCCTTTTACATCACTCTTCTTGCTTGGCGTCTGTCCAGTTACCGTTGGCTAGGCTGTGTTTCTACGTCTGTCGCCGGAGGCGTGCAACGAAATGTGCGCATGCAGGCGGCAAAATGAGTCGCAACACCATTTATTATCAAACCCAAAGAGGCCACTTAACGGCTGCTTAACCTCTCTCTCCCATCTTCGACCTGCAGCGAGCTCAGAATTGATCCGTGTTCATTCTAGTCCATGCATCACTCGAACTCCGTCCGAGCATTTGCTTTAACATGTCACTCCTCTCCAAGGCGAGCAGTGCTTTTTTCAAAGTATTTTCCCCTCACGCACCTGGTTGCGCTTCTGAATCAATATTCGCGACGCGACTACCGATATACGTCCCGTCTCTTTCCTGCAGATTTCCGGGAAGAGGAATCCATTAGCGAGAGGACGGTTGGGTGGTTGTCATTAGAGGAATGCGGGCTTTCTCCGCATTGAAAGTCGAGCCTTAATGGAGCCCTGCCTGATGGCCGCCGACTGGAGCTCTTAGACAGATGTGGGGAGAGAGTAAAGCTCGAAATGAGGGGGAAAGGGACGGCAGCTTAGTTTGTGGTGAATTACCTGGATCGGGCGAGTGCGTGAAATTATTCTCGTCAAAACCTGAGAGAATAATTGATCGACATTCGACAGGGAAGGGAAGCAAACAGGGCAAATATTGGAGACAAAGAAGAAACGAACGGTGCGTAGCAGCTTGCGACACATGCGCGCCGTGTTACCAAAGCTGCTTGACGTCGTTTCAGTGCTACACATCTGCTTGTGTGTCGTGAATTGGTTGCTAAACGTTGCAGAACCAGCATTAAGCATCCCAGAATCTATCACACGTACTACAGCTAGAATGAAGTTGCGCGCTATATATCATTTGCCATAGCTATTACAATGGCAACAAACATTCTTATATGAATCTAGGAAACAAGCAAGAAGACGTAGGTGACACTGACAAACCACATCTTTGTGGTAAAAAGAAGTTTGTCCTGGGATGTCTTACGGTGATGGCGGCGGCCGCATTTATCCCCGACAGTATATGGCCGATATATATATATATATATATATATATATATATATATATATATATATATATATATATATAAAGCCAGGTAGAAAAAAGTAGATTCCTTTAGCCAGCTATACATACTCTGTGCTGGCGGTGAGTTCGTAGCATAAAAGCGTAGATTACATCAGATGGCAAGGTGGAGAACAAGTTTGAAGCCTTGGCAACGCACCCTCGGCAAAAGCCAATGAAACTTGTATCCTTTAGGTGGCGTAACAGAATATCTCAAGGAAAGCACAGGAAGGCGGGCAATGACAACTCTGGGCCGACAGGTTCGTAGACTTATTGCACTGAAAATAGCATGAAAGAATGGAATTCACTGCTTTGGTTCTTGAGTTAAGCGTGACATTTACAAATGAGTTCCATGCTGCAGCTGTTTGCGCTGCAGCCGTCTTTCAATCTTTGAAGTGTAATAATCGGGTAGCCGATGAACGTGAACGAAAGCAGAAAAGAAAGCACTGGAAAAAAAGAAAGAAGTGAAACAAACACAGGAAAGTCAAGAAGGAAGCTCGGAAACACTCCGTCGTCGAGCACCTTCACGGGATCTCTGCGCCCCATTAATCTCCATGTCGGCTCTGTCAGCGACTTCTCCGCGCACTGTCACTGATGCTTTCGGAGTCGATTCAGACTAATGTTTCACGCTCTTCGCCAAATTAAGTGAGTCGTCTTCGCGATGTTGAAAGAAAAAGAA
This sequence comes from Dermacentor andersoni, assembly GCF_023375885.2. Taxonomy (NCBI): domain Eukaryota; kingdom Metazoa; phylum Arthropoda; class Arachnida; order Ixodida; family Ixodidae; genus Dermacentor; species Dermacentor andersoni. The sequence continues at coordinate 63,779,956 of NC_092815.1, read as the reverse complement.
AAGAAACTGGGTCGTTTGGTAGCTTCCAGTGACATCTGCGACGTCGGCGCTGAGAGCGTTGACTTTGATGGCACGTGCACATATTCCTCTGTAGACTAAGTATTACAGAAACGTCCAGCCATCCCGTTTTGATCGAGAATAATTAGGCAGATTCGGTCCCTGCGGTATCTCGCGCGCAACTTGAGAACCGTGTGCGCTCGTGTGTGCATCCGTTCACCGAAAAACCTTCGTCCAACCTCTGTTTTTCTTTTTTTCAGCAAAGGTTGAATGCTCACAGAGAGCAAATCAGAGCTGCCTTTCTTTCAGCTTTGCGAAGCTTAGATGGAAGAAAGAAGGAAATAAATGAGAAACTGTTGAGAAAAAAAGGTTACGCGGAACCAAAAAAGGAGGTCGTTCCGTCTTTTGACAAGAAAAAAAAAAAGTGAATCACTGGAGAGCTAGCACGTCGAATTGCTTTTTTTTTTCACTATTGCTCCCGACCCACAGCCATGCTTAGTCGCTTCGCCGTGAATATGCAGAACGTTAATCACGCAGCGATCTGTTTCCGAGAGACTTGCTCCCCAAAGGGGAGATGCGCGGAGATGACTATCCAAAAAGAATTACATGGCTGAGTAGATGACTGTAAGTTTTTATCCTATCAATAACTGGAAGTGGCGTGCATACCTCGGAATATTTACGCAACTCTGCCTTTAAGCTGAGGACCTGACGGGAAAGAAGAGCGTTTTATTTATCCAAAATTAGGTTTGAGCAAAGGGCATACAACGATTGCTGATGACTGATTGATTTATGGAGTTCAAAGCCAACAAAGCAGCCCTCGGGTCAGGAGAGATGCCGTAGCGGATGGCTTGGTGTTAGTCTTGATCACCAGGGGTTCTTTAACATGGGTCTAAGCCTAACCTGTAGCATACTGCTGCGGACGAACTTGCGCACGGAGTAGCGATAACGCACACTGGTTTCGATGGACGGCCGACACTTGTTAAGATATTTGATTGCATTTTACCGAATCAAATCGGTGCTTCGTTTATACACGTAAGCTTGCGTTATACCGCCACCACCTTAAACGCGTGCGCGCGCGTTCATGTCAAATGTATGTTAGATGTGCGTGCGTTTGAATATATGAAACGAGTGATGGACGATGGACGAATGACTTGATGGATCGGAAAGCGTAGAGAGAGGTTATGTACGGCGTTTGCTCCTTCCTGCTAACAACAAATTTCATAATTCATTTAAACTGTATGTATTTACTAATTGCAATGACCCGTAAAAAATATTGCAATACTTCAGTCAAGAAGAGAACGGGCCGAGAATATGAAGTAGCTAAAGAAGGCCGCTCGAAGACCGCCACTCGTATCGTGAGCAGAGGGCAACCGCTGGTATTGCAATATATGCGAGATGAGCCACAGCAGCGCGAGACCCTGCTGCGGCTTGTTTTGATTTAGCGCTGCATGGCGTCTCGCGGGGTGCGTCTGCTTCTGCTGCTGCTGCGGCGGCGGCGGCGGCAAGCGGCGATCGGTCCGCCATTTTCTTGAAAACTCTCGCGTAGAATCTGATATTCGCCAGCGACCACGCAACCTTCGCCGAGAAAAATATAAGAGCTTGTTGTTTATAACGCAGGCGACGCCAGCAGTGCGCGACGTCGCGACATCGAGCCCGAGCAGTTTGCTCTGAAAGTTATTGGTTTCAATAGGGAGTGCCACTTGCAAAGCAGGGCGAAGGTTATTTGTGGACTTGGCATGTCTCTCTCTGCCTGCACAACAAGAGCATCGTCCAACCGGTCGCCACACATGACCACCAGAGGTCGGCGCTAAGGCCATATTGCGTGACATTTCTTTGACATGCGTGACGTTGCTGCGGCAGTGCGGCCACACCAACCGGCGGTGCGTCGCTGCTCAGTTGAGTGAGCAAACGGTGGCTCCTTCTTTCTTTTTTTAACTTCCAGAAAAGCTTTTTCACGGACATCCGAAAGAAGAAATTTCAGCGCAAACGGACGAGCTACTTCAACGTTGCTGAATAAAAATGCGTTGGATGCGTTTCGTGCAGCGTCGAATGATGCTGCTCCGCATAACGTGTTATGCGGAACAGTGTCACTCGACGTCACACAAACCTATCGTGTTGAGTTTGTCGCCGAGTAGGCCTATTTTCATACTTTTTGTAGCCTGCTCTGGATAATGCAATGTTCCGATGATACGTTTTAGTTTCCGGTTCCCGTGAAAATTGTATCAACAATGTTCCACTGCATCCGCTTTAGACCGATGAGTCCAGCCAAGTTCTGCAAGTGGCTAGACGCGCTGTGGGGAGTGTATGTTCCTCTGCACTTTCTAGCACACCAGTGCGAAGTCATGTCAGGAGCTGGACGAATGTGCCGCAAGATGAGCGGTGAATTTGCTGAATCGCAGCGTGTGCTACTGAAAACTCTTTCCTCCGCCTGCTAGGTCGGGTGTTTCAGTGGTGCTGTTGGCTAGGGAACATTTAGCGTCTGCTACCCGCACAGCCTCCATAAGTGGCCATCATGGGCGAATCTTTTCTATTTTCTTTTGAATGTGCTGTCACTTCTCATGTAGTATGTATAGGGACGTACTTTATCATTCCGCACTTGATTCCACCCCGACAGTCTCATTTAGATGGCGGCGAAATGTAAAAACGCTCGTGTGCTTGAATTTAGGTGCAGGTGGTCGAAATTAATCCGAGCCCCTCCCTAACGCGTGCCTCATAGTGAGATCGTGTTTTCGGCAAATAAAGCCACAGAATTAATGTTTTATTGCAGTTGTGTGCATGTATCTTTTGTTACTTTTGTTTTTTTATTTTTTGTATCTTTTGTCACTTCTCCCTTAAAAATACGCCACTCCATATTTTTGGTCACCACCAGTAACAATTTGTTATTCTTCATCAGCCAGTCATTTTAGACTGTACAAATGTGCTAGTGATGTGCGCCGTAATTGCAGGATCATATATTGATATGCCTGATTCACTTATTATGTTTAGCCGCAAACTGTGCCTGATTTATGCGACGTTTTATTTATCGTACATATTTTTCTTTCTGACTTTGTTTTATATGCGTAAACATTTCTGTGCCTACCCAACGAGAAAACCCGTCCGTCACATAAGACGAACGGTCTCAAGGTAGGGCCCGCCGTAGCGAGCGAATCCACCATCGTGCTGCCTCTCGCTTCAACGCGAACTAAGCGGCGCGAACACAATGCGAACTAAGCGGTCGGCACTCGGTGCATTCAGTCCCCATCGCAGATTGCTTTTAAGATAGAGCCCGCGCGGCCTCGCGAAAGGCAGCCGCCGCCGAAGTACGGTTGATAATGGTTCCCATCGAGAGGCGGCGGTGCCGTCGAGCACGTCTACGTACGAGGTCTACCAAAAGTGACGCTGTTCAATTACGTCACGTACTACAGCACGCATCAGCCAGTGCTCATCTTCCAGGAAGCAGCGGCACCGTACAAATGCGCCATCACACAACATGAGTGAACACTGCTATTACTCGCCTCTTGCTCAGCTCACACTTTGGTGTTGCAGCCGCGCTTCTCCGTTTCACAATTTTTTCGCGGTGTTTCTCGCAATTGTACCAAACACAGCAGCATACGACGACGAAACAGCAGGTGATTAGTAGCACATGTTACTCATCTTTTAGCTAGCTCCCACAGGAGGTTGTTGTTGTTGTTGTTGCCTATCACGCGTGTGGCTCCTACCAACGATGGGGGATGGCCCAAGAAATGGATGGACAATTCCAAATTAATATGAAGCATAAACTTCCGAATATCTATGGAGGTTCTGCGTGTAATTTTTCTTTCTTTTCTTCGCATTGCTCAGTCGCTGGGGTTTATGTTTTATCATTGTGGGATAGCCGGATTTTTGGCGGCCTATATTTCTTGGCTTGAATGAATTCTGGGGTGTTACGTGCCAAAATCACGATTTCATTATGAGGCACGCCGTAGTGGGATACTCCGGATTAATTTTTACCACCAGGGTATCTTTACCGTGCGACCGATGCAGGGGACGCGGGCGTTTTTGCATTTAGCTCCCGTCGAAACGCGGTCGCCGAGTCCGGGATTACATCCCGCGGCCTCGTACTTAGCAGTGCGACACCATAGCCGCTAAGCCACCACGGCGGGTTGTTTTTCTAGGCTTACACCACCTTATCACAACAAAAACAACTACATCAAGTTTGTCCCGGATCATAACTTTTCGTTCCACGCGGTCTAATATCCCAAGGGAGGATGATTCCGCATATTTTCCCATATGTTTCTGAGAGCGCTATACGTGAATTATGGATGTACAGAGGAGGAAACGTTCGAATAAAACAAACAAGGGGGAAGAGGCACAAAGCAAAGAAAGAATGAATTGCGGCAATAAAGAAATCAATGAGGAAAGGACGAACACTTCTCCCTTAAGAATACACCAGTCCATATTTTTAGTCACCACTAGTAGCAATTTGTTATTCTTCGTCGGGAATAGCTGCCTACCTCGAGGCTTGTATAACAACTCCTCATTGATGTTCACAGGGGATAGACAGTGCAGACGTTCTTCTATTAACTCTGTGTAAACACAAGCCGCGATTTGTTGTCGGCCCTTATGTTCAGACGAGGGGATGTGCAACCGGACGAAATAGGAGAGAAAAAAAAGAACACATATACGAACATAAGGTAAACAAAGTCGGCCCAGAACAACGCTACGAAAACACCGCACAGCCTGTTTCTCTCATTTGTATGATAATATGAGATCGAAGCATATACGGTGCTACACTGGCACACTTAAGACACACGCACAGGCGTACACCACATCAATTCTCAAATCGTGTATACCAGTAGCAATTCGCGCATGCGCAAAAGGCTCAGGCCAGAGACACACGTGGCAGCGCACAATTAAAACTGCCATTTTCTGCAGGTTACTTTGAAAGATGGCTGAAGAATCACCCTAGCGTAGCAGAGGGTTCCTTTCCTCACAACAAGATGTAATGTGCAATCAACTATTGTTCGATTTCCCCGTGGACGGGCTGTATGAGTTCAGTAGTGGAGGAGCCGGGGTGTATGAGGAGGTATCTATACAGCTGACGGAATATATTGTTTTTGTCTTCTTTTGCTAGATCTCCTCGTATGTGTACGTCCGCGTATTGAAGATACTTACAGCTGTCGTCCGAGACACGGTGGTAGAAGTAGTGAGGCCTGTTTCTTGGACGTTGGCAGAGCGAAAAAGCGGCACTCGTGATCGATAGCAGGTGATTGTCTTCGGTGCAATACCCCGCTTAGGCAGCTGGCGGATATTTTTTTTTGTTCTCCGGAGATCGAAAACGAGGGCTCCTATTGATTTGATCGAGGGACCACTCGCTGCCTGGGCCCCCATTTCTGCATTTCTGTCTGACAGGCAGTGGCGAAACGTTTCAGTGTTTCTCAGTTCCCTGTAAGGAAATTGCATTGGCGTCGATTGTTAAAGGAGATAATGAGAAAGAGGAGTAAAGAAAGGGCAGGGAGGTTAACTGCGATTTCATCCGGTTTGGCATCCTACGAGGGGGGAGGGGAATGACGAAACACAATGAGTAGAAAAAGAAAAGGGAGTGTGAAAACAAACACATGGCGCGTGAGTGTTGAGCCTTCATTTGGGAGGCGGTTGCTTTGCCATGGTCCTCATAAAAACTGATGCAGCGCTTGTATAGCTTTGTGTAAACAGGGAAGGAGGCAGAGAAAAGCAAAGAGGTTAGTGAGGGTAGCGCTCGCCTGGGTACGCCTCGCCATGCCACGGGGAAAGGCCAGAGTGTTATTGAAGAGAGGAATAAAGAGAGTCAGTGCGCGAATGGACATGCAAGTTGAACATTCGTTAATGTATTCATACGTTGTTGCCCAGGAGGTTGGTTGCTTTCAAGAAGTGCACTTGTACGCTAGTTATCTCCCAGATACGAGTTCTTCAACGAGGGCCCAGGAAGGTTTCAGGGATGTTCATCACCTGATCAACGCACGCTGATGCTGCAGTTTAACATAGCGTTGAACTTGTTGAAGTTCAGTGTTGAATAAATATTATTGGAACGCATGTGAATAAATAAAGCGAAAACGCCCAGTGCTCTTAAGAGAACACAACAGCTTAAGTTGTGGAGCCTTTCGTAGATACGGGCTGCTCTCGTTTCCTCTATTATAACTTATTTTCTGGGTTAATGTAGTGCTTGGCAATATAAAACGTAGCGCATTCTTGCAAACACGAAATTGTTCAATACCTACGATTTAGGGCTCAAGTGCTTTCCCTGGCGTCACAATCTGTTCACACGCCCTATGATGGTTGCTAGAATCGACCCTCTCGGTTCCTTCCGATTCTTTCCCGCGCCCTTTTTCGCCGCCGTCGACACCCGAATTCCAATATAGCCGCTACGTTGCGTGTCTTTCTATAACTTCGTTCCCGTCCTCCAGAGTAGCGTAGCCAACCAGACGCATTGCTGGTTAACATCCCTGGATTCGTTATTTATTTCCTCCTCTCTCCTTTACCTGAGCGCCTTGTTTCCATCCTTTTCTAATGCTGCTACACCAGGCGACCACGAGGGCAGTAGTTGTCGAGGAATCTGGGCATCCCTGTCCGTAGCCCTTTGCTTGTTCAGCTTCCAAAATCGGTTGTGTTGGTACCTTCTTGCTTTTCTTTTATGTCTATATATTTGAAATTCCTTTCGCTAGCTCACCTTCACTTCTTTTACAGGCCAGTGAGCCCGCTTGAAGGACGCGCAAAGAAAGTTTCGATTTGACAGAATGTGCTCGGTATTATTTTTTCTTTTTTTCTCTCCTTTGGCGAACTGTGCAGGTGGCGAAGCACAATCTATCCTCTCTGCGCTGCGTTGCTGTGAGGCACAGAAATGCTGGCGTCCACTGAGAGAAAAAAAAGAGAAAAAAAAGAAGAAAAAAAAGAAGAAAGGAAAGAAAGAAACGCGATACCAGCTTAGTAAAAAATAAAGAACAAGATAAACATCGCACAGTGCTGATGGAGTAGCGGCCAAGGTTTCTCACGCCTAATTCCGGATTGGATACTTTCCTTTCACGCCGCTCTTGAGAGAAAGCCGCCTTTTTTCCCGGATTCGCGCGTTCGTTTGTTTTAGTGACTTTTGTTACTGGTCTTTCTGCGCACAGCGCGACGAATTCGTCACTTTTTCTTGGCGCATGCATTTGTCATTCCTTACTCTCCAAGGTCTCAAAATAACCCGCCACAGACGTAAAAAGTGAGCGAAGAAAAAATAATATTGAAAGCGGAACAGCCAAGGAAGACTAGATAAAACATTGCCTCAGGCCGGAACTGAAGTTGGGGGTACGAAGTTTCTGGTCGAAATTCTTTGTTTCTTTTTTTGCACTCAAGCCGAAAAATAAACAGAAACTCATCTGCGCTACAAAGACTAAGTACAAACCACACCAGTAACACGGACGAAGCGTCTATATGACACGTAGAAAGTGAGCAAGTGTATTTATTGTCTCTTTGTAAATCCAAGACTTGGTATTTGCCCTGGGCGGCGCGTACGTTCAACGCATTTGCCTTACGCGGAGTTTCTTGTTAGCGGTTCTAGAGCTCAGTGCTTCAGACGCTGCATGAGCTTGCCTGAATTTCACTTATGGAGGTGAGGAGAAGACACATAAAGACCTACCTGAGGTGAAGGCATTCCCGCAGACAGAATAAGCACACAAACCTACCATGTAGGGAAAGGCTAATCAGCGTAAACTGCTTCAAACAGTTTTTTTTTTCTCTTTTTGGCAAATGCGTTTTGACGTTCTTGCCCTGACTCAAAACTTTTACACCGCATAGTCCTAGTGTTATTCTAAATCTAATATTTCCGCAGGAAGACTGCTTGTACATCTGTTAAGCATTCGCGCACCGGACTGAATGATCAGATTAGTATAAACGTGCAACCCAGTTTCTTTCTACATCAATGTGACGGGCGTCGGAGACACAGCGGACACGTGGTGTTCTGGGGCGGTACCAGACGCAATGTTCTTATTTTTCGCGTCGTTATAATCTGCTGAAGACATGCTTGAATGCCTTGTTTCGCTAGTATGTGCTACGTATTTGCAGACTCCGCGCAAAGGCTTGTATATAGCGCCATAGAACATTTCGTTTTCAAATTGGTTGATTGTAGCGACAGGCGGGTACAGCCTGGCGATCGAAGCCGGCAGTTGCTCCACCTGTTTTTTTTTTCCTTTCTTGTCTTCGACGTTCATCAGACTAGTTCAGCGCTTCCTTGTCGGGAGCGTATGTTATGTGCATTTCGTACGCACGCAGAACAGACCATCGCGCTTCAAGTGAAGCCTAGAAGGTAAAACACACCCGCGCGGTCCTGTGTACGAGAATTGAGCGTCTTTCTCTATCCTCATTTTTTTATCTATGCGTTTTAGAACGAGCTACACTCTTCTACGCAAGCAGTGATGATTGTTTTATTTAATGACGAGACAGAAGACTTTCTGATGCCCCCTGGACCTACTCGGGCCGCAGAAGTTCTGGAGTAAGGACTCCTGCCAATTATTATTAGCAACAAATTACACCAATAAATTATTATTCATAAATATGGTAGTTATAAAGTTCTACAGTACCTAAACCACCGTGTCGAAAGAAAACTAATTGGAAGACTGTTTCCCTCTTCTAGAAAAAAGTCCCACGATTTGTTAGCTACTGCTACGACAATCTTAAGCTCTGATAAAACAAAATAGAAGAAAGAAATACTGCCGGTCGATAAGCGAAACATCCCTGAGTTCGCAAGGATGTATCTGAAGGAAGTTCGCTGTAGCTTAGCAACGACTACAGCAACACCTAATCGCACGTTGGCCGAGTCAGGGGATCTTCGATTAAACCTGTTGTCTGCGCTGCGCCTGGTTTCAGACCTTTCGTAACTGCGCAGAAGCGTCGACTTCTGATAACTGAATATATGGAAGCGTTGCGCAAGCGTTCTCATTTTACCCGCACTTCCAAATGACCGAACAGCAGCGAATAAAACGGCGCTAACTGAGCACCGCTCTCGTATACGCAAGCATTGCCGAGAAGGAGAACTACATTGGTTTCTGCGAAAAATTAGATTATCCATGTCCAGAGGTCGGCCTTGTTCTGTGGGACGCTCCTCTACTAAAGGCCACGTAAAATCTGCTGTTCCTGTTTCATTCGGACATACACGAACAAATAAGCAATGCAAGTTGGAGTTGCTTCAGTTTGTGCTAGCATACAGAGGCTGCGCAAGGTCACCACCGTGTGTACATGCGTTTAAGCGTTTCTGTGTTCTGATTTTGAATGCTTCGAGTATAAAATGTGCAAAAGAAAGAAAGAAAGAGAGAAAGATAACTAAGCACAACAAGATCTTGACACAGTAGACTCTGTCACACGGCAAATTCATTGGCATTCACAACGAATGACATTCGTTCATTATCATGAGCAAAACGGTAACAAGGCAAAAGCGGGAGCCAATGTTTTGACAAGTGGACTTGCCTTTTTCAGCACCCTGAAAAAAAAAAAAAGTTCACTTGTCTAAACGTTGGCTCCCACTTCTACCTTGTTCTTGTTTTGCACATCGTCTTGAATTTCCATCTCCCGCCTTCCCCGTGTTTTCCCTGGATTCGTTCATAATGTCGTTTGCTTCTGTCTCACGGGAAAACATAATGAAATTCCTTCGAAAAAACATTGCCAACTCAATGAATTCGCAGAATTCATTCGCATTCATTTTGAGACCGAACGCGTAATCTCGACACCTGGGAGATTTTAAAGAATTCGTCTCTTATTTGTACTTAAAAAAATACATATTCTTTGTTATTTGGTGTATTAAGCAAGTGCCAGTTTATTGATATACAAGCGCGTCAATTTCTTTTAAAAGCTGCTTTCACTTCAGCGACTGGACAGTGGTGTCAGCCATGTATGCTGAGCCCTGGTAGTTCGGTCCTTCCGTGCGCTCTGTGCGGATCACGTGCCCAGAGCCAGAAAGTTCCGTGCAGTGGGCCGCAGCAGAAACGTACGTTTTGATAGAAGTATGGTCAGACCGTATACAGCTTCATGTAATAATTACCAGAAGGAACTCTGACGCTATAGCAGCAAAGTTCCCTCTGGTAATTATACACACTATAGTGTCTACAGGAGCTGCAAGCAGGTCGATTCAGCCAGCCTGGGAGTGAAGGGTACTACATGGATTTGCCGAAACTTCGTCTTTCTGGCTTCAAGCGGCTTCGTGAAATCATCATATTAAACAAAGCATAGTGTTATAATTGATTAAATAAACGATTATAAACTTGTCTAACGACAGGATTCGAAAGCAGTATCTTTACAGAAGCCCGGCATTAAAACCATTACGCCACGGACGCACGCATCGACAAGCAGCACAGAAAACCCGTAGAGGGACGCTAAAGGCAAACATCAAGTAAAGCTAAAGTGATAGATTAGTGCTCGAGAATCTCTCAGGTGTCAATATTATCGCGAACAGAGCCTTCATAATCGAGAAATTGAGGTAAATGCAGGACGTGATTAGAGACTCCCCTGGGGCATTCAAGTAGTTACCTGATGACGAAAGCACTCCTATGTTAAATTTTGTCCCTAGTACTCAACCACTCGTTGCAAAAAACATCCTTGTATTTTAATATACGACGAGATAAAATGCTACTTGTCCAGTTCTATCTCATTTTTAGAAAAAGGAACTCGTTGAAATTACCCTTGACAACGACGCGGGCGGTCGAAAGGTTTCGTTTTCGCTCGACTCCGCACCGCCCACGCTTTCGCGTTCCAGTAGTTTCGTTATCGCATAGTGCTGCGCTGGTTTTGCTGCCTCGCTAAACTCGCACAAACTGCACGCAGCTAAGAATTCAACTTACGTGTGGTGTTGCGGGATGCCTGAACAGTCTACGCCACTTGACCAAAAAGCAGCCGCAGAGGCGAATCCGCCATTCTGTCTTGGCTCGGTACCGCCGTTTGTCGGGCGCCGTTTTACTCGCCGACGGCAGCAAAGGGCGGTGATGGCGTATGCAGCGTCACCACTTCCCCGGTTTTGCGGCGGAATATTTCAGTTTCGAAAAAGGTATTTGGGTCCTTCAAACGCAATTTTCCCGTAAACTAAGTCTTTTCTTGGCACGAAACAAGCGTTGCGAGGTTTCTGGCATGGTATTTAAACAGTCCACGTCGACTTAGTATTTGCCTTCAGTGTCCCTTTCAGCATTTCTTGCGGGAAAGCAAGCGGGTTTTGGCGGTTCGCGCGTTTCCATTTGGCCACCTCGACAGGCTGAACCACTGAAATTAGTTGCCATTATGCGCGTTCGGAGCGTCTTCTACTTTATGAAAAGTATAGATCGCTAAAACATTTAGGACAATGGAGGCAGATAAAGGGTAATAAACAAAGTCACAAGAACGTACGTCTGAGTCCGTAAGCACGAAGATGAGACAACTTAATGTACTGCCCATTAGTCCCACTGTGGCTGAACGGTCGGAACGCCAGATGAAACTATTTAGGCAAGACCATTTAGGAACCTATGTCGTCGGTCATATTGTGTTTCGTTGGGCTTGCTTAAGCTTGACTTGATTTGCTTTCTGCTGTGAAGGTGTGTTAAAATCGTCTAAAACAGTCAAGAATATATTTCTAAAGTAGCTTTTAATTAATAATAAATCTTATATAAAAGATATGCACCTGTGAAATTCAACTTATGTTTCTTTCCAAGGTCATGCAAGGTCGTCAATTTCAAATGGCATTTATTTTCGCCATGTGTTTCCACGCAGAGAAAAATGACAATAATTTGACTAATATCATTACACGGAAACGACATTACATTTGCCGTGTGATGGCGGTATAATTATTCTGGTGCCGCACAACGAGAATAGTCAACTACGGGTTATTGTTGACTAACATTAGTACTCGGAGTGCCTGCTGCACCTTCAGTTATCAGTTCTAGTATTATTTTGGTCGCCACCAACACGAGATGGCCTGAAATTGACCGATACGTGGAAGATATTTCTGATCACCATCCTGGCAGGCGGGAGATTTTCAGCCTCCGTAACTCCCATTTTGCTTCATTGTGTGACCGCCGCCAGAGTTTAATACTAGAGGTGCAGCGACACATTTGTGTTGCGAAATTGCAGAGGCCATGGCAACAAGCAGTTAGTTTTGAGCAGATACGAAAGTTACCTCTGTAATTAGTTGGGCTCTGGTGCGAGTTAGTTGGTTCATGATGTAGAAGCAAACTTTTACAAGCGCTAAGAAAACGAGACGAAGGACGAGGAACACGAAGAAACGCAGACGGGTTAGTTGGTTCGTTGAATTTAAAAGTCAACAAGCCAAGTATAAAAACACTACAAGGATTCCGATACGGTGACATGCGTTAGTATAACCAAGTAATGTAACGTTTTAAGAATTTAACAAGAAAATCGTCGTAAATGAATGCATAAATTTCTCGACAGCTGCGCAGACATTCCTGCAAAATGTCTCATAGAGGAAGCCTCAGAAGAGAGAGTATTAGGAATGGAAAGGTTCACTCCAATGCGGCGAAACGGGCCTTCTGGAACAGATATTCCTTATGATAACAAAATTTGTAACACCTACCGTCGCTGTCGTCGTCACCTGCATCACAGAGAGAGCGCGTGCCTAGACTGACGCGCATATCTTTTTATGGTCAAATGAAAGAGTTAGATATGGAAATGCATGCAATCGAAATAAAAACATATGGCACAGAATATAATCAGCCTGAAACAAAACGCAACGAACAAATACGCACGGGGCTTTTGACGGCAGAGCCAGGAGGTGCGAAAAAAAAAAAGGTGGCATTCTATGCATCTCTCGCCATACGCCGGTGAAAACGAAAAACTATCAGAGAGCTGGTGAATTTGGAACACCTAATTGAACCACCTGATTCTTGGTCAAGCCCCCGCTGTGGGTATGTGCCACGGCCACTCAGGACAACAACAACAACAACGGGTTCGTTGGCATTGGTTCGACAGGATTCGTCACAGTTATAAGCAGACCTAACGCCACGTCAACGTCTACCCAACTCGCCAAGGAGGACAGCAGTGCGCAGCTACCGATTCCATCCAGCCACCGTTTCCCAGCACAGCAGCCGACCGAGGAGCTCGAAACAATGAACCATGACCAGGGCAACGTCAGGGAGTCCCTGAATTCCAGCCCGAATTCTTCGGGCGGTGCTCCAGCCACCTCCCGAGCGCCAACGCCTCCGTTGCCTCAGAAACGGCTTTCCTCGTCTCCGAAGAAAGAGGACTTCGACCTTCGGCGCGCCGTCATGTCCTGGTCCAGCGAACAGCTCAACTGCGCATAGCCATGGAAGGATTTCGCGGACACCGCAAAATTTTCGATTCCGAAGTCGGCCTAGGTGATCGCCGACCAGATCCAATCAAACGTGAGTCCCTTCCGCAGCAACTACGGCGTTCTCTTCGTCGTCATCATGGCGGGCTACGTCATGTCAAGGGCGGAACTCGTGGTAAGCGTCGCAGTGGTGGCTGGAGTGTGCGCCGCGCTCAAGCTGCATAAGGACGACGAGCCTGCGGCCGTGTGGGGCACGAAGCTGGTGCTCAGCAAGAATCACAGGTTGGTCGCGGCCGCATTGGTGGCGGTGCCTCTTCTCTACGTCGCAGACATCTGGTCCGCCGTCCTGTGGTCCATTGGTGCCATCGTGGCGATCGGCACTGTCCATGCCATTCTGTACAGTGGGCCTGGCTCCTCAAACAAGTTTGCCAGAAAGCTGCCGGACACTTCCGAAGAAAGTGATATCATGGGACACCTTTGAGCGAAATTCCTGTCTTTTGAGTTCAAATCATTTTGTCTGTGGCTTTTTTAGAACAGTGTGTCGGAGAGGTCTATGGTTAAAATCAAGAAGTGCGGCGAGAGAGGTCAAGAGTTTTAATATATGTCCTTGAATATTTCTGCGGCGAGCAATGTATGTATTGTGGTCCACGCCGAGCCTCTTCGAGGATAAAGCTTCACCAAAGCGTCCGGGAGTGTCACCAGACACTGCTGGACACTACTGCGGGACACCTCTGGAGGGACTTCTACAGTTTCATTGTTTTGTTTTCTTTTTAGTGTGTGGACTTTGTTTACTGTGAGAAAGTGTGAAGTAACGTTAAAATTTGAGTTAGGCGGTATAAAACTTATGTTGTAATGCGACGTGCGTCTCTTTTTGTGGGTGACAGCAACGAAAACTAGGCCTCTAATACAAGCTTAAGCAACACCGGAGAGCACAAAACGCGCGGGTGTATGTTTATGGCTATAGGGAAGTATAATATATATTCTAGCTCACTATAGTTATGGCTTCGGCTTCGAATGGTTAATGGCTGATTTCTTTCACAGAGCATTTGCTGTGTTCGCGTTTGAAAGCAACTCGTAAAATATAAAAATATGTTTGTATTTAAATTTATTTCAAGGCTCCCACCCCTAGTCTGGGCACTGCTGGACTTTCCTACGTTCTTTTAGATCGTAGCTCTTAGGCATACGAGCCTGGGTTGAGTGACGGCGTCTCTCTGCGTAACCGTGGTAACGCGCTCGTGAAATCGCTCGCGCGTTCGTCGTCGTCTGGCTCCAAGTCCGCTCATCAAGCCGGCGTTCTTATATTGCCCCTCCTTGTGCGAAGGCGCTGACGGCACTACCCCAGCACCAGTCGCTGCTGCGGTTTCGGTCTGAAGCAGTCTAAAGTGTTTTGCCTCAATATATCGTGAAATTCGAGTGCACTTATCAAGCTGCACTCGAATTTCGCATTAGGGAGTATCGAAATCATCAATTTTTTTTGTTCTGCGATTGAACGCTGCTTCGGTGGCATCAGAAGAAAGTGGTGATTGAAACCTAATACGAACGGGCATCTTGCTGCTCCATTGGTAAGGACAAAGAGGCAAATGAACCTTGCAATTACGTCTGTCATTATTTCTTGTTATTGAGCCTAAGGTCATCCAGTTATGAAGCATACGTTATAACGCACAACAAAAAAAAAGTGGGGGGGGGGGTAAGCGGGGATAGGAAATTTAGGTAGGTCGCACTGCATGACCTTGTGTACCGTCAAGCGTGGTAGCAGCGTGCCCTGCTTGGAGAGTCAACTTTTATGCTGCTACCACGCTCCGTGCGTGTATATCCTTGGTCTGCGGCAGCTGGCCCTCCAAGGCGTTCTCCAGTGTCCAGTCGCAGCCTTATATACCTATACCGCTGCCAGGTGCTGTTGTTGGCCCGATGATGAAAACATGGTTTTGTAAAGGCGAGATCTAATGCATTCGCGATGTGGCATTGAGCTCGACTATATACGAAGAAACTGCCTTCAGCTCTATGACGACACGACATCAGTCTCACTTCCTCAAACAACGGCCTGGTCGACTGCGTCTCTGAGAGCGTGGGCACAGTGACATTCTGTGTACGTACAATATCTATCATTGATAATATGTTGGATAAGACTAGGCGTATGCGGACGACTAACAGGCAGCGCGAAACCTCGTGTACAAAGCCTTGTAACGCATGTGCTTTCCCTTACCCGTACGTCGGCCCGGTGGAACGAACCGGCGAGACAACGTTCTACGTATAGTAATCTCGGTCGGGGAGCCAGCGGATTATTTGAAGGCCCGTATCGGCCGGCTGATCACAGATTGAGGCTCAGCGTGCTTCATCATGGTCTAGCCTGACCTTAACCACGCTGAAGCCGTCGCCACCGGTAGAACGCGCGCTGCCGCCTTGCAGATTGAATATTGATGAACAGCGGAGCTAGTAGCTTCTTCGGGGAGGACATCGATATCTATGACGAGAGGACGTCGACGACGGCGACATGTATTAGCCCTTTCGCTAGCTTGTTTTCGGACCCGCAATCACGCCTGTCTTCAGTGTGTTCGCCAGGCTTGGCCGTATTTAACCCAGAAACGTGGCACCGTTACCACCCGCTGTAGGGTCACGACGCACTGCATTAAGGTCGCGATACATTAGGGCCACGACGTTGGCGCAAGGTAGCATATAACGCAATCGATATTTATACCGATGCCCTTGGGTAAAATATCTCAAGAGGCGCTATTAACTAGCCTACTAAGCGTTTTTACACAGAGTTGCCGTTCAGGACCGCGAATACCTTTTCGAATATTAAATGGAGTATACTTGTAGTCACAGCGTGTTGCAACTCGCAAACTTCGAGAGATGCTGCACTAAGCACAACGCTGCACTCAGCACGAAACATTTTTTTGTTGTTGTATACGGCTCTACTGGAGCGACAACTTCCTGCGTATTTGTTTGATTTAATGCTTTATTGGACCAAGGCACTGTATCATATGAATACAAGCTTGGATCCTGGGTGTTAATTCGTTGCGTCAGGAATTAATAAGCACCTTCACTTGATACGCGTTTTCATGTCTTCAGTGCTTGCTTTTAAGAGGATTAGTTCGTATTGCGTCCGCCGGGTTGTAAGCAAACCTTAGCGCGCCCCGTAATCTCTTCAAACTCCATCACTTTCTTTAATTAACTTCAACCCACTGACGATGAAAACGAGAACATATGCTGATAGAAAAATAAATTACTTATGCTTACGGGGAATGAAGACAGCTTCGGCTAAGAAACATTTATTTAAAATGTAGCTAAATATTTCTGCCTAATTATGTTTGCATTGTCAGGTGGCGGTGTACAGCCGACGATCCCTCAGAAAGGCACGTACAACGAACTCAGAGAAACTGCACAGCTTATTCGAGAATGCATGTTGTGATGGCTTATTGTTTCCAGCAGTTGTGGAAATCAGCGTGCTTTCATCGGCGGTTTTGTTTCAGTAGCTTCGTGTTTAGCTATCTTCAGTCGTTGTTTTATTCTCGAGGTAGTTTACTGCCGGCAGCATGTGCAATGACCACACACGTCAAATGTTGAAAGGAAGTACTTCATTCTTGACGCACATTCTTGCATGAAAATGGCTGTTGCGTGGAATGTAGACGAGAAGTAAAAAAGAAAGGAAAAAAATTCAGAGCCATTCACTCTGTGAAGGTGGATGACCGGCGGAGCAGTATACATGGTGATACATATGTGGATAATAAATTCGTTGACTCAAAATAAGACACATGCCACAATGAACTTCGTTTTCTCACGATTTTTCGTTGTTTTATTAAATTCCATACTCAATGCTTTCTTTAATTTTTAACCGTATTTTGTTTGCTTTTTTTGGATTTATTATTTGGTCACCAAGGTGACTATCGCTTCGTGATCGCTGTGATATACGGCCAGTGGCTCTGTGGCGATACTGTAAAGGTTCCTGGCAAATGTGAGGTATATGCACGAATAATGACGCGTCGTGGGTGCACACTGATGTTTGTGTAACATTGAACGCGGAGCCTTTGAGAGAAACGCCACGAACCACTTTCCGTCTGGCCGAGACACGCCTATGTTGAAATCACCCACTATTACGATGGGAGTGGATTCGGTAGGGGTCATTCAACCAGAGGTGCGTACGCTTGGCGTTTGCGGCACGATATTCGTCCGTATTACGTGCCGCCGCCGTCGCCGCGCACATTCCCGCTTCTGTTCACGACGGTGTTCTTCGTAGGCGCGCTGTTCTTCCGCAAACTTCACCGCACGCGGCCTACCCACTGTACGGGTGGAAGGGAACTGAGGTAAGGTTACGTGGTTTTCCGGTAGAGCCCATCACGTGAAAACGCAATTCCTACTAAACAGTGTCTATTCCGTGTTTCTTATTACGATAAATTACGATATTTCTTTTTATCACAATACGTTCCGACACTTCTCGCGATTAAACGCAGCTGGGGCGAACCCGGCGACACGCTTTTGCTTTATGCTTTAGCTCTTTTAGCTTTGGGGTGGCCACCATCTTTTTCGCCTACGCACACAAACCGCCAGAACCTAGCGTATAACAGCTCCGCTGTAAAAAAGAAAAAAAGAAGGGCGGAGGACAATGTAGTAGATTATGCGCACTCTCTGTAGCTGCTTCTGGCGGCCCCTCGTATGTACAACGGTAGAGAGCGGCCCAAAACAGAATTTCCTTGCTCTTCGTACGGAACATACGAAAATAAAAATGTACAGACGCACATGACTCTCGCTCTTTCTCGCCTCCGAACAAATAAAGCGCGGTTAGTTCCGCTTGCGGTCGCGTTAGTCCCGTTCTTTTGGCCAAGCGTCAGTGCACCGCCTGGTGAGCGATCCATTTTGATTCCCGGGGCTATGCACTTTATTCCCATTCAGTGTCCTTCGAAGGTGGAACCGCCGCACCCGCTTCCTCCAGAATGCCCCTAAAATATGCAAGCGGTGGCAGGCATCTCCGGCCGGCCGTTACGACGATTCGTGTTTGTGGACGTCGCGTGCTTTATTCTGAGGTCCTGCAGCCTGCCTCTGCCTCGAAGTCTCCGGCGACGCGGGAACAAACAACGTCGGGCAAGAAATAATACCAGCTGGGAAAGGGCCAGGTGTCTACAAACCTGCAACTTCGCGCTCTTTTCGTTGTTTTGTTTTTCACGCCCCGAAAAGATCCCATGTATTTCGCCTTCAAAGCCGAGAATTTGCTTCTGCGCGTGAGTTTCTTGCTCGCTTGTGTCACGCTTCCATCGAGCAGCCCTTATCCGCTTCTCTTTATGATATTTCTTCCTGTATTGATCTTTTTTTCTTTTTTTCTTTCTTCAAGGCGTTGAGTTATGAGATCTTTGCGCTTTTATTTCTCATGTGTTTTGACTACAGCTTCTTTTTTTCGCGGTGGGCCTCAGATGGTTCGTGTAAGAAAAACGCGCACCCGTCACGCTTTTTTTATTGCATGCCAGCGATCTCGTTGCGAATTTTGTTGTTCATTGTCGTTTGTTGTCTTGCACTGGGCAGTTCGTGGTCGTTATTTGCAATGTTGCGGGGAAAAAAACGCGAAGTGTCGTGTAGAGTGCGTGTAAATCTCGGCAGTTTATTGCAATGTGCCTTGTAAATCTCGTATGCATTCCGCTATATGCCCACTGAAGTTTTTTATACGTACGCTTGGTTGGTTTGTTAGATAACGGTTGTAAAGGTATTGCAACACTAGAACACCATGGTATGCACTTATGCGACCAAAAAATCAAGACAAGAAGAAATATGGAGAGATCTAAATTTCACAATGACGACCTCAGACACAACAAAATCATAGTCACTAGCGCACCTTTTCAAGCCACTTATTATTGTCAACCGGCCTGTTACAATTCTGAAAAAGTACTGGCGTCATGTTAGCTTTATGTAGAAGCTCCTTATTAAATCAGAAGCCTTGTCTATCAGCAAATGAAATGTGACCCTCATTCAAAATCATGAAACATGGTGTTCCTCAAGGTCCTATATTAGGACTGCTACTGTTTATTATTTATTTAATAAGCAAATAATTAA
This sequence comes from Dermacentor andersoni, assembly GCF_023375885.2. Taxonomy (NCBI): domain Eukaryota; kingdom Metazoa; phylum Arthropoda; class Arachnida; order Ixodida; family Ixodidae; genus Dermacentor; species Dermacentor andersoni. The sequence goes on along the minus strand of NC_092815.1, from coordinate 63,760,692 downwards.
TGACATTGTATGAATTAATGACTAAATCTAGTACATAATCTACAGGGATGATACTATCTGCTTTCTTGCAGGATAGAACCTTGATATACTCGTTAAGTCGAGTGATGACGTATTAAGCAAAATAATTGGGTGTTCACTAAAAAATTCTCAGCAGAACTGCTCCAAAAGACAAGCTGTTATTTTGTCCGGAATTTTTGAAGTTGGAATTCAATTTGCCTGTGTTATGTTGTCCCACATGTTCTATCATAGACGTGTTGCCATGCTGTTGCCTGGTTTTTCCGAGAGGCGGGACACGTGAAGCTGTTCTATTGGTAAGCTCGCGGGCTAGCTGCTTCCGTTTTGCGTCCAAAACATGTGCCAACCAGCTCATCTAGTCCCGTATAGCTGTTGTGACCTCCTACCCTTTTGTTTACTGTGCCGTTGGAAAGTTATGGTCACCATCGAATTATTTCCTAACAAGAACCGCGGAATTTGTTTCTCTTCCTTCAGTCATGGCTCATTACAAGCGCCGCTGCATAAACTTCTTCGCCTGCCTCTTTTTGCGGCACTCCGGCGAACTTCGTGTTCGAGCGGCAAATAGGCTCAGTCTACGCCAGAACTTTTTCTACTGAACGCTGCACATAGGGAAGCCAGTCTTAGGACCATTAATTACGAGCCGAATAATAGGCTTAAGCAAGTGCCTTTTCGACTGCCACGACGCGTAAATTGCTGGGCAAACTGTGGCTGTCGCTGCGCTAAGTTATTCGTGCCGTTACGAAACTCTGGTATTGCGAAACTGCCTGGCACGCGAAAAATTTTAGGCTGATTCAGTTTAAGAAAACGCCTAACGGTGGTACATTAACGGGTTTGCAGTTACCAAACCTACTGAATGAGGCAAAGGTGGCTTTTTTGCCGCAGGAGAAAAGCAAGAACAGAAGCACACATTTCATCTCCGTTGATTCCGGCTTTCCAGCAGAGGGCTTTTTCAGGTCAGCCTGAAAATTCAGCCATTTGCGGCAGGGTGTGACGCGGAGTGGGTGCGTATGTAACCCCTGTATTCTTTACTTGGGAAACTAGAAGCAACAAAATCCGCAGTTCATGGCACAGTACAGTTCTGGAGGCCCGGTCGTCGGGTACGTCGTGTGTGCTCGTTGGGTAGAGAGCGGCGCGTAAGCAAAGGCTAGAGCTGAAATGAGCATACCAGGGAAATTGAACGCATTCCTGGTCCCGATTGGCGCCTGACTGGCGCTCCGCGTTTTATTTAGGCGAACAGGCGAACAATGCCCTTACCGGACTCCGGAAACAAATAGCCGCCTGCCGGTGAGGAATGTGTCACGTGGTCATTGATGTCAGAGTAGAAATGAAAAAAGAAAAGCGTGCCAATGGTTTCGAAACGGTGAAAAGGGGCGGCGACGAAAGTGTGACAGGCGGATAGCTTAGCACGTATACTACTTATATTTTTAAATTTCTTCTTTTTTATTTCGTTTGGAGGCGAGCCTCATTTCGGCATTCATCGCTTCTTTCAACTGGTGCCATCTACCGCAGTGTGCTGACCCTGTCCTTGCCCAGGAGCTGACAAGGATCCTCGCGAAAGTCTCGGATCTTTCTCTTTAAAATTACTCGTAAATTGTATATACGTGCATGAGTACATTAACTTTATTCGCTTCTTTCTTTCTACGGTATACGTTTACTTATTTTAAGCCACAGCTGAAGGCGCATATCGTTTTATGGATGCCTAATTAGGTACAGCTTTCTACATCCTGCAAATAAATGCGCCGTCAGACTTCACTGCTTCGCAGCAATCTGCCGCGGTAGTTGAGTAGCTATGGAGTTGCGTTGCGCAGCTCCAGGTGGCGGGTTCGTGCCCGGCTGCGGCGGCAGCATTGCGATGGAGGCGTATAGGGCAAAAAACGCTCGTAGTTTTAGGTGCACTTAAAGAGCCCCAGGCGGTCAAAATAATCAGGAATTTCCCAACAAAATGTGCCTCAAAGTTATATCGTGGTTTTTCCGCTTAAGATCCTAGAAGTTAACTATTTTTCTTGTGCTTCGCAGCAATATTTTCCACCCAGTTATATCATAATTATAGATTTTGCCGGAAATTGCACTTTTTAAAGAACGTTGATCAAACTGAGATCACAGAGATTGGGATATATTGTTTCTTTTGCCTTCAGAACATGTGCGTGGTTAGAATCACCTTCACTCGGCACCCGCCAAGCGTCTTCGAAGTGTTGTCCGTCTACTGACTTTTTGAATAGCCTAGTTTACTTTCCTACATTCGTTACGCACATTCACGCGTGCGTTTAAATTAAATCAGTAGCTGTCCACCCCTTAAGCGTTCTGATAAGTGCTGGAAAAGGAGTACCAATCGTTTGATAAGGTGTTTGTACCACTTGTAAGAACATGAAAATTAATGTCGAATAATTAAATAACTTTCTTTGAGGTTTACGCCACACGAGCAGCTGAACATGGGAACTCAGAGATAGCGGTTATTATATACTTAATGAGGAGCACTTCTTCGATTTCTTCTTTTTCTCCTTTCTAGTTTCATCTGCATTACAGTGAGAGAGTGCGTGCCGAGGCTAAAGTACATATTTTTTTATGGTCAAATGAAATAATGAGATATGGAAATGCGTGCCATAGAAAAAAAAACGAGACAGTATATAATCAACGTGAAACAAAACGCAGCGAACAAAGACACTCGGGACATTTGACAACATAACCAGGAGGTGCAAAAAAGAAAGGTGGCATTAATTCCACCTCGTGGCACACGCCGATGAAAACGAAGAACGATCGACGATCAGAGAGCTCGTGAATTTAGAACGGGTTCGTTGGCGCTGGCTCGCCTGGATTAGCGATAGTTCTAAGGCGACCTAGTGCCAAGTCCGCGTCTACCCAGCTCTTTAAGGAGGACAGCAGCGTACAGCTACCGCTTCGATCCAGCCACCATCTGCCAGCGTAGCGGCTGACCACGGAGTTCGAAGCCATGAACCGTGAACAGAGCGACATCGGGGAATGCTTGAATTCTAGCCCGAATTTTTCGGGCGATGCTCCAGCCACGTCCCGAGCGCCAACACCTCCGTTACTTCAGAAACGCCTTTCCTCGCCTTTCAAGAAAGAGGACTTTGACCTGCGGCGCACCGTCGTGTCCTGGTCCAGCGAACGGATCAATCACGCACAGCCGTGGAAGGATTTCGCGGACACCGCGAAATTTTCGATTCCGAAGTCCGCCCAAGAGGTCGCCGACAGGATCCAATCGAACGTGGGACGCTTCCACAGTAACTACGGTGTTCTCTTCGTCGCCATCCTGGCGGGCTACGTCATGTCCAGCGTGGAACTCGTGGTGAGCGTCGCGGTGGTAGCTGCAGTGTTCGCCGCGCTCAAGCTTCATCAGGACGACGAGTATGCAGCCGTGTGGGGTACTAAGCTGGTGCTCACCAAGAACCACAGGCTGATCGTGGCTGCATTCGTGGCGGTGCCTCTTCTCTACGCCGCAGACATCTGGTCCGCCGTTCTGTGGTCCATTGGTGCCATCGTGGCGATCGGCACTGTCCATGCCACTCTGTACACTGGGCCTGGCTCCCCAAACAAGTTCGCCAAGAGGGTGCTGGATATTCCCGAGGAAGGCGATATTATAGGTCACCATTGAGCAGTATTGCTGTCTTTTCTGTGTTTGGTTATGTCATTTTTTTCCACCAGCATTTTGTTGAGAGCTCCTTTTCTTTCTTTTTTTGATGAAGACAATCAAGTACGGCTGAAGTACGGAATGAAGTCCAGTTGATCCTACAGCTTTCAAGATAGAGCTCCACCAAAGTTTACGCGAAATCGCCGGGCATTGCCGACGAAGCTCGTGTTGCTGGACACCTCTTGAGTGAGTTCCATGCGCGTTGTTTTGTATTTCTTTTTTTCTTTCTCGTTCTTTAACCCCCTCCCCGCCCCCTCTTAATATTTTTTTATTAAAGTTTGGCCAACCAGACATTCCGTGTAGTCAGCCTTACGTCTTTTCCTTTCTCCATTTTTTTGTCGACGCTAATAGTGCTTCAATACAGCGCTTCTCGTTTCTCTCTCTCTCTTTTTCTGATGAAGATCTGGACAAAGCCGGATTTTTGGTAGCTGCTCTTTCGGTGCTGCTCTGCCTGTTTTCGGTTGCATGTATGTTATCTGCAGCAATGCGGCGAGAGGGCCAGGTGGCAGTGCTTCGGAAAGATGCAAGTGAGAAAGACACATTAATACTTACGCACATCATCGACTACAGACAACGACGTTGGATATGACCGAGAAGGGCGAGATGATGGCGCTTTCTCGAATAAACTTCAATTGCTGGAGTGATAAATATGAATTGGCAATACTATCGCTGTCCAGTCTAGACCCCATCGTCTGTATAAAAACAAAATCGTCATGATTTCTTATTTTTTAATGTTTAGTGGAAGTACGTGGCAGTATAGTTTCTCTCGTTTCGCATCGCAACGGCGCATGCGTTTCTTCGCGTGTACCAGCACCAAAGCGTCACTAAGCGCGTAAACATAAACGCTATCGAGGTCAGGGGAAGTTTTGCCTGCGAATAACAAAACTATTGATTTTGATTTGCTGTGTAAACCTGGTAGGGGCACGCATGCTTGGAAATCTCGCAGGTTGGCCTAAAGCATGCAGTCTTGCGGGCAGAGACCTTGCTGCCGCTTATTCGATCTAGCGCAAAATCGTGTCAACAATACACAACCCTAACTATCGCAGCTCCATTCCTTTCACTGGTCTGTGATGGCTCATATATTTAAAGCGTTCGTACAAGCAGCGTATAATGGAACTCGCACAATCCCCATTTGGTAACCTTGTTTTGTGGACGCAATTAACATAACACTGGAAACTCAAACACAAAAGCGCTAGATTTCGGCCTGATCAACACTAAAATACGAAGGTATCAAGCAAGCACACGCGCATTATTCACTGCTGGTTCGGAGAAGATCACGGCAACGCAGATGGTGTCACTGCGAGTCATATTTCTTTCTTTTATTGTATATAAAAATAGATGTCTGGACCCCAAAAAATCTGGTGCATTAGTGGTATGCCCGACGAGTTTTTTTTTACAAACGTGTAAAATGTACATTCCGTTTACTTTTTTTTTTACCTTGCGGAACTGAACCTTAGGAACTGTACATGCTGTCGTTTTTCTCCAAGTTCACAGGGCCAACAGTTCATCGTCGATTTACAAAGTGCATATAATCAAAATTGGAATGATACAGATAAGTTTGCATGACCCGTGCGAGAGGATGACACGTGGAAACTGAGAAAACACGAGACAACATGCACTTCCTTTTTTTTTGTTTTTTACTGCGCTAAGTACTTTTAAGTTATGCACCGGGGATATCCCTGTAACATCAAGGCTCCTTGCACCACACGCTCGTAGCCTCGGAAACGAAAATAATCGAAGAAGGAAACTTGCGAGTTTAACTGGGCTCGAAACAAGAGCCCCACGCCTGTGAAGTAGGTGTGCTACCACTGCTCCACAACTAATTGCATTTGCGGTGTAAAAAAAAGAAAAAAGAAAGAAAGAAAGGAAGAAGGAAAGAAAGAAAGAAAGAAAGAAAGAAAGAAAGAACGAAAGAAAGAAAGAAAGAAAGAAAGAAAGAAAGAAAGAAAGAAAGAAAGAAAGAAAGAGAAACGTTGCGTTATAGGCTTGCTCTGAATACACAATATGGTGGATTAACAATAATTCTTCTAGATTCGCCAGTGCCGAACTCCAAAAATTCCTCTGGATTCGCCAGTGCTCTAAAGGAGAGTGTCCCAAGCCCGTTTCTTTGCGTGTCATGGCGGATCTATCGAGAAGACAATTAGCTGGGCCACAGTATTCGTTATATGCTGATGATGTTTGTGCTTGGGCCCCCGGGGCCGGTGCGCCAACTTTGCTCAATCAACATCATAGGAAGGCCTAAGCATCGTGTAAATAGTCTTAAAAGAAAGAGGAAGGAACTGTCCCATACTGAGACAGGTATGCTGCCGTTAATTAAGCGGACGACATCTAAGGGACTTTCAACTCTCTTTGGAGGCACGACTTTTTGAGCATGGCAAAACAGCCGAGATTATTTCGTGGTATACTACACGGAACACCCTATTTAAATGCTGAAAGCACTTGAAGAAGTGAACTCTTTCACTTTTGAGGCAACATAAAAGACACCTGCTAGCTATTACATTTATTGAGATATTCGGGACTTGCATTGATATAGTGATTCAGGGGAACAGAGATTCACTACCAAAATACGAATATTATTGGAGCGCAGATGTCTCTCACTCACCATGGTGACTTTCAGACCCGAATATAAAGCTTTGAGTTCAAGCAATATCTTGCGGAAGAGGCACGCATATGTCGGCAGCCTAACAACTGGCATTATACCTGATATAATACAGATACTCGCGTTACGTTAACGAATACAAAGACGGTTCTTGTCGATTCAGCTAATTCTTCTATGTGCGCATTCGTATAATTTCAATACGGAGGAAAATACAGACATTAAAGCTCTCTCACGCAACATTATGACTGTAGCAGTACTTTTTGCAATACTATCTGTGGTACAACACATAAATTTTGTAAAAGGAGGGGCAAAATTGGTTATTCTGTGTGATTATCAGGCAACATTATCCTCCCTCCATAATGGCAATAGCAATTCACCAAACGCGGCATGTAAGTGACGGAATTTTCAAGTAACTTACAAAATCAAGCGAACAGAACCGGAAGATAATGTTTCAGTGAATACGTGGCAATTGCCGTATCACTGCGAGTGTGGAAGTTGACAACGAAAAATGACAAGGACTTGGGAGCAGCGTAACAACTGAACCACCTGTATCAAAAGGCGAATGGCGGCGTATATTAAGACAGATTTCAGCCCGTGGTTGCAGAGGGACACGATTTGATAAAAATGCCAAATTGTCCGAATTATTTCACGCGGGCCGTTCACTTGAAGTCAAAATATTGCAAACAGTAGAAACAATAAGATCCTTTGAAACGGTAGTCCGCAGTTTTCGGCATGGTGTCGCGTTCGCAGAACACTTTCTGCACAAAATTCAGCGCTGATAGTTCGAGATGCACTTGTGGTTACGCGGACGAGTCGACACTGACACTCACTGAAATACGATGTTTAATGTATGATATAATGGGCCACAGGCCCTAAAGCCTCCGAAAGATCCTAAGTAGATGACCAACATATTCAGTACAAAGGCGAACAGTAATGGGCCTCCAGAGATCATAAAAATGAGCGATATTCTAGGCAAATATTTAGTAGAATTATCAATATCTGCGTATCGTAAGCCCGTTGTATGTGATTTACTTGATCTGGTATTGTTCTGTCATGTGCGTGACTTCATGTGCTTTCCTGTGACATTAATATTGGCTTTATTTTGTAAATTTTATTCAATGTACTTCTGAATTTTAAATTTCAGCGTTTATTATGCGACATTTCTTGTGAGCTGTCGATAGCGTAGTTATGTTACTTGACATTCAGATTAATCACGTTTTACTTATTTCTGCGAACTTAAGATTGTGCGCGTTGGACTAATTTATACGAGCGGACTTTGTGCTTGAGCGGGCTTTAAACGATCTTTCCACTCCTGTGGCCTTCTACTGGATGCAATTTTTTGTGAAAAAGATTAGCCGGTGCCGTTTAAAGGTGCATCATCTCCAAAGCAGAATGTTAAAAATGCAATGCTATTTTTATTTTGACAACCCTCGCTTGGCTACCAAATTCAGGATATATGGTTACGAAATGAAGGATAATTTTACCCCGGCCTCAAGTTCTGGTCATCAGATCGTTTTGCAGGGAATTATACGTTACATTGGAACAACGGGTGATGAAGTAGTGGACAAAATGGCCATTGCGGAGCATAATTTGCATGAACTTACACATGTACGGTTTGTTGCGCGCGTCGCCAAAGGTTATTCCAGGCGCTGAGGCGTAAGTTATCAAATACCATCTGTTTCTATGAGTGGACGAAACCGCCTCTCTTGTACAACGTAGTCTCGTTACTACGATTATCCCCAAACATCAACGTTAAACGTGCTCTAGACGCACTCGTACATCGCCTACATCTCGAAGTGGTGCACAGGCGCCGCTTTCTACACTGATTCGAAAAAAGGCCCTCTTTATACTGCACACATCATGGTATCACAACGCTTCCGTAGAATACATCCTCATCAAGTGCTCACAATTTCATTAATATCGCATCCCGAGACAATTTGTAGTGTTCACGTCTCGGAAAGGCGTCAATTATTTGTAAAGAATTTGATCCGGACCATGATCTTCCTATGAACAAATAAAATTTGAAGAATTTTTCTGGTGGACAGTGACTTCCTTTGTTCCTTGTTCATAGTGCTATACAGTTTTTGCGAAGACGACAGAAAACTATGTGGGGTGATGAAATTAGGAAATTCGCAGGCGCAAGTTGGAATCGGTTGGCGCAAGACAGGGGTAATTGAAGATTGCAGGGAGAGTCCTTCGTCCTGCAGTGGACATAAAATAGGCTGCTGCTGATGACGATAAAAGTTTTTGTGATGTCATTTTTATCACACCGTGACATCAAGATGATTTTTCCATGTAAGTGATATTTTGTGTGCTTTGGTGTGACGTCGTTCTTTTTTTCAAATAAAATTAATACCATCACAACTTTTTTGTGTTATGAACTTTTATGTTCTTTGTTCTGGGCGGAACTACTCATCATGAGTAGAGACTGCTCATGCTTGTCACAGGTCATGCGCTTACTCTTAATTACAAATCCTATGTATATTTTTCAACTTTATGTCAGGTCCTTAGTATGTAGTGTATGTACAAGTGACTGTGAAAGATTTCACTAGTATTTTTTCTATCTGTACTGTGGTATTGTTCAGTGTTTCTTGTTTGTGCTTAGCTGTTTGTCGTAGAAGATCAAGAATATCTAGGTGCGGTGAGTGTCACATATGTCAAAACACCATGTACTCGTAGATTTCGCAGCGTGCAACCTCCACTATGTCGTGGTTTACTAGTGCGCTCAAAATCACGCGATGTGGCAAAATAAATTTGGATGTAAAATATTTTTATGCCAAATAGAACGTTGTGCGGACAGAAAGCAACTGAACTGAACCACAAGAAAAGAAGAAGGAAGCTGTAGTGTGCTTTGTCTATGAAAAAATTAAATCATGGGGTTTTACGTGCCAAAACCACTTTCTGATTATGAGGCACGCCGTAGTGGCGGACTCCGGAAATTTCGACCACCTGGGGTTCTTTAACGTGCACCTAAATCTAAGTACACGGGCGTTTTCGCCTTTCGCCCTCCTCGAAATGCGGCCGCCGTGGCCGGTATTCGATCCCGCGAACTCGTGCCTCGTGCTCAGCAGCCCAACACCATAGCCACTGGGCAACCACGCCGGGTGTAGAAAAATTCACGCACTGTCCATAATTCCTCATGGTTGCAAAATAATTGTAGGGACAGATTTTCCTCGCGTAATCTTTGTACGAAACTCTATGGTTCATTATTCGAAAAGTGAATCAAGAGTCTGGCTTCACTGTTCCCCTCTACCTAGACCTCATGTACGGCCTCTTGAATAACGCTCTGAGGCCTATGAAGGCAGGCAGAAACCTGCCATGAAAACAAAATTAGGCGACAGGAATGGGACAACACGCAAGAGATAAAATGAAGTATAGTAAGCAACGAAAGTATTCCAGATATTCTATGGCCCATACATCGCAGCAGCGTGGAATGTCACTTGCCCGAGGAGAGCCGCTGCTTTGCAATGCAAAATGCCTTCCGACCAGGCCTCTGGCAAGGTTTCCTGGCCTCGCATCCTCTTGAGCTCTCCTACGTACAGCATGTGTATGTGGACCGAGATTAACGAAGACAATGCATTGGAATTCCGGTCTCAAAGGAGGAGGCATATCACGGCTGCGCAAGGCGTTGGCGAACGTCGCGGCACGAAGACCGAAGCGAGAGCAAACGAATGAGGGTGCGAGGAAAGGCAGCTCGAACAAAACTGCGCTCGGTGCATGTCGTTGTCTCCGATGCTGGCGCCAATGCATAGCCGCAGAAGCCACCGGGGTTTCTCGAGCGAAGGACGTTGTCGCGCACTCCCTGAAGAACCGGCCGATGAAATGAGATCGAAGGCTGGATTCAGGCCAGTTTAATTCATCCAGGAAGATTGAATCCGTAGTGTTTTCTTCTATATAACTACACGAAGCATCACTGTGGTAAAAACTGAAATTGAATATTCAAGCACGGCCAGAGGCCTATGCGAAAATGTTGTGTGAAGTGCCATAGGAGGAATACGTATGCCACGTCGTTCTTTTTTTTTCTTTCGAAGAAAGAAACAGAAGACGTCTGAGAAGAGAGTTATACGAGGTTCGACAAAGGAGAAACTATAGTCCAGAGCTTAAGCACCGCTAACTGGCCAAGCGTGCGATAGCACGCAAAGATTGTGACGATTGTGACATCTCGACAACTGCGCGTGCGTACTTCACGGGCGACCTTGCACACTCTCATTTATCAAAGTTACGTTTCTGTACATCGTAAATCTTACAAACTTGTGATTTCGTGCACACTATATGACACGCTCGCGTACGCTCGTCACACCTCGAGATCTTTGTTAGATGTCCTTCAAAGTTGTTAAAGTCGGCCTATACCACGATAAAGAAATGAGCGTGACCAATGGTAGGATCGAACCTGTCTTTCAGCAAAGTGCGGTAATAATTAAGCTGCTATCGCACTGCTTGTTTTTCTGGTGTCGCAGTCACTCTTTGAAACGTATATATGGCGCGCGCGCGTCACGGGCCAGTTTTTGGCATTATGCCCTCATGATTAGCCCTGAGGTGCTGTATTACAGACTCGACTGACTTCAGTATCGGGGCCACATTTCTTCAGAATGGACTATTTTCGGGATCGGTCCATATTTTTCGGCCCGTATATTTCGTATAACCACAAGTTAGCTGCAGTTCGCCTATAATGCTATCGCATTAAACAAACTAGTGAAACCGGACTTAGCGACATCAAAGTGTATGCCTGCGAGACTTCAGCGTTGTTTCGCCAAGCGATTGAACCACACTTCGCCGACTGTGAGGAACGATAAAGAAAGCCGCGATGGAGCATAGGACGGCAACGAAATCTGTGCGTCGGTGACTAGCAATTTTACTCAATATCGATTAACAACGCGAAATTGAGGAGGCGTCCTGATAATTGGTGGCTGCTGCGTGCAGGTTGCACAATGATGGAATTACCTTCCCGAGATTGCAGTGCATTGCGGAAACTCACGTTGTGCGCGCGTCCTCTTGCGACGAAGGAACACAGGCGCTACACCGAACGAGCACTCCAGATAATTCCTTTCATATGAGATACGTTCCTGATTTACGATCGAGAATGAACGCGCGTTATTATGCAACTTAGCGAGAAATAGGGCGCGTTGCTCAAAAAGCATTTGGAAAGACTGTTCGCGACCGGTATTCACGTATTCTGAAACCGCGGCCCGTGCAGTCGCATGAAACTTGCCAAATTACGAAAACGACACCACTTTGAAATTGCGCGAACCGTATATCATGGGATATGAAAAGTTCCTCTACGTGAATAAACACCCGATTCGCAACGTGCTTCGATCTGACCCAAGCTGTCAGGGTTATTTTTTGTTGTTATTGTATTCCCGTTACTGTAGAAATAGATAAATGCGCAAATTCTACATCGCACGCAACCTCTTTGGTGTGCAGATCATGGCGCAGGGCTTTAAAGAAATCTGTAAAGTTGGAAGCCAGGAAATATAAATAGGTAAATATCAACGCCACGAAGCTGCTCGATTCACGTACTTCTGAAAAGCGTAGCCCTGTGACGAAGTCACTGTGCTGATTTAACGACAGTGGCCGTATTTACGGATTTTCGAAAATGAATAAAGAATGCCATCGTTTGATCTCATTTAACGAAACCCTTTCTACAGTGTGTTCTCAATACTCCGTGGTAATCACTATACACATTGGGCAGTCAGCGGTACGTTCATAAGTGATGTTCAAAGTATTTGAGTTAAGGGAATCAAATAGTTACTGTTGTTGGCCAGTTTTATCTAGTTTGCTCATTTCGTTTACATGTCAAAGTTGTTTCTGAGGAGAGACTGCACACTCAAATAAAGGAAGTGTAAGGATCACGAGAACGGGAACACGCGTGCCTTTATCTTTGCGGACGAATTCTGCTATACTATATAAGAAAAAAAAGCGACCTCTTGGAACTCCTTAGGAATGACAATTTTATGTCATAACACAGAGTGATAAGCATCAAGGATAACAAAAAAAAAGTTGCGTCAAGTATGCCAGCCATTCTCCAGGATTTTTTTACGAACAATTGATTAATATGCCAACTAGATGCGTACCTGGATTTACTAGCACAATTACTGACAACATTCTGTCTAACTTTGTTACTCCTGAAAAATGCAGTGTTTCAAACGCCACTATTACTGATCACTACGAGTTTTTTATCACCTTTATATTTGCTTTCCTAAGCCAATCAACACATACAGAAAGCAATCCTTAACAAAGAGCATTTCACTCATTACGTTGCTAATCTAAACTGGTCATCAGTAAAGCAAGAAACTGATGCTGAGGAAGTGAAGACGTTTTCTTCTGCGATAAAAGATTGCATAAATGATTTACTAATGTGTAATATGTCAAAAAAGAACCTCTGCTACACACAGTCCATGGGTGACCAATTCCTTACTGAGAAGCATGCTCAGAAAAGATAACCTGCCTAAAAAGGTAAAACAAAAAACGTCCGATTACCGTCTGAATAAAGTCTCGTTACATCGTTTACGGTAATATACATAATAAACTGTTAAAGGAAGCAAAGAGAGAATACTATGTCCAAAATATATCAAGCTGGCAGTGATTCTTAGCAGCAATAGAAGAAAAATATGGACCCATTTCTGAATAAAACAAGTGGTGATGCCACTATTAAAAAAATAGCCTCTTCAGGGACCGTTTGCAATCGTTCTAATGACATAGCAAATACCTTCAAACATATTTTTTTCTGCCACTAACACAAACCATGCAGTAACCCTTGTTCAATCACGACAACGTCCTCCACAGCCATTCTATATTTTTCCTGTCGATTCAACTGACGTCCTTGCCGTTAAAGAAAAATCCAAACTGGAGCAGGACTTGATGCTATTCCTCGGGGATCCATAAATTTATTGCTCAACTTATAGCTGCTTCTTTTTCGCCTATTAACCTATATTTGAAGACACGCACATTTCTAAGTGAACTAACATCCTTTGAGGTAATACCAGTATACAAGAAAGGCAACAGGTCTTGCATGACTAACCATCGCTCCATCTTAATATTGCGATATTTTAACAAAATCGCTGATAAATGCTTTAATAAGCGTCTAACGAAATATTTGACTGAGCTTGTTATTTTATTACCCCATTAATATGAATTTACAACAGGATATGCTTCAGACCAAGCAATAATCTCATTTACAGATAGAATTAAAAGTGCCATAGATACGGGGAACATAGCTGGCGCACTAACCGCAGATTTATATAAAGAATTTGATTACATAATTTATGACATTTTATTTAAAAACTTATTGTGATAGGTATTAGTGATCCCCCTTTATCTTTACAAAAAGTTTTCGATCAGGTTGACAACAGCCAGTATATATTCGTCCTACATTAGCTGATTTCTGAATTATATAGAAGGGTGCACCTCAAGGATCCATTCTTGTACCTCTCTTGCTTTGAATTTATATCAATGACCTTCCTAATTGTCTTAATAACACAGAGCGATATTTATATGCAAGCGATACCACAATACCAGCCACTGATAGTTCATTGTCTGTTCTGGTGGGCAAACTTAACTCTGACCTCAACAACGTATTGAACAGGTGGCTTCATAATGCCCTTACATTTATTCCTTCTAAAACAACATTCATTATAGTCCGTACAAGGCACAACATTATTTCATTAGACCCTGTAATTACCCTCCGCAATAATTTTATTCATGCTGTAAATGAGTGCTTATTTCTTGGACTAATACTGGAGTGTAACCTCAAATACAGAAATCCCATTGCGCACATTCAACGAACGTTGATGTATGACGTAAGAGTACCTCTTAAAGCACGTCATTATTTTACCGCGTCCACTTTGCTCAAATTATATTTCACGCTCATTCATAGCCATCTTAATTACTGCATCCCATCATGGAGAGACACCTATTCAACTCACCTGATGCCACTACAGGATACACAGAATCAAGCTATTAGAATAGTAACATTTCATACATACCGTTGTAGTGTTTCTAACCTACTCAAAAGCTTCGCGATACTCTCTCTCTATATAAATTAGTCCAGTTCAGTCTCATAGTTATCTTGTTCGTCTGTGAATCCCTTATATTTATGGAATATTTTATTGGGTAATCGTCTCGTTAATACTGTTACAGATATAACGTATATTTACCAACCAGATTTGCCTGTCGTGGTAATATTTTGTTGCCTTCAATATACTCGAGATACGGAAAGCATGCCACTTATTTTACAACGTTAGTATTGTGGTATCGCCACCCATAACACATTCCAACATTTTTCCTCTTTAGCGATTGCCGAAAAGCAGTCGCTACCATTTCCTATCAATACCTAATACCTCGAACTTTTATGGTGTATTTGTTGCTTTGTATTGTAAAGGATCGATGTCGTAACTTTGTTTGTTTTTCTTTTTACTAATATTTTGACTATCTGCATTCTCTAGCGTGCTGCTGTTGTACTCCACATTTATTGTTTATGTAACTTCCTGACAGGAGGTCCCCATGCAGCCTTGTGCTCTGGGAGCTTCTCCTGTATATTTTTCGATGTATTACGCGTAAGCGTAGATGGCCCGCCTATGAAATGGGCGAGATTATGTTTGGAGCCGCGAGGTAAGCGAGCGCCGGAGGAGGAAGGCGCCTGCAGGTGGAGAATAAAATCGCCGCGATCGCGACTTTTCCCTTTGTGCTTCGACGCCGTGGAGCTCGCTCTGCATGTTCGCGGCGTGTTTTCTTTGCACGTGTAGCACTTGCGCTTTCGTTGTGGCACACCAGGCGTCGCACCGTCGAGATCAATGTAGCGTCCGCGACTGCATTCGCAACCTTCCAGTTTGTGCTTCGTTGACGTGATGCTGGCTGCGCATGTTCGCGGCCTCCGTACGCTTGCGCGTAACCCGCGTTCGCGAAGTGAAACGTCACTAACTTTTCAAGCGAAAGCTTTACTGGCCGCGAACTTGCGATTTCGCCGTGGCGGTGCTCCGAAGAGGCACATGACGTCACAACGCGCGCCTCGCCAGTGATATTTCTCTCTCTCTCTCTCTCTCTCTCGCTCCCTAGTCACTACTGCGCAGGCGCCACTAGTAGCACCGAGCCACAGGTGTTCCGCCGTAGCGCAGCGCCGCGCCTCTCCGCGCCGCCGTTTGGTATGACGTCACACCGCGTTCCTCGTCGTTGCGCGCGCCTCAGCTCGCTTCGCCAGCTGCATCGGATGCCTGATAACATGTCGGAGGTTTGAAATGGAGAGCTCGCGTTCGCCGCAACCACAGTTGAGGCGGCAGTATGGACGGCGACAATTCTGATAAGCAGGAGGAGGCCTGGAATCGATATCGGAACGAGATGAAGAGGAAGCGGATCGCCCAGGAAACAGGCGAACAACGCGCCGAACGACTGGCTAAACGCCGCAACATAGCTAGACAATCACACTAACCTGGACTTTCAATCAAGATTAACCAAGGCTAACCATGCTATGCCTTAGCTTTCGCTACGTATATTCTGGCATAGCCGAGCTAAGCTACTGCCAATTTTTTTTTCTAATCCTGATATAAGCACTGATTGATTGATTGATTGACTGATTGATTGAGTGAATACAGTAGACAAACAAATTTTACTGAACCAGACAGAAACCAAAGACGCCATCGAAACGAGCGAAAAATAAACCAACGACAAACAGGCGCGACTAGAGGCAGATGAGCCTGTCGCGACAGCTGTATCTATAGGAGCTGTTCGTCTGGTCATCGAAATCGACCCACCGGCAAGGACGAACGCGAACGTCTGTCGATAGAAGGCGACATCGCCAAGCGGCGCCGATTATTGAATAAGCCTTCTGAATACATGGTAGTCCGCTACGGACGTTGTTGCGATGCTAATCTTCCCTCACTGTCGCATGCCCGACCCGGTTTCATTGATCAGTTGAAAGTTAGCCTTGGGTCTTTGTTTAGAGGCTCTCTTTTTTGTGTGGTGTTGCATAATGTCTCGAAATATCTGCTCCAACTGGATCTATATACGACGTGCCCTAACGCTGTTTGTAAGATCGATGCGAAGCGCATTGAGAATTTAGAATAGGTTCGAAGAAAGTAATTCATGTCCTCACTCTGTGTGTTTTTGTATCGAAACGGCTTGAAAGAGACGAAGCTACGATCAATTTAGCGGTGCATGCGAAGTGTGAAGCTTTTTGTTTTATTTGAAAATGCAAAGAGAAAATAAGAAAAGAAATAAAGACAGGGCCTTGCCAGCATACCTTTCTGGCAAATCAATCCTGCCCAGATTTCGTCTGAAACAACAGCGAGTACTTATACCCCATAAAATGATGTAGTTCAGACAGCCATTTCCCTTTCTCCTTCTCTCTTCTTTCTTTCTAGAGTTGTAGGTCATATCTAACCGGGTAACAGGCATTCATGGTTAGCACGTGTCTTGCATGTTTTTATGGCATGGAACTACAATGAAAATGCAGGAATTAAAAAAAATAAAAGAAACCTTTGTCACTTTCGCGAGAAGGGCTAAGTATTCAAACCGATAGCAAAGTTTAGCGTTGCGCGTATACAAATAGCCGCAGACAAGAACTCTGACGTGCGTACTTGCAGCCGAAGCGCGGATGTGCCTTGAAGTAATTTTAGTTGGGCGTCCGAAGGACAACGGAAGCCGCACGAGTGTGTATTTCTATTTTATTCGGTTTCAAAGCACTGCAGTACACAAGAGAAGACCATTTTAGTGTGATGCAGAAGTTCACAAGATTGGTGCTACGACACGGAGGCTTCGATAACTTTATTTAAACTGTTGATACAAGACGAAGAGTTGCAGCGGTGGATGCCGTTCACTCCCGTAACCACGTTATTGAAAGGTGACTGAGCGGTGTAGCAGGTTAGAGGAAATTACCGCACTTCGACCTCGCTGCGTTTTCTTAATATATATATATATATATATATATATATATATATATATATATATATATATATATATATATATATATATATCATTGAAAGTTCTGGTTGCAAGTACTGCTGACTGAATTCGCCTGGGAGGCTAACACTTCCGCAAGAGCTTCGGGGTCCCCGCCCGGTGACAGGACCAAACCGGAGAGTGGTTGTGAATAAGGCCGGAACAAAGAGCCACTGTGGTATGTTGTTGCTAAAGAAACCAAAGCAAAGACAAAACTGAAATAAACAATGAAGGAAACAAGCGCGCCAAATAGCGCAGGCGTGCTGTAGGATATGTTTCGCAACCGACCCGTTCTCTTCTCGACTGCAGTTCCGACACACTTCCGGCGGAAGTTGATTTAGCGAGCGCGCTCAACTTTTCCAGCGGGACCACCCAAGAGTAATTTGGCTCTTGTTTGGTGCTGGCTGTACAAGAAGCCAGTGGCGTGTGGCTCAGTCTATATACAGAACAGTGGCGGATGCCGCCATGACGTGCCCAGAGTCTCTATATACAATCTCGCGCCTCCGAGCGCGTGCACGGATACAATAGAACCGGCTATAGGCGTGTGCAGAAGGAAGAAACTTATTCTAACTTTTTTTTTTCTGCATAGCCATACGCATTTGAAAGCGCCAAGTGATGAACAGTGGCTGGAATTCTACGAGATACGAAAAAAGGAGTTTATTGGATTTGATGACTACCAAAACGAGATTGAAAAGCACGACAGAAACCCAACGAAGTGTTCAGGGCGCGCATCCTAAACTTTTTTCGGAGGGATTACTTATTCGCGCTGCGCATATCGTTCAACTGGGTCTAGAGGTAACTATTCCGAGCTCATGCGTACCTTTCCTGAACTTTGCCTTTTGCTAGAGTTGCAGAAGGAAATGTTTGAGAAGTTTCATGGCACAACGATTACCATAATTTTACTTCACGGCGGGAGAAACCGTGGGAAGATTACTCTCGTCCAAAGGGAACGAAGCTCTTCCTAAAATTCGATATAAACAGATGTTATAGCTTCCATCTTGTGTGAGTGATGTCGAAATCCCGTAAACGATGTTCTCACTGACCTACCCGGCAGTTTTTCTCCCAAGGCAGCCGCAGTGCCTTGGCGGTAGTGCCAAAGATGAAAAATTGACAGAAATGGAGTGCCATGTGCGATTCCAGATGTGCGTATAGGGTAAACAGCCTTTATCTTTCTCAAGGCTACTTCTCTCGAGGCAGCAAAATAGTGCGCAACAGAAAACACCAAAAGGCAAAGGACTGCGTGAATACACAACGATCGAGAAGACAGAATGAAAAGCAAGAGAATTATGGGTACGAAAGGAAGGCGTACAACTCAGTTTCCTATACGGTAACAACTGCGGATACAACCAGTTCCAGCCGATCGGCCCAGAAGCATGGTAGCAATTGTGAGCACAGGGTGAAATTTCACGAACGAAAATGAGCCTACAGCATGGTCACTGCAGAAAAAAGAAACGGTAACGAATCCGCTGGTTTATTGCAGGTCAGGTGTACACATGCGGAGGATTCTGTAGAGAAAAAAAACAAAAACAAAAACAAACCCCACTCAATCGATGGCTGCCTGGCAGAGCGGAGAGAGTTAAAAACGAAAACAGGCCTTGTGGGAAAGGTAATCGGCGATCGAAAGCGAAATCAGGGCGTGGCTGAGCTGCGATCAATGGCGCATTTCCAGCGGCAGAATCGCGGCGCGTTTCGTCGGCGAGGTCCGCATCAGGATGCACCAGCTCGTAGCACTGAAACCTCGGCGTCCGACGAGGCGCCTGCGCTCTTCTCTTTCCCAGCATTCCACGCTGTTTGCTTTTACTATGTACTCACACTCTTCCACCTTGATATTCAGGGCAATCGTTTCCTTTTTCGTATCGTTAACTTTCCCACGTTCTCGATCCCGAATGCTCGAACAGTACTCATCATCCTCTCCAGTCTTGTTCAGTGCCCGTCCTGTCAGATTTCTTGTCTTCGTTCGCGCTTGCGCTGTTAATCTATTAACATGGCTCAACAACTAGCCCAAACCAGCACGTTCCTTAGTACAGGCACATAGCGCGGCTGGGCTCACAGATATGGCGCGGAATGGAAAATGAGGGCAGCTTATGAATCCAGGTGGAGCCACCACCACAGTCGGCAGGCAGTCCACCACAATATAGTTTTCTGCCTTGTTTTCTTTTGCACGTGGTGAAGAAGCCTAATGATTTCAACCCTCAGCCGTCATCGGTAGCCACGTCGGAAAACTAGCTGTCGATACGTTCGGTGGTATCGAGTCACAAAACGTAACTCGTTGCTTCGGAGGTTCTCGATCGACAATATGGCTAGCTATCAATAACCGAAGACAAATAAATGAAGAAAAATTGGCAAAGGTAAGAAATACGCGGCACGTCCAGTAAAACCCGAGCAAGTAATTCCGATCCTCGTTCTATAGCCCTCTTCGAAGACGGAGGAAAGGATTATCATCGTCAGCGCATTTTCTCGTGCGGCTGTCCTTTAATTATTGAAAGGGAATCTGACCTGAAATTGGCCACGGCTTCAGTGTGCGCAGAGAGTATTTCCAACCGCAGTCATCCTCCTTTCCTTTGATAGGAGGAGCTAACGACTGAAGGTAATTATGGCCGACTCAGAAGGAAAGTCGGAATTAGGAACTGCTAAGAAGGCGATTAATTTTCCTCTGTTTGCTTATTTAGCGCTAGTTGTAAGCGCTGAAGGCCAGGCCCTGTGAGCAACGTTTTATAATCTCGCTGTGCGACACTGCATGAGAAGGGAAGAGCGACAGTGTCTCATCGAGGGCAAAATGCGAATTTGATTTTACTTTGTTGTGCCTGGTAATTTGTTTCCCTCATGGCTGATATCATTTGCGTGCTTTAAAATTAGGCATGCCCTCTTTCTTATGCGAAATCGAGCCCCTCGCATACCTTTACTCCTCTCGCTCACGGACTGCGCAGCGAGGTCATCGAACATGGCAGTGATGCAACACATGAGGGTCTGTTGGGCAATCGCCAGCTCGTGATGTGTGCGGCTGAAAGGATGTTCCACGTCACCCGCCGTGGCCGTGAGCGGCGCTTGCTAACACTGTCAGGGCTAATCCTGTACATGTATACGCAAGCATGAACTCTAGAAAGTGGGCGCGAAGATGGCGCCACGGTATAGGTTAATTGGTGAAGAAATGGACGTGTGATGCGAGTTCTATCCACACCTGCGATGGCAAGTTAATGAAGCGAAGCTGTATTCGCCTACCATTCTATGGTTGCGCCTGGGTCGGTCGGTTGGCCTGTCTGTCGGCTTCTCGCCGAGTAGAATGGCATTCATCTAAAAAAAAAAAAGTTCGGCGCGTTCGGTGGCGGGGTTTGAATCTCACCATCATCAAACTCATCATCAAACGCGTTCCTCGTTTATGTGAGGTCACGATTTTTGCTTTCAAAGCAAATAGCAGGCCCACATTGAGCAGATTTTCTTATCAAATTGGCTGACAAGAGGCGAGGAGCACGCTGAAGTGGAGAGGATTTTGATGGGGCCGGGCAAGCACAGTGAAAGTAGATAATCGGATGAAGAGAGTCATGCCGTCGTCTGCGATTGATCCTTCCCATAACTTAGCTTGCGGTGGCTGGTCGAAAATCGCGGCAGCGCGCAACGGAACGTTATAAATTCCGCCAGAACGGATCCTCAGCAAAGAAGAGTCAGCAAAGTGACGTCGTATGCGTGCCAAAAGGGGCCGATAACGTTATAATGCCACGGAAAAATGTTTGTTATACTCAAATAAATACATGATCTCCGGCCGCTCCAAGTAGCTACGCTTTTAAACAAAATTACACCCTTTGGGTCGCATCTTGCCACACAAAAATAATTGTCATTTCTCCGTATCCGCATTTCCTTTCTTTAATGCTGCGAGCCAAGTACTTCCAAGTCACGAATGGCATGCGAGTTATCAGCATGACAGAACATTCTCGACAGGAAAGTAGCGAGCGCAGCATTTTCAAGAAAGGAAATGCAAGCAAAGATGGATGACGATTATTGTTGTGTGGCAACATACGACCCAAAGGTTGTACATTTGTTTAAGAGTGTAATGTCAGAGCAATCGCCGGGCAGCCATCTTCTATTCCTTTCGGAACGGGGCAGTCTCCGGTTATTCAGAGAAATATGTCAGTTTTGTTCGGCTTATTAATGCGTATTCAAGACGCACATGCCACTTTGACGCGGTGATTTTTCACGCTTTTGTGACGTCGCGTGATAAAAGGCGAAGTGGGCGCAGCCGAAAAACGTTTGATCAATGTCAAAAGTATTATGGCGAAAAAGGTGTCGAGTCATAAATGATTATTTTTCTTTCGTTCGGTCTAATCATGCATAATCAGTGTGCACGCATCATATCAGATGGAGTGTTTTCGCAATTTTTGTGACGTCACGTGAGAGACAGGCGTAGGGGGAGGGGTGGGGGTGGCCCGCAAATTTTTTTACCAATCATGGAGGGCCGATTCCAGAATTGGAATAGAAAAGTTTGGAATAGTCTTTCGTTATAGCGCCCGTGATGACGATTATGATTTTCATACAATGGCACGACGGGGGTTTGGCGAAGTATAATGGCGCATGCCCATAACGGGGCAATGGCCAGGAAGCGGAAGGTACATTCGGGCCAACGCAACTAGCTCTTTGAGATGATTGCCGAGTGTTCATGATGGCAACGTTTTCTATATGCTATGGCACATACCCACAGCGAGGAACTGGCGAAGAAGTGGCCTGGTACATTTAAAATAAGCAAGAAATTATGAAATCCAGGGCTCTAAGGTATGTCACAACGCGCAGCACGGGCACGCGAGAGGATATGCGCGTGACAGTGTTCTTTACGCCGAATACGCAGGAATGAAATTGACAAGTTTATAGCGTTTGATTAACCGCTTCACATTGATTACAACATGTGCGTTGGATATGTATATTCTTTTTTCCTCCGTTTTGGTTTACATTTACGTTACCATTTATGCATTTTATTTAACTACGATTACGTTCATCTGTGCTTTCTCTTGCTTCCTTACCTGTTAATTCGTGTGGTCACTCCTCGCAAGAATATCAAGCTCCTCGGATTACCTTATTCTTCTTGCTCAATGCACTACTCTGCAATGCTGGACGTAAATTACAGGATTGATTGAATAAGTGGAGATGCATGGCAAATAGGTGTTATGCTTAGCAGTGGGTGAACATGATTCGTTGGGCATAGCTCTCGTACGGAAAGATTAAGCACGTTATGGATGCACGAAACGGCCTCTTTCGGCGCACGACTTCATGATCGATTCGCCAGGATTAGTTCTAAGAGAACGGGGCTATCTTAAGGTAAGCGTGCATGTTCCTAATGTGTATGTGATGTTGTCTTGCGAAGTGTAGCCGAGGAAGGAGCTTTAAAACTCGTGTCAGTGAGAACAACACTGCTATTTTAGCCTTGCAGCAGGCCTCAGCAGGCCTCAATTCTAAACCCGCGATTTGCCAGATTCTAGTGGCGTCCCTGTATAGCAGTGTCTAAAGTATAAGTGTAGGAACATCTTACAGAGGTTTGCCTCTCTCATTACCATTGGGATTTCTGCGGCAAGCAGAATGTGAATATGTACGAATTCGCATTCAATGCCGACGAAGACTGGAACGTGACGTTGCTTGCAGCGCCTTCCAGCTGCTTTCGTTTGCAGTAAATATGCGCGACATCATGCAGAAGCATGTAGGAGATTCACAAACTTCTGGCGTCAGAAGGAATAAGATTGAACATAAAATATTCCGGCGCCAGAATTAGTAGCCTTCGCTGTGTAGACATGAAGGGACTTTCGAAACATTTTGCCTGAGATATGTACAATGCGTGCGAGTTTGCAAACTCAGCGTATACCGAAATGACGCGCCTCTCAGTAAACTTTAGCGCGATCTCGAAGTCAGAACTAAGTTAAGACTTGGAGATGTTTCGCATATTCTGGTTTGCCACCGAGAAAAAAAGAAGAGTTCAGCTTTCACTTTTAATTCCGAGTGTTCTGCATGACGTGCTAACATGGCTTTGCAGTTAAGCACAGCCGTATGTTCCTGAAATTAGCATCTTTGAAATCAGAGCTGCAAAAATTTTCGAGTTCTGCTGCTACGTTACCTGACAACGTGTTTGCGCAAACGTGGTTAAGTTGTACAAAATCCAGTCGCCTATGACTATGACAGAAAGAATGTGCGAGGCTATATGCAAACCGTCGGGAGAATTTTTTTGCATCCGTACGCAGATGGTTCCCCTCGAGACAAGCATGCTGAGCGTTTTGAAACGAAGCGTTCGGAAGGGGGGAGGGCGAAGATCTTTTCGAGATTTAAGACTTATGATACTGCCGCACAAACATTACTCTAGAATTCTCACCCCCCTGATTCATCCTGCAAGCGATGGAGCCCACAGAGGGTTCCTTTTTAAGGGCTGTTTCGTTCAATTTGTTTGCATATATATAGGTTCTATCAACAGTGGCGTCTCGGAGTTCGGTTCATTCGCTAAGCAAGTTGGCTTATACGTGCTTCAGTGAGTCGAACTATATAGAGTTCCGTGCTTGCAGGTGATGGGCGCACGTGCATGTGGATGGCCTCACCTGATGCAGGTTTTGTCAAGAAAGAGGACGCCAGCGTGCTTGCTTGGACACATCAAGATCTCCGAGTGGGAAATAGAATATCGCTAGCGCAGTCCAACGCTCTCTCATCATTCCTGCATAGACACAAAAACACAGTTCCTGACTATTGAGAGAGCGTACACACGACTAAAATACGTATTGTAACTTCTTTAGGTAATGTACTTTAGGTAATTTGGGATCCTACACCCACTTTTTATAGCTTTTCCAACACAAAACCACTTTTCTTTTCGTCAATGAGAAGAAAGTAGCTGTAAAAGTGGTCAACAAGGCTAATTGGAAACAGTGAAATTTAGATATATTTTTTTTTTCATTCGCAATACAGCGTGCCGAGCGGTACGGCCCTAATTCGAAATGTATTCAAGGAGAATTACCACTCTACAACCGCCTAGCTTTGTCTATTCGGACCTATCAGCGTGCAATAGCCTGGCAACGTCTATTCGAATCCAACGCAGCTATATCAGATGGTAAGGTGCAGATAGGGAAAAGTCGAGAAGAGTGCACAAAAGGGCACTTGGACGCAGTTTTCAATTAAACCTCGCCTGCGACGTTGGAAAACGACGCCCACGGAGCAACGGCTGGCCAGTTAATAGCTTCCACCAACGAACATTTCGAGGCTTTAGGAGTTGAGTGCGTGATGTCATCTCTGGGGAAAACCGGAAGTTCGGTTAAAGTTGTGCGAGACAAGCGTCTCTGGTACTCAGAAAGCAAGTACAGACAACGCAATGGCGCGGGATCTCGCTGACCTGAAGAAGGGAACAAAGCGACTCGCGGTGTGTGTGTGTGTCAGAACAATCGTGCGTTCCATTTATTCTTTGGCCACAGATTCCGCTCGACGCTTCCGTCGCTGCTGCCATCCGTTGTGCGACTCGCGCACAACGGGACCCCGGGGACGCGAGAGAAGAAAGATGGCTCCCGAAGAAGTCGCTCTTTTCTCCCCGACCTGAATTTACGCACCCTTTGAGGGCACTTTTCGACGATGAAAGTGGCCGCTGTGGGGGCAGTGCAGACGCGATCGTCCACCCCCGGAATGCAGAAAGCATGTACTGAGCGACAAAAACCTATCGGAGCAACTGGAGCGGCAACGCAGGGACATGCAGTGCATGTGCGCGCATGGGACAAAAGTGACATCACGGTGACGGAGGTCGTAGCGCTGCTTTTGTTTGTCTTGAGAGACTTGTAGACGAGCGCGCGCAAGTTGGCGAGCATGGTCAGCATGGGCGATGGCATCACGGGCATAAGCGCTAGTTGATACTGTGGTGGACGGAAGCACAGTGTCCAGTGGTAGCGTCGGTTCACGGCCATACAAGAGGTAAAAAGGAGAAAAGCCAGCAGTGTCGAGACGGGAAGAGTTGTACGCAAAGGTGATGTAAGGTAGAGCCTGGTCCCAGTCACGGTGGTCGTCTGAAACGTATTTGGATAGCATGTCTGTAAGGGTGCGGTTCAAACGCTCAGTGAGGCCGTTCGTTTGAGGGTGGTAGGAGGTGGTAAACTTATGCTGTATTGCGCAGGCACGCATGATGTCGTCAATGACTTTGGCTAAGAACGTACGGCCACGGTCTGTTAGCAATTGACGCGGAGCACCATGAATCAAAATGATATCATGCAGGAGGAAGTCCGCAACATCAGTTGCGCAACTGGTCGGAAGAGCGCGGGTTACGGCATAGCGGGTCGCGTAGTCCGCCGCGACTGCAACCCACTTGTTTCCTGATGTAGATTCCGGAAATGGGCCGAGAAGGTCTAAGCCGACACGGTGGAAGGGCTCGGCAGGGATGTCGAGCGGCTGCAGGTAACCAGCGGGGAGCTGGGAAGGCTTCTTGCGTCGTTGGCAAAGTTCACAGGCGGCGACGTAACGTCGCACGGAACGGGCAAGGCCCGGCCAGAAAAAACGGCGACGTACACGGTCATAGGTTCGAGATACTGGTGGGGAAGACAAGAGTTCAATATAGGCTATTGATTTTGGCGGCAGGCAAATAAAGCCAGTGGGGCGTAGGCGGCACTGGGGTGCGTCAGAAGGTTCTGCGAGAATCGGTAACTCAAGGCGAAGGGTACTGGCAGAGCAGTCAATAAGAGCAGAATGCGCGGAGAGAAAATCGAGGCCGAGAATGAGGTCGTAGGGGCAATGAGCAATCACGGTGAAGAGGACAGGAGTGTGGCGGCCGGCGATGCTAACACGTGCCGTACACATGCCGATGATAGGCACAGTACCACCATCCGCAACGCGGACGACGCGTGCCGACGCTGGGGTGAGGAGCTTGTTCAGTCGTCGTCGGAAGGCAGCACTCATAATAGAAAGATGTGCCCCTGTGTCGATGAGTGCCGTGACAGGATATCCATTAACGTCAACGTCAAGAAGGTTTTGGTTCGTGTTTGACGTGAGCAGAGGATTTGAGGGCAGTGTCGACAACGCAGCTTCACCTCCAGAAGCTGCAGTGCCTAGTTTTCCGGCTGGGCCCGGGAGGTGATAGGCGGCGAAGAGAAGCGGCGGGGTTGGGGCGAACGGGACTGACGGCGTCGAGGTGAGGGCGAGCGGCTGTAGCGAAGGTTCGGAAGAGGAGCATCAGCGGCAGTGAGTTCACGGCGGGTGGCGTAGGGAACAGAAGGTCCAAAGGTGCGGGAGTAAGTGGCGGCGTATGTCCGAGGAGGCGGAGGCCATCGGTTGCGGCAGTGACGAGCGACGTGGCCGATGCGACAGCAGTGAAAGCAGATTGGTCTGTCATCAGGGGTACGCCAATCGGACGGGTTGCGGCGAGATGTGGCGGAAAAGAACTGTCGGGAACGAGGAGGGCCGGTGGAGAAC
This sequence comes from Dermacentor andersoni, assembly GCF_023375885.2. Classification (NCBI taxonomy): domain Eukaryota; kingdom Metazoa; phylum Arthropoda; class Arachnida; order Ixodida; family Ixodidae; genus Dermacentor; species Dermacentor andersoni. The sequence continues at coordinate 63,734,107 of NC_092815.1, read as the reverse complement.
TAGGGAACGCTGGGTTGAGATGTTGAACACACGGAGTTCAGACCCATGTTCTCAAATTCTTGTCGGACTACGGCCTGAATCATGGCAATCGTGGTTGCTGGCGGATCGGGAGGCGTCGTGGAGAAAGCTGGCGAACAGGCGGCCTCAAGCTCGCGGCGAACAATACGGGTGACGTCGTCACAGGTGGTGGCCTGACGCGATCGACCCTCACATGTCGACGTAGCAGCGGTGTTGGGTAGCCGCGTGATGTGGTGTTTGATACGACGGCTCTTGGCTTGTTCAAGGCGACGGCATTCTTTAATGATGTCGTCGATTGTCGAGACATTGCCGAAAACAAGCAAATGGAAAGCGTCGTCGACGATGCCTTTTAGGACATGTGACACTTTATCTGATTCAGACATAGCATCGTCAGCTTTGCGGCATAGAGCCAAGACGTCGAAGATGTAGGAAACGTACGGCTCTGTAGATGTCTGAACGCGAGACGCAAGAGCCTTTCTCGCGGCAACCTTGCGGCCAATGGGGTCGCCGAACAGTTCCAGTAGCTTTTCTTTGAAAGAGTCCCAACTGCTGATCTCTTCGTCATGCGTCTGGTACCACACGCGTGGCGTGCCGCCAAGATAAAAGATGACATTGGCGAGCATAATGGTTGGGTCCCACCTGTTATTAGCGCTGGCATGTTGATATAGCTTGAGCCATTCGTCAACGTCCTGTCCCTCCAGGCCAGAGAACACACCAGGGTCGCGATGTTGGGCAACCGTGACGACGGGAGCAGTCGGACCAGCCGAAGCCGTTGCAGAGGTGGGCTCGTCACCGGGAGGCATGGTGACAAGCTCGACGTACCGACCACTCCGGAGTTCCGTGGCGAGGACGGGGATCGCTGACCTCCACCAGAATGTTACGTGTAGAAAGACACAGACAAAAGAGGCTATTTACAGACTATTACACTAGAATGGAGCCAGAGCGCCAGGCCGACATTCACTCGCGCCAAGGGCACAGACCCACTTCGTCGTCGTTCTCACGGCGGCTCGTCTCTCGGGTATTTACCGATCATATCGTAATAATATTTTCACCTTAACTCCAGGCCCAGCATTTAAAGTAGTACTACCTTGACGCTATCGACATATTATATTTAGGCATAAAACGTTTTTAGCTACCGTTGTCAGCAACATTCAAGTGACCTTGAGCCAAAAGCTACAGCCGTTATCCGGCCACTCAAACGAGATCATCCAAGCAACCAGCCAAAAGATAAAAGGAAATGATCTGTGGCCACCAACCCTTTGTACAGGACCACATTACATACGCTAATTACTGCTCAAACAGATTACAAAAAATTTTGCTTCCAAGTTCTTTCTAATGTTTGTTCACGATATCACTCAAGCTGTAAATTCTTGTACGCTGAAGTTTTATTTGTCATTTACAATAGGGGGCGACGTTCAAAAGCTAGATAGCAGGGCACTATACACTTCATTACACTTCATTGCCATCTTTTGGGGCTGACACAGGGTTGCCTGTTCAACGTCAGCGGTTCGCGAGTTCTGCGGCCCGGGTTTTGCGTCGTCTCGAGAGATGAAGCCACGCTGCCTGTCGCCTCCTTCAGGCGCTTTTCTTCTGGCTGGTTAGTGCTTCAGTACACTATAGTAGTGCGCTCGGTCTTCCTGGCATCTTTCGCGGCCTGTCGTCGCACGTTCTGCCGGTTTTCTTCTTCTAGCTGCGCAGCCTCCATATGCACAGTATGGCGTGGTGCGGTGGGGTGTGTGCCGTGGTGAGCATGCACTTCACCCATTTTAAGGTTGTGGCTGGCATAATCTCCAACCAATCTGTTTAGCCGATTGCCATTTCATGCTTACATCTCTCGATTACGGGACCGTCAGCAATTTTTTTATCGCGTTATATGAAGGTCCCGGACCTCACAACACTACAAAAGATACTGGCGAGCCTCAGAGCGCAATAAATATTTAATATATAGCTTTTCTATGAACCAGGGCCAGTGCCCTCAAAAAGCTACAATACCTTGATTTGGGCGAGGTGCTTCATCTTGACACTTTTCAAAAAAAAGCGCTAAAGACGAAGACGAAAGAATACATACGATCAGTCCTGTCGTATGTGTTCCTTCGTCTTCATCTTTAGAGCTTTTTTAATGAAAACAGTCTCAAAAAGCTCTTACGTTATAATTTTTCTTGAGGGAAAATTTCTGCCTATCCCCAAGCTGAACATATTATTAGCCAAGGCGGCCAACCAATTGTAAAGAGCGATTATGAACGAAAAACTTTGTGAATACAGCCCCAGTTTCGGTTTCATTTTACAGGACGTGTCTTTTTAGCGACGTCATGACGCAGAACGTGGTCACGTGAAAGCAGAACATCGCGACGTTTTGGCACACGCTCTAACTCACTCGGTGGCCGCGCAATTAGCCGCAGCATCACTCTGAGCCAGTGTAAAGATGTCGCGATAGCCTGATTCCAGCAAGCGACCACATTGTAGGTCGTGACGTCACGACGTATCTTTCATTTTGTTTAGAAATACGTTACAGAACAAAAGATGGTGATACATTAAGGGAGAGGAAAGATACGGTAAAATATATGAAGAATATAAGTGAAAATCTTAAGTGAAAACACCATAAGTAAACCAGTCAATACTGTAAGCGCAGTATCTTCAATTAACTTAAAAATAATCAGATAAGGTACACAGCAAATACACTAATATATATATTTTTTAATTTAGGTCATTTCAGCCAAATGATTGTCTACTGGAGGATCCATATGAAAAATATCAATTTCGTCCAGAGTGGTATTTTATATTTGTAAGGTGTTTATGCTTACCTCCATATTAGTGTTTCTTGCTAAGCTTCACCGGTGCCTGAACAGCATGCCTCAAAGATCATGGGGCTCCTTGTATGTGTCGGCGTCACCGTGTAAGCTATAGCTCAACTACCGCGCTTGGAACGTGGCAGGCGTTAGCATAGCGTGCGCAACGCACACTTCCGAAAGTGGCGCGCGCGTATTTCGGATGCGACAAGAGGCTATACACCCTCAAAGCATACCTGGTGCGCAACACAGTAACGCCGCCTGCAGAGCAGTGATTCGCACAGCAATCATTCTCTGCGTTCCTCTCACGGCAACAGCTCCTCCATTTTTCACTCAACGAATTGCTGTCGTATCCGTTGTCGTGGCGTTATAGTCGCGTCCCCGTAGTCGAATGGTCGTCGCGTGCGGTCGTCGTCGTTATTATCACGTTGTCGTCCTGCCGCCCCACTTCGTCGTTGCACGCAGTTGGGCAGTTTGCAGAAGATCACGGGAGCGTTGAAGAAAGTGGCGAATGTTGTTAGTATTCGCAAGAGTAACTGCTCCAATTGCGGCAAATGGGTTCGGAGCCGCGAATGTTTCTCAACCCGGCCAATTTTTCATGTTGCGTAGGCGCTAGTTCGTTTTTGAAGGCGGCGTTAGGCGACGAAAGAACGTGCTTATACACGACCTCCCACTTAGCATAACGCAATTTTCAAGGGAGAATTTGTGGCAACAGAAAAAAGAAGTACAAACAAGGTTCACTGCCAAGTCACTGAAAAAGAAGACACAGTAAGCAGAGGAGAGAAAGAAAGGAGAAGGGAGAAGCCGAGGTGACAGTGAGGCGACTTTTTAACGACAAATGTTTGGGTAAGTGACTTGTCAAGAATAAAACACACGGAGCACCCGAAAAGGAAGGAGAGACGGCAAGAAATAGAGAAAGCAACATAAGTTTGGCAATGACGACCGTTCTGTGCTCAAGCTCGGCTAAACATTGTACACGGCAGGGGCCCGATGCAGACAACAGAGACGAGGCGCAATACTGCACTGGCACTGAATGAGGAGACGACGGAGTGCATCCTTAATTAATGGCGCCAGCTGCGAGAGCCCGATTCAATTTGCCGCCGAGAGTAATCGTGTGAAACTCGGAACTGGCGAAAATTGTGTGGCAAAGACAGATGGCAAGGAAACAAACAGAATACATCAAAAGATCACATGAAGAGGCAAAAAATAAAATAAAAGTAGAAGGGGTTAAGTGCAGAAAAGTGACAGAAAGGACGACCCGGAGAATCAGAACTGACGGAGAGCTGAAGAGCGAGCAGGAAAGCGAGGAGCAAGGCAAGCATCTTGTGCATCACGCAAGAGGCAGCTGTGTGGAACCAAGCTTATGTAGAGGTCACCCAATTCAATTAAGTCCCGCTTGGTTGCGCAGCATATTATTGCTGTTGTTGCTGGTTCTGAGGCTGCATATTTTTTTTTAGCTGAAAAGCATAATACATTCTTTACACATTTTTCTTTAGCTGAAAGGCATAATACATTCTCTACATATTTTTGTATAGCTGAAACGCATAATACATGCTCTACTGTGCGTGCGCGCGCGCGTGCGCCCGTGTGTGTGTGTGTGTGTGTGTGTGTGTGTGTGTGTGTGTGTGTGTGTGCGTGTGTGCGTGCGTGTGCATGTGCGCGTGCGCGTGCATGTGCGTGTGCGTATGTGCGTGTGCGTCTGTGTGTGTGTGTGTTTCTCCGGCAATTCTTTTTCCCATAATTTGACGATCAGTGCTACATTACCTGGAGGAGACGGAAATAGATAAACCTCCTCGTCCATCCGGCCTAATATGACGCGCACAATATGATTCGGGGAATGAAGACATGGGCTTTTTAAAATCCATCGAACGTCTCTCGTAAAACTTGAGCTTAACTGGAAGTGCAAAAAGCTAAACACAGCTAAGGCCGCCGTAGGTAAATCGGGTGACTGCATGCTCTAGGCCGATTCCGTGGATGTCCGACACAAGAACAGAGTGACTATAGGCAGATACTGAAGTATTATGCCATGTGCTTTATAATCTGAACGATGATCGATTTGTCTGACGTCAGCGTCAAGCTCCTTGTGTGTGAGCTCCTCGTGTTTGCTGCCCCGCACTGGGCGAAGGAGAGGCGGCAACAAAAGTAAAAACAAAAGAGAGAAGGAAAGGGATAACAAGCGATGTGCGCGCACCTGCAACAGTGTTCGTCGCGTAATAAAAGGCGGTCACTGAGCCTAACCATACTTAAAAAAAAAGAAAAAAAAAGAGGCAGCAGCGCTTGCGGCTCTCTGCGCGGATGACATGGTTTCAGTTTATTGTTTTTTCTTGTGCGGGTCGTCGATACGCGGCGTCTGGGGGCGGTAGATGCGGGCTGACGCGGTCGCGATAGGATGCCTGTGTGCGGTATAGCGAGAACAATGGCAAAGATAGTTCGATAGTTTCCTAGTTGCCACAGTCATTACAAGCAGTACTGTCGGCCATTATGATCTGGAAAGCAACGGGTTTTATCATAGCTACGCCAAGCCACAGTCTTTAAGAAAACGCACGCACGCAGGTACACACGCACGGAAATATTGCAACTAGTGTTCTTTAAATCGGGAGCGTAGCACTGGATTACACTCGCATAGCGTAACGCTTTCTATGTTTATGAGGTCAAATACATTAATTCACTGCCTCTGACAGCGGCTTAGGCCGACGTTGTTTTCCCAGAGCCAATACACTTCCTGACGGTATAGATAATCTGATTATGGACACATTCGCATCAAAGTTGTGCAGGTCAGTGCAAGTTGTGCAAATCGTAGAATTCTGCGTTCACGCTTAGATGACAAGATTGGCGAAAATTGAGTACATCCCTGTCTGCACTTCGAAAACTATACCTATAATATTTCTCAGACACTAGGATCAAGGTTTCCCACTCTTTCGTAAACGTGAACCAAGAAAGCAGAGCTCCTGATTTAGGAATAGCACGCAACCTTGAGTTATAAGCTCTTGATTAACTGAGTGCGGAAACATAACTTGCACAACATTGTTTTTGAAAGGGTCGAATGTTCTGGCAAAATAAATATCACTTTCATCGCTTTATATCAACATAGGAAGGAAATTTCCTTACATCGGTGTACTGTTGCCTACACGTGCCTATTTTACATGCATACATATCTCCCTATTTTTCAAGGCGACATTGCGTAGAAGAGGTAGTGCTCTCCGCGTTTTATTATAGCCAGAAAGCCCGTTCAACCGTCGAATAAGTAAGAAATATTTCTTGTACGAACTTATAAGTATTTACCTTTAAAGACGTGGAGCTGCTGACGACCTCTCCCTCCTTATACAACTTGCACAGATCGCAGCAAAAGAAAGTGTGAAGGGTAAATGGACCGAAGATTGAACCCTGACAAGGGGAAGGCAGTAAGACGGAACACGTGTCGACAGTGTTAAATGGCCGTCGAACTGCGCCGGAACACCGCGACAGTGATTCCGCTGGCGAAAGCGAAAGGTGTTTGCTCTGATTGGCGAGGGCATTTCCACCGCCGTCTTTGTCGTCGGGAGGATTCAGTTGCTTTTGTCGGGGCCGCGTCTTTCTCTAGCCCCGCTGTCGTGCCACCAGCAAACACTCTAAGTGGACGCTCGAACGCCGGCAAAGAGCCCATTAGCAGAGCACCAGGTCTGGTAATTGCAGCCTATCGGACCTCTCTTCTCGCGATTCACCTCTGCTTCCTCCCCCCAAAAGCACTCCGAGGCTCCATAGTGCGTTACTTCACCATCGTTCGCCTTTTACGCTATTTGTAACACTTACGGTGCTTGTCCCACCTCGAGCTGTGCCGAGTCGGCTCCTCTTCTCCGCTCATTCGCGAACGCCCGTTCCATTGCCTGTCCAGGCCAGGCTACCTTCGGTGAGTACGCGACTCGACGTTAGACAGGCGCGTTGGCGACAGTGGCGATACGCTTGCGGTTGCCGCAAGGGACAGAATCTTCCTCTGAAATGTCACTGTGCCGTGGCCGAGTGTCGATATTGTTTAGTTAAGGCTGCCCTGTCCACAGAAACACCGGACCTAGATTGTACGTACCTCCACCAATGACATCCCTCTCCTTATATGAAATACTCTTCACGAAGAGTTTGCCTCCCGCTACAGGGAATGACACTGGGATGTTAAAAAGTAGTCTGTTCAGTGGATGAGCTACGTCAAAGACGACAGTTAACGCAGCTGCAAAAATTCACTTTTCATCCTATCCATTTGGAGTACCAAGCTAGGCATGCCGCCAGGCAAGCGTCTACAAGATCCATTAAATCTCTCTCTCTCTCTACAAGAATTATGTATAGTATAATTACGCAAGGACGTGTGTTTGCGTTTTGCTTTGATGAAAGAGCGGCGAGACTCAATCAGCAATTCACTTGAGGTCAAATCAGCCCACCATCGGTAGGCTGTGCAACTCGGCAAAAGATTAGCAACATTCTTGAATTTGTTATGACTTGCGGTTTATTTTGTGCGTACGGGAGCACGCACTGCGCACACTTGAACTCGGGGTGAAATTCCCACGAACGCGTTCCAGTTTTTATTACTTATAAAACTTTTTTGGACAAATTGCGAAGACTTCCCATGCATATAGTAAGTGTTGCGATGTACAATATGTTTGTTGGAATTTTCGGGAACTAGGGCTGCCAATTTAAAATAATGTTTTAGTTTGTTATTGTTATTCGCTTTACTTTAGAGCCAGCGGGTTTCGGCTAATCAAAAAGGAGTTACCAACATTCCCCATATTGCCAACCGCTTCTAAACACAGAAATCTAATTAAAGAACTTCAATAAGAATAACCACATACCTAAACCAAAATGAAAAGCACTTTTATGGACATTATAAATAAACCACGAGCACATTTTATGGTAAGGTAAAGGTATCAGGCATATAACTAAATATACCACAAGTGTAGCTCACCTCTTAGTAGACAAAGGCATGGCAGGGTAATTTTGTGTGATGAGCATAAACCTCCCTTGTTTCACCTTTCTTGTAGTAAAGTTATGCTTGAAGTCGTGGCTTAGAGAACATTTTTCATTGCACACACTTTGACAAAGAAAAACAAGAACCTAATTGCGTTGTGCTTTTCTTCAAGACTGCACGTAGTAAATGTGCTTGGCATGATGAATGACGAGTCTGGGGATGTTCAGTCACCGTTAATGGCAGAACATATGTTGAACGTTGGGCAGAGGTCAAACCTGCCAAATGTTTCTAAAACACATGTGATCAGAGTTTATGCGCAAATATAGATACTATACCAGTGTTTTCATAAAAATACCTGCGTAGGCCCCCATGCCCCTTTCTCTTATATAGTGGATGACTGTGCCAGGTATTCAACCATGCTTGTCGTGCTGGTGCCCGCGATGATGGTATTTGTGTGCCTGTGGCTTCTGTTCGTACGTGTCATGGTTGTTCGCATTTTCTTCTTGCTTTCTTTGCCTTCGTTATTCTTGCTTGAGTGGTGTATTAAACATAAATGGTTTTATAAGGACCTACCAAAAAACTTAAAAATAAAAAAAGCCTCTCATATTTAAAATAAAAAGAAACCTCTTATAATAACAACCTTTCGTCGATGCCCGGAATCCACCAGGATTTCGGGCATCGAGAATAAATCCTAGTGGCGGAGGATAATTCTTTGTGGTTGAAACTCACCACGGCCCATAAATTGTGCGCCCTGACGGCTTGATATTGGTGAGGAATAAAGAGCAGTCGTTCCTTGTTCTCCCCAAGTTCGAGGTTGTACCCCATCCATTCGAGCGCGTTCTTGAGTTATTGCTCAGTGCCGGCTCTTTTTCGGGATCGAAAGTGCAGCGATAACTTGAACCAAAGCTCCTTATTCGCATAACTATATCCTTTGCCTATGTTTTATCTGTACTTCACCTGCGCTTTGCCTAGATGCTTTTACCATACATGACAACGAACGTGCAGAAGCAACGCTGTGGATTTCACGCTTTCCATTGCGCTACCATCACACCTTTGTGCCCAGTTCGACCACGGGTACTCAAACGAGAGTGCCACTCGCCGGCACGTACCCTTTATGGCACACGATGGCACACGTGTAGCAACACCTGGTAGTCGAAGCCGATGAGCCCCGTTCCGTCTCTTAGACCAAACTACTCGAGGAAAGGCCATACTTAGGGCTTCGTGTGATCAATGACGAAGGGAGCGGACTTGGTGCCCATCATCGTCATCGCCACCGACTACTGCCGCTGCCTCCTATTTGCTGTGTACCTCGTGGTCTAGAAAACGAGTCAGAGAACGCAGAGTATGGAGACGGAGTACGGGGAAGCCGGGATGGCTGTTGCGCAAGCGGCTGCCACGAGATGGACAGGTATAAGCAGCTCTCCTGGGATGCAATTTACATGAAAACGTTGCGGAAGAGGCATGGCGAGAGCAAGGAGCATGCACCGTTGGTGTATTTCCATTCGTATTTTCTTTTATTGCGATAGAAATTATATGGACACTCCAGGCGCATTTCTACCGTCGTCGTGATGTTCCGTATAAAGTCCAAGAGCGATAACACCGTCTCCGCGCGCCCTACGTTGCACATACCAGTGAAAGCGTGCATGGGGAGCCGACGATCACGGCTCAATATCGCCCGCGCGAAAGGGAGGAGAGCGGGGTGGAAGTGCGCCGTCTTCCGTCGCAAGCGAGACACCCTACATTGCGAGGCACCGCGGGGAGGGGACGGAAAGGGGGGAGGTGTTAGGCTCCGGCTGCAACTGCGAATGTGGTGGCTGAGCGCGGTCGCTCGGCCGTATTTTGAGAGCGATCAGCGTTGCGTGCTGTCTAGGTGCGTCGACGGCTCATAGCTTAGTGCGTGCTGTGCGTCCTCGGCATTCAGTTTGCGTTAAAGCTATAGACAGCATGAATGTAACTTCGCTCGCTGCTGCTGACCTGCTTCCTAACACCAGCGTATATTGTCAACGAGTGTTTGCGGTCATCGAGTGTGATGTGTTCATGTTTACTGTGCGCGCTGACACCATGCTTCGCCTTTCGGCGGAACTCCGACTTTTTTTTTTATAGGGACAAAGACCGATGAGGAAGATGTATCCTCGTCGCCTCTGATAGCAAGCGGCTGAATTTATTCGGACGCAAGCGTTCAGGGAAGGGGTAGAAGTGATGGTCAATTTGTTCCAGCTTTCTCAACGTTAGATGTCATGCCCTCCCCCTGCGCGTGTGGGGCATTAGTTTTTCTCCGATTTCTGCGGTGAAAAGAAGCGCGTGAAAGAGGACTATGATTCAAACGATCGCTGTGGCATGTAAGATGAGGTTGCTGCCGGCAATGTGAGATAGCATAGTCGAAGATGCCTTTATTTTCCCTCACTTGCACCGTGTTGGTATTATTGCTGATGTTTCTTAATACTTCTTTCCTGTTACATGAATAGCCGGGCTCAAGAAAACAAGCACGCAGACGTGCTGACCGAGACGTCACGAAAGGTGAATTTCCTTGTGCATAGTCACGAATGCTGTCCCCGTGCAGATTGATGGTTCCTCCATTCTCGTCCCCTAACATTTTGCAGGGAAAGTAACGGAAAGATACAATGAAATTATGTTGCGTTGGGGATTAGTATTTGTATATACCAAATACTGAAGGGGGTAGCCCGAAAATACCGAACACAATGAAGTAGAAGACGACACAATGCTATCTTATTCTAATTCTTTACATTCTGTTTTTGCGCCATTTCCCCCTGAGTATTCAGTATCGACGCATAACTTGCTCAACTATCGACTTAATTATTTGTATGTCTCAGTTATAGAGCTCGTTCAATAGCTTTTCACACTTCTTATTTATGTTAGTACTTTTTGATATGCACTTGAAGGAGTCTAGAGAATATGTCGCTACCTTTCCCCTAAAACCCATTCTCACGACTCATCTCTCCAAGCATGAGGGTGGAAACTTAGACAAAATAGAAAAGAAAGAAATGGTGAAATCCAACTCCATTTAGGGAACCGGGAGGCTGAACGAAAGCAAATCGCTACTATACTGTCATTCGTTGCGATGGAAATTACGACTGTGTGACACCATTTACTTAAAATTTTCCCCTCCCTTTGATCACGTGGTAAAAATGCAAACTATACTTCCTTGCCGCGTCAATTTATTAAAGCCTCTGCACTCTGTTTTTATATTTCATGGTCTCTAAATGCATTATTGTCGTGATTTATTTGGTTATGAAGTCGATTGATCCCATGGAAAACTATAGGCGTAAGAGAGGGTGGACATTTTCAAAATACATTTCAGGCCAAACTTCTAAGTACAAGAGTCACAACCTTAGCAAGTTATGGATATATGGTTTATATCTTTCTTTTCTTTCTCTCTCGGATAGCACTGAACAAACGCCTATCAGACCACTAGAGTAGGAAGACCAGGGACTAATGAGCACATTTAGCTGTCGCCCCTTTTCTACAGTGCGCGATACATACCGCAGTCGGCGTCTCCAACTGTGCGATGGCTACAGTACCACTGCGCGCGAAGCCATCGTCGCAGTGTATTGGCCATAAAGAGACCTCAATGGCACCCCCATCGACATTTGACCTTCGGTGTTGCAATGGCCCCTTCGAAACACTTCCGAAGCAAAATTATCTGCTCTTTTTGGAGAAGGTCTGTTCGAATGACTAATCGAGAGGGTGGACCGCGTGCTCCAATGGCACATTGAAATCGAATATCGAGCCGAAATTGCCCTGTGGAGGATTCGACGTGGGCGTCTATGTGACTTGGTTCCTCGACTGAATATTTACAGGCATCGCTCATGTACCAGATCGCATTGAGGGGACCGTACCCCACAGCACGCGAACGATTCGTTGTGCTGACGCAGAGATGGATAATGATTCACGTCGCACTATTGCCTTACGCTGTCTCCTGGAAAAAGTAACGACTCGCTAAGCAGCCTCCCGGTTTCAAGTCGAAACATAGAAATCCATCTTGGACGAGGACCAAGGCCTTTAAATCTTGCCAATTCGAGTTTGACAATCTTTTCCGTTAAAGTGATGTCGAAGAGGAGCAAAGTACCAAGCCTCGCGTGGGAGGCCGCTACTCATATATAACGATTAGAGAGAACTCGTTCCTTTGTAAAAATGAACTTTTTCCGGGTTTGCATTTGAGTTCTTATGCACCGAAATACATGAAGACCCGCATAGAATCATACCGTGAGAGTGTGGCCAGGCGACGGGACGGAGGTCCAGCTGACAGCCAGAACTGCCGTACATTTGAAACCTCTGTCGATTGGAAAAGAAGACAAATGCATCTTCGACACAAGGAATTTCACTACTTCCGCACGCGCTTGTGCACCTCTGCTTGCTCTAACTAGAGCATAAGCGTTCCAAACGCGAATTTGGAGTGAGTGCTTTTCACTGAAAGATTGTGCTCTGTAGAGGAGATGGCGTGCACGGCACTGAATCTGTTAGTAAAATGAAGGGCCAATTTGTGCAACCATTTTTAAACGCATTCAAAGCACATGCAGAAATTCTGTGTCCCAGAACCGACTCCTCTCCATCAATAGCCACATCTACTTTACCTCTGACACATCTTTGACAAACAATCGAGCACGAACATTCCACAGAACACTCTGAGCCCGGTAGTTCCTGAAATAACTGGTTTTACGAACAAACGGGATGGAATCCTGCTAACCACTTGTCATCATATAGCCTTGATATCCACGTTCTTTTTTTCTTAAGTCGTGATACACGCTGTATTTTATGGGAACAACTTTGCACAGCGAAACGGGAGGTTGTGTTTATGGAGATCACGTGACTACGTAAAGCCCAGGAAACGCGACAGCCGAACTGCGGCTATCAGAGAGGCTGAAAGGTTTGTTACGGTGCCTGTGACAACCTCCCTTATACAGAAGAGAACGCAGGAATCGTGTCGCTCTTCAAGCTAAACACAACCGCCCTGCAGCATAAACTGAGTCGTTTCATTTTGTATTTCGTCTCTTGTGTGCTTTCCGCCACAATCACGTCGACGACATCCAAAAGAGAAACAGTAGTCAGATGCCACGATCCCATGGCGTATACGCTTCTCCAACACGGTGGATGCTATCTTCCGTCCACCGACAAGCAGGGAGTTGGGGATTGCGCTATTCGTTAACGTCTCAGCTCCTTGGTTAAGCACGGATTTGAGCACTGTACTGACTCTGCTTAGAATTGTGCACTTGGGAAAATAATAGAAAGAGAGATTCGGGAGTTCTACAAAGGGCGGGTAGGGCCTATGCGAGGGAACACGGGAAGAATGGGAACCGAGCCGGTGCGGTTATCTGAAGCGGGGCGGGCGTGTAGGAATACGTATACATGCGCTCAGAGGACACCGACGTGTCGTCGTTATCATCGTCGTTGCTCGCCGGCGCTCGCTTTCATAGTTCTCGCGAGAGCGGCAGTGGTGGCGGCGGGTTCCGCCGCGTGTTGACACGTCATATTGGCAAGATCATCGTGCTGCATGAGACACAACCAGGAGCGTTTTGCTGTGTAGGCTGTTTGTTTTGTTTGTTCAGGCGGAGCGGGAGCTGTCCGTCCCTTCTCTCTTTGGATACATCGCTGCTACTTTTACCCCTACGTGCCAACGGATACGGAGGTTTTAGAAAGAAAAAAAAAAGCAGTCACCTCGGATCACCTGCTGAGCAGTTTGACGTGAGCAGTGTTTATTCTTGGAAGTATGGTTGGCAAAATACGGTCGATACTCAAGTATCCTGCACTGATTAGTGCGCTGCAATTAGCTCCTCATTCGTGGACGACCGGTGCTAGTACGTTGCCAGAGCAGATATCGACCAGAGCCTGTACGTTGTAAACACATCTATTGAAATGCCGCTTCTTTTCGGGATACGAATAGCAATGGAAGAAAATCGAGCGAAATGATTTCTAAGACTGTGCTGGCCCAGAGCGTTTTCTATGCCTTCTTTCCGTTGTTTTTCATAAATTTAAGTAGATATGTCACACGATGTTGCTGACTCTCTCTGTTACAATTAATTTTCGTCTGTCATCCTCTTGTCGCTTTATTGTTGCGATGCCAGTCACAAGCATTATTTGACTGGTGAGCCGTTACGCATATACAACGCTCCTCTCTCTTGAATCAGCTTAGGCAGTCGTGTGGAGACCACGCTAAAGCAGCCGGTGTGTTAAGGTGGTTATAAAGATTATTTTACACTGACAGACATAACATAGCGATAGTTGGTTTGTCTTTACCGGTGGCGTTTTCTTGTGAAATTGTCTTTTGTCTGTCTGTCTATGTACGTGCGTGTGTGTGTGTGTGTGTGTGTGTGTGTGTGTGTGTGTGTGTGTGTGTGTGTGTGTGTGTGTGTGTGTGTGTGTGTGTGTGTGTGTGTGTGTGTGTGTGTGTGTGTGTGTGTGTGTGTGTGTGTGTGCGTGTGTGCATGTGTGCGTGCGTTGCGATCAGTTTGTGAAAGGTGCATGATCTGTACAGAAAGAATATTTCCACGTTAACGTTGTCATATTACCATACGTTCTGACTTTAACTTGCACCGCCTTTTTCTATGGCGTTTCCTGCATACTTACGCATCACTATAGGTATGTATGTTTCGATGTTGTTCTGTGCCGTATTAAAAGCCAGCCTATTCCTATTTAATTCTCAGTGAGTCCCTACAGCCATTGCGTCAATAAGTTGCGACAAGGTTTCAATCCATGCACCCAAGTGTTTATCTATCCTTTCGTTTGGTGCCTGTGTACTTTCTCATTTTGGTTAGGGCTGGATTGACCGCACCATCCACGCCTTTCAGAACAAGTCGCATAAAAATCTACATAACGTATCAAACATGACAATATGAATAGGCTGCCAAATTTTAAGTGAAGCTTGTACACTCATTTCTTCAACAACCTGCCAAGAATCATTTCTTTTTGTTAATCCTAACGTAATATCCTTGAAAAATGTATCCCGACCATGCTATGGCTAACCGAAGGGCAGTATTTCGTTTCCGCTTTCAAAAGTTCACATGAAATTGACATGGTTTCGGCTTGTATAGTAGTTTGAGGCATGCATGCTTACTTGATACAGATGAGTCACAGTACGAAACCACACTCTCGCGCTATTACGAGTGAGAGTTGTTCTGCTTTTATAATATATTGTTCGTGTTTAATCAGTCCACGACTGTATATGCACGTCAGTGCTTCCATACGCGCAGCCTGTGGGCCTCCGCAATGCTTGCCACCACTCTCTGCCCAGGTCACTCGTGAAAACACTACATGCTTAGATTCTGTAGCCAGGAGCGCATACGCTTCTGTTTGTGCGAGATGGGCAGGTGTTGCCATGGTCATCGGCGTCGGTTAGCAATTCAGAGCAGGAACAATACGTGCACTTCCGTATACAACAGTAGCAACGTCTATACCAACGTCAACAGCAACAACCGACTACGTAAAACAGTGTTTCCATTTACGCCTTCATCTGAGAGCAGCCACTCAGCATAAAGCTTCATCGCAGCCCTGGGTGCCCTTAAAGGACAAGCAACAAGCCGCCACAGACACACTCGCCGAACGCGCTTCACCGAATCGGCGAGTAGGGCCCCCGCATGTTGAAGAGTTATGGAGAACGAAAAAAAAAAAAAAAATCAAAGCGTCTACCATAGCGTGAGAAAAAAGAAATAGACTTTGTTCTTGCTCTGGAAGAATTTTGAACCCCGTGCTTTGTACCAATAGAGAACTGATCTAAAATCCGCAGCCAAATTTATTCCGCGACCCCGCATTGCTGCTCCTTTGTGAAAGAAACAACAGTGGCCGCCCCTCTGCATCAACGTCGGCGTATTTCACGACATCAATAAAAAAAAAACCGCTCGAAAGAGACAATTACGCTCAAGCACTTACCTTTTCCCAGACTTCTGAGCCTCCCCTTCAAAAGGAGCGAGGCTTTTGTGAACAAGAAACAAAGAAATAGAAGGAAATAAAACAAAGGGCTAAAATGGCGTAGGGAAACTTTCCCTTGGTTGTCACTTGAGCGCACGTTTTTTTCGTTGTGTTACATCTTACTTTTGTCCGTCCTGCGGTTTCTCCTTTTGTCCGAAGTTAGGCACAACTGTCCTGTTTTGCTGCTTATTCCATCAGTAGTGTGAAATATTCCGCCGTCGCTTATCGCATGCCATCTAAACTATCTCAAGTATGCACAGATTCCGAAAAAGGGTTTAGAGAAGAGAGTCATCTATATTCTGAGGTAGCCACCACGTTGAAGTGTTATTTCGCTCTTATTTCTTTCTTCTCTTCTGGGAAGAGGCTTGTCCCAGTACGCTCCAAACTTTGTATAATAAGTGCGGCCCAAAGCAGAAGCCGTTGAAGAGGTTCGGGAAAGGCCAACTGAAGAGAGGAGTAGCAATATTATATGGTGCTGAACAAGTGATGTTACCGGTGTTCAGCCTAGCAGTCACATCCATAACCACGAAAAGATAAGAATACAATAAAATGAACAATCAATCTTTCTACTGTCGGGTGCGTAAGACTTCCCAAGAGCTGCAGCCTCGCCTCGGAGGCCAGGCTGACCTTTTTGCATAACACTGTATCGCCTGAGGGCGCCAAGCGAAGAAGTTGCGCGACAAAACGACACGACACGAGTAATGCCGAAAACAAAGAAAAAACAATGACAATATTTATACGTATCTTTCTTTCCTTCTTCCTTTCTTTCTTTCTTTCTTTCTTTCTTTGTTTCTTTCTTTCTTTTCTTTCATTCATTCTTTCTTTTTTTCTTTTTTGAGGTTGACTCCTCTACTTTGTTTCGCCAGGATTGCGGGAGCGGCAGAGAAAGGGGGTGGCGAGTAGTGACTTTGTGGATCGCGGGCGGGATTAAACATTGAATATGTAGAAAGTAACAGCAAAACACTGGTGAGGGAAAGTGAGGCGCACTGGCCCGAGATAATCGCGGGCGCGGAATGAAAAAAAAGAATCAATTTACATATAAACCAGAAATCCCTGACTTCAGGAAATTCTCTAATTGGAAAAAGAGGTAAGGGCGTTTAAAGAAAATAAGACTAGAAAGACAGACAAGACACCATGTTTTCGTTTACGTTGCTGTTTCTTTGGCCCGCATGCTTCTTTAAAACTGCCTAGTGCGTTATAACGTTCTCACGGGAAGGAACTCTCGTCAAGCGCAGCTCGAAGCCTGATTATCACATCAAATTTGTTACGTTCGGAGAACAAAATGTTGGTCGCTTCGTTTCCGCGCGCAGTGTCTTTCCTGTCCTGTTTCTTGTAAGCGCATACTTTATTTTTTACCACTGACGAATGCGTCACCCACGCATCAAGCGAAGAACGAGAGTCGTTACTAACAGATAGCTAATATGAATGACGACATAAAAAAAAAAGAACTGGCCAGAATGTCAGAATTCATTGTATGCGGGCTTTGTTCTCATCTGCCAACATGAGTCCAGTTTTATTTTACTGCGCTAAGTTGCTGAGAATGCTTGTGCATGCACCTCCTTAGCTAGCCTTTCAGTGGCACCCAAAGGATCTCACAGGCGAAAGGTTATTTCTCTTCTACAAGGGACCTACACTTCCAAATAAGCAAGCTGGCTCTCTGTTAGCGCCGCTTCCATGGTCACGTCGCGAGTGTATATACAAGCGAGCACTGGGGAACCTGAGTCACGCCTACGAAGTTGAAGTCGTCGTCCTTATTTTTCCCTTGGTCATATTTGATTTTGCTTAAAATATGTCTCCTTTGGCATCAATGAATGCTGCTCTCGCGGTGAAAACGAAGAGAAAATTAAACAGAAAGCACCCTGCATGTTTTCACAAGAGAATAAATAAATAAATAAATAAATAAATGAATAAATAAATAAATAAATAAATAAATAAAAATTTGGAGGACGCTTAAGCTTCGCCTTTAAGATTGGAACGCCATTTCATTCAAAGATCCCTGACTGTTTCTCACGCTTCCCGGCAACTTCAGCTTATGTAACCGTAATAGAGAGAGAGAGAAAACAAGGATAGGAAAGGCAGGGAGGTCAACCAGAAGAGCATCCGGTTTGCTACCCTACACTGGGGGTGGGGGAAAGGGGGATAGAAATAGAAAAAAGGGAGAGAGTGAGCACTGAGTGTGTGTGGGAGGGACACTATACACAGGGACACCATAAACGCTCTCTTAAGCCGGTGCATGTAACCGTAATGTTTACCGGGAAACGCTGGCGGCAAACGCTATGAATGAAGGCGAGCTTTCTGGCAGAAATGCAGCCTCTTGCGTGAGCCACGATGCGGCTGAGGCGAGCACCATCTGGAGGCGTTGCAAGGAACCGGGTGCGCCACTCCGTGGCCTCTGAGATTTGCGCGCACCGGGCGCGTGAATTTCGAACGCCGTGGCCGGTCTACGTATGGTAGAAACACAGGAAAAGGTGTTTGTGTTTCGAGTTTCCGCGTAACAGAATTATGTTTTCTCGTATATTCAAATTACCATCCGACGCTATCATGTTTGTAGGTTGCGTGTAAGTCGTACTGTACGATTTTCCGGACCTATTTTACTTTGAGAAATTGAATTAGTTCCGTAACTTCTTTACGCAAGACAGAGTGTCTGCGTGGTTGGGTATGCGTGGTTGGGCTTGCATGACGCGAGACGCCTGTTTTCTGCGACACGGGGCTTTTAACGATATCGCGTTTAAATAAATTGTAATTCGAGAAGCAGACAATCGTCCGTCCGCAAGAACGCCTGGTTTAGTTCTACCTCTACTCTCGCGTCCCGCGCGCGAGCACACGCGCCCAAGTGCGCATCTTTGTCTTCCCTAAATAAATAAATAAATAAATAAATAAATAAATAAATAAATAAAAATTATTCAGGAAGGAGACCACTGGCACGATGAACAATCGTGTAAATAATTTTGCTGCATTAGATGAAGTGTGATGACGCTGCTGTCATCTTCCATCTGGTTACACGCTTATGCCAACCGTGCTCCAAGGACTGAAAGAGAGACGGGTATACCATGGGATATCCTTCATTTTTCTGAAATTGGTGGCCATCTGCTATGTGTGCTGTGCGAGACCTTCGAGATTTTTTGTTCAGTAAGCAAATCGCACATTTTATTGAAGGGTGGGTGCAGATAAGACTATTTCTTTATTTGAACGATCTTTTATGCGACAGGCGCTAGAGAAAGGGATTTCACGCCTACGAATGACAGTTCTCGCAGATGTGCTTGGCTCACGAAATTTCGACCAAGCGTTTCTTTTTCTGCTATCGCCTGTAGCAAAAAAAAAAAAGAAACAATAGAAAATATCCAAAATAGAAAGCCTACATTAAATCACCACAAGAAGCCAGTTACAGTTGAGCTCCATGGTAATAGTAGTTTGCACAGCGATGAAAAAATACGCAACATGAAGTCTTTGACTGAGTGATGCCTCTGTGCTGCTTAGTGGGTATGAAATTCAAACACGCCTCGTAGTCGCTTTCATTTGCGTGCTATATACATAGCACTCAAACGATGTCAAGTTACATCACGCCTAGTCTGCAATTTAAACTTTGCCGTGAGACTGGATAGCTAGGGTTAGGACACGTATTGTTGTAAAGGACTGAAAGAGTGACAGGCCTTTACGACGCATACGCCATCTTTCTCTCTTGTAAAACGTTTCCACTACATTGTGCATCTCCTGAAGAGCAGTGCAAGCATTGGGAAGCGGATGAATTCAACTTACTCTGAATCTATGCGCCCACAGCCAGGAGGACGCTACCAGCGCGCGTAGCGAGCGGACGCATGGGACATCGGCTCCGGCGATTTTCGACCGTGGCGGCGGCCCAACGCGTTTGATCCCGACAATTTTGGACTTGACAGGACCAGCAGGTCAGCCGGCACGCAGGGAGACCACTCCCAATCCGGTGGGCCGATTTGTTGACCTTTTTAAGCGTTTTTCCTCCCATCCGCCATAGCGCCGCGACGCAGCCTCAAGGCTGAACGCCGGCGTTCGGCGGCGGGGAGGCCGCTCCAAGCCAACATGGCAAGCGCAAACCAGCAACGCGGCTACGACCCGGAAGGCATGGCATGGACAACTGTGCCGCAGACCAGTCGGGACCAAGCCTGCAACGCTAATGTGATCCGGGCCTTTGAAACAAGAGCCCAGAAACTCCAAGCCTGCGCACAAGGGAAGGCCACGTCAGCTCACGGAGGCCACCATGCGCAACCCGACAAGGCATCCGATGAGCGCGCAGCCGGAGGCCCAAGGCAAGTCAAAGCTGCATGGAAACCCAAGTTTCTCTGCAGATTTAGACCAGACGATGTGGTGCTAATCATCAAACCATTAACGGCGACAAGCTTGAAGAACTTACAACACGGTGAGCTAGGCCTAGCCCTACGACAGCGAGTCGGGGAGGCCGAAGCGGACAACTTTTACTTCACAATATCCCCGGACCAAAACCTGATCATCGTGGGCACGTCGAGCATCCACGCGGCAGACAAACTGGTCGGGGACTTTGCGATAAAAATCCAAGAAGGAGCAGACCTCCATTTGCACGGGCACGTAAAACAGAGCGAAGACAACGTGATTCACGGAGTCATCACAGTGGCCAATCTGGAAACCACCGAGTCCCTGCGAGGGAAGGTGAAAAGCTTTCACGGAGAAAGCACCATCCTGGAGATCCGAAAGTTCGGAACTTCTAACAAAGCCAGAATCACCTTCGAAGGCAAGTACAAGCCCAGAGCTGTACTGTACAACGCGCAAGTCATACCGGTAGCAAGGTACCGCCGCACCATACCAGCGTGTAACTTGTGCGGCACGGTGGGGCATAGGCCAGATACCTGCCCGACACCGAGACAAGAAAACTGCGGACTCTGCGGAACGCTAGCCCCGTTTGTGGAGGGGGTGCGGTCCCCTCACCTGTGCAACCCAAAATGTGCGGTGTGTGGCGGCGAACACGCCACGAACTCCAGAGACTGCACGGCGAAATTTCGCACGAACGCGCAGCAACAACCCAGCAATCAAGAGAAAAGGAGGAGGAAAAAGAAGAAAAAAAACAAGAAGACGAAGAAGGGAGGAAGCGGGAATCGCCCGCCCCCTCCACCTAGCAGGGAGTCGACTTCTGATCAACCCAAGCAAAAGAAGACCTGGGCCAGCATAGTCCAGAACGGGATGCGGCAGGTGAGTGGGACCGCCTCTCCTCCTCCTCCTCCCAAACCTTCCTCTCCACCCACACCCAACCCAGTAGAAACAGAGTTACGAAACCAGATAGCAGCCCTAAAAGCGCAGATCGCGGTGCTAACGAGCAAACTAGAAAGTGCGCTAGCTAAACCCCAGCCACCTCAGCAAGAGGAGACGATGGAAAGCGACACAGAACCTAGTCTTGAAAATAAACTAGAAGCTATGATGAGAAGGGTCCAAGAATCCATTCCCACCATAGTCTCACAACAGATAGCGAAAGCGATGACGGTTCGCAAATACGCTAACACGAGGAGACTCCAGACTCCCCGAGCCTACAGGATGCGTAGGGTGATAAGCGAGGACGAGGAGGAAGACCACCAGGAGCAATTTCCCCTCCAGAATAACAACAATCTCCAGATACAACATGGCGAGACAAACTAAAAAGAGTCCCATAACATTAACGCAGTGGAATAGTCGAGGCTTGAAATCGAGGACTAAGAGAGCGGATCTTAGGATGCACCTGTCTACGTACGAGCATACTCCGGCAGTAGTGGCCGTACAGGAACCTGGCGGGAACGTGAGCCTCACAAACTACAAAACGTTCCAACTCGACCCCCTAACGTGCATCTTTGTGCACAAAAACTACACTGCAAATTTGGTAGATCTAGAATTACAAACCAGCTTTTCGCACGTGATGGTGACTCTTCTGCCACTGAAAAAGGAGGATTCGCCGCTACACATCCTGAACGTGTACTGCCCACCTAAAGCAAAAAACGTAACCTTCTCCACACTCCTGAGCAGAGCTATCAGGGAAGCAGGACGAGACCCGTTACTAGTAATGGGAGATTTCAACGCGCAGAGTCCCTCATGGGGCTATCATCGAGAGGACATACGAGGACGGAAGCTAGCGGAGGCGGCGTCCGCGTTAGGTCTAACCCTACACACTGACCCAGCGTGCCCCACGCGGATAGGGAACTCGGTGCAGAGGGACACGTGTCCCGACTTAACCTTCACGAAAAACGCGAGGCGAGTGGAGTGGACGAATACGGAGGAAACTCTCGGTAGTGACCACTGCCTGATCACCATAACGATCCGTACGAAACCCCTTACCAGGCCTACGGGGCACACTATGCTGCCGGACTGGACGAAATTTAGAAAGGAATACGAGGTAAGCTCCATCCAGGAGCAGGGATATCAAGCCTGGACAAAACAGCTGCTGATCAACCTGCGTTCGACGGAAACGCAGGTAAAGCTCTCAGAGGCGGTGACGGACGTGGACACCCACCTCCTCCACCTCTGGGCAGCCAGACGCAGCATGGTCAAAAGATGGCGTAGACAGAAGCATAACCGAAAGCTAAGAGCTCGGATCGCGGCAATCACTAAAGAAGCGGCGGAGTACGCGGCGCAACTCGCGGACGCGAACTGGGTAGATAGGTGCAACGCGGCCGCTGGGCAGATGTCTAGCAAGAACACATGGCGCCTCTTCCGGGCACTCATAGATCCCAACCAGACGCGCACCGAGACGCACAAGCACCTGCAGAGAGCGGTACATGCATTTCAAGGAAATACGGCCCAGCTTGCACTGAAGCTTCGGGACCAGTACCTGACCACAACCCAAGATCCAAGGGGAGACGCTTACAGATACAATGGAGCCCAAAATGCTGAGCTGGACGAACCTTTCAAAATATACGAACTCAAGGCCGCTCTAGCGAGGATGAAACGCGGGACCGCGCCAGGAAGAGACGGGATCTCGGTAAAACTCCTAGCCAATCTGCCGGACCGCACATACGAATCCCTCCTAGAACACTTTAATTCGATTTGGGTGGGCGAAGCTCCATTTCCCACGGAGTGGAAGACGGCGCTGATAACTTTCATCCCCAAGGCGGGCAAGGCCATAGATACGGATAACCTAAGACCTATTTCTCTCACCTCGTGCGTGGGCAAACTGATGGAAGCTATGGTCAGAGACAGACTATCTGAGTACCTAGAAAACAAGCGAGTCTTCGCCGACTCGATGTACGGCTTCAGGCCAAATAAATCGGCTCAGGACATCCTGCTGCAGCTCAGCAGGGAGGTACTAAACCCGATCGAACATCCGAACGGGGATAAGATAGTGCTGGCCCTAGATCTGAAGGGAGCCTTCGATAATGTGACACACGAGGCGATCCTCACACACCTATCAGAGACGGGATGCGGCAGGAACGCTTTCGAGTATATAAAATGCTTCCTCACGGACAGACAGGCCTACGTGAAGATCCAGAACGCGGAACACGGCCCCTTTCTATTAGGCACGAGAGGGACGCCACAGGGAGCGGTGATATCCCCCTTGCTTTTCAACTTGGCAATGAAGAACCTGCCGGTCCACTTGGAGAAAGTCCCGGGTGTGCAACACGCGCTGTACGCGGACGACATCTCCATTTGGGCCACGCAGGGCTCTCTCGGTGAAATGGAGGCCAGCCTGCAGGAGGCGGCCACCGCGGCGAACGAGTACGCGAAAAGATGTGGCCTTCATTGCTCCCCTCAAAAATCCGAATTCGTGCACATTCGCCCCAACAAAAAATGCACAAACAAGATAGAATTGAGACTTGGATCGGAACCGATACCCGAAAGAAAAGAAATTAGAGTCCTAGGTCTTTTCATCCACCAGCGTCGGCTGGCGACGACCACGCTCGACAAACTAAAGAAGGTGGGAGATCAGGTGGGCCGAATGGTCCGCAGAGTCTCGAACAAGAAAGGGGGACTGCGAAGCAAAGACGCCTTGCGGCTGGCCAATGCCTTTGTAACAAGCAGAATCCTGTACTCGACCCCCTATCTCCGCCTGAACAAACACGACCAGAACATCATCGAGGTGATAATACGCAAAATGGCGAAGAAGGCCCTCGACCTCCCGATAACCACGTCTAACCTGAGACTCCAAGGTCTGGGTATGACGAACTCCTTCGATGAACTTAGAGAAGCCCACCTCACAGGTCAATACACGCGATTATCGCAGACGCCGTCAGGACGCCGCCTTTTGGCCCGTCTGCACATAGAACACACGACTCTCACCGAGGAGAGAGTAAGACTCTCTCAGGAATGGCGTTACGCCCTGCACGTAAGACCACTCCCAATTAAGATGTCCAGGGACGACCACGAGGGTAGACGCAGGGCCAGGGCAGAGGCCTTAGCTCACCACTACGGAAGGAAACCCGGGGTATACTATGTGGACGCATCCGGCCCGCACCATGGCGGGTGGTACACGGCGGCAGTGATCCACGAGTCCAAAACGGTGAACGGGCTCACCTTCAAAGCCCGAAGCGTCACTCAAGCAGAGGAAGTCGCCATCGCTTTAGCGGCAACACACTCCGATTCCAAGACAATCATAACCGACTCGCGAGGGGCGTGTCGGAACGTCCAA
The DNA here is from genome assembly GCF_023375885.2 of Dermacentor andersoni. Taxonomy (NCBI): domain Eukaryota; kingdom Metazoa; phylum Arthropoda; class Arachnida; order Ixodida; family Ixodidae; genus Dermacentor; species Dermacentor andersoni. The sequence continues at coordinate 63,709,863 of NC_092815.1, read as the reverse complement.
CAGGGCTGGGTCCCGTACCTGGCCTACCGGCTACTGCAAAATAGCTCGTACGTAGGAGGTCCATCCCACCGCTTCATAGTCTGGGCTCCGGCCCACTCGGGGCTAGGAGGAAACGAGGCAGCAGATGCAGCCGCCCGCGCGCTCTCTAACCGGGCAACCTCGTCCCCCGCCTCCTCTGAAGAAGTAGCGGAAGCCACGCCGACCTACACTTACAAGGAAATAACACAATTATACAAAGATAGACATAAACTGTACCCCCACCCGTGTAAAGGATTAACGAGAGCGGAGGAACGCCTGTTCCTCCGCCTTGTCACGAACACCATGATGTGCCCGGCCTCGCTAACGCACTTTGACCCTGCCTTCTCCGGGGAGTGCCCGAACTGTGGGGAGAGGTCCTCGGACCTCTACCACATGGTGTGGGCGTGCCCCTCAAACCCTGCTTTTACTCCACACCCAAACCCCACCCGGGAGGACTGGGAGGCGACCCTACTCGCCTGTTGCGACCTGAAAGCCCAAAAGGCGATGGTCGAACGAGCTATGGCGGCAGCGGAAGCCACTGGGGTCCCGTACTAGGGACTCCACCTAGTGTTTGTGAGGGGAAGGGCACTAAGCCTGACTCCAGAGCACCCTCCATGTAACTCCCTCTTTTCAGAGGAAATAAACGTTTTTACCACCACCACCACAGCCAGGCGCGGGCACACGGTAGAAGACGACAAGGAATGCCGCCGTGATGAAAATGGCCAGTTATTTCTCGAAAAGGGATAGGAACACTTTAGGAGAGCTATTGTTAGAGCTCATTTGAGTGCGAAAATGTGCTAACAGTGACTCAAATGCTGTAGTTAGCACCCTAGACATGTTTCAATCTATCCAACCTGTTGCAAGGCCGGGAAATGAAACGTGGCAGGCTTCGCACTATATTTACTGAATCAATTTCAGCGCTCGATTTAGTTTTAGTACGTTTCCTGGTATTCGCGAATAAACAGCGTGTCCCAGCCAACGTTAGTCAAGTTCTTAAAAGTACAGGTACAAGATGCGATTATAAAACCTACGGTGCTCCATCTTCCGTCATCTTCCGCCACTATGGCAAATTTCGTGGGTGTAATTACTTGGCTAAATAGAGAAATTAGATATCCTACCTTTTAATCCCTGATTACGTTTGAATATATCTGGGATTCCTTAACGTGCACTCAATGCAAAGCCCACGAGTGCTTTTTTTTTTTGCATTGCGCCACCGTCTGAATACAGCCGCCAGGGCCGGGATCTAACTCGGGACCTCGACCTCAGTCGTAGCCAGAGGGCTATCGTGACGGGTGACTTGCCGCTTAATAGCAACCCTAAATACCAAATGTGTGAGCGTGCCTTCGTTAGCTTCACGAAGCCGTTTTTGTTTAAAAAAAAAGGACAATCATTTCAATGTGATATAGTACGCGCCTAGCACATTTGTTGCCACGTGAGTGTGGTACGCATGCGTATATATATGTACATGTGCCTCTAATAAAGGCTTCCTTGCAACTAGCGCTTGTGTGTGCCCACTTGCTGGTTCCTGTCTGTTGTCGCTGCGCTTAAGCAGTCGTAAGTAAGTTCACCCCCCCCCCCCTCTCTTCATCTCGTTACCAACCAGGCCAAGCCCAGGCGATTGTCAAGTTTAGCTGGAGAGTCAGCGTTCCCTCCCTGCCAACCGTGGCGGCTGTCATTGCTATAGCAAAGAAAACAAGATCCAGGCACAAACTATGCACACGGGCAGCGAGGAATTCCGAGGTGCGAGTTCGCGGCGAGTTCAGCAAAGGTGACCGACTCAGCGGCAGGCGGCGGTGCACAGCAGGCCGGACGGAACTTGCTAAGAGCGTTTTTATATCAGAAATGCTGAAAGAAGGAAACACGCAACAGGCCAGTTAGGAATTGGCTGGGGGACTTATGAGGGACTTCCTGCGGTAGGAGTAAGCTGCGGCTTCGAGAAAAAATGCGTCAGTGTAGAGATCAGTGTGGACCAGTACTTCCAAACTTTTGCAATTATTGGAGTGAAAGCTTGGCGATTTCCCGACCTTGCATAACCCTAATTATTTTATTGTTCTAGACATTTAATTTTTATTTTGCCACCATACGTCCGTTCTACGGCCATTTCGCGCCGCAGTCCTTAGAACTCGTCTTTGAGAGGCATTCTTATTTCACTTGCTTGATCCTGGGGCACGTTCGGAATACGACTTGCTTTTCGATTCTGCCAACAAGCTTCCCCAAGTACATTTTCTTTTCTGGGATTTGTTATGCAATGCTTTTCCTTTACGTTCACTTCCCCTACTTTCACATTTGCTTCCTTCCACTTCCACCGCTTTGCGAAGGTGATGGGAACTAATTCGATTATATAGCCCAAGTTCTCATGTGTGCTTAGCATAAAAACAAAATGGGGAAAAAAGAAAAAAGAAAAAGACCTTCGAGCCATTCTTCGACAAGCTCCTTCCACGATGCTAAACATTCACAGCACTAAAGAAACGCGTGAGTAATCATGAGAAGAATTCTAACTTCTTTTTTTTGTGGAGAGGGATGCCTTTCTTTGTATGCTGTCAAACTAGCTCATAGAGAAAGATCGACGTACAGACAAGTGACTTTTTTCTCTCATTTTGCTGTTTGTGTTTAGGGTGCAGGGATATCCGCAGTTTGTCTGCAGCGAGCGTTCTGCCTTATTCACGAATTACGTTAGAGGGCTAACTGTTTCCTCGACGATGGCTTCGCTCATTTTTCTTTGCGGGTGCTCACGTGTACCACGTAGATAGTGAAATTTAACTCGTAGTTATGTAAGAGCACTAACAACAAGATGCCGTCGAGGTCGGCACAACGCATGTTAGGGTCGGCAGGTGAAAGGAGCATCGACCCTTTAACATGTTTGTGAAATAAACTCACTGTGATTGTTTTATTTTTATTTTTGCTTTCTTATCACTCTACCCTCGTGCTCAGACTGCCTCGCAGGGGCACAAGAAGTGTCATTTGTGTAACGAAATTATGTAATAATGTGCGCAAAAATCCACATATAGTCGCACTGCTAGTCACACGGAAAATATTGTCTAAGAACAAGGACGGAGACATAGTTTGACGGGGCACCTTGCAAGCGTAACTACGGTATAGAACGCGGCCTTCCAAGGCAAATAGATTAAGTGGGGTTGCAACTTTAAGATTTTTTCCCATTCCTTTCTATGCTCAAGGAGTGTCCAATGATGTTTAAAGACGTTAGGATTCTGCTGAGTTCAGCTGGTCAACTATGTTCATATTGAATGTCGATTTACTATTGTCGCAGTATCGCACAACACCCCCTTTTATTACGTAATTGCGCGGTATCTTATGACCGTACTTATTACGTATTGAGCAAGATCCAGTGCCAGCATATATTCTCAAATATGTTTTCTCCGTACAAATGCGAACCACATATGAATAAATTCCGAAGAATTCGCCCATCTCTTTCATTAAGGATAAATCGCGAGTGGGCTATTAGTGTCGACATCTCACAGAAAGACCGAAACTGCGAACATACTAAGCGAGTTCCTAGCTCGGAGAACGACACTTGGGGATGATATAAACATGGCGCTTCGAAGATACTTGCCAGACAGAAGGCTTCGTGCATCATACAAGCATATTGTCGGGTTCTAAGAAAAGTATGCCTCGGCTGACACTAAAGAGATAAAGGCAAGGAGACGGGCAGTGCCATAGCGGCGACAGGCTCTCCCCTCTCGGCAAGCAATCACCATGCCGCAACCGCGAGTTTATTTCCGCTTCCGGGAACATGGTTACGACGACGATAGTTCGTCGACGACTTGCGGGAGATCCCACTTTTGCAGATGCTCGGGGACTGCTAGCTGGATAGAGCATCTGTCAGATATGAGCTCCATTCAATGCTACCATATTCCCAGAAAAAGCACGGCGGGTGCTGGGTGTGGTACCCGCGTCATCATTCTCGTTTGCAGTAGCGGGAGCCGTGTGGAACAGCAACAGTGTTTGGGCTGGCAGTGTACCAAAGGAGCTGTCGGAGGCAATTTATAGGCAGTGAAGCGCTTCTCTTCGACGGGGTGGCTAAAATGAAGAACGAACGACGGAACAGCATGTCTCACTAATATCCTTCCCTTTTTGCTATTGAAACTAATAGGCAGCTATTAGCCTGATTATCGCTTGGATAGGAAATTGGTTCCGGTTACCTTAAAATTTAAAATATGCGTGAGAAAGCGCGGGCATCGATTGTTTGCTTTTTCGGGGACAGTCGCACGACGACGACGGACCCGTCTGTTTTTGTTGCAAACGCACCTGGCGCGCTTGGTCGGCAAAAGACGTGTTCGCCCCTAGAGTTACGCTTGCGTGCTAGGCACACGCAATCCCCCTTTTATCAGCACCGCTACAGCTGCTAACCACGTCTTCTCAACTTTGTCCTTGTAAATGTAGCATGCACGCTAGAACACCCGGCCTCTGAATTACCGCATCAACTTGAACGGTCGCATCAACGATGATGATAAATATGTTCATATACAAGCTTCAGAAAGAACTGAATCAAAACAAGTGCCACGTTGCACCAGCCCGCAAAATGCTCCGAACGGTGCGCTTTGGAGTACTCTTTTCACCATAGTGACAATCTTTTATCTTTATAAAAACAACAACAAATTTACATTTGTTGCCTGTAAAAAACGAACATTGCAGACGTAGTTGCACATAATTTATTGTATAGGTAGGCGAGAGGGGACTGTATGGTGAGAGCGAATGGCGTGCCACTAAAGTTCTCATCTTTCTTTCTTCACGTAAAATGAAAAAGGGCCGCTTTTAGCGTACCTATGCAGAACTAGTGATTGGCATGGGGCAGCACATCGTGGCGTCAATAAATAATGTGGCGAGTAAAGCCGTGTGATGAAGCCTGCAACCTTCTTGGACACGTAGTTGAAGATGAGAAAATGACTTAGTGAATTGAAACTTCGCTATGATGAAGAATACTTCCCTTTGGACTTACTGTCAGCTGTACAAGCCTTAAGTTCTACTTGCCAGCATCCCCGTGACGATGCTATCAAAACATTCCATTACACATTTAGGAGGAAACATAAGTTACTGGTATCCGACACAGAGAATAATTAATAGTAAATCATGGCTATACAAAGGTAGCAGTGCTCACGTTCTTACGTGGTGTTTATGTAATACTATGTTGGCGCAACGAGAGAGGGGTGTACGTCTGTGACCCGCGAATTTGACGCTTCTTCTTTGACCCACACTATCGCGTATGCCTTCGGAATCCCACTGCACCGGATGAAAATCGTTCTTACAGCCACAACACTTGTATTTCACTGTCTTCAGCTGTATACATAATATCGTGACAGTTCGTTGTGACAGTTGTGGCAGCAGCGTTTCTGCCTGTCTTTTTTTTTTCACCCACATGACTACCATATTCGGCTTTGCAGTGTCAATTCAAGTCTAATAAATTTCGGAGTATTTTCTGCCATACTTGAGCTTCAAGTACAGAACGTCGCAAAACTCACCTGTTAGAGGTGCTTCGCTGCGGTTTGCGCGGTTTCTAGCACATAGATGAGCATTCTTCTCACTCTTCGCTCAACGCACGGAAACCGATATGCATGCCTAAAAAAAAAAAAAGCAATCGGACCAAGCCATTACTCGCAGTAGCGCATAAACAACTTAAATGTTTGCATTCGCGTTGTTGAAATTGTTGTCTGTTTCTCAGCTGTAGCAGAGAAAATTACGACAGTGCGATTGGTCTTACAATTTTGCAGCACCTTTTAGGGCTTGTACGCTTGTCGATACCTTCCTGGACGGTAAGAAATGTGCATTTAGCACTCCATGGAGGCACGACACATTTAATACTGTTGTTACTTAGAAATGCGGAGTGCACAATACGACTACGCGGGCACTTGGAAGCTTTGTAATGAACCCGCGGAGCTCACTCAGATTATGTGGAAATGCACAAAACCACAATTTCTTCGCGGTAATTTGAACACCATGGAGCAAGGGGAGGCACTGATGCGCAGCTCAGACCGAGCCGTCAAAACAAAAATAATAATAATAGTAATAATAAAAAAGAACACGATGCTGGCCAGGGCTGCGAAAGCCACCGACGCCCAGGGACTTCTGGCTGTCTTTGTCTGCAGTCATCTGGACCATTCATTTTGACCAATAAAGTTTTTATCATCATCGCACCAACTTTTCTGTTATTCGAACAGATAAGCAGAACTTGTACGTTTCTTAAGCTTGTAGGATCGAAATTTTTCGCCGTATGAAGCAAGGACCTCACCTCATTTAGAAACCGGCCAATGTGGTTCACTCGCTAATTCTCGAATGGGCAGAGATGACTCAGTCACGACTGTTTGTGCTCCAAGAGAGGCCAGCCGCTCCGTGTGCGCTCTCACCTCCGAAGTAGTCTTGCTTTGTGGCTCCGGCAGCACGTCGTCTTACTACGCGACCACCATTCTGCCGTATGTGTCCCTTTGTGTACAGGCTCTATATAGTTCGCCAGCTTTTGTGTTCGTGTCGTGCTGTGCATGCCCGGCGAAATGAAGAATAACGGTCGCGGCATCGGGCTTCATAGCCTCCTGCGGAAACGTTGCAGTCATCGACGCTACTCGTGCGGCTCGGGCGTCTTACGTTACGACAGCGACACAAGCGACGAGTAATATGATGGCGGCAAAGGAAGAGGAAAGGAAGAAGTATGGTGGCCGTTTTTTCTGTGGGAATCATGTGTACATTTACGACGCCATGTGCATGTGTGCTTGTCATATCAGTATTAAGAGAAAGTTGAAGCTTGCGAGACTTTGTCGGTGAAAAGTTTTGAGGATATGTAATAAAAGAGAATATACTATCTCTGCATGGTCGATGGCAACGGGCTCTGTATGACGCAGTTAAGGGGGTTAAGTATTAAGAACACAAAAGACAAAGCTCCCCCCTCCCCCCCCCCCCCCCAAAAAAAAATAAAGAAGAAAAGAAAATGCAACGGCGCTGTAAGAATACAGGTACTGGGGTGCTATGCAGGATGCGCCAAGTTTCTCGTTCACCCGAGTTTTACCCGAGTTTGCTTGACGGCAGTCAGTGAACGGAGATAGCGTAAAACGCGCAAAGGCTGCAGGCAAAAAAATATGTAGACAAAAAGCCGCGTATGACAACATGAGCGCACCCTGCGCGGCACGCTGTTTCCACGTTTCAAGCGCAGACGGCTGCACAACGAAACGCGCCAGCGCCGCGTATTGTTATCAACGGATTATCGCAACTTAGCAATACCGTGACTGTCCCGCTGTCTGTCTGCAGACTTGCCGTGAGCCGCTTGCCACGCCTTTCCCGGGCGCGTCAAGGGCGTGCCTCCTCTTTCGGCAACTATCTTTATATCCTCGATCGAATGCGAACAGGGTACTTGCGGCGCATACTTGCACCCACACTTTCACTCAAACGAATACGTTAAAATACAACAAATAAAATAACGAACATTTTTATTTCTTTAAGTGTCAGTTTTTCGTTTTGAATGCTAGAAATTTCGGATGACAAACGGAGATCGAGCAAATTATTCAATTTTGCACTTCTTGCCGCGAGTGGCGACAGTGAGGCGAAAGCTTAGAAGCGGATACATTGAAGCGGGTCGCACGCACGAGGCAGTTCATGCGGTGAGAAGTCACCTAGGGGCGCTACAGTGCTATTCTCAATAAAGTCAGTCATTCAATAAGGTCAGTCACTCTTTCTCTATTAGTGGAATAAAAACGCAGCGCCGCGGTACGACTGTTCATCGCAGGCGCTTTAAGGGTCCCGCTTTAGCAACTAAAAACTATGCACTAGTCATCGATACGGGAGGAACGGCTGTCGGTGCAAAATGGCGGTCCGTCGGCTCCGTAGTGACGCAGTTCAGGGAAAGTGTACTGTTTATCTTTGTGCGCGAAGCCTCTGCGATGCATTGCGAAGAATTGCGTGCTTCCCAGCGACACAATTCATCGCTTATCATCGCTTGCCCAGTGAAAGTGCCTCTGAGCGCATGTACGCAGTATTTGAGTGTTTTGTGCACTCCAAGGTGTTTGCGGATTACCTCTGTTGGAGCCAGCAGCGATCACAGATGGATATCGTAACGACACCGCAGCAATCGCATTTTGGCAGGTGAGGGCTCTTGTGTGCAGTTATGAAATGACTCTTCGAACGGAGGAATGTGTTGGACCTGTCGAGTGCGCAGTGCTTGTGATGAAGAAATGCCATTGCACTGGGTCTAGAAAAGCGAGCGATTCTCGGACGCTGATCGTGTTTACGACGCTGTGGCTCCGATACATCACCGATGACAGAGCAGCCATCTCGAATGACTGCTGCGATACGCACTCCTGAGCGTCGTCGTCACCCTCGGCGCATCGACGCCTTGCAAGCAGCTACAGTGACGTGCCGATAATTATTTACTGTGCGCTACGTCGCCACAATGCAGGCAATGAAACCGTTCTGTGGGGCCCGAGAAGCCAGCGACAGTCAACGCTTTGTTTTTGATAGTAGTGCGCAGTATACATCACCGATGACAGTGTGTTGTGCGTGTTTTATGTCGGTGGTGAATATTGTTGATGCTTCTCGGCTCGGCACCGCGTCGCTGTTGCCGAAAGATAAGTTGGGCGTGGCCCAACCGTGGTGGGTGCGCGCACAAGAGTTACATGCCTCGCGCGGGGCGTGACCTCTGGCTTTGATTGACAGGCGAACTCGTGCTAAACTCGTACATCGCGTAACCCCCTCCGAGTTCAACTCGGGAACATGGCGGCGGCAGCAGCCTGTGTTATTGCAGCCAGCGGCAGCAAGCGTCAGTATGACCGTCTGGACCCGTTCGCGTACATGACCGCCGTGGAGTTTCAGCGTCATTTTGGCCTGTCGAAGACATCAGTGCGCTGGCTGTGTGACGAGCTAGGCGAAGACTCTCGTCTGTGGAGACAGCGTGGCGGGCTTCATTCGCTCACCGTTGAAGAGCAAGTCCTCTGCGCCCTCCGTTTCTACGGGACTGGGAGTTTTCAGGGAAGCGTCGGCGCCGAGCGTTACATTGAACGTCATCAAACTACTGTGAGCCGCAGTGTCAGAGATGTCTGATGCGCTTATTGATGCGGCAGTGCGGAAGCGGTGGCTGGCTTTCCCGAAGACTGTGGCTGAGCGGGCATTTATAAAAAAACGCTTCTTACTTCGCGGAAACATTACGAACGTAGTCGGGTGTGTCGACGCAACGTACGTAGGAATTAAGGTGCCTTCAATGTCAGCGTTACTGTGATTAGCATTGAAGCAATGTCTAGACGCACCATATTGCCAAATTTGTCACTTCTCTGTAGCCGACTTAAATTTTGTGTTTCCGACGTCACACATGCGGCAGCCTATGATACTGACTTTTTCACTGGTTGCTGACTTTTTACCGATTGTTCTACTTGTCTTTCAGGGTGCCTTCCAAATGGCTCACTTTTTGGGGGAAAGAGGTTAATGAAGTATAAATAGATAAATGGATATCAAAAATTGTGTGAGGTACCCTGTGAATGCTAATCTCATAAAGAACTTGTTTTTTTTATGAGATTACTTAGTACTTAGTACAACTTAGTATGCATAATGCTGAATTTTGGTCATGCGTCATCAATCGGCCACACTATGAAACAGCAAGGCATTGCACAATTTGTTGCAGTGCGAGATGCGGATGTCGCACCAAGCTGGTTGTGCCTATGCATTTATGGCAAAATGAAAATGCATTGAGAATCTTAGTGTGCTGGCTTGCATGAAGAAAATACTTCAGAGTGTTTGCTGTGTTCACTATTGGTGCATGTGCCAGTGGTTCAGTGTATTTCTTTTGGGGGGGGGGGGGGGGGGGGGCAGCGTTATTCTGTATGGACAAATCGTATATTTTCGTCTCATAATAGGGCTCTAATTCTTCAGCAGTAGAACATTGCAGATCCAATGCTCTGCAGAAATCGGTGTGCGTGAAGATGTCGTGAACCACCAAGGCAAAATTACATATCGGGAGAAATGTGGTGCAGATGCCAATGAAAAGTGGGTCTTTAACCCGCCATGATAAAAATAAAGATTGCAGAGCGAATAGACCTTTTGTACAGCTTTAGAGCAATGATTACACAAACTGTGACATGCTCAAACGTGTAAAAGCTTGCCGCAGTGCCAAAGTAGGATGAGCGATATGCAGCATATTTTGGCATTGAACATGACTTGTAAATGCTATTTTTATTGTAAGCCTCAAGCCTCGCTGTCACGCCTTTCCCTCCGGCACTCCCTTTACTGAAACACAGCACTGTCTTTCTATTGGTGTCATGATGATGATGGTAACGGCAGCAGTAAGGCTGGTTAATGCTTGGCCCTTTGATTCCTGCGAGTTTAGTGGTACAGAATATGGCACGTGCATACACCTGTGCAGCAAAATTTTATGCTTGCAGTGATTTGTTGGAGAGCTAATTCGTGTTGGGACATTTCAAAGATGTGCGCCATTGTGGCTTAATAACTAGATCATTGGTGAGGTTGAAGACTCGTTGTATCGGTATAGAAGCTTGAAGCTGAATTGCACCACCATTCGACGGGACACAAAGAAGAGAAATACACACAGCAGAACGCTCTGCTGTGTGTGTTACTCTTCTTTGTGTGCCGTCGAATTGTTGCGCGGTCCAACTTCAAGTAGAGCATTGGGCCTCTTTTATGCAGGACTGAGGAAGAGAAATACACACAGCAGAACGCACTGCTGTGTGTGTTACTCTTCTTTGTGTGCCGTCGAATTGTTGTGCGATCCAACTTCAAATAGAGCATTGGGCCTCTTTGGTGCAGGACCGAGGAAGTGTGAGCTATTCGACACCATGCCAGTGCCTTGCCACACAATTATGGAAGTCTGAAGGTTTGCAAACAAAGCTTTGCTTTCAAATCCACCTGCTCATGTAATACAAGCACTGATTGAAAGAACCATCATACAGAAATAATGGTGAAATGAATGGCCTTTGAAAATTTGTATGTTGACACTAATGACATAATAGGTGCCACAGCAAACTCGACAGTTGTACTGGACAGAGCACTTTGTTTCCTATGTGAAGCACAAGCTTTGATCACATGCTGTGCAGATAACCAAGCTCAGTTTGTTTTAACGTGGTACACAACATTCACTGTAATCTGTTTTTGATTCTAAAGTGCCAAACACCACCTCTTTTTCAAGGATGTCATGGGAATATTTGGTGAGAACTGTTTACAGCCCCTCATAATGGAAGTGTGGCCAGCCAGCTTTGCTTGGGTGCCTTTATAGATTTCTGTTCCTGATCATTGTGTGCCATCAAGTTGCTAAAGTCTATGCAACCAGTGCAAGGCATTACGTGATTCAATAGTCGGATACAACTTTAGGAGGCCGCAGAATCTGCATTTCAACGGCAGGTGAACACAAGCCTGCACCAATGGGCACACACTCTACACTGACGTCGTGCCGCTGGACGCACTAATACCCGCTCATGGAGAGAGACTATTTCTTTAGACGTGGAGGCAATCGGCTGCTGCGCTTTGGTCATCTGGGCGGGGCCTCTCCTGTCTTGTGAAGTTGTATCCGACTAGAGGATGCCGCTTTTCATACAACACAAAAGGACAAAGTGTACAATTATTTGGCCTATGAAATGGATACATCACAAGTGAGCTATGCATGCGCTTAAGCTGTGTGAAAATTAGTACATGCAAATATATGACATTGTTAAAGAATATGTGGTATCGAACATGCATGTAATGGCACGTTTAAATCAGGGAGTGTTGCATTCATGTGCACAGTCTATAGGTGATAGCATTATTAAGGTCATGCCGTTTCCTGTCTTTTTATTGTGAAATACACACGCCGTTCATCTTGTGGCTAATCAACACCCACTGTATTTTTGCACATATAACAAACAGCACAATGACGTATATGCTGCATTAGTGTCTTTTTCATTTACATGGTCCAGGTTGTCTTATGTGTTTGCCCATATTGAAGAGACATCAAGTGCATGTTACAAGTGTCCCAATATGCACAGCACAATGTTTACTGCAATAATTTTATTCATGCTCTTGAATAATAAACAAAATAATAAACTGAAAGCTCCTTTATAAGGTGTGTTCTGGGGGCTCGACTGGAAAGCAGTGAGTGCACTGATCCTACTGTTGCAGAGTAGCCCTCTGGACCTTGCCACACTCTCAAGAGCATGTGCCTGGCGCTCGCCTACTGCCACCAGGCGGTTGAGTGCCTCCAGCAGCAGAATGTGTTGCTGCAAAAAAAAGTGGATTGTTGGAATGAATCAACCGCATACAAACCATTATTTACAAATAAAAATGCTCATTGCACTATTGGTACTAACTGCCCTTGACTGTGGAAGCCTTTAGTGTATGCATAATAAAACGATTTGTCGGGACAACATTGCTTTATTTTTCATAACGGGTTGTATTTTTCGGAGCCAATTGTAATGTTTATTAGTGTGCCAACAGCTGACGTGTCCTCGAACCTTCACGAGTCTCTACTGTCAGCACCACAAACCTATTTTTCTTCACTGCAAAATCAATGGCGCTCCCTACAATCCCGTCTTATGCGAGCTGATTGCATCCTATGCCTACAAACATCATATTTTTGTCCCATTACGCAATTTTCTACCATCCTCGGCTGCAGTTCTCTCTCCTTGACATCCATTCTGTCACGCTTATGTAATCACCTGTTATAAATTGGCAACAAGTGATTGAAGATGTGCATGGCCTGCCCACCGATTCCATTTTTTTTTCTTAATCTCAACTAGCATATCAGTTGCTACGGTTTACTACGCCACTGTCTTCCTGCCTTAATGCTATCTCCAACAATTTTTGTTACTTCGCTTTCTGCACAGTCCTCGACTTCTCAAGTTTCTTTGTTAACCTCCAGGTTTATGTCCCATATTGCATAACCGGTAGAATGCAACGATTGTAAACATTTTTCAAGGATATCGGTAACGTGGCGATCACGATTCGGTAATGCCTCCCATGTGCTGTTCAACCCATCAAATTTTTGTATTAATTTCCTGCTTTATATCAGTACCTGCTATTGATATTTCACCTGGATAAAGATACTCTTCCATAGATTCTGCGGGCTGAATGTCACTGATGAACTTCTGTTATATCACTAAGTTAGTGAAGATTACCTTCATCTTTTCCATACTTTCGCGGGCCCACGTACATGTAACAGCACGAACACTCATTGGCTCTCAATGCCTTTTTTAAACTGCAGGACATTCAGTTCGTTACTACGAAAGCGACTTAATCCGTGCACTATTATTATGCTAAATATGAAACAGTAGAAATATGCTTATCTGCAGTTTGTCGATGCCTCCGTCACTGTGTTGGTTGCGAGATCCATCGTCGGCACCACCTCCTTGTCGCATCGTAGCTATATCGGCTGTCTTCCTTTTGCACACACTATGCAATATTCGTGACGCTCGCAGTCACGCAGAGTGGAGGAACTCAGCGCACTCACAGAAGCAGCACCGCATAAGTTGTTTGTTCAGGATTGTGCCGTGAACAGTAAGTACGCGTTGCGATCTGTAAAATCGCCTAAGCTATTCGCAGTCTTTCGGGGTGCACGGAAAGATTGCTCACGGAGGAACAGAACTATCCAGCAAATAGTGGTCATCGTCGAGCCTGATCACTACGTCGCGCACTGCAAGCTCGTTGTACGAGTTTGTTTACACTGGGCTTCTTCGATGTTTAGCCGCCATGCTCGCCCGATGAATGTATGTGATGACGCCACCACAGCGTTCCCTCGTGGTATAATGCGAAGCGTACTAAATTACAAATTAGTCGAATACACATTCAGTGTACATCTTGTAAGCTTTAAAATGCTTTTAAACCACGTTAAACTAGCTAATAATATTGTAATAAATGCATTTGTTTTATAACTCGCTTGTGCGTGTAATGCACTCGGTGGAACGACAAACAAGTGAAAGAAGGCGCGACCATGCACCGACGGTATGATCACGTGAGCCCCAGTTTGTCGACCGCCCAGAAGGCAACGCCCAAGGAATGATAGCCACCCAGAGTGAATCTAGATAAACCAATGAAACTGGAGGCTTCTCGAAAGATAAACTGTGTCTCGGTACCATTTGTGCTTTCATCTTGGGGTGTCGCCAGAGCTCGTGAAGATCCCGAGTTTCGCTAAACTCGGCGCATCCTGCATAGCACCCCTGTTTAGTTAGAGCAAACATAGTGCAACTATTTTTCAACCTCCACTTCTGGCCTATTACTTTATTCTTTACTTCACGCTGAACATGCACATATTTTCAATCTCCTTGCTGCTCTAAATGATTACCGCGAAATGCTTGAAACCAGGGTCTTATTGAGAATGAACGATTGTATTTTTAGGGTTTACTCACACTGGACAAACACTTAGCCAAGAGCGTTCGAAAACACCATGTTCTTGGTTGCTTGGTTACACGAATGAAACGCCAAATGTTGGGAAGTAGGATATTCTACTGTATACAGAGCCACGAGTCAACAGAGCGCACTTACTCTCTTCCTCAATCCTCCTAATCATGGATACTATAGTGTAGCCTAACAAAATAGATGTTTCTTTTGTTCAGTGTGTGGCGCTGTATAGACTATAGAACATGTGCTAGTGGTGTGCCCTGAGTATGCGCGCGAAAGACTGAGAATGGCAGATACCTTGAGACATTTACACAATGGACCACTGTCGGAGGACCTCTTGCTAGGCGCATGGCCACAGAGTTGGCAGACGACAGAGACAATGCGTGCTCTTTCACGTTTCCTAGGTGACGTGACACGGGCCTGGACTCACGCCTGCGATACCAGTTGTGTAATGTGTCCTTCACCACGTTCCTCCCATTATCGTCCCCTATTGTGACCCTTTTTCTTCCCCTCTTCCCCTTCCCTTACGTAGAGTAGCAGGCCAGATGCTCCATTATCCGGCCGACCTCTCGACATTTTCCAGTCATTAAAATACTTCTAGATGTTTCTTTCGATGCCTGCTTTTTACTCCCAACGGTTAAACTGCCGCGCTGGCGTAGTGTAACGATTCTTTTCTTTTTGCTACATTCTCTCTTTTTTTTCTTATTGTCCACCGCTCAACGGCTGGCCGATGCTAGTGATAACGTAGGCGCGCGGAACGCCGTTCAGGCCATCGATGAAGCTCGAGAAGGAAAATAATTTGAAATGTCGTCCCTACACTGCACCGGCATTGAACTCTACTTACGCGTACTTGGCTGCCAATCTCTGAACGAGGATAGTGCTAGAGCGCATCGCTCGCTCGACGAGGACGGGAAGAAATAAATGCACACCGATACTCAACACACATTCTAGTTAATGTCGGAACAATGTAGGCGCAATTTCAGAGGCGGCGAACTCTCCGACAGAGGCACTTCACACTCTTTTAAATGCAAAGTGTTCGGTGCGTCACAAGCACCCACCATGCTGTAGTTATAGGGAGTGCTTCGAGCACCGCGCTACCAAAAGCTTCAGCAATAGAGGTCATCTCACGCCAAATCAACCAGCGTTCTTTCAAACATCACAAATATAACGGAAGAATTGGTTGGAGTTCAAAACTAGTTCTCGACGTTTATTCCTTTTTTTTTGCCAAACATTTCGCGGCATTGTGGCGACAATTTATTTTTTCCTGCCTAGCTGAGCTATAAGGCATCACCATTTTTTTTTCAGAGGGGCATTGTACGATCCATTCGTGCAGGAGGAAATGTAAGAAAGCTAGTGTACCGTGCTTTGCGTGTCCTCCCCTACGGCGTCCCTCATAACGCGCTGTGACGTCTGGATACGTTATATGTCACCACAGATCGCCAGCTTGGACCTGGGGGTGCAGAGGACACTCCTCCAGCAAGTCCAGCGGGCGGCCAAGTCTAGTGGAGCCCTGGACTAAGGGAGCCACCCATCGCTCTTTGACCCCTTTCCCCACTCCCTGTCTTAATAAAGTTTACTATTTATTTATTTATTTATTTATTTATTTATTTATTTATTTATTTATTTATACACATACCTCACAGGCTCCAAGCGGAGTATTGCGTGAGGGGGGTAAGAGAAACAACATATAGCGAAAACAGGAGCAAAAAACATAGCTAACAACGAATCAAAGATTAAAAAAGAAACAGAAAATTGAATCGATTCTACAATATGTTGCAATTTAAAAAAATTTTAGTGATCCTGTGCTGGCTGGAAGGCTACCACATTTCTTGCGCTGCTTAGGGTTCTGCAGAGTGCTAGCAGACTGGGAATAATGTGAAAAAGTTCTGTTCCCCAATAAAACGAGGTGGTCTACTGAGGGACACAGAATGAAAACAAACACCTTCGTGCCAGATGGCGCAATAATGACAAAAGCAGTATAACGACAGTGCGAATCGAACGGTGACACAGAGGAAAAAAAAGCCCACAGGACAATCGTCGTGCCCTTGTCTTGTGCGCTTCTTTTCTCCGAGTCCTTGCGCTGCCGTCATAAAGAAGTTAAACCAACTTGCCCAATTCCACACCCCGTATCTCGAAAAAAGAAAGAGTGACGAATTCGCTCCTCCGCACTTTCTCTGTCAGTGACAGCGATTTCACGCGTCGCAGGACACGCTCCATTAAGTACTGTTTATCGTTACGAGCCGTAACTGAAGCTGTTGGAGATGACCACGGCACTTTCTCCACGAGTACACGATGTCGTAGCTTTCCTTAAGCCCGCCTGTTACACCACCAACGCATAAAAAAATAAAAGCACTCTGAAATAAGTTCCGCGAGAAGGGCCCCGTCGTAACCGCAGCACTTTGCTTCCCCACAATGGCCTGCGGCTAGAGGGTAAGCACGAAGCCGAAGACGCTTATCAGAGCCATTAGTAGGCCGCAACTATACGACAACGCTGTACAAGCGCAGCAGCATACATCCACGGGAGAGCGCAATCGCCGAGCGTGTATCGGATGTATCATCGCCGTCGCGGAAGGGTGAAAAGGCACCGGCGGCGGCGGCGGCGAAGTAGGGAAGCGACTCCGGAAGGAAGTAGGGCGCGTTGTCATCGAAACGGCCCACCAGCGCGCCTATCTTTGTTTCTTTCCCGACGACGTCCACCCGAGCGTGGCAGCAGGAAGGACTCGACGAACGAAAAAGCCAAAGTAGGAGCTATAGAAAGCAACTGGAAAGGAGGGTCGAATTGCTGTGTCGCGCCTGCGTTGCTTCTGCCTTGCTCGGTCGTCATAACGCGAACTTGCGGGGAGTATCCTGCGAAACTGGTAACCATCATTCGTTGCAGCGACGTGGTCGTGCGCTGACTTGCAGAGACAAAAGGAAGCAGCTAGAAGGGTATGAAGAGTCGGTGGAGAGGAAGCACAGATAGGATGGTAAGCATTCTGCATGAAAAAAAGAAAGAGCGAGGAGAGTACGCTGATTGCTATAAAGACAAAAGAAATCGCCGCGGATATGGGCTCTGTGCAGTTTCAAGTTCGGTAACAATACGGCGCATCGAAGCAATAAGGCAACAGCTGCAATAATCCGAAAACGCATGTGAATCGCAAGCTGAGAAGCAAGGGACCGAGAAAGGAACAGAGTCAGCGGAAGGAAAATGGGGTGTTTGTTTGCTGCCGTTATGCAGTGGATACGCTCGTAGATATAACGGAACAACACAATCACACACAGCAGTCACGAATGTGGTGTGTCTCCCGCACTGCACATATTATACTGCATGAATAATGGGGCGTCTGATACCTATGTCGTTCTACGTGCCATTTAAAATGTCTCACGCACTTCGGAGTGAATGCTGATAATCTAGGCATTATATCTTTATATGCTTGCTTTTCCAGAGCACTTTCCTCGCCTAGTTCACTCCGGAGAAGCCGAAAGATGCCTCCAGAATTACTCCATGATGCCCTACGATCGTCATTCTCTTTTCTTCTCATGACAAATCACAGAAGAAATAATGAAGTTATAGTTTGTCGTTATTTGTCATGACTGTATACAGTATGCCCGCAAGAACGAAGCCGCTCGGACGCTGACGGGAGCCAAGAAAGAAAGAAAAGAAAAACTATTTTACCAAAATAAATATAGAATACAGGATCATATAAGCTGGCAATGCCCTCTTTTTGCCCTCCATTTGTATATATTTAAATGTTATCGACAATAACGTTGAGTTGGAATACAGCAATCATCCGTGTCTCCATTTTAGTTGCCATCGTTACCCTCGAAGATGCCTCTCAAATTAGCTCAAGCAACCACTTTGGTCTTGACGAGTTATGCCTAAGAAATACTATAGACTCGAATTGTAGCAAATCGTAGCCAATTGAATTCTTATTTTGTTACAACGCAAGCGTACCAAGCCAGCGACAAAACAAAGAAATTAACAACGTAGAAATACTGAATAATTGGCACAAGTGGTTTCCCCACACATCTGGGAGTTCACACAAAAGAAAGAGGTGGGGTGGAGAAAAGAAGATGAGAGTAGGAGTTGTGGGTTATATATCAGTGGCGCGATGCTGCAGAGAGACGACAGGACGCTTTCGTTTGTCAGTGCTGTAAGTAACAAAGGGCCTTGAGGGGTCGCGTGCCAGCTTTCAAAGACACAGAGTTTTCAAGCGGCAATTTCCCATTGTCGTAATGAGCGAAATGGTAAGCAAAAAAAAAAAAAAAGGAAAGAAGGAAATTAGAGAAATAACTTTCTCCACTCGTTTCACCAGTCCTTTTGGAAAATGACCATCTGGCTTAATTTAGGCTCAGTTGCAACCGCGCAAAATGTAAGCGCAACTGGTTTGCTGTTGCTGAGGACGGGGGACGCCATTGATCATCATGAATATATTTTTCCCGTGTAAAAAAGAGGTGAGGCGTGCAGACAGGACACAAGAGTAGAGAAGTGGATGACACGAACGCCGCTATCAACTGTAGGGAGTACTGAGGCGAAAAAAGAAAGAAGACACAAAACTCATCTGCGCAAGCTCTGGAAAGGTATCACCACGTGTCAGTCGAGTACATTTGCCGGTCTACGGGAGAGATAACTGTTAAGGCACTTAATCTGTTTCTTATGTAGAGTAATCGAAGGCTGACTCACGCACGCACTTCCACCATTATAGATATGCCATGCCTCTACCATAAGACGCGTATCTTCATTCTTATGCCTGTACAATATCGCGCATTCATCTAACTCTGGCGTGCAGTTACAACCTTGGCAATGTAAAGAAACATTAGAAGGCGATCCACCGGTTAGCGACCTTTTATGTTCCATTAGCCTCTGGTTGATACGCCACCCCGTTTGCCCTACGTAGAACTGGCCACAGCTAAGGGGAATTTTATAAACCACAGCCATATGACAGTCAGTAAAACTGTTGTTCTTATTGTGCTTCACTGGAGAAGTATATGTTCTCTTTTTTGCCTTTTACCTGCTCCTTTTTTCTCTGCCCGGCGGCGCATATCTTACCTAGCTTATTGGGAGCAGTGAAAGCAACATTAACATCATATCTACTTGCAACTTTTTTAAGCCTATGCGACACTGAATGAATGTACGGAATAGCCACTAGTCTTTTTTTTTGTTGCTATTACTGCTTTCTGTAATCCCGTCCGCCCCCCTCGAAGCCGATTTCTTTAGGCGTTCAGCCACAGTGGCCACTGCTACACTAGGGTAACCTGATTATAATAGGCGCCGGACCTGCGCATTAAAACTGGCGCTCATTTTGTGCATGCAGGACCTGGTGAGAGAAGACTTAAGGCACGACATGGCAATTCAGTTTTTTACTACGTTGGAATGCTTGGATTGAAAGTTTAACAACGGCTTCGAAGATCTTGGGGAGTACTGCCAACAAACGTGACTTTGTTCGAAGACCAAGAAAATGTCTAGAAACTCAATTACGCGTCGCTGAGGAAATTCCTTGGTAAACTTTAATCCTCCTCCATAAAGTTTAAATTGCTCTCTTACTGAGGCAACGGCGGAATCGAATTCTTCCCTATTGCAGAAAATCAGGTAATCATCAACGTAACGAAATATCTTGATAACGAAATCACCTAAGGCTTTCTCTAAGCAGCTGTCAACCTTACTCAGGTAAATATTTCCAAGAATAGGGGTAACCTTTGAGCCAATAGAAATGCCCAATTTCTGCAGAAAAACGCCATCTCTCCACCCAGTCAGCGTTGACTTGAAGTACATTAAAATAATTTCTAGAAAAGCTCCCGTGGAAACACCGCGTCTGGCAATAAAAGCCGACTCTTGCACTTGTTCTTTAATGCACTCATTTACGGAATTTAGCAACCCGTCATGCGGCAAGGAATAATACAGGTCTTCGATATCCATACTAAGAGCTGTACACTCACCAGGATTTTTCTCTTTCATATACTGAACTAGTGCCTGAGAATTACGCAAGCAAAAGGGGTCTGAAAGAACTAGTGAAGCTAAGCAGTTCTGTAGGTAACTAGCGACACAGACCTGCCACGTCCCTTTCTCTGACACTATAGCACGAAAATGAATTTCTGGCTTATGGGTCTTCGCCGAGAAAAATAGTCCTAAGGTGAGGGATTGTGCTTTCTTGACATTAGAGACAACTCTATCAAGATTATGTCTTGACAGGAGGTCAACCGCACGTTGCTTGACTGCCGAAGGCTTGAGTATTACTGGCTGTAAATTCTTTTCTATGGCTGAAATAGCTTTTTCTGAAAACATGTCATCTGGCATAATTACGAAATAACCTTCCTTGTCAGATATTACTGGTCTAAGTTTATGCTCCACAAGGTAATTAACTAATGGTCGGACAGGGTCAGACGTCTTAAAATGAGAATTTGATTGTTTAATGCAGGCGATGCAATCTGAAATACAGCGCGAGCGTTCTTTTTCCGGGACGAACCTGGTTATGCAGCGCGGTATGCTTAAAACGTCAACGGGTTTTATGTTAGGCTTAAAATAGTGCTTAGGACCTAAAGCAAGGGTTTTTCTATGGGTATCACTTACGATGGCGTCTCCAAGAACCAGTACGTTATTTGACGGTGAATTATCAGAAAAGTGTTTCCTTTTACTTTGTTGAAGCTCCGGAAGTTTCATCCTCCACAGGAAGTCCGCGTGTTGCACAGCTAACCTATTCCAATCGGCGTAGGGGCGGTTCCAATGGCGACCGTCTCCCAGGGCCGCGCAACGGACCTTTAGACACTCCTTATAGAACCTAACTTGGCGCCATGATTCAGCGGAAAGAATAGCTCCAATCCTCCTGGTATGCCCAGTTGATGGTTGAAGGAAGCCGCGCACATCATTTGAACTTCCAATGGGACGACGCGATTACGACTAAACCACGACATGGTTCTAGCGCGGTACATACATATCGCAATTAAGGAAGCTAACGAAGCAGGATTGTGCAGTTAAGTAGAGGAACACGGAAAAGGGCTCAGAGTACTAGAAATGAAGCTTAGAACGACAGAAAGCTGAGCTAGTTGGTAAGGATTCATTATTACTGTTTGCCCGCCCCACCTGTTTTTTGCATAATGAATCCTTACCAACTAGCTCAGCTTCCTGTCGTTCTTTCCCGTGTACTTTCGGAACTACTGGTCCGAGGTAAGTTATCGAAGACTTCGTACAAGTACAAAAAGAAACCGATAATGTGCGCTTGGCTGAGGTAATCATTCACGGCGTTTTATGTCTCATCGAAACAGAAAGAGTTTGGGCAACCAATATCATAGTCTGGAGTACTTTTGTTTGACCAAGTTAGTTGAAACATTTTCAAAGCAAGGCAGCCCAAAAAGGCGAAGACAATGGCTTCATATTTTTTTGCTAATTAGCCTTTACTCCTATATGCCTAACAAAGATTAATTACCTGAGCCAAACTATGGCACAATAATGTGCTTTCTTTTGATTCTTTGTATTCTTTTGATTAAGACCACATTTCCTCAGACCATTTTCACTGAGAAGACTGCAATAGATAATTTTAGTTTTGTAATATTATCTAATAATAGGTTATGTTTGTGACATTATTTTGACATTATGGAGTGTATATTATTCATGAAAAAGGAAGAATCCGGCACTATATTTCGCTGACATCTCCTTATTCATGCTTAAAAAAGGAGAAAGAAAGAAAGAAGAAAAGAAGGAAAAATATATTTCTTGTATTCACGTTTCACTTTACCCTGCACAAACTCTCTTACCTTTCCTATAACACTTCTTAAAGCCATAGATCAAAACACGTGTAGCTAAAGATGAATTAGACCTAGCAAATAACTGCTTCTTAGAAGAGCTTCTTTAGTAGGCAAGCTTGTTGGGGGACGGCATTATTGCGCAGATGCTGTGAAAAAGCATTATTGGGCTATAGTTTGGCGAAAATTCTTAGGAAGCTGCTTCGAAAATAAAATATTGCAAGATGACCGGGGAAAAATTTAGTCACGCGAATACAAAATGCTTTACCAGAATAAATATAGAATACAGAGTGATATAAACTGGCAACGCTTTCCTGAGGACGTCATGCCTAAGAAAAGCTTCAGACTCGAAAATACAAGCAAGCGCCTTCACACCTACAAAAGATTCGCGAATGTTGTCATTAAAATTACCATTTTGTTCATATCCGACGATGCTTATCATTACTATAACAAGACGCTTATGGTAATAGCAACTAGGTGTAAACCTATGTTTAGTTTTTGTGTGTATTTTAAGCGCTGTTATGAGATGATTACTGGAAAGTGTTCTTGATTGTAATACTGCTATATACCGCATGACAAAGGAGAAACTTCAGGGGACGTACCTCTCTACAACATAAACGCGTGGTGCAGACGCTCGATATTATGTATGGCTATCTGGCCTTCTTGCAGCCTCAAAGCAGCTGACGTGATTCAGTCAAGACCGAAACAATTCGCTCTTCACGAGGTAATCCGCGCGTATGTCGGAGGACAGCGCAATAATCACGTTCCGATTGGGCCATCAAACTAGGCGGCACATTCAGGACTGTTAATGTGTACATCGCGCCACGTAATGCCAATCATTTATGCACTTGCTGCGATATGGCGTTTGGTTGCAGCCAACATCCTTGAGTCAAGGCGGTTGCATACCGAGCGAGAAATTGTGACCTGCGCTGTGCTAGCGGCAGGGCGGCAAAAGATGCGATCATCAATAATTGCGCCCAAGTAATGGTATCGTCGTACCCAATGCATTGGTGTCTCGCCGAGGCACAGTCGGCTCATGGTTCGATAAGCACGTTTTCTGGGATTGCATGCGATCACAACCGACTTAGCAGCTGACATCTGCAGGCCAACTTCACCCAAATACTCTGACGCCGTGTTCAAAACCCTCTGATGACTTGCGCGAAGGCACAGACGAAGGCGCAAAAGACTGATGATCGACAGAGAGGTATCTTCCGCATTGTTAGTTACGCCTACTGCAAAGTCACAGTCCCGGGGCAAACGCCTTGGAAGCACGTGAAGAGCGCAGTTAAACAGAAACAGCGACACATTTCGATAAGACATGTAAGACAATGCTACCAATGCGCACAAGAGCACATATTTAGGATGACACTGCACGGTGCTGGCTACGAGTGTTTCGCGAGACTTGTCTGCGCACACGAACCCCCATTCCCCTGTAATACGAGTGCGACAATGAATTAGTGCATGTGCCATGTAGCGTGTATACCATGCAGATTCGAAGCGTGCTTGTTTTTATTTATTTTAGTTATTTCATTTACTTCTGTATTTATTTATTTATTTATTTATTTATTTATTTATTTATTTTATTGCTGCTACCTGTGTTGCTCAGGTGATGTTACTTGAGTTGTCCCTAACTGCTTACTGACTTTTGGACATTTCAGACTGCTATAACTCGCCTTATTCGTTAACCATTGAATTTTGAGGTCTATATCTGCAAATAAAAAAAAAATGAAAAACGAAGACAAAGAAAGAGAAGACAGGAGATGATGTGAGCGGAAATGCTGTGGCAGGAAGAAAAGCCTTAGCGAGGCCTTTCTGTAATACGTGTTCGCTCCATTTCTTGTTTTCAGAAGGTGATCCAGGTTAGTTTGTGGCCGCGCGCCACCAGGGTTGATCGTATCGGCTAGATGCGGCTGCTGCAGCATCCGCTCTGTCGCTTCTTTGCAATTCGCCTTAGCTGGCACCCGGTTATTCGATGCTAAAATGTCCACAGTTCCCTTTATTCAATAGCTTTAAGCAGTTCTTAAGGCACCCCCCCCCCCTCCCCTCCACCCCACCACCCACTCTGAAGAAGAAAAAAAAGAAAAAGAAAAAATACTGAGTACCTTTCCTCTCTGTGAAGAAGGATGACCAGCGAAGCTGTGTATGTGGGCCCCTTAATGGCGAACTGCACCTCCACCGCTTGTCAGCCCGGCATTGCACTGTCTTCGGGATCTTTTTCTACACTCGGACACGATAGCTGGAAAAGTAGCCCTTAACAGCTTCCCCGTTAAAAAAAGAAGAAAACGTAGTTCAATTAAACCCATAGGACCTTAATCGCAGGAAGGTTCTAACGACAGAACTGTTCTTAAAAGCAGATTTCCTCCAATTTTGTTCTGTGAAATAACATTAGTGAAGGTGGCCCGCCAAGGGCGAGGGGCACATAGGAATGGATAGCCCAGTGTCTTCAGCCCTTCAGCCAGTGTTCACTAAACGTGTCTCATGTGAGAGCGCTTTTTTAGTGGTCGGTGTTTTTGCACCCGCCGCTCATGGTAGCGATAGGTGTGATAAGGAGATCATAGTGGAGATGATGCGCTGCTAAAGACACGCTTTCTTTGTTTGTGCATGTTTGCATGGTTTTGTGCATGCTTGCATGGTTTCGTGCGACCCCTACAAAACTGTGCATATAAATTTGGAAAGAATCATATGCGTGGAATCTTGTACAGATATGTCTAATGCACTGCGCTCGCCTGTTGCGTTATAGTCTCCTCTCATACAGTTTGCTCTAAGACGTACCTTGCCATGTTTAAACACATAAGAATTTTTTTTAATTACAATAAAACATAATTACGGGGTTTCGCCTCCCAATGCAACACCGCAAGGGACTATGACAGGTGCCGGTTTGGAGAGATCTAAATTAGCTTTGACCACATGGCATTCTTTAGCGTGAACGCAAATATAGATGGGACGCGATCTTCGCTGCCCTGAAAGCACTGCAAAGAAGCCTAAAGCAAACATCTATAAATAGCAGGCGCTTTTGAAAGCACTACCCTGCCACATCCGCCTTGCTTGCAAGACTAGCACGTATTAGATTATTTGCCCTAAAAGAAAATTACGGCCCACATCTAATTTCTTTCTCTTTACGTACCTCGAACATTTTTCTTCGGGAGTCATTGAAGGCCGCGTTATTTATCAAGGCGTTGCCGAGGCCTGAAATTCACAAGAAGACAGAGGGAGCGCAGAGAACGACGAACGTGAAATGATGAAGCTCTGATTGCGCCCTGTTTGCGTTCTTATGGCTGATTAAACTGCCCGCATTGTGATTAAACTATTCGCTTCCGACTTCAGAAGTTGCGTCTGCGAAGGAGCGTGGCAGTTGCAACGCCTTCCTATATATTCGTACAATATTCCCGTTCAACTACAGTCCGTGCATCTTCAGGAAAGAAGGCGAACGTGTGGCGTAATGCTTGCAAGGTTTGCAAACACTCAGATAATCACAGCTGTGATTTATGCATGTTCATTACTAAGAAATGCACTTTTGTGTTACAAATAAGGAGAGCGATGAGATTTGCGAAATTGGGAAACAAGAAAGGAACAAAAATGCAGTGAGAGCCATGGCGCCGCTATCTGAAACGACAAGGAGCGCTTCAGCGTTATAGGGACCCTCCAACACACATGACGACAAAAGAACTTCAGCGAGTGGCGGGCCTCTCTTTTGTGTTGAGTTCAACATCAGTTCTAAAGGAGAATAATTAATGGGCTCTCATAACATAATCTTGGAAATAAAAATTGCTGGTAGAGGATAGTGCTTAGCAGACGCGGATAATGGCTTTTCGATAGACACGCGATAAAAGGAAGCCGACCATGAGACAATAAAAGAATGGCAGTCGACAAAGCGCACAAGTTTCTCGCCGACTATGGACAAATATTACAGACGTTATGGAAATGTGGTCTTTGAGAACGCCACGCTTATCGGCGTAGCTTTAAATTGCTATTTTCCCAGGCTTAGTGTTTCTTAGCTGTTCGTCAGGCCTTCGGGGTGAAGAAAAGTTGCGCGCGCAACTTCCTTCCAACATCCGTGCGCGCAATTTGCCGGACCAGGGAGTCGATGGTAAAACGTCTTCTGCCTCTTCCATACTTTGCTTCTCTAGATAAGAGCTGATGGGGCACCTCGAATCCCTAAAGGATTGGGTGCGATAACCTACCGCATCTTGTGTCGATATAGCTCGCTAGCTGGCTGAGTCATGCATCAGCTTAGCAGAAGTCTTTAGGAATAACAGGATTGAAAAACACAAGAAGCGGTTCTCCCGTCACGGCCTATATGCATAAAACGCGAAAGAATAGTGAGGTTGGGGCTTTATGCATGTTGCTGAAGTGAATAGTATAAAATAGAACAGAATACGCGTGTTCTCGCAGAAGAAGTAGAGAGGGAATGCAAAGTATGTTACCCTAAACTATCGCGAAGCGTGTTTCGATCTTTAACTTCTTCCATGAAAGAATTCCTTTGTAGAGATTCTGTTAAGAAAATGTAATTGTTCTGCAGCTCATTGCTGCGTGAGAGACGGACGGTACTCCGGGAGTCCACCGTGAGAGAGAGAAAAAAAAAGAGAAAGAGAGGGAGAAATAGAGAGAAAGAGAGAGAGCCAAAGCAAGGAAAGGAATGGCAGTAGGTCAACCAGGCGAGAGTCTGGTCTGCTACTCTACGCTGGTAATACGGAAAAGTGGGAAGAGAAGGAGGAACAGAGGGAGTGAGTGAGCACTGAAGGCACGTGGGAGGATGCACAGAAGCACCGCAGCAAAGCGTAAGGCGTTGTCCTAAAACCCAAGCGATAAAATACGTAGCCAGAACCAAAACGCGACACCCGTGTTCGCCGTTTCTTTACGCCCCAAAGTTAAGCACGCTACGCAACTATTCCTTGCCCCCTAGAATGCACTGGCACCAAAGTTACGTAATTGAAGCCCATCGTATTTAGCGACGCTGAAGGTCAGAAGACGCAGAGCGGCGTTCGGTGAAATGAAGTGGGCAGTCAAGAGGGAACATCGAACACGAGACAGCGTGTCATCTGGCTGACAGGCTAATCTCGTGCGAGGAAAAGCCTCGTCTCCTACTAACGTGAGCGCACCTACAGATGTATTTACTTCTTTTTCCGAACGCATCAGGTCTGCGAGCACTTAAGAGCACGGCTACGGGCTCGAAACGATAGAAGATTGAGCAGTACGCCTCACTCTACGCACTTGTACGGCGGTCCACCGAGTGCTCTGTGTGTTTGCTTCTTGATACAGTTGCGAGTGGGAAAGCACAGAAGATCTCTCGACGGCTTGGCAGTCGAATGAGTTCTGGTAATGTTTCTCATACATCTGCCCTCTGGGGAAGCGGTGTGTTCGCCTGGGTGCCTGCACTTTATGTCGCACTTGTGACTTCTGCATATTACACTGTGATGAGGATGTCGCAGTGAAATGCTTTATTCATTTCTCTGTTCTGTCTTTTCTTCCCTCTTATATATTCGGGGATAGATAAGATTCTAAGGAGATGGATTAGAGATGTAACGAAGCTGGTAAAGCATCTGATCTTTTTTAGCACTGGCGCATGGCCCAAACAGGCATGTATATGATCACCCTTATTTTATGAGGCGGAGGCGACGTATGTCTGCAGCAGAAAGTAAAAAAAGGAAAAAGGAGAATAAATGTTGTAATTCAAATGACACATAGCTTACTTGAGCTAGCGAGGTAGCAGCACTAGCGAATCAACGGAGCGCTACTATAGCACTTGACCAAAACGAGAACAAGGTAAAAGCGGGAGCCAAGGTTTCGACAAGTGGACTTCTTTTTTTTTGAAGGCCTTGAAAGTGTTGGAAAAGACAAGTGCACTTGTCAAAACGTTGGCTTTCGCTTTTACCTTGTTCTCGTTTTGCTCATCGTCTTGAATTTCCATCTCCCGCTTTCCGCGCGGTTTTCCTGCTATAGCACTTGTGTCACAGTTGTACTTACCAATTTTGAGGCGATGGCCGACAATGTGCACATACCCAATGACACACAAACAGAGGCACATACACAGTTGCACATACAAAAACTTACTCAACAACGCAGACCATGTGGCACATATCCGGTTTCACAAACCGAGTGACCCAAGTAGTCGATCCGTCTAGAAACGATGCTTAGCTACAGAGCAAACCGAACCCTGGAAGGGTGGGAGGGTCGGCAAATAAAGTTTCCGCTTCAAAATTTTCTTGGGCACATAGTGAAACTCTGTTGTGTCAGCAGGATTACTGTAGAACGGACATGACTTCATTACAGCAGGGTTTCAATTACGCAATTGGGACATGTCTCGTCAAACGAACTGTTACAAATTCATTTAGTGAAACTGATAAATAGGATAATTAACTTACACTGCAGCAATAATATTGCAATCACAATTAGCAAATGATTAGTAAATAGCAAATAATAAAAAAAATCACTGTTGTGAAGTGGTACAGACTAGAGCGAAGGACTATGCCGCCACCTCATCCGGGCTTGACCCGTAAGGAAGGGGTTCTATATCGACAACTTCAAACGGGGTCGTTATTCACCCCGGTGCTGATGAGGCACGTGTGTCCAAGTGTTTATATAAGTGACCTGTGTTGCGTGGGCCAAAAGGAAAGAGTCCCTGCAGCTCACATCCTTTGGGACTGTGCTAAAGATCCGCACGAAGTTGCAACGATAGCAACGATCCCGCCGCGGCTCGAGGCCGCAACAAGGTGCTATGATCAGGATGTCCTAGCCCAGGCCGTCCAGCAGATCTCGGCGGCCCTCGAAAGGCAACGACCGAGCGAAACCGGAGGGAGGCTGCCACCCCAAAAGAGGGGCAGGCGCGGTCGACCAAAGGGAGTTGTGCGGCCGCGGCCGAAGTAGAGGCGCCACACGCCGCGAAGACGTCATGGCCGCGTCACGGTGACGCCTCCCTAACAGGGGAAGGCTAACCGTTCTGCAGGCATCCATAACAAAGTTTCTTCACTCACTCACTCACTGTTCCGCCCGAAAGGCGAAGCACCAATTGCGATAGTAAATTACTAAACAATTCCACGAAGTAAGGGTAGCGGTTTTTATCGCCCGTATAGACATTTAAACGGTCGATTACTATTTAAATTAACAATTATATATATAATGCTTAAGCGCGACTGAATGAAGACATAGAAAGAAACACAGAGACAGCGCTGTCTGTGTGTGTCTGTTTCTTTCTACGTCCTCATTAAGTCGCGCTTACACATTCTATCATGGATTTAAACGAACAAACCCACCAATGTGTTCTAACTAAATTACAGGCACGGTGCCACACGCGCACAGGTAAGCATGAACACATCTCGCTCGATGAGCGCGCAAACTCTTTGTCCAAATGCTGGTGTGAGGAATCGCGGCAGCAGCAAGCGAATTGACCTTCGTGCATCTCTCGCTTCAACGCCAATGAAACGTCGAAAACACAGCGCATACGAAGTTACCGGCACTAGGCGCACTCTGCAAACATCGCAGATCGCTTTGAAGATGAGGCCCCCGCGGGCGCGCACTTTGCTCACGTCGCAGATCACCTTTAAGATACGGCGCCCACATGGCCGCGCCGTAAGCAGGATGGATGAGCGTTATGAGCGTCCCCTTTGAAACGGGGTGGTGGACTGCGCCACCAAGCTATTGCTATTATACTGCCTAATGTACTACCTAGGCTAAAAAAGAAAAAGAAAGAGAAAAAGAAAAGAAAAGGCCACGATGAATTTCCATAAGCAGCCGCCGGACAAGAACACCCCCCTCCCTCGCATCTCCTCCGTGCCTCGCGCGCTACAGGAGAGGGCACGCCTCCGGTTCGCCTTCCTCGCTCGCACACGTGAGATTAAGCTGCGTTCGCTGGCTCACGCTCTCAAGCTTTGACTCGCACATACAGCATAGGGTGACGGCGACGGCAGTAACCTCACGGCGACGGCGACGGCAGTAATGCGCCTGGAGAGTCCATTTAATTGCTATCGAAATAATAATCAAGTTAATATGACAGAAAATAACGAAGAACGCACACACAACACTTCCCTTTCAATGACCTTGAGTCCCACTTGCTGTTAACCATCGACCATCGGATGCATATGGAGCATATTTCAAACAGGGTAGTCCAGAATTTGTGCTATGGGGCAACGTCGTTTCTTAGGAAAATTGAAGCCACGGTCTCCGGTTGTGGGCCAGTTCCAAATGAAAATGGCGGTCTTCGGCTTGAAACTGGATAACTGTAAGATCTTTTTGTAGCTGATTTTTGTATGATGACGCTTGCATATGCATGATATACCTCTACCTTGGGCATGTATCATTCGGGCGCTATCCGTAAACAGCATGATTTCGCAATGTCATAGATTTGGTCAGAAGTTCCAGCCTAGTTCCTGTTACTGTTGCTGCTGATGCTGTCGTTCTCACTTCTATAGTTGCTCGCTCATATCATTGGACTCTTCAGCATTCGGAGATACCGCTTCGAACAGATGCACTCAAACAACGTCAAGGGCACCACGTGGATCTCTACGCGGATGAATGCGAAAGCATTGCGACGTCATCCCCTTGAAGACTCGTTCTACGAAACGTAATGGTATTGTTTTCACGTTGCCTCGTGTCATTTCTCGCACCACGGGCCTCGGTCTCGTTCGCGTACTTGCGTGGACGTCCAAAGCAACGGGGTGCAGCTACAGATTGAGAAGTCGAAGTCGAAGGTTCGCCCATCTGAGCGCACGACAGAACTCGCCGAAATCTACGCACCGACTGGCAGCGCCGCGACGCGCGGCGCTTTATATAGGCCGGCCATCGGTACGGTCCGTCTCTGTGACCACGTGGCTTTTTGCACCACTTCTGTCGACGGTTCGTTCATCGGAGCGCACGACAGAACTCACGAAAATCCCTGCATCGACTGACAGTGGGCCAATGCCGTCAGCGCCTTCGCACAATGAGGAACAGCATGGAAACGCTGACCTTATGAGCGACATTGGAACCAGCTTTGGAAAACGACGACGACGAGCGCGCGAACAGTGGCACGAGCGCGTCTCTGGGACCACGTGACGTTTTGTACGATGCCGCCGGAATTTCCGCTTCATGAGCCATATAATGCTTTTCGCCCTAAAATCGTAAATGACGAACAAGGAGGTTAACCACGACTCAACCGGGTTGGCTGCCTAGTACCGGGGGAAAGGCAGACCGGACGAGAACATTAAATTAAGGAAATAAATTGAAGAGTTCATGGGCATCGAAGTCGCCGACAGGATAGAAGCACTATGTGACATACGGTCACTCAGTCCGACTGCCTTCAGAAATCAGAAGCAGAAAACTATAAGGGTAACTATAGCACCTCTTATGCTGTTTTAACAGTCTGCAGTTAGGTGTTGTATGCGTACGCCGAGTATTACTGAAATAAATTAACTTATGCTTTAACCTGCCGCTTGCCTTATTGTTATCAGGGTTGTAACTTAAAGAGGGAAGAAGGTCCTTCGGTTGTAAACTATTAAGATCGGTAATTACAGCGTACCAAGTGCTGTTTTTGTGTGTGTGTTGAATTGTTCGGAGCCTTGTTTCACTTTCCTGGCGCTGATAACCTCGGCAAGTCTCCTTGGTCGCTTTTGTGTGTCTAGTAGCTACTGGCGAGACACTAGCAGTTACTGACGAGCGGAAAAAAATAAAACAATGAACCAGAACGGTTGCTAAACGAATAACTGAAAAAAGAAGTAAGAACAGGCGCGAATAGTCACTGTACATGGACAGGTGTGTAGCTTTGAGCGCCATATAGGTACTAATAAAAAGCACTTTATGGGGACAAAGGCTGTTCTTTCAATGCTTGTAAGGTGCTGTGCTCTGAGTTTTATCTCAAACGATAATCGGTGGTTGGCCAGTGCGCTCAATGTGTAACGTATAACTACGTCTTTAATGCAAATGGCTCTTTTATTCTCTAGCGTAATATAGTGGATTCTGGTGTTCTTTCCTACGCTCGCAAGAATTAATTCCTGCTATACACTCCTTTGTCCTCACACATAAATTAGCCTGCAAATAACAATTTATCCATAAGAATGTGGTCGTTTATTTATCGTGTCTCGTCAAAAAAAAGTTATCCTCATATTTCTGACAACCAGGAAAATAAATGTAACGCCAAGGAATATCAGTGGCTCACATATACAGCTTCGCATTTCTTTCTCACACAGAAATAAACGGACAAAATATTGAATGAAGACGAAGAACCGTTGGGCTCTAGTAGCGTGGTCTTCATGTATCCTCTTTGAGCTGTTCGAGAAGACATCAAACATCGCTTGCTCAATTGGCTCTCGCAAATCACGTCCGGAGAAGTGGTGTAAGAACGAAGCTGCACCATGAGCGATGGCACGCACAGCCGTGGTCGTAAACATTCCCTCGGAAATGTGTGGGGGAAAGCAAGCAGCGGTGTCGGCGCGGGCTTCCCACAGTGCACGAACAGAACTTATGATCCTGAAGAGTTCCTTCTTTTTTTGAAGAGCTGGAAGGTTCTTTTCTGCTGCCGCAGCGGTCTCCGCAATGGTCCCAGAAACGAGCGGCAAAAGCATCGCTTCGATGCGCGCGAAATCTGGCGCTGACGGCTTTCCCCGAGGAATAACGCGCACCATATCGTGTTTGTCTTCGTTGTTTGCGGATAAAAGAGCAGCCTTTAATATAGTGACCCGTACCCCCCTGCCCCTGTTATAAAATATTAAAGCACAGAAAAAAATAAATGTCGGGCTTGTGGCTGCAGCATGCCTCGCTTTGTCACCCCTTCTCATCTTTCGCCGCATAAACCTAGCGGTTACATGATCTCGTTAGAGGGCTTAGGCTTTTCCTCCCAAATCGCATCAGAAGAATATCAAAATGAGCTGGAGCCTGCATGGGGAAACCGGAGATGAATAGCATCGAGTCTGGCTCACCAATCGCCCATACATACGCTGCTTTGATTTAACCATTGAAACATGGTTTTTGTACTGCTGACCCCATTTCATTACTTTCGATTTATCTCTCACGGGAGTTCTACTTTCGTGTTATGGATCTCTGCTGTTGCTACTCGCGATTGTGCCTAATCGCAGACAGCAGTAACTGTCTAGCTCAGCCCTGACGCTTTCCCGCTAGCTCGAAGGCA
Organism: Dermacentor andersoni; assembly: GCF_023375885.2. Classification (NCBI taxonomy): domain Eukaryota; kingdom Metazoa; phylum Arthropoda; class Arachnida; order Ixodida; family Ixodidae; genus Dermacentor; species Dermacentor andersoni. Next base: position 63,676,727 of record NC_092815.1, on the reverse strand, counting down.
GTAATGGAGTTTCTGGTGCACGTGAATGTTAAATTCATGTAAAAAAGAAGCTTAAAGTTAAATTTTTGAGAGCTGCCCGAGCCTGAAACATATGTGATCCCACTCTTTCTTTTAGAAAATCTCAAAACTATATCCAAGATGTTAGCATGAGTACTTCGAAGAAACATTCAGCGCGATAGTTAGGCGTGCTTAGTTTTGTCGCATATTATTCTTAAACTCTTTAAAATCATATCCTGTACCACCTATAGTATGTAGAAACCAACTGATGCGTTTAGGACAGTAAAAAAAAAAATGGCTTGAAAAAACTGGTAAGGAATAGTGACCCATAATATGGCGAAACAGAGCGAGATGGTTGGACAGCTGAATTTGGCCTCTCTATTTTCCAGCTGTTGCGTACTGTGTTTGCGGGGAAAATTCGTACTGCCCGCATATTTGTGTTTTCTTTATTCCGCCTTCCAAGTAACCGTTCTGTTGGAACCAATAAACTACCAAGACTGCCCTCCAGTGCTCATTTCACTGGCAATGTTCACTGTTGCCAAGGCCTATACTAAAATTCACCGCACCTCCTCACAGCACAGTGGTGTTTGCGCAGTGTTTCGAGGACACAAGATTTGTCACGTGCGTTCTCAAGAACTGCGACGCGGTTGCTGCGCGCGGCATCGCAGCAGCGGGCTCACCAGACAAACCACCGTTGGAGTCACGTGGTCTAGGATATTCGGAGCACGGGAACGACTATATACAGGTATATATATAAGCGCATACGCATGTAGCACTGGCCAGAACGAACGGACGGTGGCAGGTTATAATCTCGTCAGTCGTGATAGGCCTGCTGTTGATCAAGGAACTAATTGTTCTGTAGCAATATTGAAGCAAGCTGCAGCTTTAACCGATGAAGATTTCTTTTTTCCAATGACCGACAATGTTACTGGATGTGCTCTTGTGTTGAGAAAAGACGGCGCTTGCCGTCTGTTTCCATTGCAAGTAGTCAATGGAAATATTCCTAGTTCTCGAATGGAGACGTTCTAGCTAGCCCAATTTCTATAGAAAAAGCCATGGCTGCTACTTGTGATTTCAGGCTGCGTCCATTTGTTACGGCTTCTTCAGTCTTTCTCACGTTATAATTTCTAGTAATCACTTATTTTTGCTTTGTTGATCAGTTTTGACAGTTCCGCGAATTCTATCGTTTCTATTGAGTTGGACACGACAAAGAATGAAAGTGTCCAACTCAAGAGATTCGATAGAATTTGCGGAACTGTCAAAACTGATCAACAACGCGAAAATAAGTGATATTAGAAATTATAACGTGAGAAAAACTGAAAAAGCTGTAAAAGATGGACGCAGCCTGAAATCAGTGAGAAGGAAACTTGTGATAAATCAAACCAAGATGTATGCACTGAAAGATAAGCAGGGTAATATCATCAGCGATCTCGCAGGTATAATAAAAGCAGCGGAAGAATTCTATACTGACCTTTACAGTACCCAGAGGACTCAGGAGTACTCTATTCGACACAATAATGAACAGTGTACAGAAACTCTTTCTGTAATTAGAGGTGAGGTCAGAAAGGCCTTGCAAGGCATGAAACGGGGAAAAGAGGCAGAGAGGATGGAATAACAGTCGATTTAATCAAAGATGGAGGACATAATCCTAAGAAAACTGGCGGCTCTCTATACGAAGTGCCTATCGAATGCAAGGGTCCAAGAAAATTGGAAGAATGCAAGCATTATACTAATCCACAAAAAAGGCAACGTTAAAGGTTATCGAGAAATCCTCAGAATACAATAAGCCTCTCTTTGTGGCTTTCATAGATTACGAAAAAGCATTTGATTCAGCAGAGATAACAGCAGTCATGTAGGCATTGCGTAATCAAGGAGTACAAACCGCTTACGTAAATACCGTGGAAAATATCTACAGGGATTCCACAGCCACCTTAATTCTACACAAGAAAAGTAGGAAGATTCCCTATAAAGAAAGGGGTCAGACAAGGAGACACAATCTCTTCAATTCTTCAATGCTATTCACTGCGTGCTTGGAATACGTATTCAAGGTATTAAACTGGGAAGGTTTCGGAGTGAGGATCGGTGGCGAATACCTCAGCAACCTTCGGTTTGCCGATGACATTGTTCTATTCAGCAACATTGATTCAGCAACACAGCAACAAATGATTGAGGACCTTAACAGGGAGAGTGTAAGAGTGGGGCTGATGATTAATATGCAGAAGACAAAGATAATGATAAATAACCGGGCAACGGAACAAGAGTTCAAGATCGCAAGTCAGCCTCTAGGGTCTGCGAAGGAGTACGTTTACCTAGGTCAACTAATCACAGGGAATCCTGACCATGAGAAGAAAATTCACAGAAGAATAAAAATGGGTTGGATCGCACAAGGCAGACATCGTGGGCTCCTGACTGGGAGCTTACCGTTATCCTTGAAAAGAAAAGTATACAATCAGTGCATTTTCCCGGTGCTGACATATGGCGCAGAGACTTGGAGACTGACAAAGAAGCTTGAGAAGAAGTTAAGGACCGCGCAAAGAGCGATGGAACGAAGAATGCTAGGCGAAACTTTAAGAGACAGGAGAACGGTTTGGATCAGAGAGCAAACGGGTATAGACGATATTCTAATAGACATTAAGAGAAAAAAATGGCGTTGGGCAGGTCATGTAATGCGCAGATTAGATAACCGTTGGAGCATTAGGCTGACAGAATGGGTACCAAGAGAAGGGAAGCGCAGTAGAGGAAGGCAGAAGACTAGGTGGTGCGACGAAATTAGGAAATTGGCGGGTGCTAGTTGGAATCGGTTGGCGCAGGACAGGGGTAATTGGGGATCGCAGGGAGAGGCCTTCGTCCTGCAGTGGACATAAATAGGCTGCTGCTGCTGCTGATGATGATGCTGATGCTTTTGCTGCTTGTGTCCAAGGAGTCGAGCATCATAAAGGAAGCCATGTGCCACGGGCAGCCATATTTCGTCCGAATTATGAGCAGGCTAACTGTGATCTCCTGTCATTATCTTATGAGGCGTTGTTTACCGGTTGCTTAAAAGGAATCGTAGTTTATGTGAACTGTAGAGGTGGAACTTAAAAGGAAATAGGGAAAAAGAAGAAAAATACCCATAAACTACATTGCTTTATATAAGAGAACACCAACAAACTTGAAAAACGAAAAAAAAAAAATCGAGTCATATATAGACAAAGCGACAGGAAGGTGGCTGGACTAACAACGGAGCTTTACTCTTGTATACAAGTTCTCCCAAATCGGCACTGAACATGTGCATGGCACAACGTATCAGATACACGGTAATCACCTAATCTATACATTCTTTTCCTTTTTCAAGTTTGCTGACACTCTCTTAGTATAAACGTGTACCAACTATCTCAACAAGCCGCTCTTATAAACACTCAATTGTATAGTCAAGGGTAAAACGGACGCCGACCAAGAAATTTAAAAGAAAAGGAAACCAAGACGTTTCGGCTCCCATACGGGGGCCTAATCAAGATTGTGAGCAAGGCCCCCGTATGGGAGCCGAAGCGTCTTGGTTTCCTTTTCTTTTAATGTTTTTTTGGTATGCGTCCGTTTTACCCTTGTCTGTGAGCAATCCCGACCAGACGAGTTTTCGTCGATCTCTTGATTACTCTATTGTATACCAATGTTTTCTCTCTGTTTCGACCAATGAGACAGAATTTTGCGTGACGCACCTCACATGAAGCGTAGGCTTAAGGTTATTGCCGCATTGTGGGCCAACTGCACAGTGGTGGAGGTGGAAGTGGAGAAAGACAAGAAAATTAGATATCGGCTAACAGTATACTAGAAATGGTGCCGGAAATAGTGAGGGAAAATCTGTTCCGCACTGAATGTGCATACAGGCCTCGTTGGGCTCATTTTAGCACAGGCAGCCCTCGTTTCTTTACGGACTAAAAGCAGGGTCCGCCCGGACTGCGCCAGTTGTAATCATTCTTTATCGAAAGTAGATAGCTCTGTGCGTGTTGACAGGGTCAGCTTAGGAAGAGCGAACACTCCGGCGTAGTCCAGAGCCACTTCAATCTGAATTGAACCCTATTACTTTTAATTACAGGTCGCGACGAGTACACCATCCGTTTGGCAATGAGCGTGAAGCATTAGTCTGAATCGACTCCAAAAGCGCGAGTTGCAGGAAGCGGCGACGTCCCTGAGTGAGGTCGCATGGAGATTAATGTAACCCGGAAAGAACACGAAAGTGCTTGATGTCGCGTTTTCTGCGTCTGTGCGAGACTTGTATGTTTCATTTGCGTTTCTCTCTCAGGGGGTAAGTGTTCAATGCCTCGGCGATTAGTATTCGTCAATCAATGACTGCGTGTGGAAGTGGCCGTCGAGCAAGCAGTGATAGACGTTATTCGAGAGGGCTTACTCTGCAGATGGGAGTCGCGTAAGAATAGTTACATAAAGACTTATGCGATCTGGAAGTTTTGATGCAACTACGTATCAATCTTGCTGAAGCTTGTATTTTCCTACGTATTTGTCGCGGAATCAGCTAGGCCTCTATAATGTGGAGTTAAAAAAAAAAAAAAGAAACAGAAAAGAGAGTCGGAAATAGGGCGCAGACTATATGCACTATACGGTGAGACGTCTTAGCGTAAGGCGGCGTTAAAGGGCTTTAGGACAAGGTCGAAGGAGTCCCTAGCTTTAACAAATTAGTCACCTGCTGTTTCGCTGTTTTACTCTCGATAAGTAAAACTTTGGATAAGAATTTCCCTGCCGTGATTTCAGCTTTACTTCGTGACAGTTAAAAGATAGGAATATAAAAGAAGACGCAATAATTTTTTATTTACAGCTGTCAAAAGAAAAAAAAAAACTTCCTAACATAAACTTACAAGTGTAAGGACAGTTATAAAAAAGCTTAAGTGGAACAACTACTTTTGTATTTGGTTTTAACTCTTATTGAACAAAGCGCCTTATCTTATGTAGCAGTTAAATGAAGTAGCAGAAAGCGAGCAGCAAAATAACAGTTCTTATTACTTTTTTTGCTCATGTCTAAAGTACACAGTTCTGGCGGCTTCGTCAATGAAGCTTAGTTGAAGTCAGCGCCTGTGTTGTGTTATTTCCTCTGTCTTGGTTAGCGCTCTGCATACATGTCGAGATCCTTCAGAACAGACCACGTAATTCCCAAATTAAATAAGTAATCATAAAGCTTTTATATTTCTATAACAGGAAATTCGCGCACATGATATATACTTATATTAGCGGGCAATTAATCTTGCGTATTTGCTAGCCTGAATAATAATAATCATTTGTACCTTCCGCACATTTCTGTGCCCCTCTTCCCGTTTCCAGCTTAAGTATGCGCTTGTAGCGCGTTTAAGAAAACATACAAGCAACAAAAAAGTTCGTTGATTTGAAATGAGTATACTTACGAATACGATTATCTTTCTTTGGGAACTTCACCTGGTTTGTGGCATGTCTCTGTCGGTATGTCGTGTCTTTGTCTGCGTCTAACCCATTTAACGCCAACTTAAGTCCACAGTAGTCCAAGGTCAAATGAGTAGACAATCGGACTGTTGTGCTGAGGGAACGAAGTTCGAAATCAACTGTCGGACCAACTTAGGTCACCGGGTACGCTACACGGAGTATCTGCCACCCATGAATAAACATTTGCTTTACTCCAGCTTGGACGATTGTGTATGTGCCGCTCACCAATAAAGCTCTTTGACGCCAATTTGGGTCACCGAGTATGAGCCACTGGTTGTTCACCGCTATTTAATAACAAAAATGTATTTTAACATTTAGTGTGAGGGGGAGGGGGAGGGGAAGGGGGAACGCGCGGAATTCGCGGCGGCGTGGTTAGGTGGGACAGCGCGTTTAGAGGAAAGGACGAGAGAGGAGGAGCCCCGTACACGCATCATACGTGAATAGATTGGGTGGTGGCTGTGTGGTTAAAAAATTCTGAGCTTTCACGTGCCTAAACTACGATGTATTTAAATAAGATAAATAAATAAATTAGACTACCACGGAGGGTGGCAGTACGCTGTCGCAACATTGTTTCAATGCTAATCGCATAAACGTCGACATTCATCGCGCGATGGGTTCTGCCGCAATTTTTTTTTTTCGTCTCTCGCGAGCAAGTCAGTGGTGCTGAAAGCTGAACGAACAGAGTCCTCCTTGGCGACATTGGTACTTAGAAGCTGAGCAGAACCCGGATCGAGTTCATTTAGCGTTAGTTACGAATGTCCACTACAGGATTAGGAACACGTACTTATAGTTTCCTATTTATTATCTGTATAGATTAGCTGCATCTTTGCTGAAACTATCCGGCAGCGTAAACATGAGACAATGCAAACGCCTGTTTAACGGAACCCTTGCTGAGAGCGTGGCTGACAGCGTTGGAACGATGGCGAGGCCGTGTTGAGATAAACGTGCTCTCAGTTTTGCGATGCGTATATATGCTGTATACGGGGCCGACCTGCGAACATCGGTTCCCGAGCCCGGGCAAAGTGTGGGAAACGATGATTAACTGGGGTATACGGCGTTTCGGGTGCAGCGAGCGACCCTGGGAAGCGCTCGATCGAGCTCACGTAATGCACATTCCGAGTGCGCGGCTAAACGGGTGCGGCCTTTTCCGCCGACCACGGCAAAGCCAGCGGTGTCGAAAAGTGACCTCTTCGGATGGGATAATAAACCGCTTTGGAGACTCATTTCGTTGCCACCGCGGGTTTGAAGGAGCGGTGGTTGCGATCACAGCTGGCCAGCTGCATTAGCGAAAAGGGAGAACGGGGAGGCGGGGAGGTTGCCGTACAGAGAAAGAACCGGTTACGCATGTTGCGGGGTGGGCTCAATCATCGTTTTCACTGGCGGAGCGTCTGCTCGGCGACGATAATCGCAATTGCGTGCTGTATTTGCCAATCTTTAAGCCGCTTTCTTCGGCATCCATCAGGATGCTCGAGTTTGCACTAAGTGCACTTCAGGGCACTTCTGCAACGTGAGAAGACGCTGGCCGTATGCGCAGACATAACTTCTACGTCTCACTTTATGTTAACTTTTGCATCTATCTCCGACTTTTGTCTATTTCTGCGTCAACTTGTTCGTGTTGGATGATGTCTGACGTAATGCGTGAGCACGATGCGACCCGATTGAGGTCTCTTTTTCTGCATGCGTTTACTCAAGGCACGGTAAAGTTAGAGATCGACTAGACGTAAAGTTAAAAGGGGGATAATAAGAGTGCGACAAATACCTTCGAAATCCGGTTCGTTGGTTACATTTTGTTCGCTTCAAAGCCGTGTTTAAATAAGCTTTGGCTCTTTTTTGGAAGTCGCAAGAAGTAATTTCTTTCTAATGGCGTGGGAAACGGTTAGCCGGTACCTGCTGAGCGGGTAGAGTGCGAGCGCGTATGTGCGTGCTTGGTTGGTTGAGGGAGAGAAATGAGAGCATGTGAGAGAATGGAGACGAGTGCGACAGCTGTTCAAGCAATTTGCCTACTGCGCGAAAGCGCTGTAGCCAAATTGCTTGAACAAGTGTTTCGCTTACGCAACTGATGAATGTCACTACTCCGGTCAAACCTAAAACTTTGCAACATTAAGACAGTAAGGTATAACCACAGGTTGTTAAATTACGAGCAGCGGAAGAATGCCGTTGTGGCTGCAACACTCTGATTCTTAGGATTATAAATTTTGCAAGGCAATCTGGCAACGATCCATTTTCAACAGTGCCACTTGCGACAGATACGAACAAAGAGCTGTAAGGCATGAGACTGGGCTAGGTGACGTTCCCTATTGTTAAACGGCGCAAAACAGACACGAAGCAGAAAACGACTTGGTCTTACTTCCACCTTTTAGCGTCATTTGTATGGTTTGGCACTGTTTAACAAGACAAGACGAGCGAGCAGAACACATTTTGAAAAGAATGCACAAAGCAAATGGAACAAAAAGAAAACACGAATAGTGTCCTCTTCGTTGCCCATCTCCGTCGCAAGTGGCGCTGCTGCTGACGGAATCAAAGTTTGTGCTGGTTTGCTTACCTGCAAAACCACACTGTCGAAATTTATTTGCGTATCGACCGCCAGCCTAGACTACTGCCATGTATGGCGGGAGAGATAAGCAAATGGGAGGTATGAAATACGCGCAGTCAGAAATACGTAGGCGTTGGGGTCTATCCCCCAGAGAAAGCCCAAGCGGGATAATATTACGGGTTTATGTTTGTGTTATGTCTCCACACATTGACGAGTACTGGTCGAATGTGTTGAAAGCGTGCGTACGCACGTTGCGCGGAGGAGTGCTGCGTTTGCATTGCGGTGCCACAAGACGTCAACAAACCCGGTCGGCGTCTGAGGGTGCTTGTTAACAGCATACAGTTATTTAAACCAGAATAAATAACTTGCGCATTTTTAACCTATGGCCCTGTTACTTGGGAAATAGAGTAGTAATCCTAAAAAAAAGTAGGTGCTTCATGGCTTTCACATAGCAGTACCAGTCGAACAGTACCAGTTGAGCGACGCAGCTGCAGACCACACTTTGCACCAATTCTGCTTTAGGAGTTGTCTTGTGGGTATGTAAAAGGCGGCAAAGATATTAGAATGAAAGCATGCAATTCTAGCGTTTTACAGGCCAAAACCAGGATTTGATTATGAAGCATGCCGTAGTGGGGGACTACGGAAAATATGACCACATGGGGATCTTTAAGGTATACGTACACCCTATGTGCAGCACGCGGGCGTTTTTGCATTTCGCCCCCATCGAAATGCGGCCGCCGCGACCGGTATTTGATCCTACGACCTCCTGCTTAGCAGAGTAACGTCCTATCTGCGAAGTCACCACGGAGGGTCAGATATCGAATTAGGACAGTTCGCTCGAAAAGGCCAATACCAACCACTCGCGCAGTATGTAGTGCTAGCATTCGTAATGCAAAAAAAAAAAGAAAGAAAGAAAAGAAAGAAAACAACAACAATGACAACAACCAGAGACAGAAGCCCAAGAAAGTGAGTCGCGAATATGTTTTTAGTGTTTTAGCCTCCTTAGTGAAGGCAGAAAACAATTATGCTTGCACTATACATACGTACGTGCCTGCCTGCTTACGTCGTCCACGTAGTTTTCTTTAGTTTCTCTGGCGACAAGAACCGACGGAAAAACATGCATTGTGCGGTGGCTGCGGTATAGCGAGGATAGAGGAAAAAAAGGAAGGCAACCAAACAAAATATAGTGTCTTTCTTTCCCAGCCAAAACCACCAGCGCAGTTTGTTGTATCGCGAAAACAAGAAAGCGATGTGGGTCTGCTAGTATAGTGATTGCGGCGTTTTCTTGCTTTTGCGTGCAATGAAATGCGATGGCCTCGAATTTGGCAAATCGCTGGGGCAATATTTCTGGCTCAGTGCTCTAAGGCGGTTTCTGCAGTAGACCGGGTCGCGCTCACTCTGCCAGCGGGCCTGCTCAAACGGAGCAAGATTAAAAAAAGAGAACAAGAGATAAATATGAGAGCAAAATAAGAACAGCGGGCAGAATGCTTCACGGTCCATAGATCGCTTTGGAAATCGATCGGTGCCGCTTTCCCCGAAGGAGCGCAGTGGGGCGCTGCGCATAGTCCGGGAGCGTCGGAAGAAAAGCAGTTTGAATTGCAGTCGGGTTACAATTAGATTTTGGACGGCTTCGGAGCGTAGCGGCGGGACTCTGCAGCTGAAAGAGAAGAGAAGCGAAGGCGAGTCAAAGCGTGTGTGGCGAGGAACGGGTAACAGAGTTGAGCAACGGGGTGAGGAGGAGGGGAGCGGGAATGGCTATGGATGGCACAAGTATTCCGCTGTTCGCCAGAGAGCAAACAGAGCTTCTTTTGTATTCACAAAAGAGTCGTCGGCCTGCATGATCCCGTGCGCAACGACAGCGATGAAAGCGACGTCGCTGTGGCGGCATTGTTTCGTAAAGTTTACCTTTCACTTAATTTTTTTTTACTTCATTGTTCCAAACACCCCAACTGACTGAAGGCATTCCTGCGGATTGCTTTCCTGTCACCATTCTTCTTTTACTATCTTCGCGCAGCGACTTCCTGGTTTTTGCAGCGAGTGACCGTCTTTTTCCGTAGACGGCGCCGATCATGTCCGCTTTCTGTTCTTAGCCTTCCCTCCTAGAGCGCTGCCCTGGCTTTCTTGCTGAAGCTCAAGAAGCGCCCTCGCCTTTGCCCCACCATGCTGCAGTAGACAGTTCCAGATATTTATCGTCCTCATCTGAATGCCTACATTTTAATTTTCCCGCCAACAATGGGCAGCAAGCAACTACAACAGAAAGCGGGTGTTTCCCGTAGTACCTCTGATAATGGTATCGTCACCGCACGTGGCATCGACAGCACAACACGTTTCTGCCAGAATGGGAAGGATGTTCTTTGAAACGCATCGGACACCACGGGAACCTGAGTCAGTTCTTCCCCTTCGGAGACCCCCGTATTCAGAAATGTAACTCAATTTGTAGCGCATGCTTGACTTGATCTAAAGGGCGCCTGTCGTGCACGCACCGAAGGAAACGCAATGAGCGTCCTGAAACGAACACCGGCAGCGCATGCCTTTTATGTTTTTGTGATATAGCCACGTCTCGACAACGTCCCGACGCGGCCGGCGTTAGTGGCGTGCGTCTGAACTACGTCCTCACGTGGCCGGCGTTAGCGGCGGCAGCGGCGGCGGCGGCGGCAGCAGCAGCAGCAGCAGCAGAAAGTCGAAGAAAGCGGCAAAGAAAGCTTCGCTTTAAATGTGCGTTTGAGAAGTGCGTTCTGCCGAAGCTTTCTTCTCTTCAAGTTGTACTGTCGAAGCGTCTGCTACAGTGGAATCTCCTGCCGGAGCGTCTGTTGCCTTGCTCTCTTGCGAGGCTGCATTGCTGGTGGACGCGGCCACTGCGGCCACGTAGCGGACGGACGTCACCACTGCAGCCACGCTCTCCGCTTTCTCCTCGTCCATGATCACCTCGCTCCAGTCCACATCTTCGCCTGCGCTCGCAGCTCTGGCGTACGAGCGAGTACAATTAGCCTTCTCGTGCCCGAATGCAAGATAAGCTGCGCACTTCGATGCTCGGCATTCACGTCGGATGTGCGCAGTATTGTGACAACGAAGCCATAACAAGGCCAGTTCACGTACGAACATGAGCGTGCCGCTACCAAGACGCATCTGATGCCGGACGCGGGCTGGTGTGACACCCTCGTGCAGAAAAAGACGTGCGAGACTAGTTGACTCGGCGCCTTCAAACACCTCCGTGTTCGGCCGATCACTGATCAATTCCTTTACCTCGCCATACTTTCCGAAGACTCGTCGTATGGTCTCATAACTGACGCCTATAACGCGAACCAGTGTACCTTAATCCTGTGCTCTTGCCGCGCTGGGTCAATAATGAGGCACAGCCAAATCAAACACTCTCCTCGTTTATAGGAGGTCGCTTTTGTTTGCTTTCAAAACGAATAACATTGTCTACATTGAGCGGTTTGTCTTATCTAATCGGATGTCAGGAGGCGAGGAGCACGCTAAAGTGAAGAGGGCTTCGATGGGGCCGAGACAGCGCACTGAAAATAAATAACCGGATCAAGAAGGAGGTGCCGACGTTTGTGATTGGTCCGCTTTCCCTTGCTTAGCTTGTGGTGGCTTTTCTAAAATCGCGGCGGCGTGCAACAGAAGGTTAAAAATGTCACTAAAACGGATCGTCAGCAAAGAAGAGTTGGCGGAGCGATGTCCTATACGTGCCGAAATGGTTCGATAACGTTACACGGCCACGCAAAAAGTTTTGTTATACGCAAATAAACCCATGCTCTCGGGCAGGTGCGAGTAACCAGTGCCTGAGCAATCGGCGGCAGTCATCTTCTATTCCTTTCGGAACGGGGTAGTATCCGGCTATTCAGAAAAAAAAAATCCAGTTTTGTTCGGCATGTTAATGCATGTTTAGCGCGTACATGTCACTTTAACGCAATGAGTTTCCGCGGTTTTTTTACGTCGAGTGACAGACAGGGGAAGAGTGTGCAGCCTGAAACCTTTTGCGCAATAGCAGAGGGTTAATGGCCAGAAAGCGCCGAATCAGAAATAATTATTTTTCTTTCGTTCGGTAGAATCATGCATAATCAGTATATACACGTCATGCCAGATTGGGAGCTACCACGGTTTTCGTGACGTCGCATGAGAGACAGGCGAAGTGGGGGTGGTCCAAAGAAGTTTTTGACCAATCATGGAGGGCTGATTGCAGAATCGGAATAGAAAAGTTTGGAATAGCTTTAGGTTATAGCGCCCCAGCTGGACTGCTATTTTGTAGTGACGCCTTTTTAACTGTTAATGCCTTTAGGTGCTTCTCGCGTTGGTAAATGAAGCAATGCTCCACCCTGGCGGAGCGTCGAACGCGGCCACTCATGAACGCGAAAAGCGCCGAAAGACATTCGCATAGAAAACGGCGTCGCTAACCAGCAGACCAGCGATCCTATTGGCCAGCAGGAGTTACGTTCTGCGTCACGCCGACGTGTCGCATCCGCGTGTAGTTGGAACACCATCCTATAGGAGATCACGCGCCACGCGATACCTTGCGATTGATGTCGATGCATCGCCCTTCGGGACGAAACTGGCAATTTTTTTCCCATACTTCTCAGTAGAGAAATTCCAAAAGTTGGGATTTAAAATTTCTAAACTTTTTTCACCGTTTTTTCATACTTCTGACAGTATTCTGTCCATATATTTTTTTTTTTGATACAGCGAGAATTACAGCGCGAACACGCTAGGCATATGACAGACACGCTTACGACTGATGCTAGTGCTTACTTGCAAGCCTTGAAAAAGCTGAAAAAGCAAGATAGAGAAGACTAATGAAAGATTTAACAATATGGCCAGTGTAAACTGCATTATGCCGATTGACTGCAATTCAGTGCTTGTGCACGCGTGGCTTTATTATTTTTTGTCTATTGGTGTAGTAGTTCTCATTTTTCAGAACAAATGTACCAGTGTGCCAGTAATCTGGGCAAGTTCTTCTACAGAATAACTTTTCAGACCATCACTGACGCTGATAGTTAAGGACTGTCACTGTTACTGTCGGTCAGACACCGTTCTCAATGGAATGTTTTAATTAGTCTGTTTATTGCGTGTTGCGGTGTATTTTGTTTATATAAAGGCGAAAGCATTAAGTGGCTCGTTGCAATGGCTCATACCCGAAAAAATCGGCGTCTAGTTCAGTGATGCAAAAAATATCATGAGGAACGGCTCATACCCGCCTAAGGAAGCAAAAATCCAATGGCTGAATATGAATGAAGAAACAAGCGAAAGAAGAGACGAAAGGAGGAACGAAAGAAAGAACGAACGGAAGAACAAATAAAAAAAGAACAAAGAAGGAAAGAAAGAAAGACGGAAAGAAAGATAGAAAGAAAGAACGAAATAACCTTTAGGTAGTGCATTAGGTGCTCGTATGTGTCGTTGAGGAGGTCGACCTACAGCCCGTACGTTTACGTCACACTGCGGTTCGTTATGTCTCGCAAGAAGTGTGACCCTCCGATCGCATAACTTAATGCATTACCACGTGTGCAGCAGGCTTTCACCTTCACGCGTTACAGGAGCGTAAGATGCAGCTAACTTTTTGTGTTTATGAAAAGTGCACTATGTGTATCATTCCATTTCTCATCTTTATCACATGCAGCAGAATGCTTGGCATGCCACCAGAGACAAACTTTTCCGGGACTCACTAAAGAGGTCCTCTCTGTCTCTCTGGTCTTTTTCACACAGAGCACACAGAGGATGCAGGAGGCGCTGTACAATTTTGTCACCAAGCAATGTCTTTTAGCCTTGTGACTGAGCGAGAAAAAGAAGCAGAAACGGTAACGATCTGCCTCAGCGTCCAAGATCTCCATGTTTGCACTACCTAACACACACACACACACACACACACACACACACACACACACACACACACACACACACACACACACACACACACACACACACACACACACACACACACACACACACACACACACACACACACACACACACACACACACACACACACACACACACACACACACACACACACACACACACACACACACACACACACACACACACACACACACACACACACACACACACACACACACACACACACACACACACACACACACACACACACACACACACACACACACACACACACACACACACACACACACACACACACACACACACACACACACACACACACACACACACACACACACACACACACACACACACACACACACACACACACACACACACACACACACACACACACACACACACACACACACACACACACACACACACACACACACACACACACACACACACACACACACACACACACACACACACACACACACACACACACACACACACACACACACACACACACACACACACACACACACACACACACACACACACACACACACACACACACACACACACACACACACACACACACACACACACACACACACACACACACACACACACACACACACACACACACACACACACACACACACACACACACACACACACACACACACACACACACACACACACACACACACACACACACACACACACACACACACACACACACACACACACACACACACACACACACACACACACACACACACACACACACACACACACACACACACACACACACACACACACACACACACACACACACACACACACACACACACACACACACACACACACACACACACACACACACACACACACACACACACACACACACACACACACACACACACACACACACACACACACACACACACACACACACACACACACACACACACACACACACACACACACACACACACACACACACACACACACACACACACACACACACACACACACAAAAAAAAAAAGAAAATGCAAGACCAGGAAACACGCCTCAACTACTGCTGTTGCTGAGGACAGCGCGTGGGCACGGCAAGGCGTTCTATTGTTTTCGACATGTGTTACTTTTGGAATCAACTGAGCAGTCAAGTCACATTAGCGGACATGTCGGCGTTTCATATTAGTCGGCCGTCTGCTGCGGCCGTCGAGGTCAAAGAAAAGAAGGAGAAAAAAAGGTAAAAAAAAATGAGTTGCTTCGACCCTCGTGAGTTGTTTCGCAAGGGATGTCGGATACGGAGCTCTCGCGTGCTCCATGTTTGTTTGGCACTTTCCTTAAAATTTGTCCTGCTTCGACACTCTTTTCCAAAGGTGGTCTTTCTCCCCCCCTTCAATCTTTGTTTTGCGCAGTTACATGGTGAGGGCGCCACCAAGTCTTAGCTGCGAGTCTCATGTTTTCTTTCTTTATTTATTTTCCTATTGCAAGCGCTTGGATCTGCATTCGTGTCTGTTTTCGGGGTCGTGCTGAGAACCATCCTTGTATTGTGGCAGCCGCTCCCAGGAGGTAACATTGTTCAGCGTTGCGTGAGACGCAGTCTCGGGCTCAAACGTAAGGATCATGCACGGGAGCCTGGAAGAGCGTAAATTCTAACCGTGTTGCAGGAAATAAAACTGAAGGAACAAAGGAGGGATGAGGCAGTGATTGTTTAGAAAAGTCGATCGCCTTTTCTGTCACTTACTTTAACAAGCAGGAAAGGACATTGTATCCTTGCACCTAGACACTGCTGCTTCGCTCAGGGTCACCGACTTCGCGGAAAAAATAAATTGAGGAGCCATTCCACTCCGTGAAAGTGGGCGACCAAGAAAGCTGTAGCACATCACACAGGGTTAGGCAAGGGCACATGTATCTATTTTCATCATTTGGTCATGGTAATGACGATAGCTTTGTGATTACTGTGATATGCACTCATTGGTTCGGTCACAACGTTAGGCACAATCTTGGCCAAAGCTAAATCTATACACGGCCGTTGTTGAGTGACTTAGATTGGTGGGGCACTTCAAACCAAACCTTTATAGCACGAACCGAGCGAACCATTTCTTGTCTGGCTTTGAAATGTGCACATTAAAGTCTCCAACGATGATCACAGGGGCGATGCCATCACGGCTAACTCTTGCAAAGTATGTGGTCATGAACTTCTTGACATGACACTTGGGTGCGCCTGGAGATACATGCACCGTGAATATCACAATTCCGTCTTTCGTTTGTACGGCACGGACATCCCTCACAGCCGGTGGAATTGTCCACTTGCGAGTAAAGGGTGTATAGTTGTGCAGTCGGTGTCACCCTTGTGTAGAGCGCGGGAACGGGGGCCTCAGAGCCGCTCTGGAGGCCGCCAGCGACGTCTAACGGCAGCCACTGGGCTCGAGATAAGTATCTGGGCACGCGCGGGCGACGTATCTAATCACGGGCCCAGCCACTACCGTTAGACTTAGCTGGCTGGCTGTGGAGTGCTCCGGCGGCCGCCGTTCCCGTGCTCTACGCAAGGGTGACGCCGACTGTACATGTGTTTTGTCATTTGCGTATATGGCAATGCCTCACCCTCGTGAGTCCATCTGCTGCCCAGAAACGATGCATTTTGATTTAATAATAATAATAATAATAATAATAATAATAATAATAATAATAATAATAATAATAATAATAATAATAATAATAATAATAATAATAATAATAATAATTGCCAGAGTGCTTGAACCCTACTTCACCTCCGCCGCGGATGCGCAAGTCTCGGTATTGCCCTAACTACGGAATCGGCCCTCATTTTTGCACACAAACAAGACAAATGGATTGGGGAGTAGAGACATAAAGCTTCGCTGTGGAAACACACTCTCCTGTAAGCATCACTACCTGACTCAAAAATATTCCATTCGCACAGATGCTCTCTTCCACTCTCAGTTAATAAAATTATGTATTTCTTGTGCCTTTCTCAACCGTGTTTTGTATTATTAACGTTTTATTCAGGGCTCTTTGACGTATTAACAATGTAACCACAGTGTACGTATGATTCTTCAATTTTCTTAAACCCTGAAACGCTTTTATTGAACGCAGGATGCTTAGGCTTTGCGATGCAAGTCGTGCTGCGAGAAGACAAGCTTTTTTTCTACCTAAACTAGCAGAACAGAATAGTGAGCCCACGGTCGTTTAGCCTCCTGCGCCATCGGGGGAAATTAACATGTCTAATGGCCCAAGCAGTGCATCGGCCATTTTGGCAATCAGCAGCTGAATGCAAGTTTCGTGGCTCAATTTCTAGTCTTTATAGATGCGTCCCACCGAATTAGATGCCACTTTCATATTAATCATCGGCCAGTTTGAAACGATTTGGTGCGCATAGCTTGCTTTCTTTATTTAAAATTTACCATGTTTTATCATGCATTATTGCGAAGCTAATTTTTTATTTAAAATTTACCATGTTTTATCATGCATTATTGCGAAGCTAATTTTTTGCATACAACGTTATTTGATGTTGCCTATTTCTCGTTACGCCAGAGGACTCAATTTCATTAATTTAGGGCATAACGCTGAATTGACACGGACAAGGAAGATGACAGGAGGTATGACCCCAATTACTCAAACGAACCAACTAGCCCAAAAATCAGTAGTCCTGTCCCTTCCATGCTGTGTCGAAGGAGAGAGAGAGGTACTTACTATAATAGAAAAGCTGAGAAGTCGGCCTGAATCAATGTTCTGACCTGCTTCTAGTGCGTGGTCGGTGCCGGTTCGAGCACTGTTTACGTTCTTTTCGACACAAAACTCACATTCTTATCTCGCAATCGATGCTTGCGCATAGCTAGCTCTCAAGGAGCAATACCATTCCACCAAAAGGCGTCCGCTGAACGAGCGCGCTTTGTGTGCCCAGAGTAAGAAGCATCCGCGTCCGGTTATATAGAAACCGGTGTCAGCCCACAGAATACGACCACATTTACGACACGCCACTCAGATGTTATGTCCGCGGCTGCACGGCGCCATCCGGAGACATTATTTTGTCTACACGCGGACGAAAATAGCCGCCGCCTCGTCTCTTTGTTAGCGCGTGTAAACGCATGGCGCCTCCTCCCTGCCATCTTCCGCGATAGCGCTGCTCCCTTACCGCCTCTGTTTCCTCCGTCTCCTCTACTTCTGCACACGAAGCATTAACCCTCATCTCTCATTTTCCATCTCCCGGATGCCTCGACCCCTTTTAATTTTTCTTCCACTTACTGAACGCGAATGGAGGTTGCTTAGAGGGGCCGTCCGGTTTCTACAAACCTTCTACTGTTCTTGCAACGCAGCTGGTATGGATGCTTCAGTTAGACGAATTTTGCGCAACTCTTGAAGGCAACGTGATCCTATTTTTTAAGGCGAAAGCTTTAAGTAGCTCACGGGTGGAAAAATTGGTTGTCCGGCGCTCTCGAAAAATTG
Organism: Dermacentor andersoni; assembly: GCF_023375885.2. Lineage (NCBI taxonomy): Eukaryota > Metazoa > Arthropoda > Arachnida > Ixodida > Ixodidae > Dermacentor > Dermacentor andersoni. Next base: position 63,658,437 of record NC_092815.1, on the reverse strand, counting down.
ACCGTCCGGCATTATGGCGCCAAAATTCATGGTGCCACCCACGACCATTGGTAGGAGTCGAGCACGCGACCTTTGGTGTTAAGGCACCGTTATTGAGATAGAGTTAATGCACGCGGGCCCACCACCTTTGGTGGGAGTCGAACACGCGACCTTTCATGTTAAGGTACTGTTATTAAGATGGAGTTAATGTACTCGAAACCACCACCTTTGGCGGCAGTCTAACCCACGCCCTTTCACCAAAATTCAATGGCACCAAAATTGATGCATTGATGGTCGGAACAGCTTCCACTGGCCGGAATCGAACCCACGGCCTTTGATGTTAACTAACACCAAGGTAATTAACGCACAGTTAAGATCGAGTTAATTAGACCACTCGAACCCACTACTTTTGGTGGGATAAAACAAGTTATAGGAAGTAACAACACATTTGAATGAGAATGTCGAGGTAATTTAACGAAGTCTCGTGAGCGCTCCGGGTTTCTCCTTCATCCTCTTTGGTGCATGCTATAGTGACTGTCAACTTTTATTAAAGCGAATGTTTCTTGCCAAGTTCTAGGCACTTCTTCTTACGTATCTGACCTCCAATGCCGAATGCGTTTAAAGAGAGTAGTGGCGACATTTAGGAACGGCGCAGCGAACAAGTAGTTTACCGTTTCAAGCATAGAGCTTCATGCAATAACTACAAGAGGGAGCTATTGCGCTAGTGTCTACAAGCAGAGTGATTCAGCCAGCGTGGGAATTATAGTTAGTACATCAAGGTGGCTAAACTTCGGCCTTCTGACTTCAAACGGCATTGTTACCTTGCAAACTCAACACTAAATAATTAAATAAACATTAATAATATTGTCCGGTAAAAAGATTCGAACACACGACCTTTGACACACGCACCTGATATTCAAAACATTACGCTATGAACTCTTTCTTTCCTTCATTGCCTTGCACGTCACAGCGCTTACGAGCTCAAAAGAACGGTGTCTTACAACGTGGGAAAGACCCCAGGAGCTTTATAACGAAGACATTTAGATAGTGTTTGTTGTTTCATTGCATAATTCCTAAAAAAAAATAGAACAGTTGACCACTCCATCTGTAGCTATGTCGGATCCCTCTACTGCAGCCGTCACGGGGGTGATGGCGGCGAGAGAAGAGGAGGTCAATTCTTTCTGAGCACTCCACCCCAGCTACTAAATATTCCGATGCGCCAGAGCTCTCGCGCGACAGCAGCTGGCCGGCCCTGCTATAAGGGCTATAAGTTTACACGAGACGATGCTACGAATGCATGTATTCAAGTAAGCCAAGTTCTGCGTTTTTATTGTCGCCCATTGCCTATCTGCACAAACTCCGGAACAACCACGTGTGTTCAACAAAATTTGACAAAATATGTATTTTGTCGTAGCAAATGCCATAGCTTGAACTCTTAAGTTTGTGAGGACTATACTCCGTTCCCTACATAGCAGCCAACGCTGTGGAGGCCAGAGACACCTTGCAGTGGCTTCGTTCGCACTTGGATATACCTGTAGTTCGATATTTTTTTTAACCACAATTGTGCGCAACTGTTGCTTATACAGGTTCGTTATTGAATGGAACAAGTTTTAATCCTTAGAAACAAACACACTGGTATACGGCTTCTAATGCGTTGTTTCAGATCATGTTTACTATTCTTGTTGTTAATTTCGGCTTTTTTATTTGCAACCCGTCACAAGGAGCCTCACGTGCATGCTCGCGCGAGTGAACGCTGTTTGCGCGCCGCGAAGCATGGACGGAACGCCCAGCGAAGCATAGACGGAACGCGAGGACTGATAACTTATCTTGACCGAACTTCTTGCGTAGCTTCCACAGCGTTGACTGCTATGTACGGAACAGAATATACGTTCGCATGGAAGGATTTTTTTTTGTTTTTGTTTGATATATTTACTGTTGGCGTTCGGCGACAACGCGCTCCTTAAATCGGTCGCTCGAGAGCTCGCGCCCTTTGTATCAGTGGCGAAAGTCCGACCAGCAACAATGAAACAAGGACCACGAAAGCCGGCAAAAGAACTGAAGATAGCTGTTCGCTTTAAATGCAACACGTTTCTCAACTTGCCCGGGTTGTCTCTACCAAGAATTACTTTCCTTCCCCTGATACGTCACGATACGCATACTCGCCGCTCGCCAAGATGTCACCTCCCTTCAGTGCGCAGGTCAGTTACCGGCACCCTTTTTCGCAGGCAGCCACCGACCCGTCTCTCTGTCTTGCATGCGCAAGATCGCTCTTCGCCGTAAAATAATTCAGCAGTGATTGGCCGGTAGAGACTGCTCTTCGCCAGGCGATTGCAGTAGACGTATTCACTGCGTCACCAGCCACCGTGCTGTCAGTGTAGTTGACTGGCTTGGAAGCACCAGCTGGTACTTTTGGTAGACTAAGATAATCTGTGGTGGACACGGTGCCGTCGCACTTCGGCGGTGGCCTCTTCGTGTGTTGCATCGTCCCTCACCAATTGTTTGAGGCCTTTCAGCTCTGACTTGTGTCTCGGGCAGTATTTTGACGACACTTCATCGGGACCAGAGTAATCGGTGCTCAGATCATTTTGGACACACACTAGAATTCTTGCGTATACCGCTGACATGGCCGACCTTCAAACAATTATGGCACTGAAGAGGTCTCGGCGCGAAAGGTCGCACTGGATGACGAAAAAAAAATCTAACTTTTACCTGCGACGGCAAGCTTCCTCCCTTGAAGGCTATCTTCACATGACATGATTCTCCTAGGCGAAGGAGTTCAATAATGGCGGGTTAAATAATGGAGGAATAAATAATTCGATGTGGTGGGTTTAACGAAAAATAGGCAGGTCGTTGTCGTAGATTGACTCATCAGAACCATAAATCACACCTAATGAAGTATCGCTGTCCTGTGGTATTGCGTTATCGACATTTATAGTGCCCAGCACTCTGACTGTGCTTAAGATATCAAGCGCATCTCTGTTCTTGACGTCGACTGCAAGAATATTCCTACGGGTGTTAATTCTCAGATACGTACTTTCATTCGGAAAAAGAAGCCTTTAGTGGGACAGATATGGCTTGCGTGCTTAGCTGATGAAGGCCGTTGGTTGGCATCTCGAGCAAGAAGATGATGTCATGAGCTGCGTCATTGTTCTTTGCCAACGCCGTCGTCCTTGTTGAAGACGAGAAAGCAGTGACCATTCCCGTCTTTCCTTTTTGCCTTACAAGTGTCAAATAGTCGCCATCGCAATCTTCCGACACATCTTCTTTTGAATCAGAGTGCAATTTGAGCAGGGTGTCCTCGCTGCCTGTGTTGCTCATGAGGTGACTGCACTTCCTCGGAGCACTTGACGCTGTGCATGACGTATGTCTCGTCCGGACCCCTGGCTGACTCCAGTTCCATAGCCGAAGGTCTCGGGAGTGGCACCTCATAAAAAGACGCAAAAATAATCGTAAAGTGAGAATACTAGAAGACGGGGCTCCACACAACAGCCCCTTCTGCAAGTGTTCTAAATTCTCAGCGCAAACAAGGAGCTGACGCGGGTGCAAGCAGGGATTCTTCATAGCATGGTGTTCTTCTGAAGCGCTCCGTACATACAACTATTCAAAACAAGCAGCAGTAACAGCCGAATATGCGACATTCGCTATTTCGCGACGTAAACAGCTAACAATGTAGCCATACTAGACAAGTTTGGATGCTGCTACATGCTTACGCAGGTTAGAGAGCTACATGTTTGGGCAAGTAACGCTGGTGGCATAACGCCAAATGTGTTATTCCAGCTCTCTGAACTTATATTACTTCCCCCTTTTTCACAATAAACAAAGTCGATAGACTGAAAAAAAGAAAAACAAAATATATACGATTACGATACGCCCTAAAGCGAAATTTCAGCGTGGCTGTATACATGTTTTCATTTCGTGATATATTGAAGCAATGACTTTGAGAACAAAATCTCTGCGCCGACTGGCAGTATGCCAGTGCCGTTAGCGCCTTCGCAGAGAGAGGGGCAGTGTGGGATCACTGGCATGAAGATCAGCATCGAAACCAGCTGTGGAAGAAGACGACGTGGAAGGCGCGAGCAACGGCACGAGCTCGAGCGACAATATGGGAACGCTGGCCCGATGAGCTACATCGAAGCCAGCTGTGGAAAAAGACAATGACGAACGCGGCACGAGACTTGCCCCGACGTGTATCGCGACGACGCCTGCTCGTCCTGCGGCCAGACCTCCACTCTACCTCACATGCTCTGGGAGTGCGGGTCGACATACCCCAAGTTCATCGAGGAGGAGTGGGACTCGCTTCTGCGTAGCCCCGCTCTAGAAAAGCAAATCCTGGCCGTCCGGCGTGCCCGCGACCGCGCCGGTGGGCTAGACCTGCCGGTCTCGACGTGGGACTAGCCGGGTGCGCGACGAGTTCGCGTCCTCGTCGGACCTGCAATAAAATTTATTCACCCACTCACTCACGAACGAACGCGTGAGCAGTGGCAGGAGTGCGTTCGCGTGGTTACGTCGAGGGGTGCCTACGAGCCAGGTGTTGAAGACGACGACGAACGCGCGAGCAGCGGCATGAGCGCGTTCACGCGGTTACGCTGACGGACGGCGACTCTCAATCTAGAAACGGCCGGGCGTCTAAGAGCTGTGCACCAAAATGACGTATATAGAAAAGTCCCTCAAGAGGTGTCCCGCAGCAGCGTCCAGGACACTTGATGCTTTGGTAGAGCTTTGCCTCGAAGAGCCATAGCGTCGGCCGTAATAAATACGGCGCTGGCCACATAAATATTCGAGGACAGTAAACACCTGTCTAGCCGCACGTTGTGCTTTTAATCAAGGAAAAAAAAAACCTCTCCGACACACTGTCACAAACACAGTCACAAACAATGTCTTGAATTCAAAAAACAGGAATTGCCCTCAAAGGTCACCCATGATATCACCTCCTTCGGAAGTGTCCGGCAGCTTTCTGGTAAACTTGTTTGGGGAGCCAGGGCAAGTATATAGGGTGGCATGGACAACACCAATCGGCACGATGGCACCAATGGACCACAGGACGGCGGACCAGATGTCTGCGACGTAGAGAAGAGGCACCGCCACCAATGCCGCCATGACCAGCCTGTGGTTCTTGCTGAGCACCAGCTTAGTACCCCACACGGCTGCAGACTCGTCGTCCTGATGAAGCTTGAGCGCGGCGAACACTGCAGCTACCACCGCGACGCTCACCACGAGTTCCACGCTGGACATGACGTAGCCTGCCAGGATGACGACGAAGAGAACGCCGTAGTTTCTGTGGAAGCGGCCCACGTTCAATTGGATCCTGTCCGCGATCTCCTGGGCCGACTTCGGAATCGAAAATTTTGCGGTGTCAGCGAAATCCTTCCACGGCTGCGCGCGGTTGATCTGGTCGCTCGACCAGGACATGACAGCGCGCCAAAGGTCAAAGTCCTCTTTCGTGGGAGACGAGGAGCGGCGTTTCTGAGGCAACGGAAGTGTTGGCGCTCGGGAGGTGGCTGGAGCATCGCCCGAAGAATTCGTGCTGGAATTCAGGCACTCCCCGATGTCACCCTGCTCACGGTTCATGGTTTCGAGCTCCGGTGTCGGCTACTGTGCTGGGAGACGGTGGCTGAATGGAATGGGCAGCTGTACACTGCTATACGTCTTGGCGGTCTGGGTAGACGCTGACGTGGCGGTAGAATTGTCGCGAATCCAATCGAGCCAGCGCCTACGAACGTGCTCTTAATTCACGTGCTGTCTGAATGTTCTTCTTCCTCTTCGCTTGCGTATGGCGCGAGGTGTCTAAATAAAATGCTGCATTTCGTAAAGCGAATTTTTCTTTGCTAACAATCATCCATCCCCCTTTTCTTCTTCTTCTCTTCCCCTTGTGCAGAGTTGCAGGCTAGAGCAGAATAGCTCTGGCCAAAATCTCGTCCTTTCGTTCAATAAAATCTGCATCTCCCCCTGGTTTGGTATGGTGGCTTCTACTGCTGTCTGCTGCTGAGTTGGTCCTTACCTCAGCGGATGTACTTGTGGATGTAAGAAGATCTTTTGCATGATTGGCTGGCACCAGGCACAGTGCATGGAAACGAGTACCGGATATATTGTGAACTGACGCAGCTGATGTACGTAAGCGCAGACGTGAGCTCGAACACAAGCACGCGCATCGTTGTCATTCCATCGTCGTACTTTCATCGCCTGCCTCGCGCTGAGATCATTCCTCCGCTGTAATGTCGTCGTCATCGTTCAAACGTCTTCATTTTCTCGCCGTCAGTTCATTGTCATTTCCTCGTCATGCTGCTGCCGTTCACATGACATCATAATCATTCGGTCGCCGTCATTTTTTCGTCGTCATTCCGTCGTCATCATGCCACCATCGTTACTGCGTCGACGTAATGCATTTGTAGTCATACCATCATCGTGATGCCGTTGTGGTCGTTCCGTCATTGCATTGCAGCTTCGTCGTCCGATTGGCCTAATGCTGACGTTGTTATATCATCGTCATCATCTCAGAATTATCATTTTGTTGTCGTCATGCCGTTGTCGTCATACCACCGCCATCATTTGATCGTCGTCATTGCGTCTCCGTCATATACTTATCGTCATGTCATCAGGGTCGCTCAATCGCAGTGATTCTGTTGTAGTGATTACAGTGTTGTCACGTCGTCGTCGTCAAGCTATTGTCGCTATTGCGTCATTGTAATACAGTCATCGTCATGTATTCCTGGTCATATCATCGTCATGGTGCCGTCGTGTTTGCTCCATTCTCGTCATTCCGGTTTCTTCGTATGGTTGTCATAATGCTTCCGCCATCAATTCCTTGTCGTCAGGACGTCGTCTTGAAGCCACCGCCGTAATTTAGTCGTAGTCAGGCCGCCGTGGTCATTCCATCGTCGTTATTTTAGTGTCGTCATTCGATATTTGTCAAGCCCTCGTCGTCACACCATCGCCATCATTCCATCGTCGTCATTACATCCTCGTCATTTCATCGTCGTTATTACGGTACATCGTCGTCATTGCCTTGATGTCGAGTGTAGGATCCGCATGTTCAATCCCCACATCTTGAGTAACTAATGACCTCGTGCTTAGCAGCGAATGCTGCTTTTCCAAAGACACCTTGAAAAAGACGAATCCACTTGTCGAAATGTTGGCTTCTGCTTTCACCTTGTTCTCATTTTGCACATGATCTTGAGTAGGCGTTTCCCGGTGAAAATGCGTCCAACATGGTCGTGCGTTGTAAAGTGACCATTAAGCAATCTTCGCAAACACCAATGAAAGCTTCGCTTAAAGTGATTCCCCCAGCACCTGGTATACCTGAAAATGTTTCTTCCTGCCCTCTATCTTTCGTTTCCCCTTCTTTCTCCTAACCACAGCAAAATAAAATACGGGGATCCCAAACGCTGTGAATCGCTTTAGGCGAAGCTTTCATTGGTATTTGCTAGAAACTCTGCTCTCTTTCTTCTTATTTAGCGAACATTTGCAAGTAAGAAGCGCATGATTAAGTTGAACACATTCTCGTCGAAAAACACCTTAGTCAATGTAATCTTTTGCCACTCCAACATGCGAATTCTATGCATGATGACGAAGGAATGACAGCAATGGTATGACAACAATGAAATGGCAATGGCGGGCTGACTGCGATAGACTGGCCCTGACCGCATGACGACGAAGGCACAAGTATGACGGCATGACGACTACAGCATGACAACTATGCAGTGGCGACGAGAGCATAACCAATCCGGGTTGATGCCGACGGAATTATGTCGACTGGATGACGACGGCCGCGTGATTACGATGTAATCAGGAAAATTGCCTGGTAGTGACACCATTACGACAACAGAATGGCAACAATGGATTGACAGGGGCTCGATGACAAGAGCATAACAACGAAGTCATGACGACGGTCGTTTGAAGATGAAGGAATAGTAATGCCAGAGTGACAACGAAGGACTGAGAAATTACAATGACGGCATGACGACGAAGGCGTGTTTGTTTTGGAGCTCAGGTCTGCATTTAAGTTGATGAACTGCGACCCCAGTAAACTTTGCTTTGCACTATATCCGGTGCTGCTTCGCACTATACCTGTGACCGGTCAATCTTGCAATAGAGCAGCTAGCAGGCAGCATCCAGCAGCCAGCAACCAAAAAAAAGGGTGGGGGGAAGGAGAGCCAAAGAAAGGTTCGCCTAAAAGGCAGGTGTCTTTACATCGCTATTCCTTCCTTTATAGTATTTTCAATACTTTCACTTTGTAACACTAGTTGCAAGCTCATACAAACTTATTTGCGGGGTAATACGGAATCATTAAAAGGGCACGAGGAGAGCCAAGAAGGGAATGAACGTTTTCTAACTCAAAAGTCAAGCATATCACTTGCTAGTTGCGTCCAAAAACGACAACTAACGTCGCAAAGATGAAGTTTAGCTTACTATGATTATGGTGGTACTTCAGATATAAATAACAGGAAGACGACTATAGCCTGCCGTGTCGATTGACGGAATAATAAGAAAGAAAGTATTGCACTGGCTACAATACTGAAAAGACAGTTTCGTGACTAGGATACAAAGTTTGATCGTTCGAAAATAAGGAACTGTGAACAAGGAGCTATGAATAAGCGCTCCTGTCATCATCATAGTGACCCAACATTTAAGAATGTTGCTTTTTAATTGAATTGAATTCTGTGGTTTTACGTGCCGAAGCCACGATTTTGTTATAAGGCACGCCGTAGTGGCACGCCGTATGGACGAGACACGGGCGTTTTATAGTGCAAGCTGTTACAGGCTCATTCCAAGAGCCGTTTCGGGTGGCGATGGTGTCCGCCGCCGCCACCGCCGCCACCGCCACCCCCGGTTTCCGTAGCAGCTATAGCTGGGAATAAGAAAACAGAAAAGACCCAGTTCCCGCCAGGATCAAACCCGGGCCCTGCTGCGTCGGAGTCAGGTACTCTACCACTGAGCCACGCTATCGCTTTTCCCCCCTTACTACATGGAAAATAAAACTGAAGATATATTACAGAGCGGACACAGGTACACGCTCAAAACTCAGGCAAACACACACGTGTCCAACAAGTGCATCCAGTCCGGCGGAGGTTCCTGCGCAGCGTACACACTTCTCGCATAAGCAGCACTTTAGCGAAAGGAGGATTTTGTAGATCGCGGGCTTTCGGCATAGCGATCAAAGTATACATCTCTATAGGCTGTATAAACGAAGTACTATGAACATGTCATAGGGAGGACGACCCGCAACCTTAAACGGTAGAAACCTAATTGAGTATGGAGTGATGTCTATATCATTTCTAAGCGTGCGTTGGAGAATGTCCCCCCAAAAATAAAGCATCCCTACAATCTCTGAAACAGTGACCTATGGTCTCGGCACGTGGACAGAGTCGATAGTTTGTTGACCACGGCACAAAGCAGCCCCTCCAATTCAACCAGGTTTTAACAGGGGGTGTTTCCGAATGCAATTCAAAGAAAAATGTTTTTACGCCAGGAGGTACCCAGATTTTTCGGAAGCGCTTAAGTACATCTTGACAGGCTCCTTGGGGCTTTTTCAAGGAGGTCGTTGGCAAATTTGTTTTCTTGAACGTTAGATTCAGCCTGGAGTACATGTTCTCTGGGAGTCGAAAACCAATTTCTGCGGCACTGGTGGACTCAATTTTCCCAGATCCTTTGTATCGTGCACCTTATTTAAGCTACGCCAGCACTAGCTAGCACGCAGTGGAAAAATGCGATGTGACATCCGATGTGACATCGCAGTCCTGCGTGCTTCATTTGTGTGTTCAGGCTTCATTGCTCACTTTATTTGGGTGTTCGGCTACCGAGAAAGGCGCCTGCGTCCGCATCTCTTTGAGAGTGAGCTCCGTTCTTCGCATAGCCATCCAAAAAACAGGAGCAAGAAATGCAGTCTAGTCTCTAAAACCGCGCGTGGTGGTGCTTTTTTCTTTATTTAAGAACTACTTCGCGTAGGAATTTACAGGATCTAGTATAGAAATTTCTGATACTGAAGTGGGCACAAGTAACTAAGCAAAAGCTCATGGAGCGTTTTATAAACTGCTTCAGAATGCGTTGCCGAGAGGACAAAAAAAAAAAAAAAATCAACTGACGTGGTACAGACAGTCAGTTACCGGATGAAGCCAGGCAAATGTTGGAAAAAAAAAGTGGTGTTTAAAGATCCGATATCAAAACATACCACGCTGTGAAGAAATGAATTACAAAGAAAACAATTGCGAGGACATCGTTTTGTGTCTAAATAAGCGATGTTCCTGTGCATGAACGCAGAGGCTAAATACACTTACTTGCACAATTTACCGATGTTCATTGTCTGGAAACGTTCTTAACCGCATAAGCATGTTTCTGGCCGGCAGTGTAATGGCAGCCAGCGTCAACACGTACCACAACCGGTCAGACCCAGTCGTGATGCTAACGATAGCAGCTTCTTCATTATTTTATTATTTTGATTAGGTGATTACACCAGGGTCATTCTACGCCGGCCATCTGTCGCTTGACCATCTAATATTTTGATTTAAAGAAGCACCGCTATGCAACACCTCGCTCGTAGTAATTTCCCAAAATATTTTTGCTGAATAAAGAGAAAGGTCTTGTCACATGACTTGTTTTAAAGGCTTTATAATGCACGCGAAACAGCCTTCTGCAAAAAAAAAATTATTACAAAAACTATTATAGTGCCTACAACGTCGCCTACTGAACTTACAAGGATTCGTTGTCAACATGTAAACGTACTTATTGGCAGCTTCGGTCAGAAAAAGTCTCTCAGAAGTCCAGAACTGACAAAAGTTTATGTAATTGACAATTTTTTCCCCTGGCAATACGAGTCGTGATTTGTTTATTGCAATGGTTCTGCTGGATTACGACAGACCTGTGTATTATCATAAAATAATTAAGCGCCTATAGACTAGGAATTTCCGGAAATTTCAAGCCGAACACACAAACATTTCGGTTTTGGTTTACTTTTTTCCACGCTTTTCGCCATGAGGTGCACCTCGTAAAATTGTGACGCAAATTACATTAGATAGGCCTGCCTATTAGCCATTTATTTTGTCATTATGGCATTTCACTTCTTGTTTTAAGTGAGATATAAAATTTTGAATTTGGCCCCTGCGCTACGCTCGGAATAGGACCGCGCTACCGCTACATCGGAAAGCGCAGTGGTTGTCTTAATTCACACAGTCGGCGCGTGCAGTTTGGTAGTCTAAAGTGACTTTCTTCAGCACGTGAGGGCTCGACTGCGTTGCCCCGTCCAATTAAATATTATAGAATTTCTCTTTGTGATGTCTTCTTGTGGTTCGTCCCAGAGTGCACAAGGAGCCTTGTATGCCGCTGCTCGTTGTGAGGGTAGCAGTGCAGCGAGCGACTAAGCGAGCCGGAGCTATAGAGGTGAAGCATCGCAATGTTCTCCAGCCACGTGACCACATGCTCTGACGTCCCGACACAGCATTCTCCTCGGAAACGCAACCGAAACTGGCTGTAGAAAAACTATTATATTAAAATAATGAAGCTCTGCGGCATGTCACTATTTTTACAGATACCGTTCAGATGTCTAGGACCTTCAACTAAAGAAGAAAAATACACGAATAGTTGAAGATATCATGTCACTACCCCTTTAGTGATTGATTGAGTGATTGAGTAATTATTAGATTGAGTGATTCAGGATTCAGGCCGACCTTTGAACTTTTCTCTCATAATAAATACCTCTCTCTTTCTCTCTCTCTCTCACAAAGTAATGTCTCCGAACTCCGGAATAACTTTGGCAACATGGGGTTTTGTAACGCGCCTCAAAATACAAGCAATTTAGCATTCCACTCCGTCTGAATAAAACACCAGTGCTCGGAAATCAAACCCACAGCACGTGCATGGCAGGTGGTATAACTTTCAAAGAAAAAGGCCACCTGAACAAGACCCAATGCACAAAGAACATCGCAAGTACGTGCTTACAGGTTTCCGAGTGCCATAACGCTAGCCCTCAGAAGAAGCGGGAGTGCCATGTGGGAGAAACACAAGCGGCCCGTTAAGCATGCGGCACAAGTGCGCGCAATGTCCTCTCCATGGAAAGGAAGGAAGATGGGGGCATGTAGTGAATCGACCGGGTTTCGAGTCTCACCCACGCTGTTTTTGCTAGCTCCGCCAGCTCTGCAACGAGAGAGATCTTGTGCTGTCCGAGACAAACAGCGGAGTCACTGCCGCAACGCCGCGAGCCCCGGAACCGGTCGATCCCGCTGGTCGTCTTCATTTTGACGAACGATCGAAGAGGTCGACAACACTGCTCTGTCGCCAACGTGAGCTGCCGCGTACTTGAGGAACTGGTTCCTCCCCTGCGCAACGTGGATGCCTCCCTCTCAAGATAAGCAACCGCGACGCATGTAATTTTGACTTTCTCTTACTGTTTTCCGCTATCTTTATTTACACTCGCTCTTCCACAATCCACAAATTCTCACGAATTTTTTTTCCTCTGCGTTATCAGCTTTGCTTTCGAGGCGCTTGAGAAGACACTTCTTTTGCACTTGGAATTAGGATCGATGTTTCTTAATTTTTTCTTTGGGTGGTCTACTTGTCTTGATTTTTCAGGCGCCCCTTTCTTACTGTGCAAGCAAACATATACACTTATAAATTGAGCTCGCCACCGCAAATTCGACCGAACTGTTGTTGTGGACGACTGAGGCGGTGCTGTTGACGTTGCACGCAGTTTCGTACTATAGCTTTGGACATGACGCTGTTGGGCTTCCGTGTTTACTACCCCAGGAACGGTGTTTCTCGAGGATTCCGGCGGACTTCCGTTTCACGGAAATTGCGCAATCGACCGACGCGGGTCAAAACAAGACAGCCCGCATATATCGCGTGGGCGTGAACACCTGTACTACCTTTACAGATACACTGGTCACGTGCACTGTCCTCTACGGAATTAGGCAACGACACAACAAACGGGATAACTAATTATCCTCACCGCAACAAATGTACGCCGTCAAGCGTATCATTCCTTTAATGAATGACCCCAATTGTCTATTTCTCCCGTTATAATGAGACTAGCTTTTTGTTTGTTTGTTTGTTTGTTTCCCCGCTTTCGTACTCGGACTTCCTGCGCGAAGGGCACTCGCTCTTGTGCAACGGTGTGGCGAGGCGTGTTCGCTGCCGAATTCCAACTAGGTGTTTAAGACGTATGTGTGGTCGCACGAAACCTTTATGGTGCGCGAAGCTTTAGATGCTATGGTTAATGAGGCCTGTGTCGTTTTCCTCCGCCTCCAGTGCTAACGGTTCCAGGCAGTGTTTGTCGCCGTGATTCGCTGGGCGTCTGTTGTCGAGATGCATCAAAATGAACTCTTCTTTCGTAGGTAACACACGCTTAAATGTCATACACTTGCAAGCCTGTTTGTGAACATTCTAACTGTTCTTATAGAACTCAGTGGGCGTCGCTTCTGCAGGTAACTTAGTTTCGTTCAGAAATCAAGTATGTTCGGAGCCTCTTTGTTCAGTGCGTTTTGTTTTAGGCTGATTACTTTCTGGTCTTTTCGTTTTTAAGTATTTAGGTGGTGAAAGTGGACCTTATAATGGGTCAATTAAGCGCACCGTAATATTACAAAATCACGCACACGCACGCACGCACGCGCACACACACACACACACACACACACACACACACGCGCACACACGCGCACACACGCGCACACACGCGCACACACGCACACACACGCGCACGCACGCACACACACGCGCACACACGCGCACACACGCGCACACACACACACACACACACGCACACACACGCACACACACACACACACACACACACACACACACACACACACACACACACACACACACACACACACACACACACACACACACACACACACACACACACACACACTACTACTACTACTACTACTACTACTACTACTACTACTACTACTACTACTACTACTACTACTACTACTACTACTACTATTACTACTACACCTATTACTATTACACCTCTTTTACTACTATTACTACTACTACTACTAGTACTATTTACTATTACACCTCTTTCGTGAGTAAAATAAACTTGCAGAAGAAAAACAATAGACATACCAAAGCTGTCTAAACTTTCCTAAACGTCCAGTTAACGGTCTGTAAAACGTTGAAACAAAATAATCAAGGCAGACACCATCCTTACAAGTGTCCTTTGCTTGGTATATATGGCACAAATAACTTTTTTTATACGAGTTTACTTTGTTTATCAATTAAAATGTCCTGTACCACCCTTCGAGCTTGTTGAAAAAAATATAGTGCGCGGATTGCATACGCCGCTGTGAACATCTCAGCCAAGTTTTGCAGTAGTGCGCGGCGCGTGGAGCTTGCAAGCGGAGCGCCAAGTCACCTTTCCCTCAAACGCTCTCTCTTCAACAAAAGCCTGGTCCGGGATAACGTAAAACTATTCCAATCTGTTTTTATTTAATCACGGAGCCCCCATTAGCGCTCCGTGATTGGTCGAAATGGCTCGGCCTATCCGCCCAAATGGGCTGGGTCAGAGGCATACTGACCTATGACGTAGCTTAATGGCACATTTGAAATAAAAAAGAAAAACAAATTGGGAAAGTTTTATCTTATTCAGTTATTGCTTCTCACTATTTTCTGGATGCTTTATTTCGTAATATAGCAGGTTCCCATACGCAGCTGATATTGGCCAATAGATCATATCAACCAAGAAGGGCGTTTGGATCAGTGCGATTCTTCCTGCTGTCACTGTGCACATTTACTGACGAAGTTTAATAAACAGGTTGAAGTGAGCGAAAATCTGCTTTCGAATATCGGTAATAATTGCGCACTTTCAGAAGAAGCTCACTATACGTGGTCTGCATCACGTTCGGCCGCGGCCGCTCGCACAGGAATTAAACTTTGGCCACCGTGGGTGTCGTAGCCGTCGGATCTCGCTAGTTTTGAGCACTCAACTAGCCTCCCACTACGCGAGGCTTAGACCACACGCACGCTTGTCAGCGCGCGCTCTCTCCTGGTTGCTCCTAGTTAGACGCCTTGGGAGATTTCGCTTTGTATAGTCCTTGATAGCGCTTCAAGATGCGCAAGTTGGACGTGGCTACTATCCATCACTCAAACTGGTGCAGGACAAAGCCAGTCTCCCCCACGTAGCACGGCCAGCACAAACTCAAGCCATGCCTTGCACAAAGCAAACGCTGCGCATACGCGCTACAGTTGCGTGTAGCTGCGATCTGCTACGTATCCTAGATATGCGCGGCCGCCGTGGGGTGCCGCGACGAGTCTATGCGCTCTGCGGCCCGCTGAGGACCTCGGCGTTTGGTTTACGTTTGGCGCGTCGTAGGCGCCAAAAGTGGACGTAGTGGCGTCTTCGTGAACATCCAAAATCAAACTTTGAAATGCGCGCCACGGTGACGTTTAGTAAGCGGCGCGTTGTGGGCACGCCCCGCTCCGTCGTAGCCTTCGCAGTTCCAGGAATTAAAAGGAGGAGCGGAAGCACCGCGAAGTTTGATTACCAATAACTCTGCTTCTGCTGAACACATTGAATTACTTATTTTGCGGCAAAGTATTCTTGAAATAACCTGTTTTAACTTCAAATGCATTTCTCCACTTCGGTAAGAAGTGGTTCAGGGCCCGTTTAATATACGCGCGTATCAACTGTCACTTAGCAC
The DNA here is from genome assembly GCF_023375885.2 of Dermacentor andersoni. Taxonomy (NCBI): domain Eukaryota; kingdom Metazoa; phylum Arthropoda; class Arachnida; order Ixodida; family Ixodidae; genus Dermacentor; species Dermacentor andersoni. The sequence goes on along the minus strand of NC_092815.1, from coordinate 63,642,826 downwards.
TTGCCTGGCTTCATCAATATCACGTCGTTTGTAATATGAACGCCAACTTACGCGAAAGACTCCTAGCGTAACAGAGTTACTGAATTACAGAAACGGTGACCTCGTTTTTCATACTTCGTGTCTGCGTGGCACACAAATTAAGATGAATACGTGTCTTAATTATTAGGTTATCACTGCCTGGAGATGCCACCACACGTCGTCCTTTTCACTGATACGATGAATGGGAATAATCTGTTTCAACTAAATCAACAGTCTAAATGAGATGGCACATCAAATGCACCGAACTCTAATAAAGCAATTTTAGTGCGAAGCATCACGCCTCAATATTCTGAGCTTGAAGTACACCCTGTGCGGTCTCTTAATTTTTTCGAATAACCGTTCTTTCTCTTTAGTCACAATTTTTAATAATCTTGCTACTGGCAATGCTTTTGTAGATCACTTAATTATAGCAAGATAACGCGTGGCATTCAGCCGTGCTGCTTCATGCTTGAGTAAAATGAAACAGACGCTTTGCTGTTCTCTTTAATACCGGCTATTCACACTGAATTTAGGGAGTTCAGGAAGAGCTCATGCAAATCGCTATAGTTATACGCAATTCTTCAGTTCCTTGCTTTTATCTTTGACAGGCGTTTCTTGCTTCCTCAGTTCAGGGAACTTAAACGCATATATCTCCTGGTTAACCTCCCTGTCTCTCCTTTGTTTTTATCTCCCTCCCGCTCTCTCATGTTCTTTCGCTTTATTACACGTCGTTTTGGCATGGTGCACATTTAGCCGAACGCTCCTTCACGCAGCATTCATACATGAAACAATACTCTATTTGCTCTCCGGCCAGCATAATTTCCTTTCACAAGAATGCAAACGCACATGGCGTGTTCAGCAGGAGCACGCGAGGCAACGGGCACCTTTTGTGTTTGCGCGGAAAACTAACGCCGAGAAATTCAGCAATCAAGTCCACCCGACAACCCTGCGTTGCCATTCGTATTGTATTGAAAACAGCATCCCCTTACTGATGCAGTTATTTTTCATCCATCGTGGAATTCGCACGCATCGACGTAGGGACGTGAGCAAGAGAGTACTGCATTGCATTTCACTGGGATTGGGAAAATTTCCTGTCATATTTGTGAATTCTAGAGCAGATGGACACTCTCTCCCTTTTGTCTATAGGCAAAATTTCTTCTTGCGATTTCCTTTTTCACGAATTCAGTGAAGACCAGTCGGCGAACAGTTGGCATTAGTGCAATCTATAAGGGAGGCTTTCAAAGCTCATTTATAAATAGTGGTTTTGCGTCCAATCAAATCCTTCACTTGAAGTGCTAGAGTAAACAATACATTATTATGAAATAGTACTAATATCTTGTGGGTCTCTTGCATTTTTGAAAGCGATAGCGCATACGGCATTTTTTTAAATGGCGGTGCCCGATTTCATAACGCTGTTTGATAACTCGCAATCATAACAAAGAAATCGGAAACGTTCTGCAACCTTAAACAAAACTGAGTACAATAAACTATCATTACTGTTGCACATTGTATATTTGCCAGAGCCCTCAAGTGTAACTCAGACTCGTTGCACGCTCTTCTCAAATCGGCGCACCGTTCGTGTTTATTGAGTTTCTTCATTGATACTGGGAGGCTGGCTTTGCGACACCAACTGCATATAACGTGAACCTAAACGCCCGAAGTGCAAGTTTTGAAGCCATGGTCGCCTAACCGAAGAACTGAAGGTCGTAGTGAGCTTAAAATTACAGAAGATGCGAGGTCGAACTCGCTTAGAGTGTTTACTCAAGCAGGACGGCATACGTGCTGTTTGCTCTGCTTCCTGCTACTACTCCCGCGTCTGCTATTTATTTTTATTTTTGATGCTTGGAAGTTGTGTGCGCTGAGAACTTCCCCGGAAGAGTCACACTCTACCGCGTGCTATACTGCGGGGTTAGTCATCATTGCTAAAATTTTGGAAGTCCAATTTGGCAAAGTTCTAATAAAATTTACTTTTTATTCTCCACTGAAGAAAACGCGTACATGCTCAAGCGCTTTGCTGCCTCCCAACCAGGAAAAACTTCAGGATAACGAAACACACACTCTGTCTCTTGTTGCTTTCGCATGCCCGTATTATTTTTCTTTATGGCGAGAAGTAGCACGTGTGTTCAAAATTATCTTTCGCCCACAGTTGTTCTGTCCGCGCTTTCGAGTTTTCCTTTTTTTTTTGCTGCAATGATCGTTACCACCCGCATTTCTTACTGAGCTGTTTATATAAACGAAACGAAAGAGAAGAACACTGCGCAGCTCACTGAAAGATTATGGTATGGTATGGTATGATGAACTTTATTTAATGTCCTGAAGATCAACCCTTAGGTTGACGCAGGCGGCTCCCACGTCGGGACAGTAAGGTTTAACCTTACCGCCCACTGTGAACCCACTACCGGTGAAACCGTGATTACGTGCAGCTGTACTTGGCTTCTCTGCGTGGGGCGCCTATTCAGCCGCACGGCGAACTAGCCCTGGAGGAAGTTGACTGAAAGATTATGAGAGTAAGAGATTACTCTTGCTAGGGAAGACTTTTCCGTGAACTTTCATTTGTCGCGACTGTATGATGCGAGCACTGCGCTCTTGTCACAGAAATTTGGCAGAATTAAATGATCGAAATATGTCACTATATAATGCCGAGGGCTTTAGTCCGACCTGTACTTCTCGTGGTACCATTTGAATAACACGAGGCTGCCAGAGCACATGTGCTTTTGTCTACAGCGCTAACAGAAAGGGACGTGTTTCGCCTCCTTTCTGTACTCTCTTGACCGTCATTCATCACAAAAGCTTCGCCTGCATATAATAAAGCTTCATTTTTCAATAACGGCGCTAGTCTAACGTACCAACACAGCAATCTTGCCATGGTTGCTATGAACAGAGGGTTTAAGCTTCCGTAACTAGTAACAGCCAGACCATGCTTGGTTCAGTATAACGCGAAATCCCCTCCGCGTAATGAACGCGATGGAGGAGTCAGTAATTTTTCAACCTTCGGAGTTGAAATTCATTCAGTGCTGCAGAAAAAAAGATGCCTTTCCGCTACAGTAAGCTGACCTAGATGGCCTCTCAGTGAGCAGGATTCCTCCTCTGAAGGACGTTTTTGTAAATGTATCTGTGTGACTAAAACATGCGCAAAAGTATGTAAATACTTTTAAGGGACGGCAGTTGTTGGACAGAACGCCCTTGCTTGACAGCCGTGTCCCAAGCGGCAACCTGGAGTGCAATCGGGGGAGCTCGGGAACAGAACGCTCCCCATAAAGCGCTCCAAACTCATTTGGACGTGCCACTCGCGCAAGCCGATTACCGCACTATTTTCAGCCAAAGCGCTTCCGCCAGAGCTTCATTCGGCTCGACTGCCAAGAGGGTTCGCCCTATGCGCTTTCGCCGCTCGCACAACCGGATGCAGAAGACTTACGCCCACACTACTGTCGGAATTTTCGTTATTGCTCTCTCGAGTTGGATATACTGCCACCAAGCGAGTCGAGTGCTCATGAATATTTCCGCAAGTAGTGGCACGGCGGTCATTTAGAGCTTGGTGTGCGGACCAAGCAATATGCATTACGGGAATTTTCTGAATACTGAGAAGCTCATTACTTCAAGAAAGAAATGGAGCTAGCCCCTTGCTTCCTTCTGAAGACAAGTATTTTGTGTTAGCCTCAAGATTATTGAACGCTATTTCCTCTACGGCAGAACAGTTCACACTTACAATGCTCATATACTTATTTACTATGATATACAGCCTGTACCTTCCAGCAAGCAATACGTATTTCTTTTTTATTATGGGAGCCGTATCCGAGAGGCCCCACTTGCGCTTTTATGTGAGTCAGGCGTGGCGTGCGTTACAGCTTCAGTTCGCGCGCCATGCACGAAAGAAAAATAAATAATTCTGAAATTTCGTGCGTGCATAAATTCCTTGGCCCCGTACAAACGCATATAAAATACTGTTCATCAGGAGTAAGAAACTGCAGCGCCTCAAAGAAACAAAGTGTGTCCCCGGACGCCGTATAGCGATAATACATCTTTGAGCAAGGAGAACAATGTTGCAAACTGGGAAACATGTCTGCGGCGACTCTGCGATGATGATTTGCGCCGCATTGTAGCACGTCGTGAGTTTGCGCGGTCATGGGTCTGCGCATATCGGTAAACCCTTAACGCAAAGCTACTAGTTTACTGATAGGCATTATTCGTGACCTACGATATGCTAAAGGACGAAGATGAAATTCTCTACCAAATCACGATGTCATAATGTGATATTTACGTATGTCATACTTCCCCAATGAACTTGTAACAAACCATACACCCATGTTAAAACGTCAGCTCTACGTCTCGGCTGCATGCACTTATAAACTGTGTTGTGATGATACCGAATATAGTCACTGTTTTCATAAGGGATCAGAGTGTGGAATAGTTTGCCCGCCTAAATGTACTAAGAAAAACGATAACATCCCATCGCTCTATGAAAATCAACTAATGCATACTTGTCAGAAATGGTATGTTCTTTGATTTATGCCACTTTGTTATTTTTGTATTTGCAAACATATTAAGTAAGGGCCGGATATGGGTTGGGGGAGATTACATAAAAATTGTCCTGTTTCATTCTTTGAAGAATTCCAGTTCAAACTGCCTACGGAACTGCCATATGCTACGTTACTCTCGCGTGTGCCACCAGCCTCTGAAAATTAAATCTAGGCGTCCTTGGAATACGAATGCATTTCATTCTATGCTAATTCTGATTGCTGCTACGTCATTCTCCTCTGGGCAACGTTCTTGTTCACCGCTGAATCGACCGCGCTGGTTAAACCAGGCAGAAAATTCTAGGTTGAAGTCTTCAAAAGTTGCGCTTTGCGGTAAATTCATTGAAGAGACTGCGAGATCGGTAAAAAAAAATTCCAGCCAGTACGTTATGAATTGCCAGTAAGTAAATCATAGCTTTAATTAACGCACTGCGAAAAATCGGTCCTTACACTTAACTGCTTGTGTGAGTGGGCATGTTTAAGTGCGTACCGGCGCGTGGATTGCAGCTGGAAGCCGATGCTCCTCTTTTCGCTGAATAAGTGCCATTGGCTTTCACCATTTACTTGAAAATGGTCGCTAAACGACCATTTTCTGTTTCGGCGATAGGTAACCCTTTGTACATCCAGGAACGCTTTTCTCAGACGCTCTTGATAATATTGGGTGGTATTTTCGGAGTGTGTTGTTCATGTTTGGTAGTGCATTAGAATATTTTGTTACAAAGGCTGGCGGTCTGTGAGATTCTGGTGTAAGCTGTTTCCTCGCTAATTCCGACTGTCTCTCCAATCTTGACGCGACATCATAAGCTCTATCGAGAGTGACTTGTGGATAGCGTCTTTCCGCTAGCGTTGTTTTAAGCTCATTTAGGAGACAAAACACATAACAAGATTATGCAAAACCGCCGTTTCCACATCCACAACAGCGCCGCTGCAGCTCAATTGGCAGAGCATCGCACGCGTAATGCGAAGATGTGAGATCGTTCCCCACCTGCGCCAATGTGTTTTTTATCCACTTTCATTTCCATTAATTTATCATTTCTTTATTTCGTTTATTAAGTACAAGTAATTTCCCGTGTGCTGTCCATGGTAACAATGTTTGTTGGCTTATGATGTGCAGTACCAGCAGTTACACTTGTGCGGCTTAGAACTCCCCGTAGAAATTATACACCTAATAGGCGAGGTTTAATGTCTCTACAATTCGAAAGAACAACACGGTGCTATAAACATGCACACATAATATTGCCGTTTTTATCATGGCTCTACAGAAACGTATGATGGTGTGGCAATCGCTACTAATCGTATTGCCTGACGCAGATGAATGCGATACAATGCCGCATAGCCTCGCACCGCCTCAATTACACTGAACACTTGTGGTATGTTGTGCTCACTCATTCCTCCAATGGTGTCTTCGCTTCCTCTTGTTATGGCCCAAAAAGTGAACTGAACTTGCGTCTTGTGCAATGACACTGCGCCGCTTTCATAATAAAGGCTTATTCATGTAAAATCGGGGCTAGCTATTATGTTTTTACTATTACGAGTTATGTTTACCTAAGCAAGAGAAAGAGAGCTATGTAATGTGTGCATGGCTTTCTTCATTCTTCCCTTTTTTTGGCTGGAGTTCCTCTGTAGAAATAATGTCAATTCTCGTTTGTGAAAGTGCACTTGTTTTGCAATTCTCGGTTCGGCTTGCTGCAGTGCCGTATAATGCAGACGCGATCGACAATGTACTGAAGCGAGCTGCATAGGCTGTGTGCGCTCAGTGCCAAGACGGCTGTATACAGCTTATTCTCACGGTCCCGTAGCCTTTGTTAGAGCGTTCGCCTATAGCAGTTTTTCGCAGCAGCTTTGATGTCGTGCAAGAGGATGGAAATAGAAACCACATGCTCGTGGTTTCTTGCGAGATAGGTATTTTCGTACCACGCGCAGAAACTCAGAAGCGAGAAAATTACAAAGTGACGTGAAGGTTCTGCATACGAAGTTTATCCCTTGCTCTGGCAGTGGCGCGGGCGGTGGTGGCATTAAATTTGAGATTCGCCGGGATGTTTCAAACTGTTTACAATCGCACGACTCGTAACATCCAACTCAATGTAAGATCAAACCCAAATAAAAAAAGCATACCGTAGGGTGGATACAACAAAATGGAGTCGTGCGAAAACAAGTGTGAACTCACTGTGACAACCTTTAACAGAAATTGTTGCCACGAAGCTGAGATAACGTCGTCGAGTAGAGCGAGATTCCAGTGGGTGAGAAAGAACAACCAGGATTTGTAGGCATACACGCTTTCCTTGTTTTCCTGGTACGTTGTCGTTTCTTCCCTTCACTACACGCCAGCGTTACAAATACTGAACGTAAACTGTCACCATGCACCTAAATTTCTATTTATTTTTTCTTCCTTTACTATTGTATATTTGCGTTGTGTTATAATTTACAGCGTGCAACCAGACAGACACGATAAGTAATGTTGCGTGCTTTGAAATGTCGTGCTATTGAAAAAAAAAACATTATCTTTACCATATCATGTTGCCTCACATTGCATTATGACACAAAAATGCTTAAGCAATTACTGAAAAAAGAACACCCATGAAATGCCCAATCTAGAGCAGCAAACAAAAATTTAAGGCGCAGCATGGTTACCTTCTTCGCAAAGCCGATGACAAAACTTCCTTCTTCATGTGAAGTAGCTTTGCTTACCACCATTTCTTTTTCTGCCAAGACGTAAGAATAACTAATATTTTTTGTTCTCAGCCTACGAGTTCGTCGCGACAGACGTGCTGGAGCACGAAGCAGATGGCTCACGATCAGCTGTCTACAATGAGTGCCAGTTTTCCTTTCTACCTTAGCTCCCCAATCACTCTGGAGGTATACCTTTACGCTGCGTCCCCTTCTATAACCCTGAGGCCACAGCCCAGTTCATGGCGTTGAGTAGTTTTGCAGTTCACCGTGACCAGTCGTCAGATCAAAATAAAAGCTGTTCGAAGTTCCTCCGCCTTTTCCTCTTATCCGCGCTGATCCACCAATTTTTCCTTGTTTTCACTCTACTGGTGCTGACAATGCTGAGAAGAAAATCAAAAATCGAAAACGGGAGAAAACAAAAATAAGAAAGAATAATTCAATTTGGCATGTGTCTTGCTAACTTCTGCCAAGCTGTGCTGCTGGACCGAATCAAACGGCACAGTATATTCTAGCTAGCTTCCGTTATTTCAAACCCAAGTTAAGAAGCCAGTTTCCTAAGTTTTCATTCTTTGTGGTTACAATCTCCCCAGCCTTGTGTGACAAAGAAGGTTAGAGGCCTCCCTGTTGCAGTGCCTCGTCGCCACGTCACTGTTTGGTGTGGCGTTAGGTGTGAGTGTTTGTCGGCGCAAATTTCTGGTTGAAGCATTCCAACGTCTAGGCGCGCCAGACACTTGTGCGAACAAGACGGTGTGTACACGAGGACATCGTAATTTCAGGACGGAGGTGTCCAGACTTCTCCTGAAGTTAAGTGATGTGTACTTGGCCTCTGATTTATAATATTAGGTGGACCCATTTCAGGGCGTTGTTTCGGTAGTGGGTGGCCCGGCGTGGGATGTTGTGCTGGATGGCTCACATGCTGCATTTGCCGACTCAAGTTAGCTAGATGAACAGATAATGGCTATTAACACCTCCAGTAGTTTTAACGAACACACGCCAGCGAGAAAGGTAGCAGAGCTAGGGTCGCTGGAAGTAAACGAACGTAATATATGCCGGTGCACAGCAATGGAGTGCCCCAGACAGGGTTGGCAGGGAGTGGTTTGGAATTAAACGTTGTTGCTAGCCTGTATATAGATGTCCGTCTGTCAAAACGCTATCGGGGTCGCTGTCAGGTAAAACGTACTGTGTCTTCAAGAGGTTATGGAAGCGTATTTTATTAAGCAGAATGAGACAAAAGATGTGTTAACCAAGCTTTCCTAACCGTGTTAGATAGTGTAATAACACTTTTGCAATACGGGTGATGGGCGTATAGAATAATATGCTGCGAATTGGCGTAGCGCATGCTTAAAACACATGCTAAATTATGCGTTTAAAATGAGTGTTTCCCAAACAGACGACCACTTATTAGTCGGCGCTTATATTGTCGTAGTTATTCTCACTTGGTCGTTTCTACGCTTTGTGTTAAATAAATGGACTCGTACGAACTAGCTCGATTGAATGTGCATCTAAGAAATAATAGGTGCTAATCACAATCAACTGACGCCAAGACATCGACATATCTGTATTTCGGCATGAGCCTGGCTGAGGGTATAAAAACAGTCAAATGGCCAGAAATTGTCGAATAGTGTCCTCGCGTAAGCCTCATTGCACGCATCCAACAGCAAGGCCGTGAATAGTACCTCCCGTGGCGATCGATCGTGAATGGTGCAGCGCCTGCCTTTGGTGGCCTTTTTCGCCTCATTTACGAAAACCGTATACTCTCTTCGCACTTCATTCCGTCCCCCGCCGCTTCTTTCTTTGATTCTTTCCCGTCTTGATTCTGTCGTTTCTTCTTTATTGGCTGCCCTATTTCAATCCTTTCTTATCTTCTATTTCTGCTCGTTTCCTGGGCGAGTCAGGAAGGGAATTGACGACGTCTAGCTTTTTTTTTATGTGCAGTGGTCACGCTATGACTGACTTTCGGTTGCCCAAGATTATTCCCAGTGGGGCTGGCGAGCTTCCTAGACCTAGCAAAATCAACGAGGAGCGCTGTGACCTAGGAGGTGGCGGTCACAATTCGATTTACCGCGTTCCCCGAGTGTGGTGAACCCTATACGGCGGTGGCAAGAGCGTGATGTTTGCGCTGGCGGTGGCCGCGACCGCGCTAATTGCTTTACGCCCTCTGCGTCTGGGGCCCCACGCCGCTCGTTCGGTCGGTTGCGATGTCGCTGCGGGGGAAGCCTGCTTCCACGTTCCAGGGGTATTCAGCCGGAGATGATGAAATATCAGCGTTGCTTAAGACGAACGCGTGCCCACTGTCTATCCTGTCTTTCCCTTTCATCGTCTTACCTGATCTGACGAAGTAATTGCGGTTTTCTGCAGCGCATCGTATATTGTTAGTGCGTGGTGCACAATAGCCGTCTGTAAAGTCTCGTTCTGGATTTTACCCTTGCTATTTTTTCGTGCTAGGCATAACCACTAATCAAGCAAGCAATAAATTTCGCTCTTTCTCGATTTCTTTGCGGTTTCGGACCTGCTCTCCGCATTCTGTCATTTTCTCGTGCAGGAACAACTGAGATCGAGATGTTCCCTATAGGTAGCTGCACGGGGGCTTCTGGAAGAACTGCGGTCTTTTCTTTGGGCGCGATGCTTGTGACGGTGTCTAGGAAAGTGTTGCAAAACAGGTCCCACGTTGTAGAGTGGACTTCTGATCCTTCAAACCAAATGCTGGCGCCGTCTTCTAAGGAGAACTAGACATGCCACAGCTTGCCTTCGCAGTTCTATTTGTTGAACGTAGTAACAATTTCGTAACTCTTCAGCCAACTTTCTGGGTTTTCAAACGATGACCCGCGGAAGGTCTGTGGCTTTCTGGGTACCTGCAACACGATCGCTGCAGGCCACTATGGGCCTTTTCTTGTTGTTGATGGTTTGGCCATGATCTTCCTTGTCTCGTTTCGTAGGAGCCCATACTCCAGCAGTAATCCTTGCAGCCGGCGCCTTGCTTGCTGGTCCACGGTGATGTTTACGTTGTCTTCACGGCTCAGGCTTTTCTCACGACTTTCAGGGGGCGTCTGTGGCACAACTAAGCACCTCCAACAGATGTCAAGTTGTAGTCGCTGGGAAGAACCAGTGCGAAAACTATGTAATACTAATTGAATTATTTATCAGGCGAACTTTTGCCAAGAAAGACAAATGACACTAAAAGCACAACGATAGGAGCGGCCATAGTCATCGGTCATTTGAAGTCTGATCTGCTGGTTAAGAGCATCGACTATTTATACGTGACTCATCGTAATCGCTGGTGGTCGCGTACATTTTAAGGTGTACATCACTTTTCGGCGTCGCGCACGCATTCTGGTTGGACAAGATTATTTTGCTATAGAATCGTCAACAACATTCGAGAATGTTCAAATGCACGAAGGCGCGTTTTCGCCGAGCGACAGTTGTAATAGTTGTTAGGTCGGCGAAAAACGGTTACGAGCAAAACATAATGTACCATGTCACTATTCTGTAATGGACTCATATTAGCTTGAAGAACATGCTGATAATTGTAGTGGCGTCGTCATTGATAACCGTAAATCTTCTATACTAATTTTCGTATGCTGCCCATTTGCTCTGCAATTCAATGGATGTGGAGTGATATATATTATGGATAATGTTAAGGCTCTGAAAGGAAAGTAATACGGGAACGAGGAGACGACATCCAGGATTCGTAAAGAATATGATACGTAGTTTGAAGAGATGGAATGCAGAAAGAATGATAACCATTGACAGAGCAGACTTTTAATAGCTTCATCTTCCTGGCATGTGTTTCTGGACAATTATCCCTCTGGTGGCTGCAAGGTCGTTCTATGAGATTATCTGAAACCGTGTAGCCTTCCTTGGGAAACAACCGTGATTTATTTGTGTCTAACCGTTGTCGTGCGCCACCGATCCCGAAGATAGTGCAGTATAATACAACAGCAAAAACCCCATGGTGGTACGGTACCACCGTGGGGTGGTACCGGTGGTACCAGTGGTAAGGAGGGCGTCCTCGCATCCTTTTCTCGTGACAGCTAGCGTTTGGAGACACTGTCGCCGAGACGCTGCGCCTCTGGTGGTGGCGTCTGATACCAGTGTCACACGTACTCTTCTGATCGCGATCGGGGCCGATCCGGATCAAGGTCGATCCGGATCGGTTGTTTCTACACAATCATTTGCGATCGCGATCCTGCGGGATCCGGATCTGGTGATCGCGATCCGAGAATCGCGATGAGGCCCCTTGATCGCGATCGCAGGCAGACGTCTGCGCCCTCTAGAACAGTATTCTGAAAACGTTATAAAAAAAAGTGAAGCCAGCTCAATAAAAAAAAAGAAAACGTTTAAAATCTTTTACCAGCAGTAATAAGCTGTAAAATTTAACTATTGGCCAATTTAACTATAATTTGCAAATCTGAATTTGCAGCTAATAGATTGTGCACTTCTGAGAGTTTCTGACGATCAGTAGACGATAATAACTCGCTCGGGATCGTTGGACCGTGTAGCAACGACCATTGTTGATTGCGATCGAAAAATTCGATCCAGATCAGCCCCGATCGCGATCAGAAGTGCACGTGTGACACCGGCATGAGACGTGCCGGACGGGGCTCCTATTTGGTCCTTGAGGTAGTGGCCCTTGAAGTACCCTATGGCTCCCGCGTACTGGTAAGGCATAGGGGAAAGGGGTGTGCCACTCAAAACACATAGTGCAGCATAAACGAGAGCAAAAAGGGTACTGAGTGCACGATCTTGTTAATCATGACCAAATCCAAGAGACGACGAAGCCAAGGAAAGCACCGGGGAAATTAAGTGTGGTTTAAATTGGAATGCAGAAAATAATGAAGAAAAGAGAAATGAGAGGGGACAAAAAAGAATGGCTTGTCGCCGGTGTGAGCAACATAATACCACAAATAAACACCTCCCAAATCAGGCTAAACGCATTTTTGATTGGCAACCGGGGTTGGTTGTCCATATTAACGTGATAGCGTTAAAGGCCCCGTCTCGCAGAAAACCAGGTGTAGGCGTCCGGCGCCGGACGTCCTGGGAGCGAAAATTTTCATATATATTACCGTATATGTATACGCAGGCATGGCATATACCATGCCTTACTATATAACGTGCGGTATAAGCGGGCTATACTGCCCCACCAATCTATCACTAAAGTTGATTATGCCTCGCCTTACATTCTTGACAAAGTTATTCTTCAGAATTTTGAGAACGATCGACAGCCCACAAAGAAATGTCATGAAAGCAAACAGGCTGAAATATTACAAGTGCCAAATGATAACACAAACCTGTAAATAATATAAAGATTTTGGTGCGGTGGGGCACAACCTCTGGTATTGGCCCACGCAATAGTCCGCGTTTCTACCAGGAAGCTCGCCTTCGTCCATAGCGTTCGCCGCTAGCGTTTTACGGTAAACATTATGGTTACATAAGCTGCAGTTGGCGGAAAGCGCGAGAAGCAGTCAGGGGTCTTTGAATGCTTCCGCGTTCTATTCTTGCAGGTGAAACTTAATCGTCCTACAATTTCTTTTTTTTCTTGAGCAATAAATTCCCATGATCGGGAAAATTTGATCCAAATGGCTGTCGTACTCGAAACATTATAGCTGCACAGAATCGCCGTTCAATAGCAGGTAAACGTGAATATGCTTCTCCGATGATAACATGCAATCATTAACCAAAGTCGAGGGTGTCCTTTTTTTTTTAGGCTACATAAAATTTGACCTCAGTTTTTGTAAACAAAATCAAAAAGAGAACAACGAAAAGCTTTGTTTCCTTGGTGTCTTGTGTCTTGACAATAGTAACGTAATATGTGAGGTTGTGTGTGATGGTATTGCACTGCGTTGTGGTGTTAACACAGTTAACACATAATGGGGGGGGGGGGGGGGAGCCCTCCTTTCGGCGTGCATGAAGTCGAGTACAGTACGTGTTTATGTTAAATTTGGAAATTCCTCGGCACATATTTCGTGGAAGCCGAAGTAATGATATATATATATATATATATATATATATATATATATATATATATATATATATATATATATATATATATATATATATATATATATGTCAAACACTTTGCAATGTGCTACACGTGGTTTAAATAATGTGTCCGGGACCTCGAAGTGGAACGAAATGCTGATGCATTTCTTTCGCCTTTACCGCTAAATCGCCACTGAAATTTCTACCTAGAGTCAGAACTTAGTAAAGGAAATATAGCCCATGTGACTTCCTTTATTTTCGACAATAAACGCTCTATCCGTAAAATTGTTTTTGGTTATTGCATCACTTTTGTTTACTCATTCTTCACCGCTTGGGGTCCTTTGTCTACGACGTTTTACCAAGCCCATGCTTTAGTTGTCGCATCCAACTGGGTATTTACAGCTGCAATCTCTAATGCATCGTGACAGCTTAATGTACAGTGGGAAAAGGAAATGCGTAAGGACGATAAATTCGAGAGTACATACCGCAAATGGCAAATGCACGGGCCCAGAAATCCTGTATCTTTAATGAGGTTCAGGAACGTACGCTGTAGACTGTTTTAGGTGATAAAACACTGGAATGCAAGATAGGAATAACGATCTTTTCAGTCCTTTTAGACTAACTTACTCAGAAGGGGAATCTTTTCCCGACAGGTATATTCCACCCCCTGAAAACTTTCATCTAATCATTTCGTGTTTCTTTTTTTCTTTGCTCTGCACTAATTTAAGTATGAAGGTGAAAAGAAGCAAACATACCTAATAGGGTTTGTGTGGACTTTAATATGCACAGAGGTGCAAGGGCGTAACTTCGTTTACTGGTCAACCTTTTAACGTATAACTATTTTGCTTATCTGTCTCCGTTCATTAAGAGTTAGGCCGAAACAATAAAACCTTCCTTACATTCGACCGCTTCCTAACCTTACATGAGGCCTCCTTACAGCGAGAAACCGATAGAGGAAGCAAGCGTACTCTGACCCTTCGCGCGTCCGCACGTAAGGAATTGTTGCAGCACGCCTGTGCAGCACGCCTGTACGGCATGAATAGCGCAACGCTATTCAAGCCGTACGTGCGACTGAAACGAAAGTGCCTGGCAAGACGTACCGCCGTTGCGCTTCACCGCAGGCGGGCGACAGCTCGCATGCGCCCGCAAACCCCACGTGGCCGAGCAGTGAGGTGAGATACCGTTCAGGGCGAGGAACGGCGTAAAGACGCATAAAGGTAGCTTCGGAGCTACCTTACGCTGATGAAGCACCAAGGAAGCCTTCACGGAGGGCCCCTCAGTAAGGAAGCTTTTACAGTGACATAAAGCGGCCTCACCGCAAAGAAGGCTTCCTTAGCGGGGAAAGAAAGATTTCATTGTTTTGGGGGGCCATTGATTTACATTTACACGACTTAAGTAACTCGCGGAGCAACAGATTCCCCGTGTCTTTTTGCTTCAAAAGGTGTTCTTTTTTTCTTCGAAAACAACGATACGAAAACATATTTGTTCATTTGTACTGATCTAGTGATAAGTCATTAGATCTAGTTAACGTTATAAGTTCTTTCTGTTTCTTCCTGTCTGTAGTTATTTGCGAAGGATATGTTATATTAAATCATTTGAAGTCCTAATGTCGGAATTTGATCATTTCAAATGGAATTATTTAAAGCCATCATGCACAGTGTTAACGGTGATCTTGCGATGTCGGCGTTAGCGACAATGCCTGCGTTCATTACCTCCATTATCTAGTACTGCGCCAGATAGTTCTTTTTCTAAGTGAATATAAATTTCTAATACGTAGTTATTTTTCAGATTTCCTTGATAATATAATCGCTTAGACGTCCGTTAGAGCTACTAGGGCCAACGTGCCTTACTTCTGACGATGCACAGGCGGTGGGTTACAGGAAGCTTTACTTGTGATTTTTGCTACAGCGTATACAGGGGTCATGCTCTACCTCATCTCCAATGCACGCTCTTTCAACATTATCCTACCTATTCATTTCGGTTTGCATATTCTTATAAGAAGACACGCGCTTCTTTTGTTTCACTCCTGTTGGATGTTTATTGCTGCTATAGGTTCCTAAGACCACGGCCCGGTCTCAGATCAACCACAAATACTTCGCACATATGCTGCACATGTGCTTCGTGCCCCCCCCCCCCCCCCCCACCTACCCAATAAATCTAATCTTCTACAGAAGCACACAGACAAACCCAGAGACGCCTTGTAGGATCTACTTCGTTGCTAGGTTACTATTATTGCAAAAATAACAACAATCAGCCAATTCAGGAGAAGCAATGGCTAAATAGTGACATTTGGGGATAACAAAACACTCGTTGCAAGAGGGAGCTCGAAGATTTCAACCTCTAATTTTACAGAACAAAATAATGTAAACGGAAGCAACAGAAACGAGAAACTTGGAGTGACGATCGCTTTTGTGTTGCCTTGTCACACGTTCTGTTAATCGGATAGAGCACTGGTTATCTGCTCTACTGAATCCATGACTCAAGCAACTCCGGTTTTAAAAAGAAGCTTTTATTTCCTGCGCTTCACTTAAGGTGTGTATGTCACTTAAGATACATCTCAGAACGTGTTGTATTCTTCCTGTTCCAAGCTCGAATTTCTTTCGAGGATTTTCTTTTTTTTTGTAACTGCACTCCTTTCCTGTCTTCTCATAGCTTCTCTCTCCTTTATGCTTACCTCATCGAATGTGCATTCTTGGCTTTTGACTGGTGTTCAAGCTCCGTTATTCCTTATGTCACCTAACGTGTACGTCTGCACTCTGTCTCTCAATTTTATGTTTTTGCTGGATAGTCGCTCATTATGTAGTTCGTTTTCATGTTCTTTTTGTTTATTTTATTTTATTATATTATTTCATAGCTTTTCGTCGTACTTGTACTACCTTTCCACCGTTTCCTTTTTTTTCCTCTGTGCGCCAATACTTATACCTCCGGTTCATCCTGGGCTCATTATTTTTTATTTTTTATTTTTTTATTGAAGTGAATGTTAGGAGAGGTTGGCGCCTTTATGCGGTGGCACCGGCTACTCCTTGTCACTGGGCAGAAGAAACAAATTTGCGCAAGAAGGGAGAATAGCGACACTAAATACAGCACTCAGTAAGACACCGGATCAATAAAAAATATACAGTCCAACAGTACATGAGTCGCAAAATTCTGTGCATTAGTTCAATCCACGTACGCATATATAAAGTCCCATGTTTTGAACAGCCAAAACACACAACAACACTTGTAATACACTCCAAGTACAGGACAGAATTATACATATTGCGTAAAAGTTGTGATCACCACATAAACCAACTATGAACCACGAACAACGCTTATGTAACTCCTTTAGCGTATTCGGATCATCCAATACTTAATATTTTCCTAAAATGTTGGTGTCCTCTAAAAACTTTTTCACAGCAAGAAGCGCTCTTTTCTGAAGGCCCGCAGTTATTATTATTATTATTATTATTATTATTATTATTATTATTATTATTATTATTATTCAGAACATGTTTTTAATTGAAAGTGGGAAAACGAAAGGGAAGAGCAGGCTAAAAAGCAAGCGACCTATAAAAACGCCGGTTTCAGCCTCAAGCGCGATTCAAAGTCACTACATCAACAAGCCGATTCGGTTATAAAAAGAGCGTGTCTGCTGTCACAGAAGAAATAAAAGAGGTTATGAGCGAGATCAAATGCAGCAAGTCGGTTATCGCAAACACTTATGGAAATGCTAATCTCAACTACCATCATGCGGAGAGAATCGAACTTAAGGAAACTTACTAAAGGTTATCTTTTGCAAAAGAAAAGAAACAATGATGTTTCTTTCATAGCCATTCTTTCTCCTGAGCAAAGTATAAAGCAATTACGAGCCGAGTTGTCTCTTTCCGTTAACGCATTCTTTTTTCTATAGGTAAACTACTACGCACTAATTCATTATGTCAAGCATGGCGTCATGCACGCACGGGCAAACGTGAACACAACTCACTCGATGAACGCGGAAACTCGCTGTGAGAAGGCTGGCGTGAGGAAGAGCGGCAGCAGCAGCGAGCGAATTGCCTTTCGTGCTGGCTTTCGCTTCAACGTGAACAAAGCGGCGAGAACACAGCGCACACACAGTTACCAGCCCTCGGCTCATACAGAAAAGTTTGTATAATTAAGACAACAGAAAGCGTTGTACCGGAATTCATCAAAATGCAGATGAAACACTCATGCGGCATGTTTACGGAGCTGACACCCGTGCGTACTCACGACGAGAAAAAACAAATACAAAGCAAGAACACGTTCACAAAAATGTTGACATAGTCCTGCCGAGTCTCGTGGCTGGCAAGCAGAGAAGCAAATAGCGCACACATTCGTTGAGCTCGTTGCGATTCTGCTGCTCGTTCTGCGCAGATGCGTTATTATACATCGAATGTGCGGAGCGCGATCACGAAAACAGACCGGAAATAAGTTTCTTCCTCTCGCTGGCAGAACGGAGAGTAAATAGCACGTAAGCGAGCGTCATCAGAAAGTGAGAGTGGAGTAAGGGGAATGCAACGCTCACACGGCTAATGAGGTTGACAGCGACGGAATCTACTCCTGCCCACGCGACGCCACCGTACAGTCCTGGTGTAAGCAAGACGTTCGTTTCCGGCTCTCGCGAGGCGTACGGAATACACATCGCGCCCTTTCGGCCTGTTTTGTTATTTGCGTTGTGTTGCATATGCGTGCCCTGATGCATATGATGCACTGCCTGACAAGTTCCGTTGTTTGCCCGCACCAGGCTCCCGTGTATCGGATTCGCAGGGAGGAGAATCGTGCTGGGAATACATGAGTGCCGGATTCACCTCAAGACAGATTTCCTTGATGGCCTGGGCTTGGTATCGCGAAACAAAATTTAAGAAGGCCGGAGCGCATGTCGCGTAAAGACAGGCCGGAGAAAGCCGAAGCCAGGAAACTAAACTTCTCTTTGCCAACCTGGATGGGAAATTAATCTCCTCTGGCCGTGTACTGCCGTGTTTATTCAACTGCACACAGCCCCGTTTGCTATGCCCATGACGAATAATGTGATGAAGAGCACATAGATTTGAAGAAACAGAAACGATGTTTAGCGATTTCAGTGCTTAATATAGTTTTTCCATTCGAGTAAAACTGAAAGTACCTACAGTTTTATTTAAATATGAAAAACAACTGTGGTTGATTAGTGAACTCACTCATTAGTTTACAGCTCGAATACTTCATTAGTTCTCATTATTATGCACTAATTAGCTCGATTTCATGAGTAGTAACTTGCTCGCACTTTCACAATCACTTGACTATAGGAGCATCTCCGGGATTCATCAATGAACCCCTCGCTCCCTTCCTTTCGGTTTGTACTGTGTAGAAGTGCTGCTAGAAGTGCTGCGGAACAGTGTACTGTGTAGAAGTACTGCGTAAAAAATAAAACGTAAGAAATTTCGAACCACGAAAGAATAGGCCATTCACTACCAGCGACTTACCAACCGACTTTAACTAAATATTTATATCATGGCCTGTATGAAATGTAGAAGTGCGTATGATGCATTAGGCAACAAAGAAATTCGATGTATTCCCAGCTTTTGCTGTGCCGATCCACATACACTGGCAACATGTTCGTTCCAGCTTAAGTTATGTGTGATGGTAACACCTAGAAAATTCATCTAATTTGTTTGCTGAATTTCCTTACGTTCAAATCTGTGAGTAAATTACAGTAGTGATATTTTGCTGTGGCACTCATGCAGATCAATTTATTGAAATTAATTTCCATGTCGTAGGCTGCACACCAATTAAAAAGTATGTTTAGGGAATCGTGTAGCAGGGATTGGTCGTGGATACTCCTAACTTGTCAAAGTAACAGACAGCCATCCGCGAGAAGGCGAACCTCCATATTTGGGACCACATCTTGTAGCAATACAGTTGGTGTAAAGCAAAAATAGCAGGGCTCCTATTACAGATTCTTTGGGCACCCCAGAGATGACAGGCAAAGAAGCTGAGTACTCATGGGCTATTTCCGCAAACTGCCATCTGTTGCACAAGTACGCCTCCATTCATTTTACTATGCCATGGGACTGATAAAGTAGGTTATTAGTAATTTTTAAGGGACGACGAAGAAGTGGCTCTCGTGTAGAACTCCGTTTTCTCCTGCTTTTATCTTACGAGCATTTTTGCGTGTTTTCGGGGGGCGCCACTCCCAATACCTTCGGCGAAGGAAACGGAATCAGCTAGACATCCGGGTGAGACAGACGTCAAAGCGTCAAGCGCTCTGAGGAAGCGCAACCACCTAATGAGCGATAAAGGCTGGGAGGATACCATGCTGCACTACTCTTTTTCAGAAGATGTGTCGGATGACGGCGACTACTTGACAGTTGTTAGGCAAACAGAAAAGAGGAGAACCGTCACTGCAGCTTCCTCGTCTTAAACTAGGATGGCGGCCATGGCCACTGACAATGACAAGGCTCATACCATCCACTTCTTGCCCAAAACGCCAGCCGACGACCTGAATCGGCTAAACAGGCAAGCCATATCTGTCATAAAAGGGGCTCTTGTTCCGAGTGAGATTATGGATGTGAGAATTAACACCCGTAAGAATATACTCGCAGTCGGTGTCAAGAACAGAGCAGCGTTGGAAATTTTGTGCTCGATCAAAGTGCTGGGCACGATAAATGTTCGCAACATAATACCACAGGACAGCGACATTCATCAGGTGTGATTTATGATGTCGATGAGTCAATCCACGACAACGACCTGCCTATTTTGTTTAAACCCGCCGCATCGGTTGTAACTATTATTGAAGTTCGTCGCCTACGAGAATCGCGTTGTGTGTTCAAGGGAGGAAGCTTGCCGTCACACGTGAAAGTTGGATTTCTTTCTTCCTTCAGTGCGACCTTTCACGCCGAGACCTCTTCAGTGCCGTAATTGTTTGAAGGTCGGTTATGTCAGCGGTATATGAAAAAATTCGACTGTGTTACCAAAATGCTCTGAGCAGCATGGCGCTGATGTTTGTCTTGCGACTTGCATCAAATGCATCGATTGTTCTGGTTCCCATTAAGTGTCGTGAAAAGACTGCCCGAGAGGCAAGACAGAGATGAAAGTGTTCGAACAAATGGTGAGAGATAACTCGACGCACAGAAAGGCCGCCGCCAAAGTGCGATGGCGTTGTGCCCGCTGCAGACGATCTTCGCCTGCTAAAACATACTGATACCGTTGCCGTCGTAAGAAAGACGCTACTTCCTGCAGCTGGTGCTCCCAAGGCGATCAACAGCACTGACAACACGGTGTCTAGTGACGCAGTGCATACGTCTACTGCAAACGCCTGGCCCCACGCTTCGGGCATTAAATCCTCCAGCAGAACAAAGACCGATGGTGGACTACCGACACACCAATGACGGCACAGATCGGGTGCAGTGTCAAGACAAGCAAGTAATTAAAATAATCAAGTCTCTAATGAAAGTCAGTCAGGTGATGATAAATGACATGCAGACGCCATCTGCTCGGGATACACTGCAAGTGCTTGGCGGTCTGAATCCGGTTCTTGCGAGCCTCGAGTAGAAAGCACAATGGCTCTACCACCTCAGCCGTTCTTCAGACAAGTCAAGGAAGCGTCCCTTATGCAATGGAATGCCCGTGGAGTGAAATACCGTATTGCTGATTCCCGCCAATACGTTTTCGCCAATAAATTCCCCGTTATTGTTGTCTGTAAACCGAACCTACAGAAACCCGTTCGGCTCTCATGATATACTTATGTGTCATTGACTTGTCGTGGCATTAGCAAGGTGATCATCTACATACGGTGCAAACTGACTTATGTTGTTCATCCAGTACAGCCTCATGACAGTAATCGACATGCCTGCTTGACCGTGAAAAAACACAAACTTGCGTTGACTCTAGTCAGCGCTTACCTAAATTTCTCCATCACATTTCGATAGACAGAGACTGAGAGACATTTTATATACGACTCTTCGTCCATGGATTGTTGTTGGGAACTTTAACGAACATAATTCATTTCGGGGAATTATCAAAGTAAATTCCAAAGAAAGAAACTCGTTCACTTTGCCTGCGACTATGAACATTGCTGTCTAAACGATGGCAGCCCCAAGTTTCTGCGCGGCCGGACGTACATCCGTTGTTCAGACTTAGCTTTTTGTCTCACAATGCCTCCCTTGCTGCGTCCATTGGTTCGTAGGTATAGAAACTCACGGAAGCGACCCCATTGCTACCCACCTGAAGATAGAAGGGATAACCAAATCGATTCAAATTTTCAACAAATATTCGATTGGTACTTGTTTAAATCACTTATGAAAGACCTTTATATGCATCATTTCCCTTCCCTTGAGTTTTTTTAATACGTTTTACGTGGCAGACTTTATCAGAAGCTTTTGAGAAATCAAGAGCAATATCTACAACTTGCTGTTTCTTGTTTATAGTATCTGCGAAATACTGAATTGTCTCAAAGAGTTACGTGATGGTTGACCAGCGCCTGTGGAAACGAGGTTGCGTAATATAGAATAAATTGTCTTCAGCATACTAGACCATACATTTCTTAATCACATGTCTAAGTAGTTTGTATATGATGCACACTATGGAGTTGGGATGATAATTACTTACTTTTAGCTTGACTGCAGCTTTCAAGATCAGAACCACGTGGAGAACTAACCAGTCATCAGGTAAGACACTCATCAGGTAAGGCATTTGATATTTTATCAGGACCAGAAGTTTTCCTCAGATCTAGATTTAGAATTAGCGCTACAATTCATTTAGAAATAATGACATCACTAGTACTCTCCTCGTTTACCTCAGCTTCTTCTACCGGGTATTCTTTCTTGGAGGAAAATACCGTGACAAAGTAGTTGTCCAACGTCTCAACCATTCTTACCGCTTCTCTACAAACGGTTTCATTGATTATAACACCATGTAATATTGCTTTGAAGGAGATAAGTGCCTCCAAAGTTTAGACCAACATAAGCATAACGTAGACGAACATAAACGAGTTCGAGCATCTTCCAGCTCTCTTCATATTTGCGTGCCAAGGCCCGAAATTATTGCAGCTATCTTTGGAACTTTTAGTGCACGTTCCAGTTGGTACTTTAAATTAATGATATTTCGGGTTACCCACGAATTGGTCCTGTCTATCCACTCTACTTTGCCAGGAACGAAGCGACGTAAACAGTCTGACACTTGAGACTTAAAGTGCTCCCACAATTTGTTCACATCTTTTTCCTGTGGAAGCATGCCTAAACCTACTTCCATAGCATCCAGAATTGACGTGTCATCACCTCGTTGAAAGTCATACACGTAAGCTGTTCGGGCTCTATTTAACTTTTCATTAGCCGCACTTAAGATAGGTATTACAGATGTATGGTCTGAAATGCAATCTTGAACAGTGACATCACGGCTGAAAGTTTTGTCGGACAAAATTATTAAGTCTAGGACAGACTGGCAATGGTCCTGTATCCGTGTTGGGCAATTCGCTACAAATACTAGGCTGTGGTTTACCATTATTTCTAGCATAAGGCCCGCGTGCGAGCGATTTAAGGAACCTGGAATTCGACTATGCTAATGAAAACCCGGCAAAATAAAATCGCCCATAAGTGCTATTTTGCTTCCTATGTATGTTACTGCACTCAAATAAGCATCAATTTCCTCAGAAAAATCAAGTGACCTTATTAGTGCTCCATATGCTATGCCAATAAGTAATGCACCCTCACAGAGAAATAGCCTACACCAAACACTTTTATGATCATCGATGCTCGGGAGCGATACATACGAGTATTTCAACGTTTTTTTTTTTAATCATTAGGGCAACGCCGCTACCTTTACTCGTCCTGTCATTGCGAGTAATGCTGTAGCTGCTGAGAAATACCTCGTCGCTCTGAAGGTCAGTGTACAATCAAATTTCCGTTATTCCTATTATATGGGGATCACACAAGAAACACATTCGTTCAAGTTGTTCATGCTTGTTAGCAAAAATTCGCGCGTTGGCAGTAATAAGCCTTATTTCCTGTGGCTTTTGATGACATACATTGTTGCGAGGTGCAGAAGCTGAATATTTAGGCACTTGTATACGAGGAAGAGTGCACAGGTCCCATGTGTCGGTCGTTCCGTTGATAAAAAAGCCTGTCGTTAACAAGCTTCCCCTTCGCGCCAGCCTTATTACGGATTGCGCAGAGCGCCGCAGTTCTTTCCTTTTTCGTTGCGTTTCAGACGAATAATCATGTGAAATGGTTATGTTTGTTCCTTACAGTTCCTCCCAGTTCTCAGAAATTGCTTCTTTTGCCTTGTGTTTATAAAGCTCCAAATTGACAGGTCTATCTCGGTCCCTTTTGTTTTGCACAGCCTGTGAATTCTTTTTATTGACGTCCCTTCCACACCGAGGCGATCAGAAAAGATACCCTTCACAAGTGCGTTTCCAATTACTCCTTTTGTTTCATTGAGAATCTCTGGGACTTTGTACACAATAACGTTGTTCCTCCTAGCCCTGTCATTTAATTCATAAATTTTCTTTTCTTGTTGTTTCATTGTCGGTTCCAGGATGCGTACAGTGATTTCGATACCTTCCAGTCTCGCGCATGTCGCCGCTACTAAGTTTTTGTACAAAGAAAGCTTAGAATTTATTTGTGTCTGTGTCTCAAGAATAAGCTGCAACAGTTCTTCAGTAGAAGGGCCGAGATATTGCCCAATATTGCCGTAAATTAAGAGTTTCAAATCGAACCACAACAAGCTTATCACATCAACACATTTCGCTGGGAGCGGAAGCATAATTAGACACAGAGAATATGACCTAAATAAAATAGGGGAATAATAACTAACCTGTAAAACACGCCATGCGAATTTAGGCGACATTACTGCAGTCCTGCTGCCGCTCCCACTTTCCATATTTGATACCCCCTTTCTCTCTCTCTCACTCTGTTCCTCTCTCTGTTTCTCTACGCATCCTCAATAAAAACAAGCAAGAATGAATACGAGTTCTTTGTTGCTTGAAATACATGAAGGAAACTACCACCTCTTTGCCCATCGCAAAGGTACACGAAAATACATCACGAAATAAAGAGGACCACCCATGAGCACGTTATTGTTCGTTTAGGTAGCATCGCTTGCATACCATACTCTATTCTCGATAACACAACTGTTCTATCACCGACAACGTGCGACAATATGCTTTTGTGCGTTAAAGAGATGGAGTCATTTGAAGCATCAATCAGCGCGTTACGTTGCAGCATGGGACAAATACACATGAAGCAAGATAACCTAAGATGAGGTACCGCGAACATTGACAGCTGTAATTAATGCTGCATCAAGAACAGAATGTGGTGTGCCTAGGATGCTATGTAAGCAGTATCACTGGTGGTACAAGCTTCTTACATGAACAGCTGCAGTGCCCGGAGGAGATTCGGTGTCAGAGCGAAGGAAAGCGACAACAAGAGCTGCAGGCCCAACAGGCCCAATAAGTGGGTCCTCTTTTATGCAGGACTCTTTCTGGTTTGAAATAACCTGAAGCATTCGAAAGCTGACAAACGCTGCTACTATGAAGGACATCCACGTCCTCATTGTGGATGAGTTGTAGCCGGCGTCGAACGTCAAACTGCGTTTTAAAGGCCCATGACCACGCATAGTGTATATTTCTCATTCTTCATAAATTTGCAGACGTGTGAGAAATGCTCTTTTTGTGTAATATTGGAAGCACATGTAATCACAAATTTCTTTATGAGCACTTTTTTGGCTAAGCTATGCATGTAGTCAGTTGTCCTGCTTTGATTCTGTTGCAAGAGCTTTCTTGTTTTACGAAATGTTTCCTTCCTGATCATAAGCTCACTGTGCGTTACTTTGCCTAGTAGACATACTTGGTATATCACAGGGTAGCGGCCACATCCTATCGGGGGTTATCAAGTGCAACGCCTCTATTTTTTTTTTTCAGTGCATACATACCTTAGCCTATGCACGGTCATAGCTTAGTGTTTGTGGGTCATTCAAATACTTATTTGCTACTCTGAGTTCTCTTGAATTCGTCGCACTGCAGAAGCGCTTATTTCTTTATTTATTGACGAATATGCGCGAACCGACATATATATATATATATATATATATATATATAGTGAGCAACGTTTACCGATATTATGTTGTGTCGGGAAAGTGAAACTCCTGACCATTTTATCCAACTTCCAGCCTGCGTAAAGCTCATAACTTGCTTCAAAGCCATTCATGCTCCACCGGTTAGCGATGACATTAAACATTGTGTTTGTAATGGAACGTATGCGTTGCAAACGTTTACTTCGATGGACCGCCACCTGTTTTAGGAATGCATGGGCCCATTTTGCGAGCATGCTATAAAATGCGCACACGCTGGCATTTCTGAAAGCCAAGGACCGTGCACAACTCCCGACAGCATCGCTGTTTTTCTAAATGCTTACTTGTTTCATTTTTCAGCCATGCAGCTATGACACTGTGTTTGTCGCTCGCTCAGTTTCTGCTGTCCCCATTCCTGTCGCTCCCCAGGCAACACGCGTTTCTTCCGCGGCAATTAGCAGTTCGTTGCCTGAACCGTTGTGTGGAGCGCTGCACAGAACCAGCCCTTTCCAGTCCATTTGCTCCTGCTTGTTTGCTCACTCGCTCTCTGCACAAATTAGTTGTTCGCGCTGCGCATACGCTTGTCACTGCCTAATGAACACGTCACGTGCAAGCTTGCCAATAGTTTCTGCGCGAATATGACGTGGAGGCCCTGTAGATTGAAAAATTTAGATAAAAACGCTTTTTTAAAGAGGAGGGTGGAAAGGACTGCTAGAAAGAGAGAGAGAGAGAGAGAGAGAGAGAGAGAGAGAGAGAGAGAGAGAGAGAGAGAGAGAGAGAGAGAAAAGTCGTTACGTCAACGTCAACGCAACGTACGAACAACGGGCATTCTGATGTTTGCGTCTGCGCTGTTACACACGTCGACCGAGCTGACATAAACAGTGCTGGTAGACTGGAGAACGAGGGGACATACGAAGGCGGAGACCTACGTGTGTAGTCCGAACACCGTGCAGTCGATGGAAAGGGGGAGTGAACGGTGGTGCTGCTGCTACGAGAGTCAACAGCTCAACTTTCAGAACAGTCTGAACAACCTGTAACGCACAGTTCAAGTGTATTCCTTCTGCGTCGTGTCTCGTCGTCAGGAGCATAGGGCGCACGGCCGTGGGAAAGGCGTTCACCACCCGGAGAGTATGCAAGGTGTACTTTTGCGGGTGTCATCGCATCGAAAAGACGGAGTTTACGTTTAAGAGATACCGAACGAGCAGTTGGCACTTAGGAAAGGCTTGTTTGCACGGCAGCATAAGATAAAACGGTGTCCTGTGTAAGTTATTAAAATTGGCAGCCATTCAAGCCGTTAAATCCAGGAATTTCTCCTCATGACTTATTAACACCGCGCAAGCCCTCAAAGGAAACCCCTAGAAGTTTTGCAAACAGATAAATTTATCCCAACGAAATCTCTTCGTATGTAGCTAGCACTAAGGCGCGGTCTCAAAGACATATCCAAAATTACACGCGCAGGCACTCAATGCTTCAATGTGGCAAAGTCCTAAAGCTATCTGACATTTACCTTCTATATACTTATGCTGAAGGTTATGCGTGTTTATTAAACACTTACGGATATACTCAGGAAAATGAATGGTCGCACTTCTAGCAGCTTGCGATTCCACCTAGTTAGTAGTCTGACGCCCTCTAAACCCTAGTGTACTGTAGAAATTTAGGGGAAAAGCTTAATCGAAGAATAAGGAATGCACCAGTTTATTCAAGTAGTTGTACGAAGTCCCTCACAGTTTTCTTTCTTCAAGGTATAACTTTCCTTGAAAGCTATCTTTCTTAGACGCTACCAGCTCAAACAGCGAGAAAATAGACACTCGGCGCTCTCTCTCTCTCTTCGTTAAGCACACTACGCTCGGAACGTGCCTCCGCCAAGAGATAGCCCAGGCACGGGATATATATTGCTGGGAACGTGACCATCCCTCAGTGTATTCGTCCATCAAACCTCAATTATAGGCTTTGTAGGCTGTCAAAATATGAAAGAAAGGAGAAAACAAAAAGGTGAGAAAAAAACGAAACCACATTTCTACCGCCTTACAATTAAGAAAAAGCGGTGCTCACTGACTAACACGTGTTTTTATGTGCACTGTCCTGGAAGAATAAGAGGGTTCAGGGATCCTCCATTGCACGTCATCCGCAGCAGATTTCAGAGTCAGTTCACGATTGCCGCAGTGATGGAGTGGCTTCCACTTCCGTGCGTAATGGTGAAGCGATGAACAGCACAAGCCACACTTTCGTAGCGTTCAATTACTCCGCCCAACAGTGCGCTGATGAGCCGCGTACTCGCTGGCAAGCGTTAATGTAGATCAATTAGGGGTCGTTGAACAAGACCGACGATAATTACCCCAAGCTTCAGTCGTCTGCAAGATCATCGGCTTCTCAGAATTTGAGAGCTAATGGAAATAATATCAAAAGCATAACTACAGAACATGTGTGTGTGTGTGTGTGTGTGTGTGCGGTCGCGAAGGCAAAAAAAAAAAAAGAGTGACTCTACGCAACCGTGGAGAAGCACACGGTTAGTTCCGCTTCCATAGCTTGGTGGACTAGTCTCATTAGCGTGCACAGACGTTACAGACTTATGTCTTTGTTCTCTGAATCCCCACGTAAACTTCGCCTTCCGCGCGGCTTACCACTGCGTGACGTAACTATGATATGTCGCCTGCGTCGACTATCATTGACAAATAACAAATAACCACCTTTTCCTCATCGGAATGGCAATAGTCCCGAATGTGAAGCTAGTGGGTGCGATGCGACAATTTTAAACGTTCTCTACATGCGATTCTCTTCAGTCACAAAGCAAACCGTTCGATATTCTTGTCAAATGTCCCCTTTGGCGGAATCAGAATTCTTGGAAACCCGTCTCAGCGTAAGTTAACCAAAGCTGCTTTAAACACATTGCTGTAACAGTTTTCGGGCGCCATGCATACTTGCGCTTGTGCGGACATATTCTTTTGATATATTATACATATCTTGAGCTCATTGTTTCTACTTAGGGACTGAGACTTATTGAGCGACACTGGGAACAGACAGAAAGAGAAGGAAAATGAAGAAACTTAAATTCATGTTGCCTGTTTCCTGTGTAGTGCAATAAGTAGCAGTCATAATAATTAAGCAACCAGTCCGGCAAGATGTTCTTCTCATTGTATCGGCCCTTTCCCCTTCTCCCAATGCAACTGCACAGTTATTGTGGTTGACCTCATTGTTTTTCGACTATTTTATTTCTCTTGACGTTTCCCAACGTATATCATTTACGCTCTCGAAAGCTTAAAGTAGAAGAAAATGGCAACTTGCGGGTGCGATACAGAAAGAAAAGAGAAAGAAGTCATAAGGGAAAAGCAGGGAGGTTAACCAGGCTGAGTCCGGTAGGCTACCCTGCACTGGGGAAGGGGGAAAGGGGATTGAAAGAGAAGGAAGAAAGAAGTTCACATTTTGCACTGTTACGTACACGCACAAGCATTCATCACCAAGTCAGTCGCAGGCGGTCATAAGTTTGTCTTTGGTTGGCGCCAATGAGTGCTTAGGCTGGTCAGTCTCAACGTTAGGAGTTCTCGCAAGTCAAGCCGCAATTACTTTCCCTCAAACCCGCTCAACCCTTCCTGCTTTTACGTCTACGTTTTCTGTTGTTACTTATTCCGTTCAAATTTTTGCCTTTTGCTTAGTGAAAACGCTGTTTATCTTTGTTGACGGTGAAATAATCAACTCGGCTATGGTATCACCTATGTGTCAACGAGGCCATTGGTGTTCGAAAAGGTAAACACGTCGCGTCCTTCTCTTCGTTTTTCTCAGGTCACAAGAGGAGAAAGAGAGCGGGAAGAGGGACACATCTGCTGCTGCGACTCTGGCATCCCTCATCCCTCGGGTGTTTCTCGTGCGCACGTTGTTTTGACATCAACTCGTCGCGCCACGTCTATATTTCTCTCTTACACTCATCAAACGACCTTTGCTGTTGTGACGCGGGCCTGTACCGTTTGTAGTTGCACGTGTGCTTCAACTTCCTCTTAACTGAGAGCTGGCAAGAGAAAAGTCAGCGCCGAAACTCGAATAAGTGGGGCGCGTCCCTCGCAAAGTTAACTGTCGTTCCTGGTTGTCGCCCGTAGAGACGTGTACGCAAGTGAGAGAGCGAAGCAATGGCCAAGGGCGTTTATCCAAACGCTGATAGATCAGCAGCCATAATGTCCGCGGCACCTGTCGCATGAAAGTGTTGGTTTTCATGTTTTGTATGCTGCAGCTTCAACAGCGGCTTCTCGACTCCCTGAACTTCTACATATGCCCTGTCGCCAGCGATGTCGAGAATGGCGGCTGAGTAGAGATAAGTGCGAGCCGAAAATCCGCTGCTTGTGACCTTCCGCGAGGCGCGTAATTCCCGGAAGTGCGGGCTGCAAATCGTTGCGACTTCACCAACATTTTTATCAGGCTAGCATTGTCAAGGCATGCACATAACTATTTTGTTAGTAGGATTTGGAAGTTATGTGCAACAATTATTTACTTCGCTATATCAAGTTCATAAAAACTTATTCGTGTTCAGAAGCAAAATAATGGGTAACAAGAACAAGCTGCCACAGCTTTGGCAGACTGAATACTTCCCACACCTGTGTGCATGGTCAGTAAGCAGATAGAAATAAACAGAAACAAAAGGAAGATTGAATGGAGTTACTGTAAGAAAGAGTCAGTAATCTTATGCGTATGCAGAGAGTAATAAATTACTCATTAATTTGTTTGAAGATACTGGAAAAGTCATCAATATTAGTTGCCTTTCCAGAGCAATTAATTATAGTCTGAGCAGTGAGAACTAATAGAATCAAACAGAAACCAAATAAGAAATGAAAGAAGGAAAAACAATTGCCAGAATTTTAATGCTGGTAAGAACGCAGTGATGAGAAATGTAGTGCACCTGTTAAGGGGTTTGTAACAATGATATGTAAAGGTAAAAACCAACAAGAAAATAAACAAAAAACGCTAATTACCTAACTGAAAGCAATACCAGGACGAAAAATATGCATGAATAAAAAAATCAAGCAAAGATTAAGTAATCTTTATCCAGATGTCGGTTTGTTCACTTTCTTAGGTTTACATTCTTTTTTCTTTTCAATTCTTTCCTTTTCAGTAAAAAAAGGAAACTTATTGATTCCTTCATTTTATGTGTAATTGTCCATGCCTGTTCTTGCTTCCATGTTCTTGTGTTATCAAAAAAAAAAAAGTAGAAATGAAGCTCGTGCTATGCCACATACGAGCGCCAGGCAACTCGAAAAGTGGCAAAGCATTCAGTAGCTTCAAATGAAAAAGAAGCATCATTTTTTTCCTTTCTTTTTCTGCACCATTCACAAAAAGGTGGTGGACTGACAAAATGGCGAAAGATATGGCGCCGGAATCGAAGTCCATTGTGAGATTCACAATGAAGACGCAGGATAAGACGTTCTTGACGAGCAAAGGATAATTATGTAGTCGACGCATCAATGTAAAACTAAAAATAAGGTGAAACAAAATATATGCAGTAATCGCTGGATCGATTCTGCGTACTCTGTCATGTGGATTGTTCAATGAAATCATCGGAGGTGGTGGACATCTTCGAAATGAGAACTCCTTGCATTTAGTATATATATATATATATATATGTGACGCGAGCAAGAGGTTGCGGATGGAGACAAGCATGGTCGCCTGAACATTGCCTTCATTCTTCGTCTTCCACGTTCTCCACTATTGCACCGCACCGTCCTTGTGTGGTTCGTCACACGCTTCCTCCTCCCCCCGAGAGGGTTGTAGGGGCAGGGACGGATGATACAGTCTTGTCTTACTCTCCGCCCAAAAGGGCGCGCTTGCCGAACAAGACCAAAAGAGGGAGCAATAGGAGACACTATATATATATATATATATATATATATATATATATATATATATATATGTAAAGTCCTTGATGGTGTACGATTTCTTATTCCAGCTTGTGCTTCGCGGTACTCGGTAGCACAATTCCGGCCCCTCTCCTCCTCTCTGTCTCTTCCCTTTCTTGAAACCACCCTCACACGCAGGCTTTGTGAACACCTGCAGCCATTGAGTGAAACCGATCGCTCATCGATTGGGCCCCGAGGGGCAGAAAGAAAGTAACATTAATGAGAAAAAGGAGTGATGCTCTCTTCTATCCCAGTGACTAACAGTGCCATAATCCCGCGCTTCATCGTAAACCCCTGCTACATCAGGTAACGCACCAGCTTGCTCTCTCGCTAACTTCTTTGCCGACATTGTTTAGGTCACGGTAATTCTCCTTCGGTATTATTGTGTTAAGGGTGTTCTTTCGTCCGTTTGTGGCACGTGAAAGATTGATATCAAGCACGTGAGAAAGAGAAGTATGAAATTAAACATAGCGATGTTCACTAGAATATATGCCCAGTTCGCCACGTACAAGAGCTTTCGGGATGGAAGCTACGGAAGCCTTACACGAGCCTTTTGCTCGTGTAAGGCTTTTTGCTCGTCTGCAGGAGACGTGAAAGCGCGGAAAACGCCAGGATGGATATCCTCAATTTCATGCGTAGAGTCTACAGAGGACACGGGACGGACCTTGACGCAGATGCACCATTGCGCATGGAAATAGTTCAAGGCTCGTGCACGTCGCTGTGTCTTAAGGGAATTTGGTGCTCAGATGTAGAAACCACACTGCGTAATATTCATCCAGTCATCCGGCCGACTACTTCTCCTTAGCTGTACTTGTACTAGCCCATGTGTGATGTGTGGTGCGCGACATGGTGCGGCGATCGGGACGGTCAGGAGCAGACGACGCTGAGTGCACGCGCGCCGAGGTGGAAGAAGGAAAAACAACGACGCCGAAGAGTGTCCGGCACGAGAACGCGCGGCGCATGACAGCCAACAAAAAGAAAAGCCTCACCAATCAAGAAAGGCCACTGGGCGTCAGGCAGCCAATCCGAGAATGCCAAATCGGCCAGATCAGGAGAAAAAGCGTGGTGCGCTGGCAGAACGGGGGGACACGCAAGAGGACACGCAGGGAGACGCCGGGGAGACGCCAGGAGAGTCCCAGGAAACGACGGCAGGAGGAGGTCAACCACCGGAGCGGGCGTTGAAGACGGGCCGTCGGGTTCCGGACCCGAGCCCACCAGGACTTCACCCGACCGGGGCCTCCTGCCAACCTGTTCCTGTGCGTCGCCCGTCTACCCGAGCGTGCCGTCAGCTCCTCAACGCCGGTGAGCTTCTGCGCCATTGGGCAGGACGAGAACAGTCGGGCTACGGACCCGAGTTCTACGCCAGCTGCCCGGCCAGAACGCCACCCCCGTCTGCCGTGCCGCCTGCTGCCCGAGGCCGGCGTTCGAGCTTCTGCGCCCGTGGGCGATACGAGAATAGTCGGGCTTCGGGCCCGAGTTCTACGCCAGCTGCCCGGCCAGAACGCCGCCGCCGTCCACTCCTGCCACCAAGCCGCCCACTTTTCCTCGCCCAGCCAGAGCTGGCGCACTCCGGTCGCCCGGTCAGTCAGCTTACACCGCGACCTATGGTGAGACCGGCACCACTTTTTTCGCCAGCTTGTCGCCGCGTCGACGCGTCGAGACTGTGACGCGTCCCCGCCCTCGTGGCAAGCCCGGACTCGCACACTCGTTAACCTCATGCAAGCCCTATGTGTGTTCTTTGCCGCAATGTCTTCTTGAGTGTTTATCTTAGGCATGCTTTCTATTTCTTTCTATTTGCTTTATGCCTCCTTCTAGTTTGATTAAAAGTCTTTGTGTGTGTGTGTTCAAACCAACGGCTTTGTC
The DNA here is from genome assembly GCF_023375885.2 of Dermacentor andersoni. Lineage (NCBI taxonomy): Eukaryota > Metazoa > Arthropoda > Arachnida > Ixodida > Ixodidae > Dermacentor > Dermacentor andersoni. The sequence continues at coordinate 63,609,870 of NC_092815.1, read as the reverse complement.
CTCAATTGGGTTCTCGGAGGCTCCGCCTAAGAGAACCGTAAGAACCTTTTGAGCACACGAACCTTTGCCCCATAAGTGGGTCATCACAGAAGTACAGAGTGCAGCACACCATGAAAACACCTCTCGGCATAGGCGCCGACTACGAGGGGTTCCGGGGTCCGAGCCCCCTACAAAGCTTTCCGGGAGGGGGCGGGGGGCAGAGAAGTGTCATTATCAGAGTACTGTTATTCTGTTGCCCACATCATTTGAAGTTTCTTTTGAGTTGCTTCCACTTCTTCACTTGGAATTTTATCGTGGCTACAAGACAGGAAGAGAGCGGTGCGGAACAGAGAGCAAATGGCGATATCCGATATTCTAATTGACATTAAGAGAAAGAAATGGAGCTGGGCAGGCCATGTGATGCGTAGGTTAGATAACCAGTGGACTGTTCACATAATGGGTGCCAAGAGAAGGGAAACGCAGTCGAGGATGGCAGAAATCTAGGTGGGGTGATGAAAATAGGAAATTCGCAGGCGCAAGTAGGAATCGCTTGGTGCAGGGCAGGGGTAATTGGAGATCATCTGCCTATTTTTATGTCCACTACAGGACGGCCTCTGTCAGCGATATCTCCGATTACCACTCTCTCTTAGGCTACGCGATCTGCACCACTAAGGGCGCGTAAAGATAGCCCGGGAAGGAAGACAGCGCGCATGAAGTTAGAAGTCATTCTTATCGCCCTTTCTCATTGCACCCATCAATGATTACCAGCAATGAGATACGGGCTGCGGGCCACGTAATTAAATGTCAGCCGCGCACAGCCATTCGCAGCTACCGCGGAGATAGAGGAGAAGACGCGCGCTCTTCTTCCCAAGCGCGCGTTCGATCACGTGACCTACAAGTAACCAGAATATTGAGCGCATGGGAAGATAATGCCCATCGAGCCGCCATCATTTTCTGCTCACCGTTACGTGCTTTAACGACAAATAAAAAAAAACATGCGTCGAGCTCGCTTCCATTGCGGATGCGGACGTCGCAATGTGCACCGGCTACAAACACAGCATGAGCACCAACGACAAAGTCAACAGCGGGCACGTCGCTCGTCGTTACTTCGCCAGAACACGTCTGACGCTGAGAAGGAAGCGCATAAGCACCCGTGGAAACACAACACTAGGCGCGGGTGGGAGACAACACATGCGAAGGGACCAGCCATCTCGGATTGCAAGCTTGAACCCTGCACAGGTTACTTCCAGAATAAAGCGCGCTACCCGCGCATGTAGAACTCCTCAGGTTCACGGACAGCCACGCGCAGTGACTGCAAACTAGTATAAAACGCGCGCTTAACAGACTCATTAGGAAAATTGTTCGCTCTCGTTTTAATGGAGGGGGGCACATTCGATCATTAGCGTTTTGTGGTGATAAGTCTCGATAAAAGAAAGAAGTTGGGAGCAATCGCATAGCTCTGACTCGTTTTGGACCAGGGCGCCAGTTTTACAGAGTGCTCCTCATAGAGTAAGGCATATGCGAGGTATTCGGTTGGCAAAGGTTATCGGGCGCTAATAAGAGGCGAGGAGGCAGAGAGGGAAGCTTCAGGGAAGTGAGGCAAGCTTCAAGCAAGCCACCTGGCTTTGAAAACAATGCAGAAAGTTAACAAAGGAATGAAAATGGGATACATAACAGCGGAAGCAGGGTGAGGCCTTTTGGGCACGCAAAGACGCTTGTTTGCGTTGTTTGTAAAACTCCATAGTCTATACTGTGCATTTTCTTTTTTCACTTTTATTCGTCGTATGCTTTGTCAGCTGCTCAATAACGTAATCCGCGCTGTTCGTACTTGCTCTCGCGTCCTTTCGCGCTTTTGAGATGTCGCTTATTATTTATTGATTTATTTGTTAATATGGTTGTTTATTTGTGGACCTGATAAGTTGTTACCCTATAATCTTCTATTCCGTCACCGGCAAATAAATGAAACTAATGGCATAAAACACGCTTCGATAAGTAATTAAGCTATTGCGCTATGGAGGTACATTGCTTTGTGTTAGTAATTCTAATCATAAGTTTTGCGTTCATAAATTTTCATATAGTATAATCTTTATATCTGTTATGTCTTATCTTCTCAAATGACCATTCGTCAAGAATATATTTCTTGATTGTATCTATGAGTATAAGGGCTTTCAGAAGGCGTTACATTCCATTTTTCATTGATGTGCATTTGTGGTACCTAATACGAAGAAAGCAGATATATCTTGCTAACGTATTTAACTTAATCCGCTTGTCGTATGGCTCATCCAAGAAACGCCAGTTTCTTGGTGGTGCGAGGAGACTCAGGCTGTGAAATTGAGCTGTCTCCTATTATGAGGTCTTGTAACTACTCATATAAGGCTGTCACTTCAGTGAACAAATATTCTTCGAGGTCACACGAAGTTTCAAGTGCAACTGTTATTAAAGGATACATACATACATACATACATACATACATACATACATACATACATACATACATACATACATACATACATACATACATACATACATACATACATACATACATGTTGGGCTACGGTGTTGGGCTGCTAAGCACGAGGTCGCGGGAACAATTCGCGGCCACGGCGGCTGCATTTCGATGGGGAAATGCGAGAACACCCGTGCACTTACATTTAGGTGCACGTTAAAGAACCCAAATTGGTGGTGCCAATTTTCGGAGTAAACCACTACGGCGTGCCTCATAATCATATCGTGGTTTTAGCACGTAAAACCCCATCATATAGTTTTTTGTAAGATGCTCGTCCCCCCCTCCCACCTCCTGGGAATATGAAAATTTTCACCCAAGCCTCTCGGCCACCGTAAAATACCTGGTAAGTGGTGATGTGACACGATAATGCAACTTTTTCGCGATAAAGGTCACTCCCATGGTCCCGAAACATTGATGGCCAGGAAGACGTCGTCGCCATGGCACATTTGTTCATTTCATGCCACTTCGCCATCAGGTGCTGTTGCGACGCCGGTTACTCGAACCTCGACCAGCGTTAGTACTGGGTAGCGTGGCGTTGTCGGCAGACTGCAGGCGTCCAGTAGACCATGGCGACCAGGAAGGGGCGAGACGATTTCTAGTGTGAAACTTGCACTGTTTATTCCATGGTTGGTGAAGGATATAAAATAAGAGAATAATAATCAAAATACATTGCGGGGCCGCTTAAGTAGCCCCGCTAAAGTCGTAGGCGGGATTTTGCTCACGTCAACGCCACGTGACATGTACTGCCTCTGGTCGGTGATGGGCGGCTGATTCCCCTCTCCTAGGCGACGTTGCACGTGCCTGCCTCCGCTGGCGGCAACCCGTGGGTCCAGTTTGGTTGGCGGAAAGGAGTCTCCTCTTGAGTCGCACAGTTCGCGGGAGGCGGCCCTTCGTCCTGTCACGTACACACACAAAGGGGCCCGAAATCACTGCGGGGTGCCCGCCAGACCGGCAACCACTCGAGACACCCGTAGCAAAGTAGGGATTCATCCTGCGTTTCGATCAGGCATGGTCTTTCGATCATCCGTTTTGCACGGAGTATTCCACGCCAACCCTAACAGTGCACGACGGTATATGTGTGCCTGTCATTGCATCTCTTTTTTTATCCCTTCGCTCCGTCTATCAGATTTAATACCGTTTCATCCCTTACCTTATGCAGGAGAAGGAAGCCTGCCAGTGTGTACGCGTGGTGCACGTCGACAGTCGCCCTTTGTGGCGGCGTCGCTAAGTGTATTAGGGAAAGGAGACAGCCTTAATCTTCTACGTCGTTACTCGTGATTCTTTGTTTTATTCCCGTTTCGGGAGTGAAATAAGCAACGCCCGTCGCATTTGCGTGGTTCCAAAGCTTCAAGGCATCTAGGAAAACAAGTGTTGCGCGATGGGTTAAAAAATACGGGCAATAATTTGCTGGCGTCACAGTCCTATTCATTCCCCACGAGGACCCATGAGCAGAAATAAAGGCAGAAATGAATTACCACCGTGTGACGGGAAAATTCCTGCTCTCACGCCTTTTGTCATCTCATGCGCTTGTTGCGCTCGGTGAAGTTTACACGGGTAAGCGGTGAAGTTGATCACAGCCTGCCCATGTTTTCTTTCTGTTTGTCCGCCGTGCAGCCTGCGGGTTAAAGACATTTTGCTAAGGTTGTAGATGCCGCTTGCCGCTTCTACCATTTGGCGTTTCTTTAGCGTGTTGCTCTAGCTATGGTGCCGGACTTTATGAATGCTTCGTGTTGTACGTTAAAGCTGCTGACGACTGAAAGGACTGATTTCGTTGGTTTTATGCGGGCGGGTAATTCATTGCACAAGCGGGTCACGCAGTTCATATTCGTGGATCAATATTATGCGTGGCTTTGCGCATGTTGAAATTTTGCTAGTTGCTTCATGTAGAACTGTGGATGTTTCTTTTTCCAAGTATACGAGGTTTTCGCTTCCACTCGCTCGTAAGGGCTTAAGTCGCACTGTGCTTTGTCGGAATGATTACAGGCACGTGCTTTTTTAACAGCTTTATACTTTTCGCCCGAGGGCCGTTTGGATATTGTGGTTGCTTGGGAAATGTGTGAGAGAAAAAGGAAGACCAGGACCAGGATTGGTGTTAGCTGCCGCGTGTGGTATTGCTGCTTGATGTTCGCTGAAAAATTCGCGTAAATTTTGTGAAGTCTTTGCACCTTAATGCTGCCTGAGCAGACTCCCTACGCCGAGTGATTTGTTTGTTTGAAAATGTAGCCCTTTCTGGGTGTGTATTTTGTACGTAGTTGAATTCTTTCTTATCTTTTGCGGCGTAGGTGTGCAAGGCCTTCAACGCGAAGGAGGAAGCCAGGCCTTGCCGTCAGGGTTCACCTAATTTGACCGGCACTGCTACGCTTCTAAATATATCACGTGGCTTCACTTTTCCGTAACATTCGAGAAGAAAAAAAGATGCTCTAAAGCTGATAAGACTTTACCTTTGTTCATTTCCAAGCAGGTCACTAAGAGAACTTCAGATTGCGAGAATCGCAGCGGGAAGGGCAGTTCGTAGACGCACGTAGCTGAACTGCATTGGCGGTGTAGCACCAACTAGCGCTTTTATTCACCCGTATATTCGCTGACATATGGTCGGTTCGGTTGGCCAGTGATCGCGTTTGCATAAAAAAATTCGTCATTAGTCTTCTTAAGGCAACTTTTAAGGCACTTATTTGGCGATTTCATGCTTCAACAAAAGAAAGCGGTAAATTAACACCAGCTCCACTTCGTATAAATGGGCTTCGTTGCGCTTGGCTGCACGATGCACTTGTCACGTCTGCGGACTGGGTTGTCTCGACTACCAGTAACATCGTGTACATGTCCGCTCTCATAGAGGCCCACGCCTTTCCGAAAGCTGTCACCGCTCCGACAGCTGTCACCGCTGAAGTATATACCGGTTTGGTAACCGGACATAGGGAAAATCGCAGCCGCACGTTTCAGCTATCCTTGCTAGAAGGTGCAGTCGTCTGAGAATGCGTCCCAAGCGTGCTTTCGAAAGCACCCGTTAGGTGGCCTTCAGTGGCGCCTCTTTAGGCGGTGCACTATGCGCGTACGCTGGGTAACCTCCCTGTCGTTACTTCACTTCTCCATTTCCTCTGTTCTTCGCTGCACGATAGTATATGCTTCCCGCAATTCAGAAAGAAGCAACTTTTCCTGGAGCCTTGAAAAAAAAGAAACAACCGCAAACGTCTATTGGCGAAATTTCAGCGTTTTGGGCATACTACTTATAAGGCGTAGGGAAGTAATGCTCGAGTAAGCGAGAGCACTATAGTGATCTGCCCCTTGTGAGTGAAAAATGATGGTCCACCGACCCGAACTGAACCACAACTTCTCATTTCGAGCGCTGCTCCAAAAACTAGCGTTGCGCTCCACTCGATCGACGTACGATGATCGATGCTCGGCCCCTGCACGCAATTTGCTTGCTTTTTTCTCTCTTGAGGTCAGAAGGAGTGCAATCAATGTGATGTTCGGAGATGAGCATGCAAATGCGAAAGTAACACTCCTTGCACCTGCGGCATCTTCGGGGAGTGCACTGCGGTCACCCATATGAATCACGCAGTTAAAGGCCTCTCATGAGGTCCCGATGGAAATTTTTCTCGTACTCTGGAAGTTGTGAAATACCGTTAAGGATGCCTTTTAGCGGAATGATTTTTCACAACCATTCAGTAGTAGCGGTTATATAAGAAAAGCAGATGTTGCGACGCGATACTGCAACGAGGCGAGCTACACTCTCCTCGCAGCGGACGTTCTATCCTCTAACACCAACACTTCTCCTCTGCCGCTTCATACGTCAGAGTCAGTAAATCACGTCACGCTTACGTGACTTAGTCTTTTTCTGCCTGTCGTTCCGGCGTGGTGCATCTCCGGAGGTCGTTTTAGGCGATCCGTGTTTAATGAATATATCCGTGCTGTTTTGATTGCTGCTGACCGTTCACTGTTTGTGCACTGCGGGTATAGACGAAGGAAATAAGCTAGGAGGGAGCATTACGTCAACGCAGTCAGCCTTCACAAGCCAGCTCTCCATGAATCCATCCCCTTCGTCTCTTCTCTTTCAAAAAGTCGGCCCTATAACAGCGACAACGGTGGTAGGATTGTTCGCAAAGCTGTGTGAACAGCACGCCAGTCATCGCGAATCTACTCACTTTCTTACAGTTGGGTTCGCGAGAGCTCGTAATACAGAGGCGCAGTCACGAGATTATGATGGTACGGTGAAACGGAGTAGAAAAGAACGCCGTGCACTGACCAAACCTTCTTTTCTTGCTTTGTCCGAGCAACTTTCTCCCCCTAAATATTTTTGAAGATTTTTCCGGGTATGTAGACTTACCAAAGTCTGTTAGCAGCACTGACGAACAGTGTTTAAGTGCGTAGAGAAATGGCAAGTATATATATTTTTCTATTATCTTGCTCACGTACAATACAAACTAAATGAGAAAGGGTTGCTGTATGTCCTCGTAAAAGCCACGAGAGAAAAAGGAAAAAAAAAAAAGCGAAATCGATATCCCATAAGCTAAACAGCACGCATCGCGACGTTCGCAGGAAGTTCAGTAGCAGAGGTACAAGCTGTTGGCGCTGTGCCCGCGGGATGAGGCTGCATAGTCACTGTATGGAGATTGATGGCACGACAGGTGAGCCGCTAGCTATAGAAGCAGGCACTCCGAGCGGCGCCTCCCCTTTTCTATCACAAAGCGAGCACGCGCTCGACAGCGCCGCGGCTTACACGTGATTGCGTGCACGTGCATGTAGAGAGAGAGAGAGAAAGAGAGAGAGAGATATTTCGGAGAGGAAGAGGTGCTAACTTCTGCAGTCCTTTAGGGACGTCTCGGCGCCCGGAAACAAGCACGGCGGTAAGCAGGCAGAGAGAAAGAGAGAAAGATAGGGAGTGCGCGCGAGACGCAAACAAAACAAACAAGTGGCCGCGCTCACCGCCTTTGCCGCCACTTTGTTCTACCACGCTCGGATGTTTGGTCGTGGTTTATACGGTCCCATTACACTAACGTTTCTAGGTGTGGGCATGCAAGGTCGAAGCAGGTGTGCGCTCTAGCGCCTGCCTGAGCATTTGCCTACTCTCACTCCATTAATTCTTGCGTATTTCTCAAGGGGCTCTGTTGAACCTTTTTATATCGGCTCCGCCGAGCGTGAGCACGAGTTTCCCTGGCAACTCAATCCCCTCGCTTTCCTACCAGGTGTACCTCCTTCCCAGGCACTCCCGTAGCTTTACCAAGCGTGCAACGACCTACTTCGAAGCTCTTTTTTTTATGTATGCGGTTCTTCATGGCGGCCTTCAGTTTCACCGATGCGAGAATATAGTACACTTGAAAAGGGCCGTGGTAGTAATGGCATCGTGCATGTATCCGCCCAGGCTTGTCTCCCTTTTGTTCTATTATTCGTCGCCATGCGGCGAAAATAAACGCGTCTCCAAGCCAGATCCCATAACATTCTCAAGAATCGAGAGAAAAGCGTAGACAAACTACAGGTGGGTAGTGTAGCGATACTCCTGCTTGATTTACCGCAGAGGTGTGCAAATGGGGTTTTTTTCAAGCCGCTGCATGTGAGTTTTACCCTTACGTCCGCTCCCATTCTGTATTCTGTGGAAAGAGAGAAATAAAGAAAAGGCTATATCTCCGAATCCTTGAAATTTCGGATACGACTTCGATACTTTATTTTATTTCACACGTATTCGATTCGTAAATTAACTATTCAAAATTGTGGAATATTGGTTTCCCTTTGGATATAAGGGAGAAGAACACACATTAACTCTTTCACGCACATAAATTTACATTGAGAGTAAATCTGAATTTTATTTTAGAAATGGTAAATATATGGAAAGAAAGGGCTGTTCCCACAATTATTCCTTTTTTTCTCTTCTCAGTCGGACAGAGTGAGGGGTCACCTGGGGTAACCAACATGCTCTAAGGGTCTCACGGTTACTTTTGGTGAAGGACAGGAAGGCAGGCCCTCTTTTCTAGCAGTTACAAGGGGGCCATCACATGTCTGGCACATCCCAGTTGTCCTCAATGGTTGGGCCTTTGTACTGCCGACAGCACACCGCCCTTTAGTGCCCGTTTTCGGTTTGGTGCTTGCAGTGACGGGTCTACTTTATTATCTGGGCCATTTCTTTAAGATAGTTTTTAACCGCTAGTGAGCGTCGGCATTTGTGTGGAACACCAACATCTGTGTTAATGACAGTTTCAAGAAAAGGCTGAATTTGTCACATGGATTTATTATCTATTTGTTCTGTTTGGTAAATGACGCTCCCCCGTGGGTTAAATGGTTCAGCAGTGGTGTATTTTGCAGGACGGACTCCATGGCACCTTCGCAGTCATGAGAGCAAGATAATCTTCATCAACCCATGCATAAGGAGGCTCACAGGCAGCGTGATTTTATCGTGCCGGCTCTTTTGTTGCTTGTTCTAGTAGAATGTATCATGAGCTTAAATGTCAAAATCTGTGTAATTTTATTTTTCACCTCCTGCGAAGCTACCACAGTGCAGCTGTATTTCCACAAACTGGTAATAATGAACAACAAGCAATAATTATAAAAGCGAGCCCTCTAAGACCATTCAAGCATGGTGGTTACTTCAGAAGACTACTACCTTATAGGACACGGTAAACTGTAATAATGGAGTCAAGAACTTTATTTTGTGCACGAGATGAACTTTCGATGCATAAAATACGTTATCTCAAGCTTGCAACCTAGTAAGGACGAAACTTAAGTTTCTTTCCATAGAAGACTGTTGGTTTCAGCGTTTAACACGTCATGCATCTCATCGCGGTTGGAAACAAATTTTGCCGCACGTGACACTACACCGCTCTATACCGCGCTTGCATTAGCGGCTGCTTGAAAGAGAGCACCGTTTGAAAGTCGACACCCGAGATTTGCACGCTTCCAGAGGAAAAAAAAAAAAATAAGAAAAGGTGACCACGCCACGTGACCACCATGCCGGAAAGTGTTAACGTTTACAGGGAGAAAATTCGGTGCAAGTAGTGACTGTTCAGAATGATTCTTCTGTAGGAGAGCTGCAATCGTAGCACCAAATAAAAAAGGAGAGAGAGACTGAAATAGAGATACAGTCTTTATAATAGATGCTAGCTTGGCTGGTCGCCTGGCATGCTCCTCCAGGTGCTGGGTTGTAAACAAAAGTACTAGTTCCTGAGTGAAGGTATGGAGCAAACAATTTCTGCTCAATAACTGTCAGTTATTCAGTAAGGATGTCTCTGCATTAGACAGCCTACAAATCTGGGGCCGTATTCACAAAAAGCTCTCAAGGTAGAATTGTCTGTAAGATAAATTTTCAGCCAGTTTTGACGTCTTAATATCGAAGGGGGCCTGCCAATGACAACGAGCAGTTACGAACAAAGATATTTGCGAATTCGGCCTCTAGTGACTCAATTTAAGCAAATGTATTATTTAGCCAATATCTCAGGTGGCTGGCATTCCTTTAGACTAGCGCATGGTGCTGTGGTAATACACTTGGCTCCTTGAACCAAAATACCGAGTTAAGTACATCTTTCTTTGATTACTATCGTTGCCTTAGTATATACCAGGTGCGATCGCCTTTCAGTTATTCTTTATTTACAATCTTCCCAGATGAGTGGCCATACAGTTGTTAACGCACTAAATAGTTGCCAAATGCACCATAACAATATATCCAGTAATCTAAATAGCCTTTCTTTATTACCAAACGAATTGGACGCAAACATTATAGTTACTTCTCTTTATAAAAAAGAAAATATTAGATATTCAATAGTATTTTTGAAGATCGTTTTTCTCGAATATCGTATTCGAATAAATTCGGAAATTTTGCTATTTGTACACCCCTATAGTTAGTATTAGAACACCTATAAGTAATATTCTGGCTTCATATTCCTCCATACGCAGTGATTACGCTAGGAGAAGGGTTTTGTGCGCTCGCCGCTTTACTAGAATAGTGCATAAGTATGATATCCGAAAGAGCACGGCACTGGTGAACAAGCCCAACTATTCACACTGCGCAGCGCATAAACATAGAGCTCGGGGGGGGGGGGGGGGGGGGGGGCATGGACGCGAAATCTAGATGTGAAATCCTTCCGTCGATTTTTTTAACTTCTGTCAGCCTTATCGACGCTAATAACAACAACAAAAAAGAAAAGAAAAAAAAGAGCACGACCACGTTTGCTCGTTCCGTGCCGTTGAGGAAACGTGGATCCACGGAATAGTAATTTTATATTTACACATATATTTCACACATCGCCGAGATGTTAGATCCCATGTATCCTTCAAGAAACTTCGTGGTATAAAGCAGGAAGAACGGTGGAACAAAACGAAATCATGAGCCCCCCCCCCTCCCCCCCCCCCCCAAAGAGAGAAGAAACAACAACAAAGAACGGAAAAACAAGAGACACACAGTATTCAGTCCTGGACAAATAAGCACCGAAACAGCGCGGTGGCTGAAAAGACGACTACGCAAGTGAAAGTATGTTTCTTGGCTTGCTTTCTTGAACGAACCCAAGAATGACCGTAATTTCTTATTCAAAAGTCCGGACATTTTTTTTTAAGTACGACTTTATTCACCTTCAAAGTACTCTCCATCCGTACTGATGCACTTGTCCAAACGTTCATTCCATTGTTGGAAGCACCTTGCAAATACGGCCTCTTTTACACCTGATATCACCGTCGCAACATTGCGTTTGACTTCGTCGTCAGTGGCAAAATGCTTGACTTTCAATTACCCTTTCATATGGCGGAACAGGAATAAGTCCGCAGGAGTCAAACCTGGGCGACTAGGGCGCGCGGGTCAAGGTAGTCGTCTGTGCGGAGGCCAAAGACCGGCGAACACTCAGAGCCGTGTGTGCGGGAACATTGTCATGATGCAGGAATCACTCGCCAGAATTCCAGAAGGTCGGACGTTTCCGCTCCACACTTCTGCACAGCTGTTTAAACACCTCACAATAGAATTGCTGGTTGACGGTCTGCTTTTGATCGACGAATTTTGAGTGTGCGATCTCTATGAGGTAAAAAAATAAAGCAGATCAGCATCGTCTTCAAATTCAATTCAACATGACAAGATTTTTTTGGGACGAGGCGCACCAGGTGACTGCCATTGACTTCTTTTGTTTATTTGCGGGATCGTACCCGTAGCACCGTGACTATATGGTAGCCTGTGATGATTTTGCTGAAGAACTCTGTATCATCTGTAACTGCGTCTTTCATTGCACGACAGGCTTCCACGCGACGATCCCTTTGCTCTTAGGTAAAAAGTCTGGGCACAAACTTAGCAGTCACTCGTCGCATTCCCAAATAGTCGTGCAAAATACGCTGAATGGAGCTCCAGGATAACCCTCAGAGTTGGTCGATTGTCCTCCATTGACCTTGCCTGATGAGATCACGAAATTTGGCAATGTTGTCCTCGGTTCGCGCACTTCAAGGAGGACCGTAACGGGGCTGATCTTCGATGGTCCCTTCCCCCTTTTAAACCAAGGAAACAAGTCGTACGCTTTATTTTTAGTGAGAGCATGTTCTTTGTAAGCTTTTGCATAGTGACAACAGTTCCTGCTGCTTTCTTGCTGATTGAAAACTTAGCTTCATAGCTGCCCGTTATTCGTGAGAATCCACAATTTATTCGTTTCGCCAGTGTACTACAGACACACGCACAGAAATGCCAAAGGAACCACAAACATGGTTGTCGGCCAACGCCACTTGGCATACTGACTCAGGAGAGGTCCTCCCACGGTGCCCTAGCGGCGCAACCTCGTACTACAACTACACGATGCGCAGGCGTACAATTCCGGTTATTTTTGGGTCCCTCTTCGCATGTCTTTGTCTTCGTGTTCGTGGAGGCCAAGACTCGCTGCGCTCGGTGGCATCTTCTTTAAATGTAAACTGAATTCGACTTGCTGCGTCCATGATTATCATCATCTGACGGAAAACATGTTTCCTCCTATGCAGTGCTTTTTCTCTGGCAAGGTTTTTTTTTAATGATATGCATGACTTATTCAAGTTTCATCATCTTTCGTGTCAATGTTTTCTCGTTCGAAGCATATATACATCGCGGGAAAACTATAGCAAGGGCTAAGTTTTACCCAAAAGAAAGAAAAAAGAAAGAAAGAAAGAAAGAAGGAAAGAAAGGAAGGAAGGAAGGAAGGAAGAAAAAGGAAAATACTTCGAGCCCAAGAATGGTGGCTGCAGCTCGCAGGTCAGTCTATCGCCTCTCGAAAAGTCGGGTCGATGGCGTTTTGAAATTTCAAAATTTATATTCACGGCCTATTTTGCACGTGCGTGTGCGTTCACCGGGCGAGCCGACTTGTATATTACGCCACTTCGTCTCTCCCTTGCTTTTTCACATGTTTTACCCATGCAGCTACGCAAGTTCACCAGTATAAAAGAAAGAACAAAAATATCACAAACGAAATTAAATCTTAATACTTAAAAAAGCCTAACTTTCTCGTGCCCGCCGGCTTATGAAACACGTGCATATATATGTGTGTGTGTGTGTGTGTGCTTCAAGGAAGCGTGAAACCGACAAGGTGACGTGCCTCGCGGTACTGACCATGTGAATGGAGAAAGGTTCTTACGATGTCGACGGACGGAACGTACAAAACGCATTAAAGGGGAGGAAAAGGAAGTTAATATTCATCTCCGGCTTGTTATTAGTTATTATTTATTTTTCACAATTACAAGAGCAACACTTGTGTGCACCATTCTTGCTGGTCGCAACTGTGTCTCTGCCGTCATCGTCAGCAGCTATGGCGACGGTGGTGCGTGCAAGAATAGCGTATCCGCTATCATTGATCCTATGGCAACAAGACTTGTCTGTCACTTGGCGAATAAGTTGAGTTGCCAATGACGTTAATATATTTTGCTACAAAACACGTTAGTTCGCGTTATTCCGAGCAGGCCTTGCTTGGAAGAAAGTCCAACTGAAGCTCTCCGCTCCACTTTTTCAATCTCTTAACAATTCTGCATTCAACAGGGCGCTAACTTGGGCCGGTTAGCACATACTCAAGTGAAGAAGCAGCGCTTTCGTTCGGGACAAAGGCAGAGACGACACACGTGAGGACAGCTACAACACTCTTCCCTGTCGTGTGTGCCTGTGTCTCTTTCAAAAACGCTCCTTCTTCTTTGCTTAAGAAATATGATATACTATTGCGTCTTAGTGTATATAGTAGCATAATGACAAACGAGCGTTATGATTGGCTGGTTCGGAATGATAAACCGCACCACATGCTGAAAACAGTGAAATGTGCTGTGTTCTTATCAGATACATGCTGTATCTAAAAGGACAATTTTGTCGTAGGTCCAGTGGAAACGAAGTTGAGCGTCTGCTTTTGCGCAAAAAGGAAGGCGAAAAAAAAGCGCCATACTTATTTTGCATATGCTAATCAATAGGTTCAAATAAAAATCAAGAAAACTAAAGAACTATAGTGAATATCTGCCTAGGGCACCATAGCATTCTCCAACGAAACACACCGTGCGCTTCTCGCGGTCCACAATGCGCGACGTTCTGTTCCAGTTTTGGCCACCACCTTGCGCGTGTCAACAAGGCGCTCGCCCAGCTCATACTACCGCGGTGGTCGGTACCACCGACTTCGAAAGTTCAACAAGCATAACGCACACACAGGAAACCACAGCAGCAAGAAAGCAAAGCGAAGCGAGGAGCGCGCCGCTTCCGCTCTTCCGCCGTGAATCCCACCGCGAAACGGCAGCCAGCGCCAGAGCCGAGCGTGGCGATCTCGCCAATATGACGTGTCAACACGAGGCGCAAGCCACAGTGAGTGGCGGAGCGAATATGAAAGTTTGGCTGTCTAGGAACAACGATGCCGACAGGTCGACGTTCCGCAGGGCTGATATGACGCACGCCCGGTCTCGAGACGGCTGCGCAGACTTATCTTGCTTCAGTCGCGTTCTTTTCTTCTTTTACTTTGGAGCATACATTCTGCCGGGGGAAAGTCAGAGTTCCCTTATTTTTTTCTCACATTATGAACTTTCTTCCCGTTGTAAATAGACAAAAGCTATAGCGATAAAACGACAATTCGCTCATGTGAGAATGAGAATTCAAATGCCACTGCTCGATAGACAAATAGAATGACGGCGACATTATCGAATATTTCTGAAGCTTTGATGATGCTGATGTTTGTGTTAAGGACCCACCATCAATATGCAGCAGGAAAAACAAGAGAACAAGACAGGAGCAACGCTGCTCCTGTTTAGCACGAATGTGCCTCGCTGTGCCTCTCGTTGAGAGAGGCTCAACTTGAGCATTAATTATTCGGCAGTGCTTGTCTGATCACTTCCCCAGATGCAGGATCTATCTTTATATGAAGCCGAAAGAAATTGAAGCGAACTGGCTTGTCGAAACCTAATTGAGTTTTCGAGGTGAACGATAGCGGATCAAGACATACCTCTGACAAGTGTTACAATATCTTTAATATTCATGCTTAACTTGACTTCGAACAAACCGGTTTGGCCGACTATGAGTGATTAGTATAATTGCTGTCAACAATAACCGTGTCTAAGAAAAATTAAGCTAATGATTTCTATTCATACAGGCACTCAATGAGAGGGAAGGTGTCATTACGAGCGTTTGTGAAGATGTGATTATAAGCTGCAAGACACCCGACGGAAAACAACGTGAACATGAACACGCCGGATACGTCATTCTTGTGTTTCCTTTTACCAAAGTTTGTTCTTATCAGCTATCTGCTGTATTTTCAATGCGACTTTTGTAAGATTCAGGAATCCAATTGCGTGAATGGCATTGCTGAAGGAGAACATAGATAGATAGATTTAGCCAGAAAGGTTGGAGAGGTTGGAGCTCGTGCGTTTGCTACTCAGTTTCACTTTGATATGGGGTAAGGCGCTACGCGATAGGAAAATTTGTCGAAAAAGAAAGTCACCAAAATGTAAAAAAAAAAGAACAATTGGTGGATGGCGTGATGTTAGGCTTAAGTGCGAGATTAAAAGAAACATTGAAGGTAAAGTTCGAATGTATATACTCAGAACGAAGAAGAAAAAAGAAATAAAGACAAATTAAGATAAAATTCATACGAATATAATCTATCAGTACTATGAAGCAAAATTGCCCTAAACAAACAAAGAGAGAGAGAGAAAGCAAGGACCGGAAAGGCAGGGAGGTCAACCAGAAGAGCACCCGGTTTGCGGGATTGGGGGAAAGGAGAATAGAAAGAGGGAAAAAGGGAGAGAGTAACTGAGGGCGTGTGGGAGGGACATTAAAAACGGTCAACTTTACACCGACTGGACTCGAGACCGTTTACCGAGTCAGAGATACTCGGACCGTGGCCACACCCGTCCCTGGCACGAAAAGCGAATCGTGCACCAGTACAATACTTGAAAAAAGGAAATTCTGCACAGCACCCATTGCCCCTATTTGCTTTGTCTGCAAAAGGCCATTATCGGATACTTATCGGCCATTATCGGATACATAAAAAGGTGCACATCACTCTCTTTTGTTCTAAACTTGACACGCGAGTTTGCGCTCTGCTGGTCGTAATGTGGTTCACCAGAAGCGGATGATGACGATTCAGCACGCCCTATTTTATGAGAAAACAGTTGGCGAAGAATGCACCTAGCCGTAGTCAATGAAACTAAGTTTCTGTGTCACTCGGCAAATTAACAGAAAGTCTCAATTCTAGTTCAACGTCCGATGCATGCAGAATAGACCTCACTGCATCGTCAGAACCGCGTTCTCAAAAAACATTCCGTTCAGAATTTCTTCACGATGCATCTTATAACACGGCTGGAGACAGGAACAACGCACGTAGAGCGGTGTTCATTAGTCAGATTTGCCATTTTTTCTAACCGGTCGTTCGTGGACACACCAATGTGGCTGGGCACCCGCTGAAATACTTCGTGAATTCCACGAGAGGCTGTGCTGTGTACACATTCCGCAACTGAAGCAATAACTTCACGTAACTTCACATATTACACAGAAGCGCTAGCGTCGGCTTTTGAGCCCGAGCAGACAACCAAGAGAAAACCGTGTAGTATTGACTGTAAACAGCCGAAAACTGAACACAAACTAAGGCGAGAACACTCGAATACGTTCAATGGGAACGACACATTTCCCGTCATTCACGAGCAAGGAATGTCGGCTTCACGGAGCAAGAGAGGTTTTCTCCATTCTTCGCCGTAGCAATGTGTGGAGCTATATGGGGCAACAAAGAGTGCACGATAGGTGTCTTGTAACACAAATAGCCATGCCAGAGTCATCCTCCACCACAAATGTCACAGTGATTTGGGCAACTTTCATACTAGAAGAAAAGCAGCAAGGAATAAATCCAATGCATAAATGCGCACCTAGCATAAGGGCGTCGTGGTGACTATGTAGACATCCGAAACAAAATCAACGATTGTCGCGGCATCCAGAGGAGTGTCCGGCAGACAGCGACACAATGTGGCAAGAGCGATGCCTAATTTTTAAATCCAGCCTATAAAAATAATTAAGACCAAGGAAAAAAAATGGTGCGCTCTTGTCTTCCTGCATCTGTCCCTCCCGTCACGCCACGGTTACTCACGCTCGAGATGTCCGTATATATTGCTTCCCTCGGCAGTTGCTTTCCTATCCGCTGCTGCGGTAGTCTAGCTGCTCGTACGCCGGGCGACGTCTCTATTTCCCGCTCTTCTTTCTCCATATTCTCCTTTGGCTTGTTTTCTCGACAACATGGTGGACAAATAGCAAGTATTTCTGGTGGTCACAGTTGCGGAATGTATACTTGAAGGCCGCTAGTCAAAACATGGTGGATGCGACCTTGCGTTTAGAGTTTGTAAAGAGACTCGGCCCTAAGGCCGGAAAGAAGGGAGGCTCTCGCGAGCCCCACGTGACATGACACGTGCCCTCGGCGTGAGGTCAATGGAGGAGATGGACGATGATGCGCTATCGCTACAAGCCACGCGTCCCTCTGGGAGCAGAGATGAAACATTGCAGTTAGAAATGGGAGCAGGCGTTTGGCATCCTGCGATTTCTACTGAGGAGCTGTGGCGTAAGCGTTGCGCGTTGCAGTCGAAGTTAAATTTGCTATGAAATTGAGCGGTTTTCCTCTGATGGAGCTTCTGAGACTGTCCAAGGTTGAATAACAGTCACTCAGCATAGAAAACAAAAGTGCATGAAGTTACGTTTTGATATGCAATAATATAGTTTTGAAAACTCATTGTCGAATTTATTTCGGTGTACAGATACAATTTCTTGAGCGATTATTACTCGTGGTGCAAATACAATGAAAAATGAACACACCAACTCCATTTCGTGTTAGGAATGCCACCGCATTAGAGACTTTTAGCAAACTTTGAAAGCGGCCAATAGGTCAACTGTACATTCTGCAGTTACCTTAAAGAAAGCAAAATTACCGTGTGTGTTTTTTTTAATGCACATAGTTTTTAAAAATTGCCGGTAGCTGGTTGCGCATTACTAATCTTTGAACTAGATTCCTCGCAGAGGCAGACATTACTCGTAGAATAAATAAAAATGTACAGTTGACTAATGAACAAGAGTTCACTAATTAAGTTGTTAACTAATTACTTGACGACACATATTTCAGTTTGCTAATTGCTGCCGGTGAGTTGGCAAGGCGTTTACGGCTGCAACAAATTCTAAGAATGACAACGGTTCTCAGATATAAGCCTCAAACTTGTGGTGAATATTCACTATCGTTTCACTTACATTTTACTAAGAAAACGCTGTTTCATGCATCGAAGCACAAAAGTAACAGGACCAGAAATGTATTTCGCCGCACATTTTTGATATAATCATCTCGAAACTGGTGTCATCCTGATAATTAATTCCAACTGGATATGCCTTGCGGCCTCATCGGCAACAATTCGTCAATTGCTATATATGTAATAAAAAAAAATTCTCTAAAGATTTCTATACGGAAATTTTGTCAATAATTCGATTATTCATTTTGTCTTGTCGTGAAACTTAACTGTACCTTTTTCATCTTCGAATAACTTAGCTGAAGGACTAGAATTGTCCTGTCCGCGACAAGCGGCTTTCAAGAAGAAAGAAACGTGCTGCACAAGATAAACAGTTTTGCAGCATATAATTAACAGTTTCACAACAGCTTCGCTTCACATATATTCCAAGATGTGCGTTGGATCTGCACAACGGTAGACAACAGCGTGGAAGCACACACTGAAATAATTCGGGCTGGTATGGGTAAGAATGGAAGTATACAAGCATGCACTAAAGTGAGACATTAAAACGTTCTGGTGCGCTAGGCAGCCACCAGCAGTGAAATTATACTGCTGCTGCCCGTTGCGCCTTTCCCGGTAAGAAAAAGAATGCCAGCAGAAGATTTTAGTTGAGCGCCACCAATATTTCGCATATTGCTGAACCTGTATACGCTTTGACAGCCCTACGAGAGTTTATTGTGTACAAGAGCCCAGTCAAATTACTTTGATTAGCGTTAGTTGCTTTTGTTACGAGCTTTCGTCTAGAAGATCCATATGTTTGTGGCCGCTCGGCGCATGTAGTGCACGTATGCTCGCGGCACCTGAGAAGCGGGGATAGCGCTGACTGCATTGGTGAGATTTGCCTCTAAGGTAGCGCATTTTTCCTGCCTGTTTGCATTTACTAAAGAAGAAGAAGAAACAACAGCAGGGTCGGTGATTAGCACATTTGCGCACACGTATAGAGCTAATAACACTGGTTCCTATAAGCATAAATATCAAACTACGACCCAATTCAAGAGCTTGTACGAGGCGCCTAAGTGTAAGATATGCAAGAAGAAATTCAAAAGAGATGCACAAGTTGACGTACATGACATGCAGCTAACAAATATATAAAAAAAAGAGACAGAAAGAGAGATAATATTTTATGAAAATTGGAGAAATTTGCCTGACGGCCTGTCCATCATGCTACTCCACGTGCGTTCCATTGACAAATGAAATGGACCAAGTACGTGGAAAAAGAAAATAGTCCGAACACCTTTTAGCTGCGAAGTCAGCATTTTAGGAGCTTCGACCAGTTTCCTTGCTGCCCATGGCTATCACCATGGCAACATATATTCGTTGCTATACGGAACAATCATCAAGCCCTTGGCGATACTCGCATCCCGTCCACCTGCTCCCCTTCGCGGCTCACCGAACAATCCCGGCTGCCGAGAGCATCGCTTGAAAACAAATCGAAAGACAGAATAAAAATAGCGACGGATACGCTCTCCCGTGATTTATGCACCCTTGCGGAGCGGGTCAGGGCTATGCTTGTAGAAAAAGAAAAAAAGAAAAAACGCGCATAATTGAGAAATAAAATAAATAGCGCAAATGAACATGGAAGAGAAAAAAAAAACCGAGCTCACCGGCTAGCAGGCGCTGATCAGATACTATAAAGGTAATTTCCCAAAATGGTGCCTTCCATTCTGTTTTCTCGAACAAGGGGCGAGACCCTAATGTGGTAGTGCGGAGAACGGGCGCTCTCGATCTGATGGCGTGCATACCAAAGGGGTACAGCACAAGCCTTGACTGCACCGCACATTTTGGCAGCTGCGACCCCACAGCCCTGCTTAGGCATTCTTTCCATCTACTGACATTTGTTTTATTTTTTTTTCGCTATGGTACGAGCCATTCTTCAATGAAATCACTGCTTGATTTATCGTGGGCTTTGATTTTACATTGCTTTCACAAAAAGAGGGAGACAGCGGTTTACAGAAGTTGATGGCACACGGGTGGCTTAGCGTGTGAGGAAGATAGACACGATATCACGAAATCGACGCTCGTCTGATGAAACGCTTCGGAGAACGAGAACCGCCTCCAATTTGTTGTTTACGCTCGGAAGCGAAACACTGCGCCATGGACGAATGAGCGCAGGAGCTCTGACGGTGGTCACAGAGTTTGGCAAATACATGGTGCCCCTGCTGAGTGGGAACCAAGAAGAAAAAGAATGGGGCGGAAGGAGAGCAGCGGGACGTTCTCGAAGGGAAAGAAAGAAAAAGTAACCATGGTGAAGCTATTTTTGGCTGCATAAAACAAACTATTTGCTAGGCGTCCATACAGTTTTTTCCTGAACAGCGTCGATAGTTGTGCTGTTTGAAGAAACGAGAGAAAAAATAATAAAAAAGGCGCACGGAATAATCTGACGGAGTAAACAAGAATCTCCTTCGCCATGGTTTCTGCACACGGCTTCATTAACTAGAACAAATCATGCATGCACTAGCTGCCTTGAATTCTCATCAAGGTGGTCCCCATATTATTTGCTATCAGAGAAACGATGGCAGCATCGGTATGCGTAATGATAGAGCCTGCAAGAATATGCGTTTCAATAAAGAGAAAATTTATGTCCTTTTAAACGAGACTCGACCTACTCCACTTGGAAACTTCTTTATCGTAGTTACAGAAAGGCAAAATGGTGAGCTTCAGCTATAATGATGATACTGAAATGGTTTATTTGTTCCGGTCTCGGCTATCTCTATATAGCGAGGCTCTATTGTATGAGCGAAACCAAGTATGCACGCAAAGCCTTTCTGACCTGTAATTTTGCTGGCGGCAGCTTCTGTGACTGCTCCTTTCTCTGCTTCTTATGGCTGTGTCAGAGAGAGAGAGAGAGAGAGAGAGAGAGAGAGACAAAAGGGCCTTACCATGGGCAGCTCATAAAAGCAGCGTGCCTACATAGGTAGCTATTGTTTCATTCGAATAACCCAGCCAACGCTGATGAGCGTGTCGTAGAGTACAGCAACGGAAGCATGCCGATAATTTCAGCCCCTTAAGTTTTATGAATATAAAGTTTTGCGAATACCATTTATTTTGCGTAGCCTTTATACTCGTGCATGGGCATTTGCACGTAGGGTCGCTAGAGAAGATGGCACTAGATGCCAAAGGCTCATTTGCGCATTATTATAGATGACGGAAAGGCCAGGGTAAGGAATATCTATTTAAAAACTACGGAATAAATGACATGATTCCTTTCTCCTACATATGAACCCCCTTTGACATTAATACCTCTTCAGTGACATTTTTCAAGCCTACAGAGTTTCATCAAGCAAGGATTATAATTGCCTCTTAAACTATGATGGCTATGCTAGCAAGCATGGAGCATGGTTATTCGCCTTAGTAAGAGCGCACCAACTTAAATATTGCGAAGATGGGAGGCTATAAACTTTTACCGACCGGTAATGTCCGAATGACATCCCACATATCACCTTGCTATACCTATAACCAACCCTTCTAATAAACAACCGTGAAATGCTTCCCATTCGTGTAGATTCGTGCACGAATGTAACTGATTTACCACTCGGGCCTTGGCATGCGCTGATATCGCATGCCAGAACCGATGACAGTCATTGACAAGAGAGAAACGAAATCCATTGCGTCAACTCTAGCGTGCAGTGTCGCAAGTGGCGAGTGGTTCCTATCTTTTCGTTGTTGTGGCAACAGCAGAAAGAGTTGCGAAAGCAGCAGCATCGGTGCCAGAGAAGCGTACCGAAACCACACGGGAACCAACGTGATTGCCTGACTTCGGCTCGCACGGCCGCTGACTCCAATATGCAAGGCTGCAGTCCGCGCTGGTTCGCCTGCACTATTATTTACTATTCGGGTCGCCTTCCCTTTTAATTATCTTAGTTATGGCCCGAAAAAAAACTCAGGACACTCGGATACTTCTTCGGCTCGGCGTTTCTAAATTTTCGTTCTTTTCTTTATCCGTTTCCCCGCGCACCCACACTGTTGTCCATTCCGCGTTCCTTCGTGATTGTGCTCAGCGGTAATTAAATTGGGCTCTCGCTGTTCGCGACGGTAATTAACGACACACTCCGTCGTCTTGCTGCTGGTGCGCCGAAGCGCGCGCTCTTGCTTCTTTCTGGAAGCCTTTGGCACGGACAACGTTTAGCGAAGCTCGAGGAGGGAACTCGGTTGTTTCCTTTTTCGTGCAGTTTTTGTTTCTTCCTTCCTTGCCATTTCTCCTTGTTCTTCTAACGAATCCTCGTATTTCTTTGCTCGAGTCTCTGTCCGAGAAGAGCTCGTTTAAAGAGACACTCCACCTCCCGCTCATGCCCTGCCACCTTCTCTGCTTCTTGTGTGTCCCTTGAGAAGTACTTCACTTTCCAAAGCTGTAGTGACATTTTTTTTTACTTGAGCCGCAAGGTTATTTAGGATAAAAGACTTTAAAGAAGGCGCCATGCTAGTTGAGCGGATGCGGTTTCTAGTCTAAATAAGACGTCTGCACTGCCAAATAATTTTGGCTGTCAATTTAAATATAAGAGTTCATATTTTTTTACTTGCAAACCTAGATTCGTTTTTTTTTCACCGATCAGTTACATTCATGAGTGTTGTGTTTGCTCTAGATATTCAGAACCCAGAACCTACAGGTTCCTAATGGTATAATAAATGAATGAAATCAAATTCGGTGTGGATATCTAAAGACCGTGGTGATAGTGCCAGTGATGCCGTTTCATGATTTTACTTGATTTTAGTCTTTCGCCAGTGAATTGTGAGCCCGTATGAACTGCTCTGTGTCCCCAATTGTCCACAAAGAGAGAGAGAAAAAAATGCTACTTTTTACGACAGCAAATGGTCTTGAAGTAACACGAATTCAATCGAAGGTTCAGCGATGTAAGTTGTAATCGGCGACCTCAAACATTCAAAGTATGTAATAAAGGCTGATATTTCCCGTTGTACGGGAGGTTTGGATTCGTCAACCGGATTTCAAGCCTCAATTGGCGCCATGCTAAGAGATCAGTTCACCCTTTCGAAGCGCAATGTACGCGCCACATGTGTCGTACATTCATTTGGGCTGTGCATCGCTTCAGCAACGCAGCGTAATATCATTTCATTAAAAAATAAGAAGTTCCCCAACAGATGCCCGAAGGAATAATTATTCTTTCTTCAGTAATTGTCAACTGGAAAACAGATTAACGATATAGCTAAATCGTAATGTGTTACCGCTGCTACCGTTGCCTGTTAGTAAGGGCCCTAATACGGATGCCTGTAGAGTATTTTGACGTTCGTGATAAAACGGCTAAGGCCCTCTACTTTTTCCAGTCAAAGTGGTGTGCCGATAGCGAAGCAAGCCTTCAGAACAAACAGATGCGTTCTCGACTAGTTCTAAATGCAGACTGGACACATACACCGTGCAGCGCAAGTGCTCTTCCGCCGGGATAGAGGTTTGCCTTTCTTTTTCCAAGTCTGCGCTGACAGACCTAGTTTAGCACGTCATGACGTCGGCGACTGACAAGTTCGAGCGCAAAATGGCGTCTCGTCAACATCTTCCCGAATTACATTTTTTCCTTTTGAGTTCCGTCTCATCATCGAGCTTTGACGTTGCACGCGTAATGCTGGGCATCATTACGCGCCAGCCAGTGGTGTTCTGCTTTCTATTACGCACTTGCGCGTCTACTCTTCTGTACGGAAGAAAGGCAGGATTGTGACGCCACATTAACGTCGCCCTAATTCACGTCATCTATCGCGGCGCGTTTGCTCACATGAAGCTCCTCCCCGGATCTCTTGAACGCTTTTCTTCTTCGGCTCTCGCGCACGACAGCTAGTTGGTATAGGCTGTGCAATTAGCTAATAAGCTGCGCAGTTCGTGTCTGCAAGCAGTCAATATTCTTTAGCTGCCGTGCTGTTCCTGCCTACCTGCAGTCCGCTTTGCCAGTGTTTTACTGCGTTTCCTTATACTGCGCTCTCATTCGGCGTGCGTAACGCAGTAAAGGTTGTTTATCCTCGCTACATGGTTCACCTTTACCTCTGGCATATCGTTCGTGAACAACAGCTTAATTATAACAGCAGTTATTGCCTTACACGACACCAATCACACTTAAAAGATACATTACCACATTTTATTTTTTGAGTATTTTTGCGACACTGGCACTGCTAGCGTTCGTCAAACACTGCATTACAGCAGAGTAAAGCGCCATGTTTGACACTTTCATAGACAAATTTCATCAACCTGCTTAGCTGTACAAACCTCGAAGCAG
Organism: Dermacentor andersoni; assembly: GCF_023375885.2. Classification (NCBI taxonomy): domain Eukaryota; kingdom Metazoa; phylum Arthropoda; class Arachnida; order Ixodida; family Ixodidae; genus Dermacentor; species Dermacentor andersoni. The sequence continues at coordinate 63,585,489 of NC_092815.1, read as the reverse complement.
ACAAATCAGCCTTGATGAACGACGTCAACAACGCACACTAAGACTGCAGTTTACAAGGAAGATTTGCTTCTCGCTTGTCCCCACTGTGAGTGACACGGCGAATCATGGCCCCATGATTCTACCCAGAAAGTCACGCTGACGACAGCGCGGTTTGCGTTGATGGAGTTCGAAGACGACAGGCTATATTATGGTGACGCTTGACTACCGGCCCTATGAACTGTTTAACATAGTCATATCAGGCTTAAGTTACTCCATAACGCACACGAGCATGCAATTAGCGTTTATTCGTGTGCAATATAACAGTAGTAAAGACGTGTTTTGCGTTTCGTGGCCACAGAACTTCTTACCATTACACGGAAAACTGCAAAGAAGAATAACAAAGAAAAGCAGTTTTTACAACCCAGAATGGTGGCACTTCTGAAGCAAAAAATTGATTTATTCATGAAACACAATATCTTAGAAAGGATGACTCTTTGTAAATCGTATCACGCCTACAAGAACGGAAATAAAATTGTCTTTAGCAGGTTTGACACTTATGTCAATGCTTGCGCGGAAGAGCAGAAGCATTAGGGATAAATTCGTCGCACGTGATCTCTGCTGACAATAGGTCACACTAGCAAGATACAAAAATAAATCAGTAACAGTAATGTTTCATATTTTATAGCGCAGGGAAAGAGGAAGGTATCACAAAGGGACCGAAACCAGGCGTCGGGACTGCGGGAACTCTGCAAGCCCAAGAAGTGAAAATGAAGTCGACTGTGAAGATGGAAAAGCTGTTATGCTTTGCGAACACGTTCTGTACCATCCAGAAATGGCTACACACCTGACACCGTTTTCCTAGTTGGATCGATGAAACCTCGGCGCTGATCGTTGAAAACGTGAATGCGGGTGCTTTCAGAAACGTGAGACCATTTAAAGTTTCACGTGGTAGGTGCAGCATTTGCTTCATGTGAGCAAATCTCCATGAGCGGCAGCGCGCACGGATTCATGTGGAGCTTTCTGTGTTAATGTGGTGCCAATTCTAACATTCTTTACTACTCATTAAAAAAAATTATTTCATCTCTTGTTTTGGCAAATGCCACTTATGTTCGTATTTAAGATATTCGTATAACGAATGTTTTATTCTCCTCCCTCACTGGAAGTGATTCGTGTAACTGAATTTCATGAAGCTTTCTTTATTGTTGTATTTTGCGCCCATATCTGGGGAAAAATTCCTGCAGTTTCCTAATTCCTAATAGTTTATTACATAATTATTAATTTATTAATAAATTTTCCTAATAAGCTGAGCTGCAAAACAAAGGCACGCATGTTCATGACTAAATGCTTGTATGGATGAGTATTATTTTCTAGACATAAAATTTTAAAAAGATTGATCATTTTGTTGGGGGATAGTATAGGCTGTGCGAATAAGCAGGTTTTGCAAACGTGCTTTACAACAACGCTTTGGTATTGCTATCATAGCAGGCACTTATAATTAAACATAAAGCTCAACATTGTACACTCTTGACATTGGACTTTTTTGTCGCTTGCCAACAGAAGTTTGTACTACGAACAGGGTTTAATGGAGTATGTGAAACGATATCCTCCGCCACAGGTCAAAGCAGAGACAAAAATGCAGTCATATTAAACAGCGCCCAAAAATACACGGATAAGGAAGAGCACAGGATCAGCGCTGACTGCAGGAACATCTTTATTTAGTTTTTGGCGCTGTTTAAAATGAATGACCCGCACCAACTATCTCGCACCCAAACCCTTGTAAGAAAAATGCAATATGTTAAATTCTGTAGAGACATTATTAAAGGCGGGAGAAGCTGCCGTCCAGACCTGCCAGCGTGAACTGCCCTCGGAGTGAAGCTGGCAGCGATGACACCAAACTGTACTATCCCCTCGAGCGACGGCACTTCGGACGATGAAATCTCGAGGTGTAGACATGCCGGAAAGCGAAAAGACGAAATGTCAGTGGGTGCTCCGCCATAAGTAAGTCGACTGTGACGCCAAGAGCTCCGAAGCATACCATTCTCTTTGTTCCCGCGACGGCTACGTACAATCTCAACCGACTCAACAGACAGGCCATCTATGTTTATCCGGAGGCTCTCGCCCTAGGTGGCATAAATGACGTCAGAATTAATAACCGCAAGAATGTCCTCGCTATCGATGTTACTAACCGAGGCGCCTTAGATCTATTGATGAAAATTACGCAGCTAGATGATATCAAAGTGCACTGCCATATTACACAGTGCATGGAAACCGCTGGAGGCGTCGTTTACGACATCGATGCCTCAATCAGTGACAGCGATCTGCTTATTTTGATCGAAAGAACGACAGACAGCATTACCATAATACGAGCTCGTCGTACTGGCAAATCAACCTGCGTGAAGGTCCTTTCCCAGGGATTGCCTACCATCGCACGCGAAGGTCGGCCATTTTCGTCATACTGTGCGCCTTTTCGTGCCCAAGCCCCCACAGTATCGGAATTGTCAGAGAATTCGACGCGTGAGTGCAGTTTGTAAGAACCCAGGCATACACTCACGGTGTTTTGAGTCGCATAGATATAACACTTGTCGTGCAGCGGACTTCAAGTGCTCCAATTACAAGGCTCCACACGATGTGAATTCGAAAGAATGCCCATTCCAGAAAAAAGAACACAGTATCTTGAGGCACATGGTTAGAGACCGCTCGACACATAAAGAAGCCGCAACTAAAGTGAGACGCCGACGTTCCCGGCACCGCAAGTCAAGAAAACACGCTGATAGTTCTAAGGAAGTACCCAATCCGGCGAAGACTGGTCGTCACTCGGTGACGTCATGCATTACCAGAGCAGATGAGAGGACACCCACCATCGCTGTTGCAAGTGAAACACGGCCACCTCTACCGAAGCTACGCCAACTTGAACAACTACGAGACACGACTCGTCCATCAACTACGAATGGCCTTACAGCAGGCCCTGCGGCAGGGCCTGTAGCAGTTCGCGCAGAAGGCCAGGACTTGCAAGGGCTTGTCATGGTGAGGTCACTCATGAATGTGATGCGTAGATTACTGACGAACTTGAACACCCCGAATGTTCGCAGCGCACTGCAAGTACTCGACTTGATGAATCCAGTACTTGCAAGTCTTGAATAGCATCATGGCTCATTCACCGCTGTCGTTTGGTAAAGAGGTCAAGGAGGCATCACTTTTTCAGTGGAATCCTCAGATCAAGAATTTGGGATTTTTGACCTTTCATTTTCTCGAACAAGTTTTCCATCGTCGTCGACTGTGAACCAAACCTTCAAACTACAAGCCGGCTGACGGGATATGAAGCTTTCTCATCACCAACCTGTAGTGTCCTCAGCAAGGTCGTCGTTTATGTTCGGTGTGCACTCACTTACGTGCTACATTCATTTTTTGCCTGACGACGATGACCAATACGTGTTTTTAACCGGGAAAACAAAGAAACTTACATTCACTATTGTCGCTGCATATATTCCTCCAACCAGTCGTTTTGACACACACTGGGTTCTTTGTTATCCGCAGCACCTGGCCCTTGGAGTGTTGGACCTGCTCTGGATCTGCCCTGGGACCTGCTCTGGGTGAGTTTGAAAATAGACTGCAAGGGAAGAAAACTAGTAGCATTTTCCTCGGAACAAGTGCTTCGTTGTCTCAACGATGGCAGCCCTACATATTTACGAGGACTGACCTACAGCAGCTGTCTGGACTTGACTTTGGTCTTTCGGTGTCTTCGAAGCAGTGTAAAGGGGTTCTCAGACATAGAAACCCGTGGAAGTGATCACTTTCCTACCTATTTGAAAATCAAGGGAGTGACCAAGTCTCTATCTACCGCCCTCCGTAGAACAGACTGGATGAAGTTCAGGTCGCTTATGGAAGACGAATGTGAAGAAGGTCACCCGTCATTCCTTGAGAATCAGATTCGAAATGCACTGCAAGAGACTATGTTCACTTTTAGGCCTTCTCCAAAGTATACAGAATATGAAGGGAAATCGGAAAGGCTTCGAGCGATTCGCCGAGGACCAGAAAGAAGATGCAGGCACACCAAATATATTCATGATCTGAGGGAGGCGAGGTGGATACAAAAGAAATTCCAACGCCGCATCGTACGTTGCAATCTCAAAAGCAAAATCCTTTTGCGAGTCTCTGGATCCTCGTAAGCCTCTGTCCCATATATGGAGAGCCCTGCTGGCCTACAATCGTCTCCGCAACAGCGCCGCTCTTTCAAGTATTTCCCTGCATCTAGGACGACATGAGATCGACGAGGCTGAGGACTTCTGCGCAAGAATTGTTGGCTTGCCGTCACTGCCTGTATCAACATCATGCGATGTTTTGGCCTCCCAGGACTCCTGCATCAATCTTGTCTTCTCTATGAAGGAGCTAGAAGCTCCGCTGTCAACTTCTAGGAAATCATCACCGCCTGGACCCGACGGGATCATATAGAAGGTACCTGGAAACTTTGGCCAAAAAACCCGCAATGTACTCTTGAAGAGATACAACGAATCCTGGTGCGAAGGATTGATTTCTCGTGAGCAGAAGGTCAGCCGCCTAGTACCTTTACTTAAGAGTTCTAAATCTCCAGTAGACTAGGCATCGTACCGTCCCACCACTGTTGCCAGTTGCGTCGGGAAAGTAATGGAAATTATGGTATTAGCGCGCCTTGAATGGTACTTAGAATATAATGAGGTATATCCGAATGCAATGGCGAGCTTGCGGCACGGTTGATACTCCATCGATAACGTGCTTGATTTGGTAGCATCCATCCAACATCAAAAGAGCATGAAACTATTAACGGTGGCGATGTTTCACGATGTCAAAGGCACATATGATAATATAGCGCCCCAGGGAATCCTCGATGCTTTGAGTGATGTGGGCATTAGGGGCCATGCACTGCGCTGGACTCACGGCTATACGGAGGATAAATCGTTCTTCGTGCTTAGAGAGGATGACATGACATCCCACCATCTAACCAGCAAAGGTGTGCCGCAAGGCGGAGTGTTAAGCCCCACGCTCTTCTACGTAGCACTGTTGGGCCTTGTGGGATTATTGCCAAGGACGGTCCAGATATCCATCTATGCGGATGATATCTGCATCTGGGCGACCGGTGTGACACGTCCGCAGATATGAGCTGCCGAAGGCGGTCACACAAACGTCTTCTTACCTACATGCGAAAGGACTAGAACTCTCCTCAGAAAAGTGCCGATCAGTTCCATTTACACGAAAAACAGTGAAATGAACCAGTAATTGCTTACAAAACAAAGCAGCGTTTTCTTGGAGTCATCATCGACCGTGATTTGTCTTGGACGCCACATATTTCGCATATGAAAAAGAGTTGACTACAACAGCCCATGTATTCAATTTTGTCGCTGGAAAGTCTTGGGGCACATCTGTGCAATCGATGCTGCAGCTGTATCGTGCATTATTTATGGGCTTCCCAAGATACAGGCTACCCGTGCCGGGAAATATCAGTAAAACGAACCTTCGCACACTCCAGAGTATACAAGCCCAAGTTCTAGGAACGCGCCTCGGTCTCCCTAAGTGTGCATGCACAGCAGCCACAATCGCCAAAGTGCGTGACCATCCTGTAACAGCATAAATTGCAATGAACGCTCCAAGAGTGCACATTCGACATGGCGCAATGACACCCTTTCATCATCTTGCTTGCCTGCCAACAACTAGGCAGCATACGAGTTTCAGCCGTCTCGTGACTACCCACGGAGCATCGCTACCATCGAATTACGTCCCAGCAGTATGGCCTTCGCTGCCACTATGGTCTCTGCATTCACCTACAGTATGCCTTACCATTCCAGGCATCAAAAAGAAGGCACAAATGCCGTCCGCAGCATTGAAGTTTGCAGCATTATTGCTATTACACGAGGTACACAGTGACCGCTTACATGTTTGCATCAATGGGTTGGTCAGACACTCCAGTTCAGCAGCTGCAGTATTTATCACAGCAAAATCAACAGTGATAAAATTCAGAACATCGCACTTGGTATCAATGACGGCTGTCGAACTTGCAGCTCTGAGTGCAGCAATTGAATTGATCGATCAGGAAATGCTCCAGAAAGGGTCCAACTCCTTTTTTTCGAAGGCCGCCCTCCAGAGTTTGTTCTCGGTATTATGCCGTGGATCCTACGAGCGACTTCTCACGGACACACAGAAAATTTACCATAGGGAAGATGAGACATGATATGAGAGTGTATTTCAATGGTTGCCAAGTCATTGTGGCATCCTTGGAAACGAACAAGCAGACAGAGCCGCTTGATCTTCACATAACAGTGCCGATTGCGTGGCTATCCCGCTGTCAAGAACAGACGCAGCGGGAAAGCTCCGTGCGCTTGCTCGCGAGCTTACCTTGTCTTAATGGAATTTGGCAGACTATAAAACCAGCGCCGTAATTCCCTGGATCCTGATCTGAAGCTCCTCCTTCCACATGGCTTACCCCGACGAGAGGTAACTCTCATCTGTCGCCTATGGCTTGGAGTAGCTTTTACCAATGGGTACTCTTACCTCATCGGAATGGCAAGTCCAGATTGTGAAGTTTGTGGTGCAAAAGATGATAGCGCGGCTTCTGTGGGATTGTCGTCGTTTCAATAGACAAAGGCAAGTCCTCAGCATCACGCTCGACAGGATTGACAAATGTCCCCCTACGGAACGCAGAATTTTTGGACCCTGGTCCCAGCCAACGTCGGCACGAACTCCTTTAAATGAACTACTGTGCTTTTCAAAGAAAACAGGACTCGTTGAAAAACTAGAACTGATGGTGTCATTTTTTATTTTTTTAGTCTTCTCTTGTTTTCTTATCTTTTCTGTCCCTTACCCCATCCCCCTGTGCAGAGTAACCAACCGGACACTTAATCTGGCTAACCTCTCTGCCTTTGACCTCTTGTTTTCCTTTCTTCCTCCCTATCCTTCATCTTCGCAAGAACAAGACCTTGGATGTTTCTCGTTTGTGACGGGCAACGAAAATGCGTTGTAGCTTGTTTTTTACTACAAAAATGTATTAAAGTGAACCAATGAAGCACGTTTTGTGCTGGCCATACTTCCCCTCCTTTTTGACCTGCGGCCCTATTTCGCACATGGCACTGTATCAACCGCATGTCGTAGTTCCACGTTTATTTGCCATCTACATGCAGATGGAGAGGCTGTAAAAAATGCTAGATTCGAGCAACTTTTTACTGCGACTACAACTTGAATACGACGAATCGCCTTGCGGGTCACGACGTGGTTCTTACAGATTCCAAATCCGCCCTTCAAAGGTTAGAGCACGGGTTTCCTACTGATGCCTTATGTCTTAGCTCCCTACGCTCGGTGCACAATCTCCATATCAAAGGCTTCTCCATAAGTTTTGAATGGATGCCCTCGCACATAGGTATTATAGGCAACGAGATGGCGGACAGCCTCGCCCATAGAGCGCTGTCTGGGAATCCATTGAGAAAAGTGCCTCAAGAGGACAAGAGACTCTTCAGAGAAGCGGTGTCGTGCCACTTCAGCTCTTTGTGGAGCTCACCTCACAAGCCTTGTGTGAATAAGGGTCTCAAAAGAAACCAAACCACTTTACTGCTCCGCATTCGCACGGGCTCTGCTCGTACCCCTGCGTGGATGTATAAGACTGGCCTGGCGTTGTCTCTATTATGTTCAACGTGTGGTGTGTGCGATTACATAGAACATTACCTTATGTGCTGTACTCTGTATAACGCGGAAAGGAGTGTGTTATTCGGGTTCCTCAAGAAGACAGGAATTCCTCACAGTTCGCTTCAGGACATTGTTTTCTCGCGCGGGAACCAGTTGTGTAGGAAGGAGGTCTCTCGCCTTCTTTTAAATTACCTGCAGGACACGGATTTGGCCTCCACATGGTGACCTTAGGAATGAGGAGTGACTATGTGTAGTTGTGAGGTCTGTGTCTGATTTATGTGATTTATATATTTTAAGTGTCGCTACGGTGGAGCAAACGCCGGCAGCAACTGCAAGGCTGATCCCACCAGTAGCCTACAACCACTAAACTCAACTCATCTCAACAACTGGTTCGCGATGGCAGAGAGAGAGAGGGAGAGAGGGAGAGAAGGGAAGAAGGAAAGGCAGGGAGGTTAATCAGACTGAGTCCAGTTTGCTACCCTACACGTGGGGAGGGGAATGGGGAGAGAAAGAGAGAGAGAGAGAAGTTAGGTGTAGGATGTGCATAATCGGGCACTCAAGCCTGTTGCCTTCAGGTAGTGAAATAGCGCTCGAACTGCTTTCTGGGCTAATGAACTGTGAGGCCAGGCTCTCAAAATCTTCGCTTCCGTAAATGGCCTGTCATACAGTCTATTCAAGGCACACTGGAGAGTCTGACGCTGATTATCGAAGCGAGAACAGTGGCACAGAAGATGACTGGTGGTCTCTTCACACTTGCACTTAGCGCACATTGGTGACTCCGCCATTCCAATACAATAGCTGTTCGTGAATGCTACTCCTACCCACAGCCGACACAGCAGTGTTGCGTCACGTAGTGAAAGGTTTGCGGGTAATTTAAGTTTTAGTGATGGGTCGAGGCTGTATAAACGACATTTAGAGTTCTGTGGTGTATGCCATTAACTTAACGTGATGATACGAGCGAGACTGCAAAGCTCTCTTGCAGCGTCTACTCTCGATAAAGGTACTATAAGGAGTGTCAGTGCGCCAGCCTGGGCACATCGGGCAGCGTCATCGGCGAGGTGATTACCAACGACACCACAATGTCCCGGCAGCCACAGAAAGATGATATCATGTCCTCGTTCAGAAGCGCAATGGCAAGTTTCGTTGATTTGTGACACCAGCTGTTAATAATTGCCACGTCGTAAACTTCGCAAGCTCTGGAGGGTTGCTTTAGAATCACAAAATATTGCCAATTTTTTTGGGCGGTTCTTTTTCAATGTATTCGACAGCAGCGCGAAGAGCGGCCAGTTCAGAACCTGTAGATATCGTTATATGTGAAGTCTTAAACTTGATGACGACCGATTGAAATGGTATAACAATGGCGCCCGCCGAATTTTTCGAGACGAAACATGGATTCCGTTAGCGTATGAACAATGCAAAAGTTCCAATGTGATCTGCTTGAGAGCCGCGGTGGTCAGGCTGATACGTTGCTTATGAGGTGCTGGCCTATATAGGTTTCGAACAGATCGCACCCAACTAGGCTGGGCTGTGCGGCTTGTTCGAAGGAGGGCAGCCGGGGAACAGCGACACTTGAAACACTGCTATAACTTTGCCTCACAGAGGCCGAGTGATAAAACACTCGTTATTTTGTTTCGTCTTGGTTCTTCGATGATTATTCTTTTTTCACTGAGAAGATAAAAGCTTAACCATATTTGCTAGGGGGAGAAGTGGTTAAGCTTTGCCTATCTAGATTGAAAGAGGGTGCAGCTAACTTTAATGAAGAGCTGGATACGTTTGCCTGGCTGACGTCTTGAAAATGCTACTTCCGGTGTTGAAGAGGAACAGTGCCATACACAATTAATAAAAAACATACAGATGATACTTACATCGACGGGCACAAGTACACAAGCTAATTATTTTAACGTATGCTCAGTAGTCCTTGGCAGTTTTCATACTAGAAGCACTTTTGTGGGGCGGAACGCGTAGGTGATTCTTCACCAAATGCCAAGAATATCGCGAAGTTTGCAGTTTTATTCTGGGTACATAGTGCAACACACCCTTAAAAAAAGAAAATATCTAACCAGTAACGTAGGGTATGCACAGTGACTTAATACATGTACCAAGACTTCGCGAACCTTGCACCTGGGAGACATCGGGGAGTGCGCCATTTCAAACTTCCCTTTAAAGTACTTCGTATAGAAGACGTTGTGCTGATGAGGTAAAAGAATGCTTTATCATGCCTATTCACGTCTCGCGGCTTGCGAAAGTCACGAAATGGATCGATTTGACAAAACGCTCAGAATGTGTCTACAATGTACGTTAATAAAAAGTATGCCTTATATCGATTATCTAAAGAAAAAGAAAGAACAAGCAAGCTTTTAAATGCCGTTCTTCACTGTGATGAACCGGAGTCCTTATTTTACCCATTCTTTTCCAACATCACAATGCTACATTCACGACGAGTATGCGTACAAACTGAGCTGATCATGAATTCGAGCCTTTCATTTTAGTTGTTCCACAAGGACTCCCTGTGGTACTCGCCCTCAGATCCTTATTTATTGGGCGTTGGCTCATTCGCTTCGCATCTAAGGAAGAAACCGTGAAATGCGCAAATCGAGCACTGTCTCTTTTTTGATGCGAAACGTCAAATGTTCGATTGAGGGGAGAAAAAAATAAGAAACACCGGCGCTGTATGTAGCCGCGAAAGAACGGCGCCTAACTTCCTGTTGGCTGCGACGCCACGTCACGAACATGCCTCCCGCGCTCGTGACGCCGGCTCGCACTTGCTGGCTCGGGCAGCACGTGCCGCTATGGAGTCCGAAGCGTCTCCGTCGTCGGCGGCCGCAGCCTCGGCAGAGCGAAACGTGGCCGCCCACGCCAATGCACCGCAGGCGAAGTGAGGGAGCGGAAGAACGCAGAAAAACGAGTGAAGAGGCGGGCAGCGAAATCCATCATCGTCGTCAACTCTCCCAATACACTGCGGGTGAAACGAGCATTAGCGCAAACACTACGATCAGCGTAAAACTCGGAGGACCGCTCAGCGGTGTTCGATTGGAAATTAACGCTTTCGCATTCCGAAGTCATAAGTGCTTAGGTGTCCTCAGCTTTTCTTATTTATTCTATGTATTTCTTTTTTTACAAATAGCATGATCCAACAGATTTTGTCTAACTTGCCTCAACGCACGTTCTTACGAGGCTGAAGCGGGATCGCTAACCAAGGCAAAGTTCTGAAGCAGACTGCGTTGAAATGCAATAAGGGCAGACAAGAATATTGGATAAATCGATGTCCGTGTTATTAATAGCCTCCGATCTGGAAGAACAATGCGGCGACTGCTGCGAATAAGCCCTATACACAAAAGCTTTCAACTTGGTGATAAAAGCAACACCACAGCAGTTCTTGTGGTCAAAAAGTAGTATGAAGTAAAATAAATGAATAACAAGGACACGGAGACAAACATTTGTCATGGTTTCCTTCCATGCGATTGCGTCTTTGCTCGACACTTTTAACCACAACTACATCTAAGACACTTGTGAATGAAGAAGATTTCCGTTGAAGGATTTTTTGACGACGACAGCACAACGAAGGGCACTTGCGACAGCTTCAAGATCTCACATGAAACGGGGCATCTAAGAATGGTGCCCGAAAAAAAAGGCACTTGTGTGATGTGGCCGAGCTAACAAAAAACATTGAAATAAAAAAAAAAAACGAACATAGCGGCATTGAGCAAAGCGCGCTAAGCCTTAGAACCCACATAAAGAGTAGTCAGACAAAAATAAAAGAAGAAGAAACGCTTTGTCTTTAAAACGAAGCGCGTCATTTCGCAACAGGCCTTTTATCAATGTTTGCGCAAAAGAGCTGTGCGATTTCTCAAAACATCTAGAGGAATGTAGGTGGAAGCAAGAGCTCTAGGTCATTTTTTTTCGATCTTCGGTTTCTTGTGTCACTTCAAGAAAACAGCCCTCATAGGCCAAGGAACCGCATACATTCGTGATAACCACAGCCGCGTCAGAAAAGCGAGCTTTTCAATTTATAGCTGGTGTCATTTAATAACAGCTAGTTCCTAATTAAAGCGAGTCTCGAACGCTTTTTCGACAGAGTATACACCGCGGACCAGTGTCCCCTGCGGTATACAGGTAATTGATTTCACGTTTTGTTTTCATCACCATGCTTCATATTCAGAACGTTCGTTATAGCTAAAATATATCTTTGTCACTGAATCTGTAACACTACCATATCGATGTCTCATGCGATGCATTCAACGTGTGCACCTAAATGTATATTTAAGGACAGATAGATGAAGCGACCGCAGTCTTGTATATGCACTGCAGGGCACGGTATTATCCATAGATCTGCTTCTTGGCATCCGTTTGTTTGAGCATTCTCCAGACGTGAATATTCTGCGGGAAAGTGAATGCTTTTTCTTCGGGCTGCAGTCACACATTATTTCTTAGCACATCTTTTCTGCGCCTTGTAGAACATACTGTGAGCTTCCCGTTTGCACATTTTTATACTGCTGTGTTCTTTCTTCTTTTTCCTATTTCAATCCCTTTTCCCCATTCCCCAGTGCAGGGTAGCCGACCGGGCTCAGCCGTGCTTTACCTCATGCCTTATGACTTCTCTCTCTCTCTCTCACGCTTGAACCACATCTCAAATTTTATCCTGGCATCACAGTTTCAAACTTTAAAAAAAAGATTCTGTGAAATTTTCACTCAAACAAAAGCTGTCGAAGCACTATTGTTGTCTATCAATAATCAAGACCACGGAAAAATAGTCTAACGAAGGGTCGGCTATCGCGCTCATCAAAAATCAAATGCAGCGGCTACGAAACCATGCTTCAAGCAATAGTGCCATCTGACAGAGGATAAGCGATGTTTGGCGGCTATTGCGAAGCTTTTTTTTGCAGGGAACTCATACATAAGAAAAGGAGATATTTATTATTTACGGAAAGAACTTGCTTTCATCATCATGCCTACAAACAGTCCTTGCGCAGTTTTGCACTCGTGCTTCGTCAAATTGAAGTACGACGAATGCATTGCTTTGGCGATGTTATCATATCCTTCGTAGATTTGATGACAGCGGGAGTAAAACATCTTTTGACAAATGCTTCTGGCCTCCTTTTTCAGGTTCCGGTTCTGCGCGTGGTGGCGCTTTCAAGTATGCCCTCCGTGCTTGTCTCCGTTTTATTTTGTTTTCTGTCTTCTGGGGAACTTGAGTAGCGAGAAGACCATTCCTGTAGCGTCAAGCGTAAGGACGTCGTACTGCATGGAACCTTACAGGGTCGACACTTTTGCGGCGAAGGGAATCATGGGTATTGCTTCTGTTTCCCCTTCTCTGCTTCGGTTAGCGTAGTTTTATAGAGTAATCTTGCTATTATTGCGATTGCAATCATATGGGCACTCCAGGTGAATTTTTCCGTCGTCATGGTGCTTATCTAAAGTCAAAGTGTAATAAGAATGAGTAGCCAGCACCCCGTTTGCTACCGGTGCGAAGGTGAGCTGAGATGGATGGTGTCTTGACGTGCCTCTCCTTCTCTAGCTCGGCAGTGACTGCGCTTGGCTGTCGGCACGGTTGACCGCCTATACGGTGCCCGCATGCCGTATGTTGTATGTCCTCTGCAGCGGATGCAAGAGCAAAGAATTAGCCGAGATGGCTGGTAGCTTCACACGCGCTGCCTTCCCGCATTCCTTGCGTTGGAGGTTGCGTAATCTACGTTTAGGTGACACGGTGAAGCAAGAGGCAGCACGAACCGTTCGCTCACCGCTGCCGGCGCTCGTTATCCACACCAGCGTTGTGAAAGCGAGTGAGCTCTGTTCATGTTTGTCTGTGCGTGTGCGACACCGCGCTTGTATAGTTAGTAAGCGAATGCTTACTGCAATTTATACGACGAATAAAACTACAATACGTACTTCGTGTAATTGCCTAATTGCTATCTCTGTGGTGGTGGTGGTGGATTGTAGCAACAGGTGGGTTTAGCCTGGCGAACAAGGCCGGCAATTGCTCCGCCCGAGCGTCTCGCACAATACCGCTAAAGGGTTTCACCATATGTCCATCAAACCAGTCTCTCTTAAGAATTCGATGAGGAGACGTGAAGTTTCTTTGCAGGCTATAACTGATCCCTCGGGAAATATAAGGTGTTGTAAATGCTTCTCGCTTAGGGCGAAACTGAGAGCTTTTGTTAAATAGGTAGCCTTCCGTTCTGACTCTGTCTCTTTAGAGGTCTGGACATGCACGTTTTTCGTTCATTTAAATGGTATTATTTAACACAAAATAAGAAATAATGCAGAAAAAAGAAAAAGAAAAGCGAAGAGAGACGAGACATGAATTTTCGTGAGATGCTGTAGCTCCTTGACTTGAATATGATGAATCAGTAAGGGGACTGCAATTTTCCTTGGTGTGTCCTTCCATCTGGCTTATTTTATTCGCGTTACCCCAAGATATTTCAGCAGGCGCTTGTCTTTTAAGTAGAATTTAAATTTAAGTAATCACACTGGAAACACTTAAACGAACTCTAAAAATTTACACTGCATTCACATTATTTGTTTGCATTTTATTGCGATAAAGATGTTGGAGAGGTGAAGGTATTTTGCCCTCAAATTTTCAAGTGCTCGGCTGCTATCAAATCTTGATTACTGGTAGCGAATCACAAACGTCGTCACCACGTGCTTCCTCATCAACTCTTCCATGGAGAAGCTGCTTTAGTCGTTCAGTGACAAACACGACGAGTTTTTTCACTTTCCGTTGCTTATTTCTGTCTCCTTTCGATCTGTTCTTTTTTTCTCAGTGAATCTGTCGTATTCGTTCGCATAGCAACGACTATTTTTTTTAAGCTCCACCTCTCCATCCTGCCAGTTTCCTACTTGCTAAAAGACAATACAGGGTAAAAGAAAGTAATAAGCCTGCTTTTTTATTTAAATTTCCACTGAGACGTCCTTTCCATATAGTCCGTCATCTTGATCTGAATTTTCCGTCTGGAAAAGCTTAGAAGATTGCGGGCTCACCTCTTCTTCAATTTTCACCGTGTATGGTAAAATTACTGTTTGCTCTACACGGAGGGCAATCCATTTTTGCAAAGTCTGCTTCGCCGAACCTTGTTATCTAACCAGCTATTAGTTTGGTTTTTTACTGAATGCCCTTTGTATTGGGGTAGACGTTTGAACTTTGCAGATGCGGCAGAAACCACAGCGGAAATTCCCTGCGGCTCAAGATGTCTTGTATAGCCAGACATTCGCGTTTTTCCGCTGCACCCTGTGAATTCCTAAATGTAAGCTGCGGCAGAGTCTGAATATTCTTATTTCTGTCAATTCTTTTCCGATCCATGTCTTCCTTCGTTATTTTTTAATAAGGTGGTTTTTCTAAAGTCAAGATTGAATACCTCACTGCTATGCCCCGACTACGGGGCCAAATCTGGGCCGTCCAGAGAGCCCACGATGCGGCGGCCAGGCTAGACCTACCCGTCCCGATTTGGGAGCGGCCCGCTTCGCGATAATCGCGTATCTCAGGACTGCCAATAAGGTTTTTCCATCCATCCATCAATATCCTATGCTCCTAGAAAAGGAGAGCGTGTGTGTACTACAAACAGTGGGCTTATTGTGCTGATTGACACATTTATAGTCTCAGCATTACCTTTGTAATATCGTAACATCTTGCTCAATATCTTGCCGATTGCAGATTTCTTTTAAGTAAAGATGGCTTCACTGACGATCCTGCCCATAAACAGCTTCAACACACCGCTGCTAACAAACATCACGATATTTTCCCAACAAGTTAACCTACTTTCATCTACAATAAACGATAATTGCGGAAAATTCACAGCGATATTCTCCCCCCCGTTCACTTGGAATTCGCTTCCAACTAGCATAAAATTCTGTGATCATCTAACCTCATTTTATAATTCGCTCAAGTTTCTTTACTGTTGTACTCTTTTACTGCGAATGTTTTTTATTCTTCTGTAATCTATAAAATGTCTAAAATTCATAGTCGTCTAAACAGTTTTTCTATAAGTGTATATAATCTATGTACCTATTTTGTTTAGATTTGCCAAGCCTCCCGTAATTTTGTTGCTAATATTGTAGACCAGTTTTCTAGGAGGCCCCCCTGATAGTTTTTACTTCGGGACCTCGTTTGCAAAGTGCTTTAACGCAGCTTTTGTGATGTAATACCCTGCTTATGTAATACCCGTAAACCGAAACCTGATAGGGTGCTATCACCGACAGAAGTCTGCGCGAACCGCGAAGCAAGGAACGACACACTTTGTCGTCTGTACTTTAAATTGTGCGGTTTTACGTGCCAAAACCACTTTCTGATTATAAGGCACGCCGTAGGGGCGGACTCTGGAAATTTTTGACCACCTGGGCTTCTTTAACGTGCACCTACATTTAAGTACACGGGTGTTTTTGCATTTCGCCCACATCGGAATGCGGTCGCCGTGGCCGGGATTCGATCCCGCAACCTCGAGCTCAGCAACCCAACACCATAGCCACTGAGCAAACACGGCGGGTTCGTCTGTACTTTCTCTCCTTGGTTGTATACGCTGCAATATAATGCTTTTTTTTGTTTCTCCTTCAAATTTTTGAGTTCGTCTTTGTAACAATCGTACGTTTCTAATGCGAAGCATTTCTTTGCCTCGTAGGAGCCAAGCTCAAAGCAAGGTCACGCTCAAGGACGCGGTGATATCTCAATGACGTTTTGTCTCCGAAAAATGTGAGCCGGTCCTGGAGACTGCACAGTATAAAAATGTGGATACAATGTGAATTATTGCGGGCCCTATTGGCCAGCGCCGGACATAGTGCAAACAAACGCCGCATATAGCACAAATTAGGGCGGCCCGCGGCGGCAGGTTATGCACGTGCCAACCAGTAGTTAACCCGTTACACAGAGGAATTGTTTGGCATCACTCTAAGTACCACGAGCAGAGTGCCCGCTGCGCGAATTGGCGGTGTCATAGACCACGTGTTCACCAGAGGGGCCGAATTAGCCAATTTTTCAGTACGGCTTGTACTTCGGTATGCATAGACTGCTACTAAGTATAATGGATAGCATCCTAGAGGCTGAAGGAGCACTAAAGAAAGCACTTAAGAGGAAGCTTTAGCTCGGGCCCAACTCCGACGTGGCCTATCTAAGTACACGTAGAAAGCAAAAACGTTTTTCAGAGATAACCCCTGGACCGACTTTAATGAAATGTGTTGCAGTTGAAAGGGAAAGTTAAATTCTAGT
The DNA here is from genome assembly GCF_023375885.2 of Dermacentor andersoni. Classification (NCBI taxonomy): domain Eukaryota; kingdom Metazoa; phylum Arthropoda; class Arachnida; order Ixodida; family Ixodidae; genus Dermacentor; species Dermacentor andersoni. Next base: position 63,568,673 of record NC_092815.1, on the reverse strand, counting down.
GACTGCTCGAAGCGGAATACCGATTTACGGCCCGAATTTTGTTACAAGAATCTTCAAAATTTCAAACATTTGAAAGAAGGATTGAAGCACGAAGTTTACAAATGAATAGCTCCGCATCAAGAACAGATATCGTGGTTCTGTAAACGGCATCCATTAGATCATTGAAAGTGGACAAACGCGTAATGTCATTTTGTATCTTACGTGATTTTCTTACGTTGTGTACAAGGGTTCTGCAAAAGCTGTATTTCCATATTATGAAATTTCTTGAGATTCATGTGTAACATATCAATTTTGTCCGCTTTAGATGTACTATTATATGCAACGCACAGAATTGTGGTATCATTCTTCATTGCTGAGTTACAGAGTTGTAAACTTCATAGTTTCGTTTTCTGAAAATTTTCGATGTTTGCCAATTTAAATCGAAAATTCGAAAACAACAACCTAAATCGAAAATTCGGAAACAACACCCACTAGATAGTAAGTTTTTTTTTATATGCAACAAACATTGCCAAATTTGGTGCACTGGTTGCAGAGAAAAACGAATTCTCCTTTTACATGTATTAAGATAGGAGTATCCGAGCTAAAGCTCCCTCATAAGCATATGATTTAAGAAATAATCCGTCTGCCCATATATTTGCATGGCCTTTATTTTTCAGAAAAGCTTTGCGTGACATAGATAATCATGAATGACGGCCATTGGCTTATATTTTTTCTTTCCTATTCTTTCTTTCTCGCAGGTTTCTGTAGAAGGTGTTGGTCTTCTATTCAAAAAGTCCCGCAAAATGTGCCGTTACCTACAAGTAGGTCTCCCTGTCCAACCTCTAGCTCAACCGATGGTAGTAATGATGGGGGAGGCGGTGGCGATGATGTTAATAATGGTGTGAATTTTCGGGTTTCTGGCGATCTTTACTTTACTCGAGTTAAACAAGGTTCGCAATGTCGCTAATAAGAATCTACAAGAAGCAAGAAAAAGAAAAGAAAGCCTAACGACAACCTCAACACTCGTCCCCCCCCCCCCCCCCCCCCTCAACCATGGCTTTCATCCAGGATCTTTGTCCGTCCTGGAACGATGTTTGCTCTGTAATACATGACAGCTTGCCACTCTGGCTAGGTCACTGACACGGGCTGCAGTCGTGCGTCTCTCTGTCCAAGTCTCAACGTCTGTGGAGAGGGCAGAACGAAGACAGGGAGAAGTTGGAGCAAGGCAGGGAAGAACCTGAATAGGAAAAAAAGAAAATGCCCTTTCTCTGAGAAATGCTTCTCGTAGCCGCCGGCTTTACCGGGCTTCCTTCCCTGCGAATGTTTATTCGTACTGTGTGCACAGCACTGGCAGCCTCTTTTAGGCCTATTCCAATTCGTTTCCCGCCCTTTATTTTTGTCATTTCACGTTCATTCATGCTCTTTCGTTTTCGTGCGATTGTAGAAAGCCATGACAGACCGACTTTTATATCGGTGTTTTGACGGTAACATTGTTGTTCTTAACCCTCGCCCCTTTCTATTTCTTCCCCATCTTTCTTCAGATGCCATATTTTTTCTCGCCTGCCATCTTGCGCTGAGTGTTCACATTTTTCTCGCTTCTTCCTTTCTGCTCAGTGCCGCGCAGTCCTGGCGGTTCTTGCCGATCATTTATCAGGGCAGTTCCCTGGAGAAACACTTTTTCGAGGAGGCCCGCCTTCTCCTCCGCTTCGCTGTATTGCTTTTATATCTTCTTTTTTTTTCACATTCATCTGGCTTCCGTCATGTTTCCACTTGTATTCCTTTCTTTTTTCTTTGTTTTTAATCTTCTCATAGAGAAACGATTGCTGCGACTGCTTTCCAAGAAGATTAGGCGTACTTAAGACACTGTGGGTGGCCGCGAAACACTTTCTCTTATTGCCTTCGGAGATCGCGCACTGAACTTGACACTGGCGGCTGCCGCGGTGCTCTGCGGTGGTTCTAATGCTGATTAAGGCCCGTAGTTGGCCAATACGAGAGCGGATCAATTCCGCCTCAAGGAGCATTTTTGAGAAAGAGCGCACTCGGAATATAGAATAGCAGCAAAAGAGAAAGAAAAGTAAAAGAAGTTGGAGAAGAAGGAAAGAAAAAAAGAAAATGAAACAAAAGTAAAGAAGAATAACAGATGAATCTTTCTCGCCTCATAGCTTTCTGTGCAGAGCAGTTCTTATATTTATTTCTTGCGCTAGCCGACCGTTTCTTCCTATGCGCGCATGTCGCGACCTTTTCACCAGGGATTTGCTCCGACGCTTTACTTTTTTTCGCGTGGAAGAATTAAGAAGAAACAAATAGTTCTAAAGCGCTCTAGAAGAACAGGCAACAGACTAATACCATGGGTGTCCACTTTTTTTATGATTGACTATATGCTGCGACCGAGTAGATTTTGTTCACGTCTTCCAAATTGATCTTATGGACGTTAATTTGTTTCGTTCCTTTTTTCTTTCTTTCTTTCTCTCTTTCTTTCTTTCTTTCTTTCTTTCTTTCTTTTGTTTTATATTGTATTTCTTTTGTTTCTTGAGGACATGTCGTGGTGGCGTAATGGACTTCATGCTGCGTTGCTAAGCACAAAGACGCGGGGTCAAATTCCGGCACGGGGGCCTAAAGCAATGCAAATGGGGGCGAAAAGCAAGAATGCCCATGTACCCATTGGTTGCGCGTTAAATAACCCCTGTTCATCAAAATTACTTGGGAGTACCCTACTATGGCGTGCGCCACAATCATATTTCGGTTTTAATACGTAAAACCCCAGAATTTAATTATTTTTTTTGAGGAGTGGCAATACGACAAAGGGAAATGAAATAGGACAAATTTTCATGCATTGTCATTCCTTGATGCTATCACTAGTAAGTGAAATAACCCTCCCTCCCCGCTCCTCCCCCCCAAAAGAAGGAAGAACTAGCAGATTACGCTTCCACACAAGGATGACCAGAATAAGAGGTGAAGAAAAGCTAGCAAGCGTGCGTCCGCAAGTTGTCACGGTTTTCGGTATTCCTGCTTTTAGGATAAACGAAGACAGGGAGAAAAACATGAAAGACGCACAATCTGTGCAGGGATGGAGGTGGGTGCATCGTCCCGCGCTACTCGCGTTTCTCTCTCACGCACTTGCTCTGATGTCCGCAAGAGAGTAATGTGATTGAACGAGGCGTGAGATCCAGTGGGGGTGAGCGGAGATTAGCAGGTGACAAGGGCTTAGGGTCCACATGCGACTGCTAAGCTGGAAAGGATTCGCACGTCTGCCAGGAAAGCTGTTTCCCGTTGCCCACCGTAATGCTTTGCGGTTCGTGGCCTCATGCTGTCACGTGGGAATTCCTCTTCTACGAAACTCTCGTTTCAAAACGTTGGTACGCAGGAAAGAGTATTTACTAAAATTATCGCAGTATTAGAGCCACTAAGACAACGAAATCTAAACAAAAGAGAAGATTTGCATAAGCAACCCCGGTTGGTCCCCAAGAATGCGTTTAGCATGCTTTAGGAGGACGTTATCCGCGGCACTGTGTTGCATTACGTTTTATGGATGACCCTCCCCTCACCACCGTGTCTTACCCGTACGTGGCAGGCGCGCCACTTCCTGAAGGACTAGTTCGGAGGCTCGAGCAGTCTTTGTGACCAGAAGCGCACCGTGTCAAACGAGAGCGTCAGCGTTTTCGACCACAGGTGCAGCGTTTCAACATAGTAGGCCTCTGAAAACGCTAGCTGTCGCGAGGGAAGAATGCAAGAACGCTCCTTCTACAACCGTGCCACCATTCGGTACCACAAGGTAACACGAGTAACACCACGTGGTTTTTACCGTTGTGTTAGACTACACCATCTCCGGGATCGGCTTAGGAAAATGGTTAGACGTAAAAAAAAAAAGTCGCGGTTCATTCACAAAGAAAGATAAGAGCTTTCAAATTCTGTGGCAATGACCGAATTATGGATGGTGTAGGGGAAAGTTAGCTACATAAACAACGTCAAAGAAGGCAGCTGCTCTAACGATGAGAAGTCCTCTTGTCCCCCCGAAACGTTGTCTCCATAGACTCTTGTTCGGCTATCGTTGAATAGTTCGAGCCTCCATCTAAGTGTGACATCACGTCATGGTTTTTCCATGTTATTCAGCACTTTTTGAACAACTTTCATCACTCATGGCGCACTAGCCCACGTATCAGTCAAATGGAGCAGGAGGGGACACGTGCTTCCAATTTCAACAACGGTTCCCCCAGGCATATCTAACTATCACCACATTCCTGTGCACCTCTGTTTTGTTTGGATTATCACGCGTGGCAGGCAGGACCAGATGAAACAACTGTGCCTGTTTAGACAGCGAGTCTTGCTGATAGAGACATTCCAAAGCGTTGCCGAGCAAGCACAATAGCTTGCTGCACAAAAGTCAGTACACCTGTGTAAGGCTCGGGAGAAACCTGGCTTGTGTCAGTGCCTTCTACCGTGGGCCCCGCTGGTTCAAGACAGGCTTGTTTCAGCACATGCGTTGACAAACGAGCGAGCGCGCTAAAGGTGATGGTAGTCGCTTTGAAATACAGGACGCGCGCAGCTACAATGCAGCGTCTTGCGGTGTCTTATCCTTATCTGGCCGGAGCTAGGGCTCTGCGGGTGGACAGTTGCACGAGGATCACGCGCTGTGCGGATCGCAGCGAGATCTATGAGCGCGGTGGTCGTGTACTTCCTGTGCTGAAACTTACAGGGGGCTCTTTAAATGTTGTATTGAAAAATCTTAAAGGCCGTAATGGAACATTCTCTATTACAAAGGGAAATACACCGCGACTTTCAGGGGTTCGGTATTATAGCTACACCGCTTCTCTCCATGTGTGCATATACTGAGAGTTTGTACACAACTGCTGAGTAATCGTGCAGCGAAGCTGCTATTGCGATAGGTGTTGTTAAGAAACTCTGTCTAAACAGAGGTAGAAAGAGCAAAGGCAAAAAGGTTTAAAAGCACTTCTTCTTGGTTACCAGGTTAACCAGGTTAACCAGGTTAACCAAATTACCAGGTTAACCAGATGAGCGTTTCCGGTCTTCTACCCTGAACTGGGGGGGGGGATAGGTGTTGGAAAGAGGGCAGTGAGAAAAAGAAAAATAACACATAAAGAAAAGAACAGGAACTGGTAATAGGAAGGGCCTTCGGGCCTCCGGGCGTCATAAGTGCAGGTGTTCACACAGGCCGGTGGGTCACAAGAAGCGCAGTCGCACTTGCATCGCCTTCTAATGCTATGTTAAGTCCCGTCCGGGCTGCAAAATTCCCACGCTCCAAAATGTACTTTCAGTATCGGCAGTAATGCCTCAGCCCCGTTGCCAGACTAAACGCCGCACGCAACAGCCGCGTCGCATCAGAGAGGAGCTATGCGCCGATCCTAACTCTCTTGCAGGCGTAATCATGCGAACGACAATTAAAATTTGGAGTAGGATATCTCGGAGTACAGACATGCTAGAAGAATTTTTACAACTGACAATGTGTAGAAACACGACTGCCTCTAACTTTTTCATACAAACATACCCACTTATTGCAGGTAACAAAAAGTTAATTACTTAACTTTAGTTAGTTTGGCTGCTGACAGCGATAATTATATCTCACTTTGTGTCCCCCTGGCAGATGACCCCCATGGCGTTCAAGGATGCCCAGTCATCCTTCCGCTTGAACGCATTCAGAACTCAAGCAACGCAACATGATTTTCCTTTATTTTGCGATTTTTGCGCAGATGTAAGATAAATAAATAAATAAATAAATAAATAAATAAATAAATAAATAAATAAATAAAGCCAGTTATATTAACAAAAGGAATGACTCTGAGAACGATTCCACCATCAGGAGCTTATGAGGCAAACAGGAAGGCACGTGGCACGGTTCCAAGCATTCAAAAAAGCAAAAGGTCCAGAATACTTTAAAGGAGCTCCATCCAACTGGGGAATGGACGTGAAGCGGCAACAACAACAACAACAACAACAACAAAAAAAAAAAAAAAACGAAACGAAGCATACAAATAGTAAACAAAAGAAAAGAACAAGCAGTTAAGAAGTTGGACGCCGCACAAACCACGTAAACCGGCTTGCCCCGCCCCTGAAGCTATAGAAACAAGCGCTGGACTTGTCGAAATCGATTTGTCACCTGGCGAACTTTCCACCGTGAAGCCGCAGCTGAGTTCTGCCTCGAATCCCAACACTGGTTCTTCGCTCAGCACTAAATTTACTTTTCTCCCTCTCCCCTGAGGGTTGACGCGACGCCGTCTGCTCGCCTCCTGTGTCTGAATTGCTGGCTTCTCTCGCTGATTCGTTCGCCCTTGGCGTTCCCGCCACTAAAGGATCTCGTTAGGTGTGCGGTACACGTGAGCTCGGTTCCTTCTTGCTTGCCGTAGCTGCCACTCACTGGTCCTGTTGATGCTGCTGCCAACGCGTCGGCAGAGTGGAGTGCGGTTTCTGGCGCCGAAGAGTTGCGATAGTGCGCCCTCCTCACCGCAGACAACTCAGATCACGTATAGCATGGCAGTAAGGAGTGCAGAACGGGTGGTAGGAAATAGCAAGATATTAAAGCAAGAAAGAACGCCCAGAGAATCATTGATGTTATGCGCCTCAGTGCGCGTTTTATACACTGGAACTGAGCGCTTCGTTGTACAAGTAAGTGTTCATTTATTCATCTGTTTTCATCCTCATCACACCTTGCTGGTGAAGCAACGCACAGACACGGACACCTTGAAGACACACAAGAAAAGATGAAACTCCCTGCTGTTATTGTGTGTCTCCACCGTGTCCGTCTCAGTGCGCTGCTTCACCAGCAAGGTATGATGATTAATCATCAACTAGCCCAAACTTTCCACGTTACTGTTTTCATCTTCTTTTCTCAGAAATCCAGCTTGCATATGGAACTAACAAGCTCCACCGGTTGACTTCTCATGTTTTTTTTTTATAAACGTTTCTCTCTATTTCTACTTTACCAAACATTATGGATCGCTCTGTATACCTATACTTGTTAAGGAGCCGTCGTTTCATAGAAATGATTTTATTGATGACTTTATTATGTCAGGGCGCGCGCCAAGAAGGCCTGCTTGGCTTAACAGCATGAGCGGTGCAGCTTTTCCAAGAACAGGTTGGGGCAATGGCGCCGTCTTGTCGCGAGTGTTGAGACTCTCATAGTAGTCGTAATCCGAGGACACAACAAGGTCACGAAAATGTCACCACATTTTTGCGATAAGATAACCTAGGTGTCGTAAAGTACCATGTATATAGCTGCGACTCTATGTGGATTGGTACAACATAATCCCTCTCTCTCTCTCTCTCTCTCTCTCTCTTTGTGTGGTCAAGAGCGTTTACATGAAAAACAAAGATACATTTTTAAGCATTGAAAATAATAGTAATGCGGTGAGTGCATAGTTTAACTCACGGTATTACTTTCATAAATATCTGCAACAAAATATGCCGTGGTCGCTGCATTACATCCGCTTCCGTGAATACTGAGTTCATGCTCAGTTGTCATTTCGGGCAATGGTCATTGGCCGCGTACTTTTGCCACTGTTTTGCCGGAACGCCTCGATACTATTATTCTCCTTTGGAGCCTTTGACCATCCGCTAACGAAATTTTTCACGAAGAAATCACTGCGTTTTCTACGAAGAATGTTCGCGTTCTGCTTCACGTATAAGGCTCAAAATAATTTTTCCTAAGAGTCCTCATATCTCTCCGTCTCCTCAGAAAAGTGCCACCTCTCCAACTCAATTATTTTTCTATACCCTTTAAGCTGTTATTAGACCGTTTGCAACAGAATTTCGTCAGCACAGCCCTTTCTTTCAGTGTGTTCTACGGCCAGGTCCCTTGTTTGTTGAATCATTCTTTGGTTGGTTGGCAATAACTTTATTGAATTATCCTGCAGGTTTTTGGTGACCCGAGCACATATAGGTGGCGCAGGCTACCCAATTCAACCTAAATTTACTGTTTATAAAGAAGAAAAAAAAGCGTGCAGAGGTTTTTCATGCCTTTTCTTTCATTCAGCAGTCGGGGAGCGAAGACTTTGCTCGCACGGCACAACCCATAGGCGGGGAAAAAAAAAAAAAATAGGGGAGAAATAAAAAAGTACCAATGGCGCTAGATTTTTTTTCTTTTTTTCCCCCTCCACCTATTATTTTTTCGCGTCTTATAAAAGATGGGCACGCTCGCACAACAGCGATAAACACGGTGCTATTGTCAGCAGGCCATCGCGAAGATAACAATGACGACTTAACACTTCTTTTTTATGGAGGTATATTGCAGCGAGTGCTGGGGATGAAATATTTAAAAAAAAAACGAGAAAGGGGAGAAGCCTAGGTAGCAAGAACGAACCGTAATACACTGGCATTCTCTATACAATTTATAGGCGAAGTGTTGCATGAAATTTGTTTAAAAACAGTTAATGAAGCTATTGTGTCCATCTTAATTTTTGTTTTCATTAACTTAAAGCAGCCCTTTCTGGGCCTCATTGAAATTTATATTCACTTTGCTCCAAGCCCACAATGCTGCGCGTGCATAGAGAAAATTGGTAAGACGGGATCTCATTAATTAGGACACTAAGACGTTAAGAGTCAGGAAGAGACTCGTGTGGATCAGAGAGCAAACGAGGATAGCCGATATTCCAGGGCGCATTAAGAGATAAAATTGGAGCGGGCAGGCCATGCAATGCGTAGGGTAGATAACGGGTGGGCCATCGTATTTACGAGTGGGTGCCAAGGGAAGGCAAGCGCAGTTGAGGAGGCCAGAAAACAAGATGGCGTGATGGAATTAGGAAATTTGCAGACTTAAATTGGAATCAGCTAGCGCAAGACAGCGGTAATTAGAGATCGGAGGGAGAGGCCTTCGTCATGTAGCTGACATAAAAATAGCCTGATTATATTGTTGTTGTTGTTGATGATGATGATGATCTTATTCATTCACCGATCGCAAGACGCATTTGCCAATAAACCTCCGGAAGGGGAAAAGAAAACTGGCTCCTTTTCCCGTTTATCAAGGAAGCGTTATTATTGCGTTGCATAGTGAACCTGCCGGATAATTATGTGGAACTCATTCGCCGACATGTTAAATTCTTTGCTTGATCACTTATTTCTTTCGCTGTGTTTCTTGCATACTCACAGGCCGTTAGCAGCGGTTAGTTCACGGACTAACCGCTACCAGCTGCGACGGCCCGCGACGCCATTCGACGCCTTCTGATTGCAACCGAGTGCCTGAGTCACTGCAAAAGGGGAGTGGGATTGTGCCAACTCCTTCAATTGAGTACAGTAACAAATAGCACAATGAAGCAAAGTGCGGCGTGGTATAACTGAAGACGCATCATCCGACACTGTACTATATCATTGTACGCAGTACCAACAAGGGGAAGCGCGAAATGACGTGTTGCGCCGACCGTGGCGCTTAACAAGTAAACGGCTCACCGGCTTGCGCACTGCGACTTCATAGTGGTTGCTACGGCTGAAAAAGAAAACAGAAACGAATTTTTAAGAGCTCCGTACGAATAAACGAACATGCACTGGCTTCGTAACCTTTCGCGAAAGGAACGTGATTGTAGATGTGAGTGCGGTGCGACGGGGTTCTTCGCGATATTCCAGACGCTTACCGCGATGTTGCGACGGGGGCTGATAAAACAGTGACGAGAGATTTTGGGATGAAGCGTGACTCCAGAGACCGGGCGGGAACATTGGAGATGGGTGACACCGGCAGGTGAGTGGGTGGCGATAAAAACAGATATGCCAGCTGCGTCTCGCCGCGACAAAGCGGCCGCGTGCATACGCACTCAGCAACGCCGCCTCTCATCCGTGAACACGCGCATGCGAGAACGGGAGGCATAAAAAGGCTGATGAAGAGAGAGAGAGAGAGGAGAGGAGAAAACGCGTGGCTGCCTTCGAACACTCCGCAATCCTCTGATTTGGAGGCATTCGCACGCTTCGTCACGACCTTTACGACCTCATTAGATTAGCGCTTTCGGGAATTCGGCAGGGTCGGAGCGGTTGAGCCCTCCAGAATGGACGAGAGGATCTGACACTTTTTCCACCTAATTCATCAACCTACCCATGGCCTTCTGCATACAAAATGCTATACAGGACGCTGTGGCTACATTGTACTTTGATAGGTCTTTCATCACCTCAATATTCCCTAAAGCTTGGCGGAAACCTCCATTTGCTTTCTCCCTATCCTATTCATTTCTTCTTTCCCTTATCTGTTTCCTGCATTCCCATCGCATTTATTATAGGCTGTCTTTGTGCACCAGTGCGTCTTTTCCATATTTCATTTCTTGCTACCAAGCATCGTGTGTGTACGTGCGCTCGGAAAAGCGCTCCCGATGTCTCTAGGTATTACATACACGTTTCTCGCAGGCTTATCATTGCTTCGTTCTGTGTCTTGTTGTCATGCTTCGTCTGGGACTCTCCAAGTAAAACGTCACGTAGGTAGACTTTAGAAGTATCCCGTGTTTTTACCCGGCAAAAAGGTCAGACTGGGTACAATGAAGTGAGACTGGAGCTAGCTAGGACTACGACATAGAAATGATTCACATGAATTCTGGAAAGCAGTTGAAAAACATCTCTTTTGCATGCAGGAAAGAGCACCGTGAACAAAATCTTTTTCTTTCTTTTTAATTCATATTACGCGTTTGACTCGTAAAGAACAGGACCACGTCGGCCAAGAAAAAATTGTTACTTTTTGATACCGAGATTATAACGTGAGAGAAAGATACATGTTTGAACAACGAGAAAGGAGGATAGGTTGTCCAGAGGAGCGTGTCTCTATCTTGCTACTCCTCATTGGGGTAAGGCAAAAGTGGAGACTATAAGGGAGAAAGAGAGAGATAGGTTATAGGTCTGACGTCAGGAGAGAGAGAGAGAGAGAGAGAGAGAGAGAGAGAGAGAGAGAGAGAGAGAGAGAGAGAGAGAGCAAGGACAGGAAAGGCAGGGAGGTCAACCAGAAGAGCACCCGGTTTGCTATATACCCTACATTGGGTGTGGGGGAATGGGGAATATACTGCACACACATTGCGCAATGCGCGCGTTATTAGCATTGTTATACGTGCACTACACACAGAAGCAATGCCTCCACACAGGATTCTCTCGCGTGAAGACATTTGCTTTTTGTCAATTCAATGCTTTATTTATCTTTCTGTGAAAGAAAGGAGCAGTCACGGAAAGCTACTACAGCACGTAACTTGACAAAGTTGCTGCCGCCTCCAAATGACAGCAATGGGTAGTGCGAAGGACAAAACAGACTACATAGGGAAGATATTACAGAGGTGGTCGAAACCACACTACTAAAAGGCAACGTTTATGTCTCAGAAGCAATTTTAGGGGAATGAGAGAAATTCTACAGAAATAGATAACGCGACAATGTATTATGTTAGCATATGAAACAGTTCAACAGTGAAAAGGATGAAAGAAAGGAATTGCATAGTGAAGTTCGGTAAATACCAAGGAAAGTTAAGGAATTTGTTAAAAGAACATGTCGCGAACTTCCTGCAGTGATATGTTTGCAAGGTGTACGCCTTTTTGTTGTTGCAAGTGATTTAAGAGCGAATGTAACCGGTATCGAATCATTGGTTTTGTATAGCTTGTACGGCAGGGTGTTACATGTCATAGTTCCAGATTGCGAGCGTCATTTGTGACTGTTTTTCTCTTAAGAATGGCAAGTCTTTGCAATGCAGTGTCTCTACTCTTTAGCAGCGTCTTGCTGCAGCGTCTTGTAGCATCGAGAAAGCTTAAATTCATAAAGTGAAATAACTACGTGTAATTTCGCAAATAATTCGGCTATTTGAGATATACAAGCTATTTTGCAAACTAATCTAATAATTCGCTTTTGTAATAAAAAAAAGCTTCGTAATATTAACAACTGTAGTTGTGCCCCAAACAAGAGCGCCATAATTAATACAGGAGAACAATGAGTTATATAGTAGATTACCACATACCGGGAACGCTGCACAATTCCGCTTCAAGAAACAATTGAAGCATGAGAACTTGGCAACAAAAAAGTCAATGTGTGCATCCGATGACATTGTTGCAGAATAATAGATGCCAAGGACGATCAAGGACTGAAACGTATTGAAGTAATCTGTAATTGATAAATACAGGGTACAGGGGAAGCTCTTTGTGACGCGGGTGAAAGATTATTGCTTTAGTTTCACTCACATTCAGTTTTAGGCGGTTTTGTGTAGACCACAGTTGAATTAACACGTGCACGTTTTCACATTCTCATCCGCACCGCACATGTTCTAAAGACGAGCATGTAGGCCCATCTCATACAAAAAGGCCCACCGTGAGTATGACGCGTTAGACATGGTTAACCTACCACCATGCGTGCAAGATCTTATCCTCAGAAAAGGCGTGACACTCTAGTCGGTGTAATGCATCTTTAAATTTCCTTCTCAGCGCCGCACGCGGAAGGCACACGCAAAGTATCTGATACATTGTGTATCGTCTATGGAGTGTGAAAGACGCACCAGTAGAGGTTCCGTTCTCGTCCAATATTATCAAAATATCCGCGACTCTGCGCAACACCGAGTCGTAACAGGTGGCGTCGGGTTTTCTGGCCTTTCCGCAGCCGTAGTGGAAGCCGGAAGTGAAAAAAAAAAAGTCAGTTCTATGAAGGGGCTTTTGCTGATGGTTGTGCCGCAGACGTTTTGATGGAATTGTCTAGCGATGCATTGATGTTTTACCGAGAAATGTAGATTTGCAACGTGATATATAATTATTTGTACGTGCTTGCCTGTGCGTATGAGTAGGCGCGAGCTAGTGCTTCTTATTCTTCTTTTAACAGACCCGATCTTGCTAACTGCCTGCCTTTGCTGTGCATAACCCCTCATGCGTTTATAGAATAAAGCCTTAGGACTCCACCTCCACCAATCGGGGGAGCCAGAATATTTTCAAAAGAAAGAGGCGCGTCAACATGCAGTGCGGAGAAACTGAATCCTCTTGGTGACGCAGCTTTTAAACTATACGAATGAGATGACGAAGACGAGGATTAGTGCGCATAAAGAGAACGATCATGCGCTGTGATTGAGGCGTTGTTAGCGCTTCACTAGTGGGATATTACAATTCCCATTTTTGTTCTGAAACCCCTTCGCAGAGAACTTATTGTCGTGATGCTCCCCTAACAGCAGAAGCCGCAGAACTCTGCGCAGAATTGCTGTCCCATAAAATATTTCTCGGCAGGAATACAAAGAGTTGGTTTCAAGCGTGATCTTCCATAAGACCGGTGTTCATATGCGTTAATTTCCAGCAACTGCACTCAATCACTGCTGGAAAACGGCTTCGCCGATGCCTGTCTGGCCTCCTTTATAAAACCTCCAGCGCCAAAAACTTGGCTTTAGAATGCAAAACAACGACGCTGGCTTCAAGGCTCGTTCTGCAGAAATGTCCTTAAAGCAGCGCAGCCGCGAAAACGTGCACGAGAGCGAGAAAATAAGAACGAGTACAGAGTGGATGAGTGCTTGTATGTATACAACGAGTTTCGAGATTCTAATCGTATTATGCATATTCTATGTTACTCTACGTTAGATATGTCTCTCTTTCAAGGAACATGTTAACGAAGTGTTCACGACTGATATGTAAAAAGAAGAAGTCTAAGAGAGAGCGAAAAAAGTTTCAAGAGAGGACAATAGGAACATGCAAATGCGTTAGCAAAGTTTGTTCATTCCGAGTAGTAAAAAAAAAATGATATTATAATCAGCCCAAGTGACATGCATGAGGTGACTTGGTTGTAATGAGGAAACCGCCCTAAATGCAACAAAGCGAGGATGAAATGAGACTAATAAATAAAGCTGCACATTGAGGGCCTTGCATAGGAAGTGAGAATACATTTTCTTGCCTTCTTTTCACATTTTTCTTCCGCTCTGTTTGTGATCTTTAAATTCAGGATTAGCCTATACGCTCGGCGACCGACTAGTTTAAATGTAAAATGAATTTTCCTAACCTACACCATGATTCTCACGGCACGGCGGGCTCCTCCATTCATTGCGTAGTGACCTAATGTTATTTAGCGCAAGCTTCTTGAGAGTTACATCTTCTGCGTCGCTGCTCTTCTTCTCGCCTGAAGCACGCGCGCATAACATTATGCAAGAAACGGGTTGTGCCCGACTCCCAGCTAAGCCTTTTACATCTGGCGCCGACAGGGTAGATGAGCTTTTTAGACCAGGTATGTAGGCAGCGCATCTGTGTGCATGGTCATCCACTGTTAAAGCAATCACTTCGACCCATATCTGAATTTTCTATCTCTCGGCTCTTACTTTTCTTTTCACAGCACGTTTGTATAGGCACCCGAAATCTTCGGCCTTTTATTCATGAAAATGCACCCCACACCAGCGCTTCTTCGTAAAGAAACACTGAAAAAATAAATAAACTGGTGATGAAGGCCGGCCACATTAATTTTCATTCTCGGTTATCGCCGGGAAAGTGGTTATTTTCGCGCAAGTACGCAGGATCAGAAGTGTAACTGATGCGGAGAACTTGCACAAAAAATAAATAACAATACTGCGGTTGGATTTGGGTTAGAAAGACAGGCCCAACTTAAAGAAAAGTACCTTGGGATGAAAGAAGCCACAGTGATAGCGAAACGAAGTCTCGTGTTGTATTTATTTACCCTCTTTTCCGTGCGTGGTCGCACGAGCGGCATCTATTTCGTACAATTATTCTTACTCGCCGCTACGGTTTTTCTTTTGCTAGCACTACCCATATTGTAGAAGAGCTCAGAGGCCACCACACATGAGACGGCGCTTGTAACCAATTTCCTCTCGGATTGACAAAAGTAAGTTTGTGTACAGAGCGTAGTCAAATTTGACACAGTTAACTGCGTGTTGTCGCAACGTGTAGCTTGTTTTTGACAACTGTCGATTAATGATATTACCTGAATACATTCGTTAAGCAGAGTAATCTGCTCAATAAAACCTAACTAAGGTTATAAAAATGAGCTCGCCCTTCTTGTTCCAATATAGATAATTTCTACAAGAATCAAACAACGTAACAATAGTTGGTCTTAGAGGACGAAAGGATTTCGACAAACAAATGAGCGGAAGCTCTCCAATGGTTTCTTCTCACGCTTGCGCACTCGTAAGTTTTCGATTTTATGTGAATCCGAAATTAGGGCCGTGTTGCTGCGGTCCTTAGGAATTAACCGATGATGCGGCAAAACCCGATCGTATGGCTTAACAACTACGGTGGCCCATTAGCCGATGTTCCACTGCATCGTTCTCTCTGGGTGACTTAGCCGGTCTCCAGGTGCACCATTCAGCGCCTATATACAAGTAAAGAAACATAACGGTGAAAACCGGGTGGCAGGCTAAGTCATGCTGAGACCTCCGCGTGGGGCTCGCAAGGCAGGCAGAAAAGAAGTGTCTGCAAAGGAAAGATGACGCAATATGTGCAAAATATGGCGGTCAACCAGATCAGCATACGGTTTCCTACCTTACGAGGAGATTCAGGAAATGCGGTAGAAAGAATAAGTAAGGCAGAGAGTGGTTAACTTCGCGCACGAGAAAGGGTACACAGCAAAGCTATAAACGGTCACTCAAGCCGCCGCGCTTCGATACATGCCTTAGCCCACGAATTGATTTGTGCCACCACCGTGTGTGGCGACGTTCACAAGAATATTCGAGAAGTGGCTCTGCAGTCCTCAAGCCGTGCTGTCCCTAAACGTATAGGGCCGAAGCGTATGGCGCAATACAAAGAGGGAAAATACACGTACAGAAACTTTTTTGGAAGGTTGGCCAATAGCGACGTGCGAGTTAGGTTGTGATCGCAGTGCTGGCGAAGCGCCGACCAATTACAGAGAACTTGTTTTATGGGCAGCCAACCTCGAAAAGTTCTTCATTGGTATTTTGACGAATGTGATTGACAAACATGACGCGCAAATTCGCGGAAAGTGTTTATAAAGAGGATGACTGTTAGGTGAATCTATAATTGACTAAAGGCGAGCGTGCTACAATGTTTGTTAACGAAATTCGTAAGTATAAACCTGAACAAAGAACAAGTGTGATTACAGCGTGCAACAGATGGGATAACAGCACGCGGTCCCGTAGTAACGTAAGTTTCGAAGACACAGACTGGTAGCCAAGCCCCCGGGGATTTTGCGTGTCAAAAGTAGGATGTGCTTATGACGTCGCACGCCGTAGTGGAGACTCTGGATTGATTCTGACCACCTCGGTTTGCTTAACATGCATCTAAATCTAAGTATTTGAACTTTCTTTTTCGAGGGGTTGCACCGCCGCCGAAATGTGGTCGCCGCGATCGCGACACACACACGAACGTGCGACCTCGAGCACAGCAGAGCCACGCCTTATCCACTAAGCTACAGTGGCGGGTTGTGTAGCCTTCGTCAAACAGCACAGTGTAGTAAACTTATCATGTATATGGTAATTCTCTTTTTAATATCACAGACTGTTTATTAGCCAAGCTTCATTTATATTGCCTGATACATCAAACCATATTCTGGTTCCTACTGATCGGACGTACGGTACAAACAGGTTATGCACTCCTGCTACTGAGGTTCTTTCTGAGCTAAAAGAACGGAACGCAGAGTGCCATAGCGAGAGCGCCTTAGCAGCAGTGACACTGTTGCAGGCTTGTACATTATACCAGAAAATGTGTTGAAGTTGCTAAATACCACGCGAGAAATTATTTGGGTGCAGTTTTAAATACCACATTCCAAGATGTATATATACTTGAGATAGAGCACTAAGTACTCAGAAACATATTCCGTTAGTTTAAAGGTACTTACAAGAAAGTTTTTGTTCCGAAGTGTAAACTAAATAAAAGAACAAGTCGCCCTTCTTAATCTAAAGCGAACTACGCAAGCTGTGTAAGCCGGCTGCAAGAAAGGCGCGGTTGGTTCTTTTGCTTGTGGCTTGTCGAGCTTGAAAGTCATGACCCCGAAAGGTTATGACAGTCAAAATGAGAGGGAGCGGCCTTCTGCGCACGGCACGTCCGCGGCGACTAGCTCGTTGCGCGCCAATAGCGCACCTGTCGGCGACGAAGTGCGTATCGATCTTAACTACAGAGTGCAATATGCTCTGAAATATATCCAATTTACAACAAGAATACAGAGCTGTCAAATTATTTAAAAGACACCAAGCTACGCTGGAAAGCATATAGGATACAGTATTTTAAATAGAGTACTTAAGTTACACACAATCCTGCTGTGTTGTCCCCAGTAAATGATGGCAGAATGTCCTATACAATCGGTGCAAGTATACGCGTAAGCAATTGTGGGTGATGCATCACCCAGTTTTACAGTGTCCACTCACACAAGGTGAGATGCTCCACTAAGCAGCCGCACACAGCAGCCGGGCATTACGTTACAGCGGCTCTGGTGTGACGCCTTTGAGGCGCGGCTTTGGTATTGCTGCACCTGCATCTTCTGATCTACTGCTTATTCGCGGCATGTAAACCATTAAGCGTTCAGATTGCCGCCTGCGTTAGAACAACTTAAAGCAAACCTTCACCTTCGGTGAATTTTTCCCCGTTGCTTCCGGCTCTTCCATTTAGCTGTTTAAAATATTTTTGCTTTCTGACTTGTGAAAATCTGCTTAAATATATTATGGGGACAGTAACAAACAATATAGAAAAAACGGCCATCGTTATGCGTTCTACACAACCGAATATTTCCATAATAATGCCTAATATAGAACCTAATATAACATTTTCATCATTAGACCTAACATAATACAGAAAATTATAAGACCTAATATTTGCAATATCCGAAAGGCCGGTCACGGCAGCGGAGGGTCATTTGTAATATACAACGCAGGTTTGTTTTATGCGGCCGCAGGTTTACTTGCGGTACGCAGTCGACAGCAGCGGCGGGGAAACGAGGACTAAGACTGGAAAATGGTACAGACAGTTTATATTTCTGCTGCTTCCAGCGCGCCGATGCCGTTGAAGGGGCTGCTCATGACACGCTTGCTTAAGGAGAAATCTCTCTATTTAGGCTTCACACATTCTTCTGTTCCTCAATTATCCGAACTGTCGCAATGATAGGAGCGCGTCACGTGGGCGAAAACTGATATCCTAGAGGCAATTACAAGTGATTAGTGCATTTGTTCGAAGATTCCTTAAAGAGCGAAGGATATCATAAAAATTTATGTTCGCTGTGTTTCTTGAAATACGGATTCTATATCAATTCCCTATTCATGCATCTTTGCACGCAGAAACATTCATGAATGCGTAATCATTTGTCATTGGGATGTTATTTTTTAATTTATATGTAACACTAATGTTCATTAGTGGACGCAAACATTATAGATTCATTCAGTACCGTTGGCAGTCATAAGATCTTCCACAAGTTCCTTATTGCCTGAAAGATTACACATCATTTCCATCTTGGTCAATTAGTGCATCGTCTTGCTACACATTGTAAACTTCTTCTTTACTGTCAGTAGACAGACACAGGCAACGGAGACGCCCAGTGCCGCATCTTGTCGACAAATTAGAAGCAGGTCCTGCTAAGCCGGTAACCATGGCAATACTCTTCTTGTTCTGTCTGTTGCACGGTAACCATGCCTTGGTTGCATCTTCAACTTTTCTTTTCTTCACTGATTCTCTCTCTTTGTTTTGTACTGTATATACAAACAAAATATGTGTGCCAAAAAGAAATGAATAGGCAAAACGGCAAAGTGAAATACGGAGAACAGCGATGATTCAGTTGAGCATCAACGAACTGAAAGGATGTGTCCAGGGTAAAGAGCTCGTAATATCACCTTCTGGTCAAGGAGCAACTATACAGTTAGCGCTAATGGTTGTTAAGAGCGGTCCGGCCGTATCAGCTCTAGAGGCATTCTGACAACTCTGACTTGCTGTATGCCTCACCAACCAATATTATCATTCTCGTTTACTCCCTTTTATCTTTCCCTTATTGCCTTTTCAAATCTCCCCATTTATTAAACGTCTACACTCTGTCGGTTCTAGCTTTGGCAGCGCCGGTTTTCCAAAGGCTTTTTTTTGCGCTTGGTTTGCCACGCCGCCGGCTTGAATCTGTGGCAGTGGTGGATGGGGCAGCTCCTGCCAAAAAACCTTACAGTAATGGTCTCACTGTATTCCCCACTTACCTCTTATCGCAAGACAAGATTCTATGGACCACCACTAAACACGGCTGGCTTTCATTTCTTGCGTCCTTCCTTCTTTCGAGCTAAGTGATCGCTAACAGCTGCGCTATCAAATACCCGCATGGAGGCTTAATTACTCACAAGCATTTCATCATCATCATCAGCCTGGTTATGCCCACTGCAGGGCAAAGGCCTCTCCCATACTTCTCCAGCTACCCCGGTCATGTACTAACTGTGGCCATGTTGTCCCTGCAAACTTCTTAATCTCATCCGCCCACCTAGCTTTCTGCCGCCCTCTACTACGCTTTCCTTCCCTTGGAATCCATTCTGTAACTCTTAATGACCATCGGTTATCTTCCCTCCTCATTACGTGTCCTGCCCATGCCCATTTCTTTTTCTTGATTTCAACTAAGATATCATTAACTCGCGTTTGTTCCCTCACCCAATCTGCTCTTTTCTTATCCCTTAGCGTTACACCTATCATTCTTCTTTCCATAGCTCGTTGCGTCGTCCTTAATTTAAGTAGAACCCTTTTCGTAAGCCTCCAGGTTTCTGCCCCGTACGTGAGTACTGGTACGACACAGCTGTTATAAACTTTTCTCTTGAGGGATAATGGCAACCTGCTGTTCATGATTTGAGAATGCCTGCCAAACGCACCCCACCCCATTCTTATTCTTCTGATTATTTCAGTCTCATGATCCGGATCCGCAGTCACTACCTGTCCTAAGTAGATGTATTCCCTTACCACTTCCAGTGCCTCACTACCTATTGTAAACTGCTGTTCCCTTCCGAGACTGTTAAACATTACTTTAGTTTTCTGCAGATTAATCTTTAGAGCCACCCTTCGGCTTTGCCTCTCCAGGTCAGTGAGCATGCATTGCAGTTGGTCCCCTGAGTTACTAAGCAAGGCAATATCATCAGCGAATCGCAAGTTACTAAGGTATTCTCCATTAACTCTTATCCCCAATTCGTCCCAATCCAGGTCTCTGAACACCTCCTGTAAACACGCTGTGAATAGCATCGGAGAGATCGTATCTCCCTGCCTGACGCCTTTCTTTATTGGGATTTTGTTGCTTTCTTTATGAAGGACTACGGTGGCTGTGGAGCCGCTATAGATATCTTTCAGTATTTTTACATACGGCTCGTCTACACCCTGATTCCGCAATGCCTCCATGACTGCTGGGGTTTCGACTGAATCAAACGCTTTCTCGTAATCAATGAAAGCTATATATAAAGGTTGGTTATATTCCACAAGCATTTACAGCGCCGCTAAGAATCGTACTTTCGCTTGCGGGAAAAGTTCTCTCAGAATTTTCGGTTATCCATCACATTGTATCTTTTTCTTTCTCTGTCTATCCTTTCCCATTTTTTTCCCCAACGTGATAACGAAATATACATTCTCGCTGCGAAGTGGAGTGTCACTCGAAATGGTCATGTAAGGTGGTATGCCTCGTGTTTGAGCACCGGGCCCTTTTACAGCGAAGCTGTTTACCGATGGCCCTCAACGGCACAATCGTGTCCGCGGACACAAAAGTGCGGGCAAAAACTATCACCATCAGGAATGGCTCATACCCACCTAAGCCAGCAAAAAAAGCATAGTAGAGAACAACATGTCGAAAACTGTCACCATCAATGGCTCATACCAGCGGAAGCAATGGCTCATACCCCCGTAAGCAAGCCCATATACGCAACGACTCGATCGGACATCGAGTGTTTCATGCGCGCGCACTTATCGGCACTGGCAAGTGGCCACACCACACCGGTCATCGTTGTGGGCGATTTTAACGTGGGCGATGCCAAGCCACAAAAGAGGTGGTTTGTCCAGTTCGTCGCCGACGAATTTGCCTTGACGTGCTTCACCGATGCTACTCAGCCGACAACCACACATGGAACGTGTATTGATCTTACGTTGGGAAAGAACGTTTCGGCGGCTGAAACTGAAAATTTAGCCGTATATCATAGTGACCGCAAATAGTGGCGACGATTGTGACAAAATAAAATGTTTGCCAAAGTTTACTGTTTGTCTCTTCGCTATATTGTAGCTGGTGGTTCCTCCACTGCTTCGCTGTCCAACCACCTTCACAGAGTGGAATGGGTCCTGAATTTATTATTTGTTAGAACTTACGTTCATTTCACAGGAGTAGCCCTCACAGGCCTCTATTTCTTGCAATAGATAACAGCGCAATAGCGTGAACGTCACTGCGTTCAACTTTTACGTAAAAATCGAAAAACCTTTCCTTTTGTAGCACGCACATCGACAGTGTGCGTGCTACACGTGTCCTCATTGTCGGATCGTGAGGGACTGCTTCTTTGCAATACTAATCTATTACGAACGGAACGAAACGTCGCACGCGGATAAGATAGCGAACAACCAACTGGCTCAGCAGGCGCAGTGCGTGCCTGCACATGTAAGGCATGCATGACATTGCTTGCAATTCCTCTGCGGCGTAACAAAGAACATGAATAAAAGAACGCGAATGCACAATGGCACTGTTGGCAGTGGAGTAAAAAAAAAGAAATAAAAAATTAAAGCGGGACGAAAGCAGATCGCTTTCAATTAGCAGCCCGAGCGGGCTACTAATGGTTTCCTTCGCATGCTTGGAACCGCACGACCGCTGCCAGTGTTTGGCCGGACACGACAGGAGGCCGCCCACAAACGCCGCGGAGGGAAAAAAGACAAATCCGCTCACCGGGTGGGACTACGGTCGCGGCAGTGTCGTCGCAAATAAGGACAAGCACGCCCTGCTTTCATGAAATGGCTTCGCTGTGCGTCACTACACCGTTAGCGTTCATTAAATGCAGTCGACATGTGGACATTATTGTCGTCTGCTTTAACTGTCACTTTCACTAGTTCACTCCCTGTTAGCGCATTTCGATGTTTCCTCAGGAAACGACATATCTGGAAGCTTATGGCATCTGTACAGAACGTGACGTGGTTCTCGCTTTTCCGCTTCATCGAACAAAACTCAAGGGACTCATCCACACAATACATGAGCTTCGCGTAAAGCCTACAAGATATAGACGGCCCTAAATAAACCACTGATTACTTATCGGCGACGTGGGCTGCAAGAAGAGCAATAGAAAAGTGGCAGAAACAGCACTGTTCCGGCGTCCTTCCGGAAATGTAAAAAATAAAAAAAAAGCTTTTTATCGCACCGTTTCGCAGTTATGAATGCGTTTGGTTTTCCAATCGTTGTAGAGCGCGCACGCATTTTTGTCCAGCAGACGGTGCCGCCACAGCATATCTTACGTTGAGTCTTCATGTTTGCGTTTGAGGTCGAACGCACGCGACATGTGCAGGCAGTTGGAGCTCGTTTACCGAGTCATGCTGGAGCTTGTGCCATTTCTCCAAGGCAATACTAGTATGAATGCATCGCCAGCGAGGAAAGGACAAAATTCACGCACTAAGTGTACATAGAGGCTGATGCTACACAGATGGAGAAGGTAGCGCGGTATTTACCACAGCAATTTTGTCGCATTCTTTCGTGGCGCGCCGCTGGCGACGACATTTGTCGAAGACATCCTGTAAATCTCATTAGGCGCGGAAAATCTCCGCGGAAAGTGAACCGTGGCAAATTGAATATAGCTGCACCAAGGAAAATGATAAGATCCCGAAAAAGAACGCTTCATTTATTGCCAACGACATTACAGTTGATCTACGAACATTGGCTCAAAGCTTGCCCTGCGTGTTTGCTACCTTCGCGATCTTTCTCCGGTGGAGGGCGTCAGCCTTCCTAGACTTCGGGTCAGTGCGGCCTTTACAACAGCCATGAGTAGAACCGGGTGGCAACCGTGTACAGACAATGTCCAGCGTTCGAAGTCCTCCGTTGCTGCGTCGGCAGCGGATGCCCGCCATTCACCCATGGGACACGTGCGCCTTGGGACGCAGGCTGCCAGCGAAAATGTACTGAGGAATGTGAAGTCAGAAACCGACCAACTTGACAACTATGAGATGTGCCTCGTGCACAATACGTTTGATAAGTCGCTGTTGCAATATCTGCATGAAAGCGGCCTCGACGTTTACATATACTCAAATTCTGACGCTATATCATGTGGCAATACAAGGGAAAAAAAAGAAGTCTTGCAACTAACTTTCCGTATATTTCCTGTCAAATTATTAAGTAACATATATGTGACGGCCCTCTGTTGGTGTAGAGCGAATATTTCTTTCCGATTAACCCCCTTCAAATGAGCGACAAGTTGATTTTTAAAACATTTGAAAGAAAATTAAGAAATATCCATGACATTAGGAAACCAACTAGATTTCTAGCATGTTGAGTAGGATATGCCAACCCATGTTCAGTATGCACGGTTGCAGGTGG
Source organism: Dermacentor andersoni (assembly GCF_023375885.2). Classification (NCBI taxonomy): domain Eukaryota; kingdom Metazoa; phylum Arthropoda; class Arachnida; order Ixodida; family Ixodidae; genus Dermacentor; species Dermacentor andersoni. Next base: position 63,545,338 of record NC_092815.1, on the reverse strand, counting down.
AGGTTACTGAACTCGCATTTCAACAGAATGCATTGTCGGAAAATAAATTTCCAAGCGCTGAAGCCTGAATATGAGCTGGTGACTAGGCAACGTCCTTGAACGAAACAGTGCAAAAGAGCGGAGAACGCGAGCGAAACACGCATGACTTCCAACATACTTTATTGATAATAAGGGATTCCTTGTTAAGCATTCACAACAAATAGCCCAGGATGTTGTTGTCGGCGTTGAGTTTGATCACTTTCGCGTTTTCGAGTGCCTTCTGTTCTGGTAAATTTGTCCGCGTGTTATTAAATTGTACTTATCATCTTTGAGAAGTGTCAAGAAAAAAGAAAGTTACAACATTATATAGCATCGCATGCGTGCGCAGCGGCTTGGGCTATTGTCTGTGAATGCTTAAAAACGGGTCACCTGGTGTAAGCAAGATCACTTGGAAGTCGGCGCTGCGCGTGTGTTTGTCCATCACGGGATCCGGTTTGTTTCAATGTTTCATTGAAAAAATTCCAAGGATTCTGCTATAAGCATTTCAGCTTTAGCTGTTGCAAACGTTGTGTCACTTATTAATAGCAAATCGTAGGTAAAAAAATCAGCGCCCTTTCACTCTGTGAACAAGGATGACCAGCGAAGTTGTGAATGTGGGCCCCTTAATGGCGAACTGCACCTCCGCCGTGAGTTGGCCTGGAATTGCACTATATTTGAGATTCTTTTGTACACGCGCACACAATACTGGGGAAAGTAGCCCTCATCAGCTTCGCTGTAGAAAACTAAATGCATAGTGGAACTTCTCTGGGCATTTATGTATGAAGGGGCCAATTAAAAAAATACAAACGCGATAGATGGCCCACCTGTCACTGTTCTGTACATGAATGTCTCCTACTTACGCCATCGCGTTGTTTACATAACCCACCCAAAGATTGCCGCGGCTTTATCATAAACGTCTCCACAGTTTTCCTTTCGCAATTAGGGCTCTTTTCACTCCCAGCGTGTCGCCACTATTACTTGTTAAAGTTATCGAATAGTAGTTGTAGAAGTTGTTTACATGGAAAGCGTGCGATTTTCGAGGAAGGCGACAGCTCTTAATTTTTCATCCTCTAGACAATATTCCTATTTCGTACGTGCCACCAATGTCGTAATCCAATGTCGCCACCAATGCCACCAATGTCGTAAATTTCATTACGCAATATCGAGAGCGAACAAACGAAAATGCCTGTCATGACGTCATATCAACGATGGTATGAGCCACCGATCCGCTCATGAGTCTCAGCAGTGCCTGTCTTGGCACCATAAGTGTCTTCTGGAAATCCCACTAGACCGCGGCAGTTTATTGGTCATTTTCCACAACAGCGAAAAATACATTGTTTATGCTAAGCGTTAATGCATTTTTCTTGCAGTTTTCCCAAAGAAGAATTATGCAACGCGTTAACTCGATCTTTAAAAAGCTGCAGATTCTGATTACGAAGAAAGTCATCACTGCATGCGGATCTTGGGCGCACATTCTCTAACCTCAGTCGCTGGTGCCTGTCACACTGCTCCCTTCATTATCCCTTTTGCTATCCACTTTCAATCCTGGTCGCAGCGAATTTATATTTACGTCAGCAAACACTTGAGCTCCGAAGGATGCCGAGACGTTTTCGGGATTTCGAAATTTGTTAAGCGACGCTCCTACCTGTCTGCTCGTAGAATCAGTGTTCTTGCGTATTCTGTGCGAAATTGCGAACGAGCGTTACAGACGAGAAACTTGTGGTTATTTTTGTTATCCTCTTCCTTTTCCTTGCGCTAGACTTCTAAGGTGAGAAAAAAGGAGCGATGGTATAGAAAAACAGGAAAAGAAGCGCCAGCCAGACTTGATCACTTAGCGTCCGTAATCACACTTTGTGCCGTCTCTCGAGAGACCGGAATTCGCGTACCTTTACAATACAAAGAGGCGCAGGTCTGGTTCGTATGTACTATGCAAGGGACGCTTTTCTTCTTGCACAATTCGCTCTTTCGAAAAAAAAAGAACGTTCGTTTTTGTTGGAGTAATGCTACGCCGCCGAGCTTAGATTTGCGTCATCGTCAATCCCGCAAGTGTCGTCTATATGAACTGCGATATATGAAGCACACGTCGTTAACACGAAATCTTGCAGCACATTGACCCCTGACTTCCTTGGAATATTAAACCAGGTCCATATAGATCGCCGTACATGTGACCTTATACGACTTGGTGCACTCATAAATCTTTATTAGAGACAAGCGTGGCATGTTGGCACCAGTAAAGCAAATATTTACGATCACCTAAAAAATCAGCTTTCTCGAGCGTTTCGCCAGATAGGCATGAGCGTCGCTTTCACTGTGTATTGGGAGGAAGAGGGAGGGGGTTTATGAGAGAAGTATGGCCACGCGTTCTCTCAAAACATCGCTTACATGAATTATCGTGCCTTCACTGGTTTTGCCTCACATAAATAGGGCAATTTCAGAGGTCACGAGGACCATATTGTTGACGAAGCCGACGAATCCGACAAATCTATTGTTTTGGATGTGCGCAGTTTCTGCGAAGGCTCGGTGTGGTTCACTGGTTCACAGTCAGTATTCTATGCTGCGGCTCAGGAACGGGTAAGGGGACGCAGCTGTAGGTCATCAAAGCTCCGCGCGTGGCATTACTGTCAGAAAGCGAAGCACAATGAATGTCTTTTTAACGATCGGCTCCATACTTTATATTTCCGCTTGATAATTATATGAACAACACATACACGCACACGTACGAATGAGCATGCAGACACATGGCATTGAGAGTAATTCTTCTGCACGCTGAATACTCAGACTAGATGTTTCTTTTGTCAGAATTGCCTCGTGCACGCTTTTTTTTTATCAGGTGCACACGCTTGATCATAAACTCGCACTAGCAGTAATTATACCTTCTCTAGCGAATGCGAAAAGTGGCGGAAGGGTTTAAATTAGTCCCTTGAGCGTAATTGTTATTAGCCTTATAATAGGCTGTAATTATCTTCCTTCGTTAGATTTTGCTGGAACCAGTCAGAGCAGTTTCTGCTGCGAAGAAGCAGTTGCTTCGCATGCGAGGGCGTGGAAACATTTCGCCGCCGTCCATTGTTGAGTACTGCCCAAGTAGACTCAGGGATGCGCTAAATCTTGCCATCGTTTCCAGTTTAGAAAGCGCCAATTCTTGTCTGTTTGCTGTTCGCACTTTTTATTCCTTTGTAATCTGAAGCTTGTATTCAACGTTACCATGGCTTAATATTTTTATTGTGAGTTCTCAAGACACGGCCAAGTTGGACGAACTTGCCGAGTTTCTGCACGGTCTCCTGCTAATCCTGATATGGCTTTTCTTGCGCACGCTTCCTTTTCGCATTTTTTGTCTTTCTTTCAAAGCGGTACAATACATATGTGCTGCTTGAAAGAATAAACTTTGGTTCTTAGTCAGAAACATTGTCTGGACCATTCTTACGTTCTGTTCCTTTGCGCTTTTTTCTGTTCAAGTCACAAATCAACCAGCCCAAATGCGCACTCTTCCGGACCTATCCTTATTATTTCCTATATCGTCCACCTTCCTCCCTGTAACTATGCATGGTGTGCACAAGGCAGGTTCTTTTAAAAGACGTCCGCTTGGCGTGAGAACCCCGCTTCTATAGAAAAGCCGCGTGTGCTTCCTTTTGATTTCACATTTTCTACCATCTGCTGCCACAATCCTCGCCAAGAAACGTCGTGGTTCTGACTGCAAACAAGGATATGGAAAGGTAAGCTGAAAGCAAGACGTGGGCAGGTGGTGAAAAAGAAAGGTGATAAACAGCTCGTGGTAACGCAGGAAGACGAAAGAAAACGAGAGCATGCAAGGGGAGAAACCATTGTCATCGGACGGCATGGCCGATCTGCCACATTGAGCGGTCCGAGACCTGGTTTCTCTAGTCGATCGTAACCGGACTCCACCATTATGCTCGCGTCATTGATCGGAACGCGTTGGAGGTCTTGTTTTGCGTTCGATCTCCAATTACCTTGTCCGCGAGACGCTTCTTGTTATTATTTTTTTCTCTTTCAGATGAACACAACCACCTCCTAGTCCTATTTTACTCGTACATATTTTACCCGTCCTGATTTATCCGGTTTCATCTTTCAGGCACCCTGTTTATCTTTATTAAGCCAGACGATTCTCTTCCGTTTCCTAGTCTCGGTATTTTTCTCAGTATGTTTCAGTAACTTGCCAATGTTGAGAACCCTTCTCGCTTCCACTACTGGCACTGCTATTCTTGACCCATTTTCCAGTTCACTGCATTGGTAGCGTTTTCTTTATCGAGTGCATTTTTCTACGTACTCTGTTTTTCTTCTTGCTGCTGTAGCAGCACTCAACCTAATATGACACTGGGACTCATAAGCGAAGTTTAGGATGTCCTCCTTCTCCTTCCATGGCAAAACAATTCGATTGAGTGCAATCATGCACGTTTACTAACTCGCGATAAGAGGTAATGTTATATCTAACGGCTTTCTCTCATTGTGTACCTATGTTGACAGTAATATTGTTGCCATGCAACGAGATAGAAAGCGAACAAATAAAATACTTTAGTAAAGAGAAAAGTGTGCCCTATAAGTAGATAGAATTGGGGACACGCTTGGACTTTGTCTTCAGCGCGCAGACTGCGTCCTCTTTTACGCTCACATTCGTCGTGCTGAAGCTCAGAGCAAAAGGGGGTGCCACAGTATTCGCGCGACCTGGTATTTAAAATTAGAAATAAAAAAGGCACAGTGCTGTCATTACTGCCGATCGACAAGGGACCGCTGTCGGCTTAAAGTAAAAAAAATTGGGTTCGGGAAGACAGCCGCAGTAGAGTACGTGAAACATCTTGTGCATGCTGCTGAAGGTCTGTCAGCCACTGTGGTACAAAAAATAGGTTAAGAAACAGTGAAGTGACATTTGTTCACGCATTACAGAGGCGTACATGCTTAACCTGTGATACAGCTGGGGGGGGGGGGGGGGGTGCGAGGGGAGGCGCTCTACTGTCTAATCTGTCTAGTCGTGCTCGCTCCCAATTCATGCCCTTCGCGGTCAAAGGTGGCGGGCATGGATTGGTATCCCTTTGTCTCGCTGCTAGAGTTTCTGTACGCCATTACTGGATCCTACCCGTCGAACACGGGGGCGCCACACCCGAGCAGTCGTTAAATTTCTGAAATAAGCTGCACGCTGCTAAGCCTTATACCACCTACAGGTTTGTATGTGATGGGCTATACCTATTAGTACAGAGCGAGTTCTCGTAAACATGACCCCTACTGCTCGGACCGACAAACGTACTGCCCAGCTACACATCTCTAAACGCCGAGCGAGGAGCTAAATTTAGCTCCGATTGCATCACGCGCGGCGCGACAACGGCGATATCTGTGCACGTGACACATCCACGATTGAGCAAGGACTTCTTTCCTCTACCCAACAATACGAAAGTAAGGCGCATGAGTAGTGCGGTTGCAAAGATATAGGCAATATTATTATCACATAATTTCATTACATTTTGTTACACACATGTAACGTTAAATGCGGTTTTAGCAAGCGCGCCCCCTACGTTGAATGAAACGAAAGACGCTTCACGTCAAAAAAGTTCGTGACTAGTAAGCAACATCCCCCAAGGTGAGCATTTCACTATTTTCTTCAAGAGTTTGACTAGGATTTCTTTCTGTTGCACTAGCTGCAGCACAAGCAAGAACATGATTGGAAACGCCCGCGTCAGCGTTTTGCTTGTTTTGCGTTTTACCTGTTTCTCGTCGTAGCGAATCTGGGTGGCAGCTTCTCAAAATTTATGATTCATAGATCTAATATAAGGAAATGCATAGAACCCTCACCGAAGAAGAAGGCGAGCGAAATAACGCCCCACTAGTGTCCGTTCGTGTTGCACATACGTTGCGCTATTACTGCAATTTGTGCCGATCTATCTAAACTTTTTCTTGTTTTCTTTCTCCTCGCCGGAAACTTTTTCGGGTGCTTAGACGTTTCTTGTTACGAACAGTATTACATTACCTATCTTGTGGCCGTAATTGTTTTGTAAAGTGATAATATTGGATGAGGAAGTAAAACGAGTAAGAGTTTCGGCTACATGCACTCATGTGCAGAGATTAAGAGTTCAGTATTCTGTTTACGGCATGTTTGTACCGCGTCTTGCGTCATGCTCTCTTCTTAGACGTTCCTGCACAAAGGCGCGCAAACACGCATGACCGCGCACACGTGTGGCAACGCACACACACGTACACCGACCAGTAGACAAACATGCGCGAACGCACACGTGTGCAGGCGGAAACAGCGGAAGAATTGTTGCGTGGTATATTGTCTATTCCCCTGCCCTCGAGGCAAGCGAGCTGAGACCACCACTGTCTTCGCTTATCGCTTTGCCATCCTTGCTCGTCCTGTCAATTGTCTCTCTTGTTTTTCTTGTGCATCCCTCTAGGAAAGCACGGACTTACGTTGTCCAAGCAAGAACGCGAACTTCCGCTCGTTGCGGCCAACGTTGCCGTATACAAACCAGGTACCCGACGTCGTACACTATTCCGGTCGCTACGCAGAGCTCTTTCATCTACGATCTTTCTCTTCCATCCCGTTCCCTCTCAGCTGTTTGATGCCAAGGAAGAATACAGGCCACACTGTTGGAATAAGCTATAGGTCCCTGGAACGAGAAGGTCTCTTCGACATGTTGAGCTGCTATTATTGGGTTTTGCCTCCGGTACGCGCCCTCCATTTTGTTTCCTTAGGGCTCTTTCGTTTTATTCTTTCTATTTTCTATTTATTTTACCCCGTCTTGTGCTCTGTGTAGACGATTTGGTCCCGCAGGCAAAAGACGAGCGCGCAATGCTCGCTCTTTCAATACCTTTGGCTCTATTTTACAGAAAACATGAAGGCGTTTTATATCTTATGTACGATATAGCCTTTCTTTTTTGACTGCTTCTATTTCTTTCTTTGTGTTTGATGCGGACTGTAGTTCTCTATTTATTATGCTTCTTCTTATTATTCTTCTCCTTAGTGGTGTGACGCCCTATTGGGAGCTTAGGCCTCAGGCTACCAATTTAGTCGCCGGGCGAAGAGGAATCTTTCATACGACAATATTAAAGGCTCAGTAACCCTATTCGCGTATATAACCCAGTGTAGATGACAATCCCCTGGTGAGCTTGTGTTTGTTTAGCTTGCATTTGCACATATTTTTTTTTCTCGCACGTGCTAGCTTCTTTTTTTTTCTTTTATTAGTATGAATAGGCAATGCGCTCCAAACCCGTGTTCTCACATTTCCGCCAACGACTTCCATGCTTGCACTCATTACACCGTACATGAGACGGCTTCCTTAGAGATGTACGGATCTGTACATCTTTGAAAATTTGCAGGTGGTCCTTTTGAGACATACCCGCAAGCTGTGGACGACGACGAAGTGATTCTCTAGCCATGAAATGTTTCACTGGAGCCTCAGAAGTGGTGACAGCATAGCTTCTTGCTCCCTCCGAAGCGTAGGCGATCCAGTACATTCTCATTCCTTTCTTTCCCCCTGTCTGTCTCATCTTGAAATGCAAATCAAGTATACGAAAGGAAGAGAAATACAAATATACTTGCGTTGCTGAAGCGATCGCGGTCAGGGATTTCCCTGAAATTCTTTCTCATAATGACAGCAAGGAACCACTTCAGCAATTCTCAAACTCTTGTCGCATCCCATCTTTTGACTAGATGCACTAACCTTGTTTCTTCGGTGTTTTATTTTTATTTAGATTAAGCGCCTGATTCCGACAGGCACTTGCCAAGCTAGCTGCGTGCTGCATACCGTACGTATTTGGTTAAAGAAAGGGAACTCTTCGGACACCTCGAGAACCCCCCCCCCTTCCCCCCCCCCCAAAAAAAAAAAAGAAAAGAAGCCTCTTGGTATTCAATGCCAATGTGCTTCGAACACATCATTTTCGCCGTTTGCATACCAGAGTGACACTATTATAAAACAGTTTGAAAATATTCTAATTTATACCGAAATGAACGATTGGCTGTAGATTTGTCGAAAGCTTGAAAACAAAAGTTAGGCTGCATACACGCTACGAATTGGAGTGTTGGAGAACTGATTATTTTCCGAGGACGAGCGCCATGTTGCTCAGTGCTATACCGAAGGCTGCTTGCGGCGAGATTGGCTGCACCTTAGCACCTTCTATAGAAATACGTGTTGATGTCTTCGTGTGAATGTAGCTTTATTTGTACCGCACAGAACTAAAACAGCATAGCACTGAGAAGCATAGGGTAGAAGGGCGCACGTATTTCGGTAACGGTTGAGATTCAACCGCGCTTAGTGGTACATAGTGGTACAGCACCGAATTAAAGCAGCGCGACATTCGTAAGCCTAAGCTAGGTCGTCAGCATTTCGTAATAGGTTTGGAGTCAGCTAGGTGTTGTTAAGTGCGAAGAAATCATTTAGCGACAGAATATTTTTGTAACGTATTGTACCTTGCGGCGCAAGTGTAAATTATAGGTGCCAATGGAAGTTAAGAAGGAGAAAAAGACATGGATAGAGAAAGAGAGACAATGTATTGAATGGTGCGAAAGTTAACCAGGCATCATTATTTTTGGTTACCCTGCACGAATGGCTAGTAGACAGGGGGATAAAAAGAGAGTGAGAGGAGCGCACCGACGTAAACCGCGTACGACATTTCACACAGTTGAAGGAAGCACGCATTCAGTGATAAAGAAATTATACGTGAAGTATTTGTTCACTATTGTTGAAAATAAATGGGTGATGAAGTTCAGACTCAATTTAAGTAAAACTGTTTCAAAAAGCGAAAGCAAAAGAGGGACGGTGAAGCGTGGTCTGCGAATGGGAAACAGGGATCGGGGAAGCTCGACGGCGGAATAAGGACGAATACTGCACGTGAGGTTAAAAAAAAAAAATAAAGAAACGTCACCTTCGTATTTTTGTTTTGGTCGGTGACAGCCTATTATTCTGACTAAGCTTTCTTCAAAAGAAGTAATAACATTGCCATAACTTAAAAAAAATGTCCCTGTTTCGCCTGAAAGGCGAAGCTTCGATTGCGATAGCAAATTAGAAGACAGCTGTACGAAGTAAGGATAGCAGTTTTGATGGCCGTATAACTTGGAAATATTCGTTTACTAACTGGATCAACAAGCGTGGTGCCAGCGTGAACAAGCAAACATGAACACATCGCACTCGATGACCGCGGACACTCGCTGTCAGAACGCTGGTGCGAGCAAACGCGGCAGCAGCAGCAACAGCAGCGAGTGAAGTGACCTTCGTGCGGTCTATCACTTAAACGCAAGAGCGGCGAGAACACAGTGCGCACAAAGGTTATGCGGCGTCTGCAGCTCAACTTCAAGATACGGCGCTCGCGACCGTGCAAAGTACGAGCTTGATGGCGGAGTCAAAGCCGCCCTCCATCGCTCCCGCGCTGCATGGCCGCATTCCTTCATGGCGCGCGAGATTGATCGGCGATCGTCAGTTCCCCTTGCGCCCAGTCGCGAAATGCTCAGTTGCTGCCGGAGCACAACGCCGCCCCACCCCCCTCGGCCCCTCCCATCCACCCCCACGGCCTTTCGCGCGACGCAAGAAGGCACGTTTGCTCTCCGCTTACTTCCTTCAAGCACGCCACATTGAGACGCGATCGTAGCCTTCCCTCGCGTACTTTCATTTGCACATACAGCATACGACACGCGGCGACGGTGTTATCGTCATTGGACTTTATACGGAACATCACGGCGGCGGCAAAAATGCGCCTGGCGTGGCCACATAATTTCTATCGCAATAAAACGAATGTCGCAATGTCGCCAGCCGCAGAAGCAGATGTAGAAGGAAGCAAAAGCAAAGACATTGAGAACGAAGGGGGAATACGAAAACGGACTTGGAATAAAGTCAACGTATAGGTCGCGCACTGCTTTCCCACGTACAGAAATTTCTGTAAACAGTGCCTGTGCGTAAAAGTCAAGGCTTGTACTTTTCAGACTTACGGTCTGGCAGTAAGTTCTGAAGGAGCATCGAATGCGCAATAATGTTTTCAAATATGCTCGTTTTTCTTTTCTAACACACCAAAAGAGTGCGATTGATGACCAGAACGCATCGTCACTGTGCCATCTCCCTCTTTCATAAATAAGAACGATTGGGGAAGTTAGTGTTGCAAAGCAAAAAAAAAAAGAACGAATAACAAGAAAAACAAGAGGGTGTCTTCACTCTTGAGTATTGCGCATCGTCTTGTTTTTCTTCGTTCTAGTCCTCGACCTTAGTTCATCATGGTATCTTCTTCTTTTTAATCTGCTGATACTGCAAGTGAGAGAGAGAAAAGATTTTAACCATCGAGGTCGTTGCTCTTGAGGTCGAGTGGGTGGTCTCCTCATTCCAGGACTCCACTGGCCATGGCTTCGCGACAAACTTGCTGGGCGAGCGCTTCTTGGCCCGCCAGTGTATCGCCGGTCAGTGTACCTCCCACCGCTCAAATGACGTGCTAGGCGTCTTTAAGTAATATGCTGCAAAAACATGTTTCTATATGAAAACTGATCACCTATGCTGTGTGAAACAATATTGTTCATATACCTCTCTGGCTTGAAATTGGTTTTGTAACTTATTCATATAAGTTACAGCCTGTGGCAGACAGTACATTTGTAATCCTTGAGCTGGAGTTCTCAAACAGGCAGACATTATTTGCCCGAGAAGTCTAAGTGCATATTTGACTAATTAACTAAAAATTACTAATGAAATCTTTAAATAAAATCTTTATGCCACATATTGCAATTCACGAATTGTAGCCGGTGAGTCCGCAAGGCGTATCCGCTCAGAACGAATTTTGATTTAGACCTAGATTTCGGTGCACGTTAAAGAACCCCATGTGGTCGAAACTATTCCGGAGTCCGCACCGCGTGGCTCACAATCAGATCGTGGTTTTGGAACGTAAAACCCCGTATATTATTTTAATAAAATGACGTTTTAATAAAAATTGAAGTGGAGCAACAGTACATTTTTACCTCAAGTGTGGCGGTGCATATCTCTAAACCGGTGCCACCCTTTCTATTCGCTTCAAGTGGATATGCCTTGCTAACTCACTGCTACAGTTCGAAAATTGCAATATATACGGTAAATTATTTAAGTTAAAAGATAATTAGTGAATTGTTGTTAAATTGTAGATTATGCATTCCAATTGGTCGGGCGAGTAATGTCCGCCTCTTCGAGTGGGCCGGCTTGAGGAACAGATTTGTGCTATCTCCTACAGAAGACTTTTTAAAGATTGCTTAATGCTTTCGCAGAAACACCTGGTAGATAATGGTACAAGTAAGCATATTTGGATGTGATCACATGACACGTAGCAGGCGGAATCGGCACTCTGGAAACAGGAGTAACCTAATGTAGGCTTTCTAGTCTTCAAAAAGGGGCTGTCTTGCGCTAACAAATGTGGATTTTGTCGCTGGCACTTGTTGTCTTCCTGGTAGCTTTGCGAGCTCACCGAAACTGTTTCGCTCTAAGTCAGGGAAGTTTTCTGAAATTGTCTTAAGAAATTATAGAAACGCTTCTAAAGCAAGCAAAACAAAACTACAGAGTTAGCATGGCACAAAGTGAAAAATGGAAGCAGAAGATGATTTATAAATCGCGCACATGAGAAAGCAGACTTCATTAGTGGAAAGGGAAAAAAGGTAGGCATGACGAGAGCTGGGGCGTAAGGAGACGAGGCCCGATGAGTGGCGTGGTTGCTGTGCCACCTGGCGGCATCTCCCCAATGTTTAACATGCAAGTATGTTTGCGACGTTCCCAGTTGAACGGTCTTTCGAATCCGAAGTTCTTCACGGAAGGAAACAAGGGTAACACGCAGGCACACGCGCACACCCATGCTGATGTGCCTTTTGACACGTTGCTACTCAAACTATTTCCACCGCATTATTGCCCTGGGAATTTCGCAGCTTGGTGAACTCTCAGGTTATACAGAAAGCCGCACCTGGTTACGCACTTCTTTTTGGGAGAGTAACGCGGTGAAGGACACAAGCATGAGGAGAACTAGCAGAAGTTTCCGAAGGCTAACTTAATGTATAGCCACAAGCCTGACAGCACAAGTCATGAGAACATGTTTTCTTTAACGAACGAAACTTGAAGCGTCACGGATGGAACTAAAATAATAAATAAAAAGAAAGACATTCACGCAGTGGCATTTCTATATCTTGCTTCATGGAAAGTTTGCATCCAGCGCGGCTTTACTGACTCGTTCCAGCTTCAAAACGACGCCAAGAAGCCGCGAGACGAGGAATTATACTGCGAATAAATTATGGTGGAGGCCTCGAGATGAACAAGTTTGTTAATCAATTTTTCATCATTGGTCACAGCCGTAATCGTGACGCGGGGAACATTGATGAATAAATGTCAGTCGGTTCTCTTGGTTTCCGTAGCCAGCTTAAGTTTGCGCTGAATCTTCATCCTTCACACAGCCGCGAGAACCTTCTGAAGTTTGCAATGCATTCGTAAATTGTACTCAATGGTAGGCACACAAAAACGTATTTCAAAGTTTATGTACAGGTGAGATGCGATTTAGTTTGAATGAGCCGCATGAAAACTTCTTCGGTCTTTAGGAAAAAACTTTTTTTGCCATATTCAAAAGCATTTCCAGAATTCCCGAAACTTATGGAAACTTAGCTGCAGACTTGAGAGATTCTACGATCTACCGGGGATTTTACGGGTGCTTCTGGTTTATCGCATGATATGTAAGGGAGTCATGCTCCAGGACTGACAAGATAGTGCAAATGAGCGCAGTTCTGCTCTGCGTAATCAAATAATACATGCCGACCTAGAGCATCTAGATATACTTAATCTCATCGGTATATGCAAAGCCCGCATACATATTATTGAGCTTCCTTGAGTTCCTCAAATTTCTTATGGCCCACTCCATACTAGGGCAACTGGGCATGGCTTCGTGCTCCGGTCTACACTGCACAGAATTTTAATTGACTAAGTAGTGCCAGATAGTGGGCTTATTAACTGCGCAATCAAACAATACATGACGACCTAAACTCTGTGCATATAGTGTTAGCTTGGACGTATAACTAAAGCCCATAGATCTCGTATCTAATACAATAGCACAAGATATTCAACAGCTACTTTAACTTTCGTACTTTTCTTAAATTTGGGCTACCCTTTCTTCAGCAATTGGTTACGTGCCACTAGTTACGCGCCATTGGGCACCTGCCCATTCTTGTCTAATCCTCAAGAATGATTAAGTGCAACTGTGATAGAAGAGGAGCAGAGTCCTGACACGTATTAAGTTAATTAGTTCGGCAAAAGCTTGCAAGGCGGAGGACGATTATTGAAAGGGACAACTGACTGTACTACAAAGGGACAAAGGAAACTATTGGGGTGTCTTTCCGGGTTTCCTTCGTAGCTTTGTGCTAAGTTTCTTTGGATCATAACTTTTCTCTTTCATTTAGGTATTCAGATATGCGTAGTATTTCTCTGTGCGTACCACTCTCATTGCTATTATTCTCTCTACAAGCATCGTACATTCCAGGTTTCTTTTTTTTTATTCAACGCGCAGCATCGTTGCCTTACGTCGCTTGCGAAATACCTCGGCGCATGTCTTCAATTATTATTTCAGTAAACAGAGCAATAATGTCAAAAGCTAGGACTTCCAATATAGGACACAAAGCAGCAGGCACCGTGGCCCTGTGACTTGGAGGCTTACACAACGAAGCCAAATTTTCATCCGTCACGAAGGCAACCATTCAACCAACTGACGATCCGATATGGGGCTTCTGATCTCGTTGGTAATTTCAAAGTTATTGGAAAGCAGATTCAATTTTTTTTTTTTGCGAGAGAGAAAATATTACAGTTCTTCCGGTGTTTTTCTCCGCTATGCACAGAAAGGAAAGCGAAGCGGCCAGACAAGACATCCTCATATGGTTGCAAGTACACACGGAATAAAGAAAGAAAATAGGGCAAACGAAGGGACAAGTTTTCTAAAAAAACGTTTTCTTGCAGTTAGTAAATACGCGAAAATTCGAGGCCTTTTGTTCAGCTGCACGACTCTGCTACCGCTCGGCGCAAGACCGCCAATAGTGATGAGTACCGGGTTCAATATTTGTGTAATAACGCAAATATTTACCCAGACCACTGTGCTAGACCAATTCATGACTTTATGTGGCGACGGAGGGAGAAGATAACATTGCACTGCTGTAACTGAAGCTGCATTTGCGAGCTCGAAATGCGCTTATTATAGCAACCGCGTTGGGTACAGGGCGTTTCTTGTTATGAACACGTCATTATTATCCAAGTTGTGCATGTATCTTCGCATAGTCGGGAGAATCTAAAAACCTGGGATATGAAAATGCAGACAAAAATGTTCAAAAGAGACACATTTCATTGTTTCATTTCAAAAGGCAGATCCCACGCTCTGTGGGAATCGATGTTATGCGAAGCCGTGTGCGGGGAGCTTACCAATTTAGCGAAACGACCATGAGAGTACCAAGATGTAGGCGGCTGTTTCTTGACCTACATGGCACACATGTCATGATATTGATGTCATGACTGATCATTTATGTTCGTAATACACTCTTGTCACTGTATGACAATTTCGGTGCTTACAAGTTAATGAAACGACCTGTAGAGCACCAAGATGTAGGCGGCTGTTTCATGACTGACATGACACGCATGTCATGACCGATCATTTATGTTTGTCATACACCTTTGTAAAACCATGACAATTTTGCTACATACCAAGACGTAGCTTCCTGTTTCATTAGCTACATGACACACATGTCGTGACCGATCATTTATGTTCGTCATACACCCTTGACATACCATGCCAATTTTGGTACATACTAAGACGCAGGCGGCTGTTTCATGAGCTACATTACACGCATGTTATTACCTATCACTTATGTTCGTCCTACACTCTTGTCATATTATGCCAATTTTGGCACATACTTAACTAAACTACCATGAGGGCACCAAGACGTAGGCGGCTAGATAGATACTCTTAAAAAGGGAAATGTGTGCCAAGAAATGCTTCGCAATTAAAAGCGTGTCACTGACATTTAGGCACAAAGCTGTTTTCGCAGTGGTGGCAACGTCATAAAAATTCAGATGGAGGGCACGCTCGACTCTCTCGTGTCTGATGTGATGTTTTTCCGCGCACGGCACACACGTCTTCTGGAATCCGGCTTCGACGCATAGCACCTGCTGTAGCGGGAACTTGTGCAGTTGCGCAGTAGTACGAGAGATGAGCGCGAGCGTTTCGATGCTAGCGTCACCAGATGCCGCGGAAACTCGGGCGAAAGAGGAGCTTGTTTCCTCCTCTTCAGCTGCGAGACGTCATCGCGGACGGATTGACAGTGGGCTCATTCACGCACTCCCTGGGACTAGCCCACATAAGCCTTCCCGATCGCTCGAGCGCGTCTCTCTTAGCGGTACTGCAACCGTGAACGACTTAAGCGTTGGCGTCCTGCATGGGGCGAATATATATTTAACGCGAGGGCGTTAAGGACCGCGTGTCGCAAGAAATTCGATATCGGCGTCGGACGTCGCGTGGCGAAAAATCATTCCGAACCACAACCACGCAAGCCCTCCACGTGGTGCAGATGCGTTACTCAACTAATTGAACTGCTCAAAGTAAAATGTGTGAGAAAAGTCGCGAAGTACGACAAAACCACAACCCAGACATGATAGCGTCCGAGTTTAATTTGAATATACCATAAAACAGAATTCTGTTACGCGGGAACTCAGAGACAAACCCCTTTTCCGAGCGGTGCCGCCCGCTCGGTTCCTTGCGACAACATCATCGCGCTCTCGCCTCCGCGCGACCGCAAGAAAGCTACGGTTGAAGCGTGACATGCAGTCAGGGATCTTTGAAATCTATCGCGTTCCACACTTAAGAGGAAGCTTTAGCTCGGGGGCTCCTATCTAAATACATGTAAAAGGAGAATTCGTTTTTCTCGGCAACCAGTGCACCAAATTTGACGGGGTTTGCTGCATTTAAAAGAAAAGCTTAAAATCTAGTGACTGTTGGTCTCGAATTTTCGATTTAGGTCGTCAAATTTTTATAAAAATTTGGCGAAAATCGCAAATTTTCAGAAAACGAAACTATCAAGTTTACAACTCCGTTATTCAGCAAGAAAAAATGATATCGCAATTCTGTGAATTGTACCTGATAGCACATCTAAAGCGGACAAAACTGATATGTTACACATGAACCTCAAAAAATGGACTTATGTGTAATTATAACTTTTGCAGAACCTTCGTAAACAACGTAAAAAATTCACGTAAGATGCAAACTGACACATCAAATTTGTCCGCTTTGAATGGTCTAATGGATGCCGTTTACAGAATTGCGATATCTGTTCTTGATGCAGAGCTATTAGCTTGTAAACTTCGTGCTTCTATTTTTTTCAAACGTCTGAATTTTTGAAAATCCTTTTCACAAAATTAAAGCCCTAAATCAAAATTCCGCTTCCAACAGTCACTAGAATTTAACTTTCTCTCTCAAATGCAACAAATTTCATTAAAATCGGTCCAGGGGTTATCTCAGAAAAACGTTTTTGCGTTTTTACATGTATTTGAATAGGCCGCGTCGGAGTTGGGCCCGAGCTAAAGCTTCCTCTTAAAGGCGAAGCTTAAGCCTCCTCCAAATTTTTGGCTCGGTGTTCTTGCGTGGTGAGTCCAACTTCCTAGATTCCTTAGTGTACTTGATGGGGACGTTACACTCGTCATATGTCTGCTAGCTGGCACTATTGAATGAAGGTGCAATAAGTACTCCTTTGTTGGTTTTCACTGCTGTGCACTGAGTCCTTTGTTTCATAGAGTGCTTGAGACCCCATAAGGTGGAGAGTACCTATGACAGCTATCGGTGCAAATATCTGCGGCTGCACCAGGATAGCCGTTAGACGTCGTCTACTTTAGAAGGCTTGATTGTCCAACAAGGCTGATTCTTGGGCTAGTTGGTACGGTTTACTCATAATGGCAAAGCCTTTAGCGCAATTCAAGAAAGACAGGGACGTGACAGAGACACAGACTTGTGTCACGGCCTTGTCTGTCCTGTGTCTCTGTCAAGTCCCTGTGTTGTTTTGATTGCGCTAATGGCTCAACCATTATGAGCTTGAGTGTTGTTTATTCTCTCTCAAGTATGGGAAGTTTGGTAACAAAAAGGTTTGGCTATCCAGAAATCTCAGCGAACAACAACAACAACATAAGATTAGAAAGCTCTTTCGACAGTCTACAAAAAATGATAAAACACTTTAGAAAAAGACAGGATTTCCTAAGGAGCTTGTAGTGGCGCGACTATCGCCTCCAAAGCAGGCAAAGAAGAAGGGTTCACGTGCAGGTAGCGCGAGAATAGAACACGCTAGCCCGCTCGACCTGAGTGGTCGCGGTGTTGGCCACTCCTGAGATACCGTTGCATCACGGCTGGCCGGTCTAAATAAATCATGGCTACGGCGGCTACCTCTTCGCACCGCCTCCCACAAACTGGTGACCCGGACGATCGAGCCCAGCCATGCCAACGTCAGCCCAAAAATTGGTGACCGGCATGACCGAACCCAGCCTTGCCACAAATTGGTGACGCGGACAACCGAGCCCAGCTACGCTAGCGTCAGCGCACCGATTCTATCAATGCGAGTGACCTGGCTTCACGCAGTCCAATTGGCGTCCCGCAATTGTAGGGCATCCGAAAATTCTACATCGACATGTCGAACCTCTGGTTCATCCAGCTGGGCAGCTACTTTCTTCCATGCTCCAAGGTTCCATGCTCCGGCCGCGTTCCAGGCTGCGTTCCAGGCTCCGGTTGCCACCCCCGGCCTCGACTTGCAGGCCGACTTGCGGACGACTTGCGGGCAGCCGTCCTTGCTGAATATATGACCTCGATATTTCAGTCACAACTGCTCTCGCCATTTGAACCGCCGTGTCATTCCGTGTATTCTCGTCCCACATAGACTGCGTCCACCCATGCCGGTCGTAAGCATGCGCCGGCCACAGCATCAGACCTCTACTGGGTTAGTGAGCCTTCTCCCCGGCTCAAAGGCAGCTGGGTGACGACTCTTTCTAAGGAATTCACTGGGCCAAAAGCGAGCGCTTTCGTCTGCTTTACGGCCCGTTGCTCTACTTCCTTGGACGTTTCCGCAAGCTGTCCGCTTTCAGTTCGGGGGCACCTCACTCATCACCGATACAGAGGCTCTCTCACCGGCTCCACTTGGCGCAAATTTCATTCTCGCACGCATGGCTACGCCACAAGCACAACCTTCACGATATGGCTTCAGCGACCACCGTAACCCTGATGCTATGGGCATTCGAGATTTAACCGCAAGCAGCAGCAGGCGAGCCTTCCGTTGTTCTGTGTTCACACCTTCTGCGGATGCATGGCCTATCGAAGTTTTGCAGGAGCAGCTCTGCCATCTTGTTTCTTCAGCTCGGGCATATCACTTCTACGTCTATATCCTGACTACGCAATGCTTGCGCTATCTCCACGCAAGTCCTCAGCCACCAGACGGTCGACTTTTGAAGCTCGGACTTCTCTAGGCCCGGGCGTACGAGAACCTGGAACAGGTCACGATTTCCACTATGGCATCACCGGCTGCGCCTCGGTCAGAACCAACGCTGCCGGTGCTGTCTGGTACATCTCTGACGGATTGCGTGAACACGGCACTGCCAACGGCGACATCATTTGCACAATTTATCTGAACTTACGCTGAACTTCATTTCAATCGCGCTTCGCACAAGGAGAGGGGTCCTATAGCGACGCGACTATCGCCTCCAAAGCAGGCGAAGAAGATGGGCTCACGCCGAGGTAACGTGAGAATAGAACACGCTAGCGCACTCGCTCTCAGCGGCCGCGGTGTCGGCCGCTCCCGAGATCCTGCTGCACCATAGCGGGCCAGCCTGTATAAAACGTGGCTATGGCAAGCTACATCTTCGCGCGGCCTCCCACAAGCTTTCTAACCTGTGCAATAACCCAATAAAGCTTTCCATAGTAGCCGCCGTGTCTCCCAAGAAGCCACCCTTGCCTGTAGGGCTGGGAGTTGAGAGCTATTTCCCGGCAAGGGTGACCACAAATACGCTAAGAGTCTCATTGGTCCGATACGGTAACACCTCACCTATTCTCACTCCTTGCTCTACTCCTCTTCTCTGTCCCTCTTGAACGTCATGCCCATGTCAGTATATACCGCGGCAGCGTTAAGGACTCCGTGTCGCACAGTCTGATGTCGGTGTTGGCGGAGTTGTGCGTGAGAAAAAATTTATGCATTTAGTTATGTGTATATGCCACGCATTGCTGTATGGCATGCGGTATATGCGGGTTATATAGCCGCACCATTCTATCACAAAAGTTTATCATACCTTGTCTTACATTCTTGACAAAGTTATTCCTCGGAAGTTTGAGAATGACAGCCCACTAACAAAACACCGACAGTGCATGAATTTTATGTTAGATCTTCTCAGACTTAAATATTAAAGTGCGTAATAATAACAGGAACCTGAAAATGATGCTTATTTTGTTTCGCCCAGCTGTGCACGACTTCCGGGATTGGCCCACGCAAGAGGTCACGTTTCTATAAGAAAGCTAACCTTCGTGTATAGCGTTCGCCGCTGGCGTTTCCCGGTAAACATTAAAGTTACATTAGCTGCAGTTGCCGGGAAGCGCAAGAAGCAGTCAAGGTTCTCAGAGTGCTCAAAGGCGAAGCTTAAATGTCCTCCAAATTTTTCCTAATTTGCCAAGATATTTTTTATTAGAAGCATTCTTTGCCTCATTCTTGGTACTTTGTGGTAGATAGATTCCTGTCTCGCCTCGCTCTCATAAAAAAGAAGATAAAGTATGACCGAAGGTCGAATCGAACCTTCGCAGTGGAGCATAAGAGCTTGGTGCTCGTATCAGTAGGCCACGATTTCTTTTAACGCATTAGCATTCTTTGGCGAGCTCCCCAGCGATGTAATGCGATAAGTGTAATGCCTTGTATAAGCACAAAAATGCGTAATTTGCAAAGTTAAATGATTAGATTGTTATGGTATTGTAAATGTGGATGATTGGTAGCTTGAAGTGATACGGAACAATTTAAAGCAAAATAATAAAATAAGAGAATAGCCTTAGAGTTACATAGGACTCCTTAGAAACTGCATGGGGAAGCTAGGGGTGAGCGAACTGAAATTTGGGGGTGGGGTGACCTAAGTTAGGGTGTGGGTCAATTTCGAATTTGTAGGTGGCCCAACTTGAAATCTGCGGGTAGGCCAAGTTAAGTTTTGGTGTGGGCAGACTTGAAATTTTGGGGCGGGCCAACATACATATGTGGGTAGGCCAACTTGAAATGTGGGTGTGGTTCAATATAAATTTGAGGGTGGGCCAATTGAAATTTGGGGGTGGGCCAACCTAAATTTAGGTGTGCGTCAACTCGAAGTTTGGGGGTGCGGATGTGCCAACTTACATTTGGGGGTTGTGCCTATTTGAAATTTGGGGTTGACACAACTGAAATGTGAGGTTCCGCCAACTTGAAATTTAAGGATGAACCTACCTAAATTTGGGTGTGGGCCAACTTGCGATTTAGGGTTGGCTCAGTGTCCAATTGAAGGCTGCTGAGCATCTATCAAGTTATGCACACTTTGCGGGCAAGCGAGCGCGTTGAAACGCTTGGCACGTTTTGATTGGGCCTGACCGATGCGCAGTCAAAAGGCAGTCTAGAGCTTGCGTGGACAAGGAACGTGAGCATAAAGCAGGCTTGCAAGAGTGATAGCGTGGGTGACATGGCGAGGCAGCGATGCACTCTCGCTTCAGGCATTTCCTCGCGCGCTTCTGCGGCAGCTTGTGTTCCTTTTAGACCGCTCCGAGCCGTTGAGGTGCACTCGTACCCGGCGTTCTGGCTCAATTGGTACGACTGCATTAAAGGGGCCGGATGCGGCGAGAAAATCTAACAATAGTCTACTAAAGCCTAAGCATTCTTTGCCACCGGAAAGGTCATGGGTAGAAGCGCATTAGTTAGGAAAAGCAAGTAAGTAAAACTAATAAAAACGAAGTCACAGCTGAGCCAACAAATGCTTACACATTAATAGACAATTCTAAGAAGTTCTGTAGCTTTCAAATGCGAGGCATTTCTTGGCGAACATTTGCCACTTTGAGAACAGCTATCTAGCCGCCTAAGTCTTGGTGCTCTCATGGTAGCATCGTTAACTTGGTATGTAACAAAATTAGCACAGTATGACAAGAGCGTATGATGAACATAAATGATCGGTCATGGCATGAATATTATGACGTGCGTCATGTAGGTCATAAAACAGCATCCTACGTCTTGGTGCTCTCATGGTCGTTTCATTACTATTTGATATGTACTAAAATTGGCATAGCATGACAAAAGAGTATGATGAACATAAATGATAGCTCATGACATGGATGTCATGACATGCGTGCCACGTAAGTGGCAAAAGTGGCATAGTATGACAAGGGCGTAGGACGAACATTAATGATCGGTCAGGACAGACGTGTCCTGCAAGTCATGAAACATTTCCCTAAGTCTTGGTGCTCTCATGATCGTTTCGTTAACTTGCAAGCACGAAATTGACATTGTATGACAAGAGCGTAGGACCAACATAAATGATAGTTCATGACATGAATGTCCTGACATGCTTGCCATGCAGGTCAGAAAGAGCCGCCTACGTCTTGGTGCTCTCATGGTCGTTTCGTTAACTTGGTAGGCACCACGTACACTGCATCGCATTAAATCGATTTCCACAGGGCGTGGTATTTGCCGGTTTTTCGCTTTATTGACTCGCATGTTACAGAGCTCACGAGCTCAAAAGGAACACAGCAACAAGAACACATTACGGTGAGCAATCAGATGTTTGCTGACTACATGTCATCAGTATTTCGGAATGTGTAAGAAAAGTTCCAATCTTGAAACCCACTCCAGTACGAATACCCGGTGACTAAGGTTTACGGACCACGAAATCTCCGAAAACGTTCAATTCCCGAGCAGCCTGTAGCGGTAGTCAGTAGACTGTATACGAAAATGTTGTTAGCATATTCTAGTCAAGACACGAAATGCAAATACGATACTGCGTTGCGAGGTTGCGGAGATATCAGCTTTTTCTCAGATCTCGTGCGCCGTAGTATTTTTTCGCCGGGTGTACGTCTGCACCTTCTGCACTTCGATAAAACGGGACATAATGGCGCATATTTTTGCGAATCAGGCCAGAATACCACTCATGCTTTTCGTCGCAAAAGCAGTCAGCTCTTTGAAACATTCGGCGAGTGTGCCACATGCCACTTTATCGTTTTCTTGTGACAGTTAGCGCTGTGAGGCGTAGTTTTAGAATGCACTATCTCCGAGGCCAGCCCGTATTTTCCTAGCACTTTCGTCGTAGCAGTTTACGCTACGTAGAAACTTTGCGACGTTGTACCAATTTGATGATCGCCCAAGGTCATAATATTTTACTATTTCTTCGCCGGAGTTCGAATGCCATCGTCGTTTTACCATATACCACAAGACATAGCCACAAATACGTACAATTGCATTCACGTAATTGTTGATGGCGTCACAAACCGTGTTTCTCGCGCTTACGCTCTTCCACTACCCATGTATAACCCAAGAATCGTTTTGATGTAAGCCGCGTTAAGCGGCCGACATGGCTATCCTTTTGCTGACGTACGATTGCCTTCGACGTGCCCGTCATCGTGCTGCTGTGGTCACACATACACACCCCGCGGGCCACACACGCAAATACGTAATCTACACAAACACGTTGGTTCATCTGGTAGCAACTTGTGGAACCCCAAACAAAGTTTGATAGCCAGGTACGCGCAAAATGCTTTGCATAACCTCGATTCTCACATTGTGTGGGATCTGAACAATTTTTTTTCTATTTATATTTGTAGGCTGCACAGTGCGTTGTAGCGTCGGAACCAACAGCTCGTCAGAGGGTAGGTCACAGTCGGACGTCAATGCAGAGTCGCTGAAAACCGCGTTTAACGTAATATTACCGCCAGCTCCAAGCGCTCTATGCAGTGTTCAGAGCGCCAGAAAGAAGCCACGTAGCTGAAAGCACCTACGCTCCACTTCATGGCAGCGCTATCTTCCATTAACCTTAAATGTATGTAAGGGGATGCTGGCACCTCGTATAGGCGCAGGCTATTCCTATGCTTCGACGTGTGGTTAAAATAAAATAGAACTACGCACTGAGGAGAACAAAGCCATAGCCATGCAAAAAGCAATCAAGAACGATTTATCATGAGTAGTTCGCAAGTCATGACAAATAAGCCACAGGAAGAAGCAAGGGAGAACACGGGGAAGGCGGGAGATGGAAATTTAAGACGATGAGCAAAACGAGAACAAGGTGAAAGCAGGAGCCAACGTTTCGACAGGTGGACTTGTCGACTGTGGACTGTCGACTGGGAAACAAACATGGACTGTGAAACAAGTAAAATTATCATATAAGCAAAGAAGGAGAATGCCGTGATCTCTCAAATGACGATATCTCCCAGTTTTTGTATATTTAACATTTTGTTTGACCTGCCCCTTCTCGCACTTGCAAGCAACTGCGGCATGTGAGACCAGTAATGCCTCTTTTTCTCTCACAGTCCTTAACTACTTTGTAGTGATGTATAAGAACACGGTGTGTGCTGGAAACTAACTTAGTCGGGAGTAATTGTTTCTATACACATGAACAGGTATATCTAAGATAAAATTGGTGGTAAAATCAGAGTCCAAGTTGAACGCAGGCGTCTGATAAAGAGTGAAAATGATAAGTAAACAGCAGAAAGGCTCGTTAAGGGGGCCTGAACAATTTATCCTAAAACTTTTTACGGGCAAATTTTTTAGCTTTCTCTTTTTCCTCACTATCTCTTGTTAGCAGCAGAACTTAGAACAAAGTTTCTGCCATGGCTTGTTTTGTCAGCGTCTCATCTGCTTCAGGTTCCTGCAAGTGTATCCGGCAGCCTTTCCGCTCTGAGATCACATTTTCCTTGACTAAAGCCTTTCATTAGCGCCGCATCGTCCACTGTTGGACGTGCAGGGCTTGTTCTGTCTAGGTACCTTATGAGAAGTAAAATAATTTGTTTTAACAGCCAAGAACAGGTTCTCTCTATTACTTCTATTACATTAGCGTTAATGTGGCCATTATATTTTGTTGTCTTCTATGCACGTTCCTCCTCCTTTCTTGTTCTTTTTTCTTGCTAACGTTAAGCTTCTCTGTCTGAAGAAAAAGAAAAATATTCTCCTACGTCTTTTAACGGTCAGCATACATTTAAAAAGACTCGAGGGGCATTGCTATGCATTAATTTACCTGCACTAAGAAACGCTTTCAATGACGGGAGACTGTGCAGAACAGTCTCTGGTTCGGCACGTGCGTTGTTGGTCGTGCATTATTTAGGAGGCCAAGCGTTTCAAGTTTGTCCTGCTTCTTGGCTCGTCTCATTCCCAGTAAAGCGGTTCCATTAGAGAAATAACTGTTGAAGCGGGTGGCCGTTTGGAAATGCTCTTCTTCCAATTATGTAGGTCTCTCGTATGTTGCGACTTTTCCCGTGCGTGGAAGTCAGCCTTATGTCCTGTTTCTAGTGTGTGCAACAGGTGTTTTTTAGTTAAAGCTAGAGTTCTTAAAGTGTAGAGGTTGAAAAGCTCAGGAATTCGGGCCTATGTTGTGCAAGCACTGATCAACGGTGGTGCTTTTGACCGGTGGTTAAATGAATGCCCAAAAATCTGATTTTTTCCCTAGGATTTCTCTTATTTATTTGCTGCCATTCCGGGGTGTTGGACTCCCGAGGTTGGAAGTTTCCTCCGGGACACCCGGTAGCTCTGTCTGCCAGGTCGGTGTCCGGAAATATTCAACGCTCTCTGGCCAGAGATGACGTTGCGTGCTGTAGAGTGCATAAGCTTGGCGAAGGAACAATTATCTCGATTTATTTTACCTTTTTTGTTCGCATTAGGCCAAGAAGAAAAATCAATATGAAACGAAACGTGAGATGGCAGCAAAACGTGCGCTGGGCTTGAAAAGTATCAGAAAAGCTCCCTCACACTTCAGCGCTGCTGTTTTTATGCCCTCGCGATCAGCCGTTGCTGATCCTAGAGGTTGGAACTAGCCAACGCGCTCTTCCAAAGTTCGTTAGTGTGATAAGGGTTCGGAGGGTTTACTGATGCCTGTCTGCAGCCCCCTACTATATGCCTAAGGGACCCGGGTTCTCTGCAGAAATAGCATTGCGGAGAGGAGGAAGGGGGTGGAGTAAACAAAAAGAGAAGGCAAGGAGCTTAACCAGAAATGCGTCTCGTTGGCTACCCGGCCGTGGGAGACGAGAAAGGGAAATAGAAAGATGAGATAGGAGAGAGAGTGTGGGAATGCATTGACTTGTAGAGCTCGTTGATTCAATAGCTGACGGCCGGTGTAATATAAGGATTCCCCTCACTCGATTCTATTTCTTTTTTATCATACACCGTTCACGGCTAGCCATCAATATAGAAACTATTTATTACACCGGCCGAGGCCTGCACTTTCCTTTCACCTAATTGAATTCGATCCTCATTGTAGCAGCGGCGCGAGCGAGCTGAAGCAGTGGGCTGTATATGGCGCCACGACTTGAAGCTGCATACTGCTTTGCCGCTGTTGAATGTTCTTGCAAAGCCCTCAATTCGTTTGTGCCCGTGTTGTCCGAACGTTCGCTTAAAAGTAATGGACTGCACTGTCCTCGCTATGGCCACTGCCTCTCAGCCTTTTGCTGACACCGTTGGTCCTCTGCCGTAGCAGAACTTGACAGCTGCCCTTCTATCTTCTCTGCTCTGTGGAACATTAAAGCCATTCTGAGTGAAGAATAAGAAGCAAGATAGGTACGTCACGCGGCTGATATTTTACTGCCATTTAGTGCTTATTGGTGGTTTCACATGCTGCCAGAAAAATAAATACGGATTATATTTCTTGCCGAACAGATGGCCTCTATACAAAAAGACTGCATTTATTTATTGTCTCCGTTTGATAATCAAAGAGTGTAGCACCTGTCAAGTATTTTGAACTGACACAATGACGAACGAGCACTTTCTGGAGCGATAAGCATTAATTCCTCTAAGTTGTTTTCACGCACAAGTTGAAGAACTATCAGAGCTACTGTGAAACAGGCTTACGTCTCAGTAGAGCCACCGGCGAGTCCACGCTATACTTTGTCACTGCCACATTAATTAGCACCTACCGGAAAACGTATTTTAAAGCGAAGCTTTCTTTAACTCTGCCTCTCACTTTCTGGGTGCTGGCTGCTGGCTGCTTTCTTGCACAATTGGCCGTTACCGGACCTCGGTTAGCCCTGTATCCGGTGCTTGGGGTATAGTGCGAACCACAGTGTCCCGGGGTGGCAGATAATGCACGCAAGTGTGGACGTGACTTCCAACACAATCGCATCGTCGTTGTCATGCCGTCGTCTTCATTCCATATTCATTTGGTCGCTTTCATTCTGTTGCGATAATTCCTTCGTTCTCATGCCTTTCATCATCGTTCCGCCATCTTCACTTTGTCGTCGGCACAGCATTCGCATTCCGTTGTCATCACGGTGCCATCATCGCGCTGTCATTATCATTCTGCCATCGTAATTTCGCTGTCATTATGCTGTAGTTCTCATGCCACCATAATATGCTGTCGCTGCGATGCCGCCGTAATATGCAGTCGTTGTCATTCGACAAGTGGTAATTGTCATGTCGTCATTCTTTTGTAACAAGCCTTCGTCGTCTTTGCACCGCCACCATACCGCCGTCGTTATGCATTTGTGGTCATACCTTCGTCGTGATGCCATCGTGATCGTCGCATCGTCATCATTCCGTCGTCGTTATTCCAGCCTCGTCATCCCAATGTCGGCATCACGTCGTCGTCATACAGTCATCGTCATTCCAGCGTCGTCATCACATTGTCTTCGTGCCATCGCTGACATTTCAGCGTCGTCATTCCGCGGTCGTTATGCCATCGTGGTTGTTCCATTGGGTTGTTTGGTCGTAGTGCATCTACGTTTGTCATACTATTGCCGTCATACCATCTCCGTCCCCCCATCGTCATTATTCCATCATCGTCAATTGCGTCGTCATCAAACAGTCGTCGTTTCTGCTCCGTCATGCCATGGGGGTTGTTTCATTGTCGTCATTCAGATAGAGTGATTTCAGTGCCCTCATACCATTGTGGTCATACCGTCGCCATTTGCATCGTCGTCAAACAGCCGTGGTCAGTCCAATATCGTGATCCCAGTGCCGTCAAGCCGCCATCGCCATTCCTTTGTCTTTATGAGCTGGATGCACAGATTCAAGTTCTACAAGTTCATGTGGTGTGAGGCATTTCCAGCGGAAGATTGCACCCACCTAGTCGTGGGCTCTACTTGAAAATGGTCGCGAAACAAAAGCAGCCTTCTGTGCAAAAATACCAATGACAGCTTCGCCTAAGCCGATTGTCACGGCTCTAGGGATCTGGCTATTTTTTGTTTTTGTTTCTTGAGATTCGTAATGAGAGGTGACGTATTAGAAGTATCGCGCTTCCGTATATACTGCTGTGCGCGGTGTGACAAGTTGGGAGTTTCTTCGAGAGACAGTGATATATGAGGCAAGCACACACCGAACACACTCTTGGATTCTTCTGGGATGGACGCGTTTCCGTCTTTGTCCCTCTTATCCTCGCTCTGCTACACTGTAGTGGCATATTTGTACCATGTTGCTTCTTTCTATATTGCCAACACAATGTACTTGGCAGACTCTAACCTCCACCACAATGTGTTGGTCTTCAGCTGCGCTGCATGCTTACGTCTTTGTCTTCGCATGGGTGCGCCTGCAGTCTTCAACTTCAAGAAAACTCCGATTTACGCCTTTATTGCTGCCTGCTTCGAGAGGGCATCCGGAACGGCGAGATTATATATCGGTCTCTCCGCAGAACCAGGACATTGCTGTTGCCTAATTTGTTGTTGCACTGTTGTTGTTGTTGTTGTTGCATTGCTACCTAATTTGTCTTCTTCTCCGAAGAGCTCGCGACGAGTTAGTGCAGGCCTTCTGAAACCCCGGCGATGAAAAGAAGCTTGTTTCGAGCGCTGCTCGCATCGCCGGGAACAGAGAGTAAATGTTCGCGTTTTTGTTCTGAAGACAAAATAACCACGTAAATCGTCATCTATAGAAACATTTAAATACGGACGCAATCATGTTTCTAGACCAACCGGTTTCCTGTCGCACTCGATCCTTGTTTATTTTTATTTATTTTTTCTCAGATATGCGGACAGCATTTTGTTGTTTTCTAAAGTCTGACAACAGGTCACTTAATGTTTGTAATGTTACGTGCCTTTGGTCCTTACTCATTTTCTGACTCTGGGGTTCTTTTCGTTAGAATGAGGATATACTGGGCAAGGATAATGCAACGACACTGCTTCAATGCTGTTCGTCTTCCCGCTTTTAGATCTTCCGAGTGGCCCTCCGCTCATGTTGTCATCCGTACGGGCCGGCCGTGAACGGTGGATCACAAGAATGAAGCGAAATTGAGCAAGAGAGATGTTTACAATGTGCCGGATTCCGCTTATTTCTAGGAAACAATCCAACGTTAAATTTTCGCACAGAAACCAGATGTTTTGCAACAAACATGAGTATAATGTCATCCTAATTTGTTTTCAGCTATTTGACGTCGTGCACACATCTACAAGAACAGGATTAGTGCGCATGGATGAGCTACACTCATGTGTTGTCCATATTTTTCTTTCACTCACCCATCTACCTCACCACGCGTAGGGTGGAAACTGGAGGACGTCTAGTTAACCTCACTTCCTTCCTTCCTCCCTTCCTTCCTTCCTCCCCCCCTCTCTCTCTCTCTCTCTGAAAAAAGTGCTTTTACTCACTTCACGGAGAGTCGCATGCATTAAGGCTCGCTGATTTAGCCATCTTCGTGTGTTTCGTAACTAACCACAGCACTCGTCGCTGGCTGGTTCTATATAAGGAAGTTTTTTCCTACTCACACTGAGAAAAATGATTGCGGCTTTCGTTCGAACGACGTTGTCATGTATATTATTTGTTCTTCTTGTGTTGCAAGGTTTCCCGTGTTCGTGCTATTTACAATCTGATTACCACAAATAAAATAAATTAAGTCAGTAACAACCGTTAGTGGTTATCTACGTCATGCGAATCATTTCTGAAAGCTATAGACGACGTGAATGTGTGCGAAGAGTGTAACTCAGGCATTACGTGCCCACACTCCCTTTGAGCGATGTAACTCCGCTGTTTGTGAGTAGAACTAGAGAAAAAGCGAGTCAAATATTTGGTGTCAACTCTTCAAAAAGGCAAAGTCACCAGATATTTGCGCATTGCATCGTCACCGAGGGAGAAAGAGAGAAAAAACGAGAGAGAGAGGAATAAAAGGAAAGGCGGGGTTTTAACAAGATGGCGAGACCTGGTTATCTACCATGAGCTGGAGGAAAAGAAAAAGGAAGATAAAATATAAAAAGAGAGAAAGTAAACACTGTAGGAGAGAGCACAACTCATGCGCAAAACCAAAAACATGGTGTAGTGTTTATAGCCACTCGGACAAGCAGTTGTCCGAAGGAATTATTAGAACGCCATGCTGCGTGAAAGGCTCTGAAACAGGAGCCATATGTTTATCTTTCCCCAAGCTGCATCGTTTCCATCGTAGATAAATTCTGTACTTTTTGCCGAAATGCCGAAGTTTTGTGTGCCTTGGGTCATAAGAATGACTGTTCCATGAAAACAGATGCTCGTTTGCATAGCGCATACGCTATATCTGCACGGCTATTTTTCGACAACTTAATCCTAAAATACTTTGCTTTGCTTTTTGGAACTCTTACTGATAGATATTCATTTTAGTATATCAGAGAGTCTAAGCATCATGTGTTTGTGCTATTCTCAAACTGCTGCGGAAATATGCCAGCGGGGATATTGCATGCGTCTTATGCTTATCGTTCATTTATCGATTAGAGTGGCATCGGAAACCCCGCGTGTAATGTCTAAACTTCGCAGACGTATACAGACGACATATTCATCGGACAGTGTTTATGGAATGTGGTGAATGTAGAACTCAAGCAGTTGCAGTGAGGAATTACTCAGTACACGTTAGACAATCTACAATTCCTATATAAAGCAGTTACACTATGTAAAGGCATAAATATATGCAGGGCATAAAGATACAAACGAACTTACTGCAAAGTACGTAATGTTCTGAAAGGATGCTAACTGCATTAAAACGTGCCATAGACTACCCTGCTTGAAGTATTCAAGGCGCGCAACACATAGAAATTCATGCGGGAGTGGGTTGAGATATTACCTCGTAGACGAACGATAATTCAAGGAATCCACGGAGCAGATTTTTAAAGCGAAGCTTTATATGACCAGGCGAAACGAAAATCTGTCGTCTGTCCGCGCCTGCGTACAGAAAACTATCATCATCAGCAATGAATCATGCATTGGCGTCTTCTGCCACAGCTAGCTCGTTGGCGCCCCTTGGCACGCACTCGTGCGTTCGCGTGGTTGCGTTCACGCGAGAACGAGGAAGGACTCATGCTCCCTTGTCGTCGTCTTCTTTACAGCTGGCTCCGTTGCCGCTCATCATATACAGCGTAGAATTTCACTTCTCTTCTGTCGTCGTAATGGGGAGGCCGCGTTTACGGGTGTATGAGCCATTGCTCAAAAGGGTATGAGCCATTCATAGTCGAAGAATCGCAAGCGGCAACGGCGGGCGGATGCTGTTAACCACGCCGCCGAGCAAACTCGAGACATCGAACGTAAGCGATGAAGGCGGACTGCGGTCATACCGTCACTGACGTCGTTCTCACCGTCGAAGCCGAACGTCGAAGCCGAACAAACACAAACGCGTAACCAATTATTGAGAAATACTTTAATGAACCATCGGGATTAACCCACTGATAAACAACGAGGCCGCACGTTTCAGTTTCGCTGGTTAACCATCTGTACGGAGTGCTTGGGCGGGGACCTATTTTTTAGCATGCTTCAGCGCATAATTTTGTATGACGCGGATGGCCTGAAACAATAGTCGAGATCACCAAGGCAGCAAAAATCTTGGGGTTTCTGTCACTGTTTCCGTTGCATCCATGTGCACGGCGCACATGGAATGTTAAAAATCGCATTGCTACCGCCACCGTCGATGCAATCGTTGTCTTCAACGCTACGAATACGGTCCCGCCAGCCAAGTTCGCCAGCGTCTTGGAGGGCTGAAAGTCAATCTCGCTACTGGCGCGATGAACAATAACGGAGCACCAACGGCTCCCTTATTCGCATCCGTGGGCGAAGAAGTAGGCAATAAAAGAGAGCTAAGGACTGGAATATAGGCATACAAGGAGAGAGTATCACAAAGAAACAAAGCAGCAGCGAGCGCAGTGTGAAAAGAGCATTGTTTCAGTAAGAAAAGCAAATCTGCCGGCCAAATAGTGACGGCGTAGGGTCGATGATTGATGTGGCTGGAGAAGCGCACCGTCGCCTTCATCTATAGTGCCCTCTTGCTCCTGCATGCCTGTCTCTGCCATCTGTGCTGTCTTCTCATGAAGCACGAGTGTTTAGAAGAAAATCATAACAGTGACGATGCCTCGGCGCCAGTTGAAAAGACCTTGCCACCTCTGATGCTGCTCGAACAGCCTCGGTGACTTCTCTGCTGCTAAGTAGCGTTGTCAAACAATATTTACACAGAGCGGCGCGCATATGCATGCAGGCGTGACTGAGATCACGGAGGAGCACTGCTTCACGTCGCCCATAGTGTCGGGCGTACCCCTCTTCGTAATATACAGGCTGCTCTAGTGTTGTAATTATTTTTAATCAGGATGTTGGGGGGGGGGGGGGAGGAGCTCTTTATGCTTCTTAAGCGACCGCTGCACCTGGCCCGCCTTTTATTTTCTTTTTGCATTAAGAGGAGCAAGAATTGATTTAGTAGAAATTATTTCCTTCTAATATTTAAAGTAGTCAGGCGTCAGCAATTAGAATATACATGACACTTCATTATTCTTATATGGTGCGGCAAGTTAACTTCAGAAAGGTTGACTTAAAAAAAGGAAAGAAAAAAGAAAAGAAAGAAAGGAAGGAAATACGTGCACCCCCCTCCTTCCCACGCACACACACACACACACATGAATAGACATTCTTACCAAAAAGGAAAGCATGTAGAAACGTACACCCACGTAAGGACCATTGTTGCTGTTGTCTCTTAACAGGAGGTTTGGGTTGCGGGCAAAAGGGGTTGTATTTTAAGTATAGAACTCCAAAGTCACACGCTCACTAATTCTTCTCCTTTTGTGTAACTAGTAAATCCTGTCTCAGCGGCAATTGCCAGGGGCTGCCTGCCACGTTTAATTCTTTTTCGCGTTATTTTTGGTTTTGTTTCTCCCAAAAGCAGGAATGGAGAAGTGGACATGCAACATTGCATTGCAATATGGTGAGATATTTCGACAATCATTTGCCTAATAGGAGGCAGACGACTTGCTAACTCGCACTCACTAGAAAAAAGATTTCGTACCGAGAGCGTGAGTGAGATGAGATACCAGCAAAATTTCCAGCTTCCTCCGATGGTATCATCAATTACGCCGCTTACTTTTTGCTTTATGCGTTTCTGAAAAGGCTTATCCGGATGACTTCATAAACGCAAACAGACTTTCGTCTTACCAGGCAGCTTTAACGCATATGAACGAGCATACAATACACGTTTAAGGCTGAACACGTTTCTTTTACGCGCCATAGAGCGCAGGCAGCAAAGAAGGAAGTCAAGCAGTGCTTTCGCTGCAATACGTAGAATAGAGGCTGCCATAAGTGACGTCAGGTCTAGAGTTGCTAGTGACACCTACGCTGCCGTTCAAAAATTCAGCTTTTATTCGCAACGAAGATGACCAATTCCTAAAATATTTTGTACATCGCATGTCCAAAAATGGTTCCACAATGGAAAACAAACAAAAATGCAGAATATTATTTTTTCTGAACTTCTGAGAATAAATAATTAAAGCTATTCCTCTCCAAGTAATCGTGGAGACTTGGAGATGGAGTGGCCTGAAAATCCCGCCGACTCCAAGTAAAGAGATGGTTAACTGTACTAGATGTCTCGAGCTCATACTTTTATTGGAAATGTGTGAACTGTCGCGCATACAGTTGTAGCTGCTTAAAGTGGCGTAATGTGCTTCGAATTTCAGACGTTGCAATACACTTTTAATTTCCATGAAAGGTGATAGTTGAGAGAAAAAACATCGAAGAGAAGCGAAGAGAATGCACTGCACATTGTTCTTGTAGTGCAGACAGGCTCACCCATGTTCGCACGCGTCACAAAAGGCAAGCTGTGCTTAGATGTCGCACCCGCTTTAATGACAAAGGCAATGAATAATTTTAACCAAAGCTCGGGTGAAATACGTTATTAAGGACATGTTCTTGTT
Source organism: Dermacentor andersoni (assembly GCF_023375885.2). Lineage (NCBI taxonomy): Eukaryota > Metazoa > Arthropoda > Arachnida > Ixodida > Ixodidae > Dermacentor > Dermacentor andersoni. The sequence continues at coordinate 63,512,056 of NC_092815.1, read as the reverse complement.
CCCGTAGCGCAAACATATGAGAATTGCTTTCTTTTTTTCTGATCAGTTAAGAATGGTGAACCTAATGCCTGCCATAAATTCTCGATTATTCGATGCATACCTTATCCTGCACATAAAGATAGGGTAGCATTACAACGTGGAGTAGAAAAAGGTGGACGTTTACCGCTAAATCTCATCAAGAAATATTCATATTACTCCAACAAAAGATAACGAGAAGAAGGTGGCCGGAGCCAATGAGGAGTTTATAAATTGAACTTTGCGAATTTGCTCTACTCAATATGATTTCTAATTTGATGAAGGTTTGAAACCAAGAAAACATTGGAATTTCAGTGCAAGGGTCCTTATATATAGCCAAGAAAACTGATTTCCTTTGAAACAATACAAGGCTCACGGTGTAACGCAGTTCGAAATAAGTAAATCGCTTGGGACCACACATTTTAATATATATAAAGAAAAAACAAGATTGGACAGTAAGCAGTACGCGTAAAATATTAACTAGAAAAGCGCGTTCATTGGCTAATAATGACAAACTTAAACTGAAACTTCATTCTGCCAAACAGAAAGAAAAACGAAATATGGAAGCTTTTCAAACCCTAAAAAAAAAATTCATGCATACAGATGCGCACAGATAGTATCAGAAAAAGATAAAAAAACAGACGCTAGATTCAAACAACTTCGCGTCGATGGAGAGAAAGCCCAATGTATAGTGCCTCTTGTTTTGTTGATCTTCGGCAGTGGGCTACGGGTGTCTCAATTTTTTTTTACTTCACCCAATAATCTTCGTACCCTTCAGAATCTGCATATTCCTATACAAAATGTGTGTGCTGCAACTTGGAAGCAAACGGTTCGCTTCTCCTTGCATAGTCGAGTTTAATGTGTCGCTATAAAGACTGCATTATAAGTATATGAAATTGAAAGTTGCAAAAAGCAAAGCAATCGAAGCTATCATGATTCGGCATGGCCTTTTTCTGAGAGACGATTCAGCACATTGACGAGTTGCTAACACAAACGGCGCATTTTTGAAGCATAGAAGCCAGCTGGTCGCTGAACCTTCTTGCGTGCCTGCCGCTGTAAGCATGCATTATGCAGCGGGCAAAATTCACTAGAATGAGGAGAATGTGGAGTTGCAACGTGGGCGCGAAAGAGATTGCAACGATAAGGATAAAACGAGGAATGCGTAATCGCTTTGTACATTTCATAATTTATTATTTCATAAAGACAGTATTGCGATGGAGACCAATGTGTATTCAGCAGAAGCTTTGAAGTCGTGTGTACAAATATAGAGAAGGTCCCGTTTTATGTCTTTTCTTTTTGTCTCTCTTGATCGAAAACTAAAGGAACGTATGCCTTATGGAAGCTACATAATAAGCATAAGATTGAAAAAGGGAGGAAATGTTTGCCAAAGATGGACGGAAAAGAAATCACCGAGAGACACTCACCGATAATCCGGAGACGCCAGTGCTAGACGTAGAATTCCATAAAGAAATATGCGAGCCGATATCATTGGCGCTGCCGAGCACGGATAACTGGGCTAACTTCCAGTAATCGCTTTTTTATTAACAGGCGACTAACCGGAAAATAATGGATCATGGCGTCTTTCACCAGGCATAGCCTTACGATATAAGAGAGGAGGGCATAATAAAGAAAACGTGTAGCAGGATTGTTCTTTTCCAACCCTAGTCTAAGTATTTCTATACCTTTATTCCCATGTACACTACGGCTGAGCAACAGGCTCCGAATAAAAGTGGAATGGCTAATTAGAAAACACCTCCTTTATCCTGGTCATAACAATATTTTTTAAAGATTGCCCGGATGCTGATGCGGATGAAATTTAAATCCATCTAGGATCACTCTTCCCAGATTCCACATACCCTTACGGTGAAGCCCCACGAAATCACATCAACCTGCCATCAGAATGATCGCCTTTGCATCGTCGCCATCTCAGCTTTGTCCTTCGGTACTGATCATGCTATAGTTTTCATGTTTTTCATGCATTCGTTGTCGCGCCACCGTCGTAATGCCGTCGTGGTCATTCCATCATGGCCACTCCATCTTCGTCATCCGACTTTCGTCATGCAGTAGTGGTCACGTCATTCTCGTCATACACTCGTCATCATCCCATAGTCCTCACACCATTGTCATGCCATCGACGTCGTCGTATCATCGTCATACAGTCATCTTCACGTATTTTTTCTCATACCATCATCAGGATGCCGTCATGTTTGTTCCGTCGTTGGCAGTATAGCTTGGTCATTTCGCTCTCATTCTGCTTGTGTTGCCACGCCCTAGTTGTCACAAAGTCCTCATTATACTATTACCGTTATGTCATCATCGTCACGTTGTCGTTTTACCACCGTCATCAATTAAGTAACGTCACGTCATTATCGTCATGCCGTATAGTCGTAATACCGCCTTTGTCGTTCCATTTACATCCTTCATCATTCCTTCGTAATCATGCAGTCATCATTGAATCGTGATTATGCGGCCATTGCCATGCTAGTGGCGTCACTACGTCGTGTTTATTACGTCGTCGTCATACAGTCGCTATTATACATCAGTTGTCATACCGTCGTCATGCGATCGTGGTCGTGTGATCGTTGTCACTCCAGCTGCGCCATCCCATTTTTGTGACGCAGTTGTCGTCGTCACATCATCGTCATTAAACACGCTTCGTGAAACAGTGGTCGTCACGTAGTCGTCACACTATGGTCATCTTACACCCTTCGTCATTCCATTGTCCTCATACCATTTCCATGTCATTGATGTCATTGTGTCGGCATCATACAGTCGTCGTCATGCAGTCGTTTTACTATCATCATCACTTCAGCTACGTCATCTCATTGTCACCATGCCGTCATCACAGCCCTTTCATCGACCCGACGACGTCATTCTTTCTTTGCCGGTCTATCGTAAGAGTGCCGTCGTGATTAAATTGTGATTGTGCCGCCGTTGTCATGCCATCGTCATCATTGCATCGTCGTGAGACAGTTGCTATGTGCATCCGTCGTCATATCTTCGTCGTCATGCCGTCCTGCTCAAGCTATCATCATCATTATAGCAGTGTCATCCGGTTGTTGTCATACCGCCCTCGTCATGCCATCATCGTAGCAAACTCGAAGTCATTATACTGTCTTGATGCTCTCGTTGTTACGCTGTGGTCCTTATGCTTCATGATTCAAGAATCGTCACATCATTGTCGTCATGCCGCCATCTTCATACCGTCTTTGTCATTCGATTAACGTCATTCTTGCTTCGTCATTCCATCGTTGTTATTACATCAGGGTCATACTGTCGTCCTCATGCCGCCATGTTCATGGGTGACTTTGGAAATCAATGTGGGATGATACTGAAGTATGTCGTATATAACCCAACCAACGGAACTCTCGGGATGACCACGACAAACGTTACTTCAGGAACACGGTGTTTCGCTGCATCGCTCGAATGCTAATCGCATTACTATCGACAGTGAGTTCTGGTGTGATTTTTTGTTTTCTCGTCTTCTCATACTGTTTTCTTTTACAGCGAAACGTGTATATGACTCACCTTCCGTAGTTTTTTCGGCGTCCGGCAGCAGAAAGAATCACCATGTGGGACGATCCTGGTGATAGTGCGGAAAGGGTCCAAGCTCAATGGCACTTCTGTGGGCTCGGGAACATGTAACGCGCCATTGAACTATTCTTTTCACACGTGGGACCCAAAGAGGTCGCAGGCACACGGGTAAGAACATATGTTTTTGAAAAAATGCATGCAGAAGATCTCAATCACGATGCAATCCTGAAAGAGGTACCCGTCCTGTGTCTTTCGGAAACGTTGTCAGACTCGTTCACCCAGCTCAACGGCTACACCGGAGTCGTGTGGGATCGCCGGGCGGAGTCGCACGCTGCAGATGTTGCTATATACGTAATGAACGACATGCAAGTGCAACCGTTCGAACAAAATCGTCACCGACTGTGCAGATGTTTGTGCTGTACAAACGGAAGAAGGAATCGTGGTCTGGACGGTGTGCATCTCGCCCGCTACTTCAAAGTCCGAAATCAAGGGGTTTTTGACTTCGTATTTACAGTGTGTTAAAAGGATGATACCACACCTGTGATCATCAATAGAGACTTCAACGTGGGCATTTATACGCCAGAGAAGAAATTGTTCATGCAATACATGTTGGACGAGTTTGGCCTGCAATGTTACTCCAACCTCATGATACCTACCACGCACCACCGGACGTGCATTGATTTGATTCTAACCAAGAACCCCTCTAGGGTGGTAGTGAAACCACAGAGTGTATACACAGTGATTATAGCGCAATCGTGACAACCCGGGTGGGCCCGGTAGCTGCGCGACAGTGCAGTCTACTAATCCGCTGCTTTTCACGATGCAGGTGTTTGCTCTCGCCGTCCGCCTACTTCTAACCGTTACACCGTCTGCCTCCCGTGGATCTGTGCCTTCCGTGAACCTGCCCTACCACAATCAACACATTCTGGATCAACCCGCAACATCATCAGTGTTTCACCTGCCATCGCTGCCATCAGTCTACCACATCTCGGATCATCAGTGGACAACCCCATCACCAGGAACATCACCCGCTGCTGCTATAAAACCCGCGCGCTCATCGCCACCGCTCTGTTGGCCCGGTAGCTGCGCGACAGGGCAGTCTACTAATCCGCTGCTTTTCACGATGCAGGTTGGCAATACATTTTATCTCTTCGCTAAAGAAAAATAGTAACCTTTTTCTGATGCAGTCACCGAGCCCTCAGTGCTGTGCCTGTATTGTTGTCGAATGTTCGCATGTTATTCGCATTCTCTTGCTATTGTCGGGTGACGTAGAAACTAACCCAGGCCCCGACCGTTTCGACATCGTACTTGCCGAGCTCCAGAAACTAACTACCGGGCAAACCGCGTTATTGTCTGATTTACAAGACATTAAACAACAGCTGAAAACTATTGACACAACATTGGTCGACCTAAACAAACGCATGGACGCTCTGGAATCCCACTACACTACCCTTTCTGCTCTCCACTCTGAAATAGACACCCTAAAAACTTTAACAAGCGAACTTACCTGCAAGGTCGACAAACTGGAAGCACGAGTGGACGACGCAGAAAATCGCTCCCGTCGTAACAATCCCATTCTTTACAATGTTCCGGGCAGTAACCCTGCTGAAACCTTTGCAGACTCAGAAGAAACTGTCATTCGCCATCGCTCTCAACAACTAGGCTTTGACATGGACCCTAATTTAATAGAGCGTGCTCACCGTCTCGGGCGTCACTGACCTAATCGTACCAGGCCTATCATAGTAAAATTCACACCGTCCAAAACTAAAGAACGCATTCTATCACGTGGTTATAAACTTAAAGGCAGGAACTACAGCATTGGCGAAGACTTTTCCGCTTCCGTCCGTAACGCTCGCAAAAATCTAGTAGCCTATGCCAGATCGGTATCCGATAAGTTCTCCCTGCGCTTCAAAACTTTACACATTGGTCCGAAACGCTACATATTCGAAGAAGCTTCACAAACAGTAAAAGAAATGAAATATTAATCATCTCACCGTCAACGGACAGGCCAAGCATGTTCAACAACAAGCACTTACATTGTCAGCCATTTTCTCTAACGTGCGCAGCTTCATTTCAAAGCGCGACATTATTTCAAATATCGTCTTATCTTCCGCCAGCAACCTACTAATCTTGACGTGGCTAAACAGCGACGTCTGTGATAGTGAAGTCCTTGCCTACTTGCCTAATTTCCGCATCTTCCGCAAGGATCGCCCAGATAGGAGGGGAGGGGGGGTACTGATTGCAACCAGACATGAACCATCCTGCACAACCATTAGCATTTCATCAGACATAGAAATGTTATGGGTCTTTTGTCACGTTTCACCTCAGTAAGTTTTGATTGGCGTTTGCTACAGGCCTCCTAACAGTCCGGATTTCCCTATAAAATTGAATAATGCAATAAATGAAATTAAAACGAAGCATCCAAACACATGTGCTCCCTTATTTGGAGACCAATTTCTCGAGTATTGATTGGCATAATCTAACTACCACAGGTAATAGAGATGCTTACGCATTTCTTGATGTTTGCCTTAATTTTAATCTTGTTCAAATTATATCGGAGCCAACCCGTGTAACTGAGGACTGCGCTGACATTCTCGACCTAATAATCACGGATAATCCAGAATACGTTCATTCCATCACGCATCTACCAGGTGTCAGCGATCACCAAGTCATACAAGGGGACTTCACAATTAAACCATTTTCACGGCCAACTAGCAAACGTACCATCCGACTTTATGATAAAGGAAACTACACTGCCATAAATAATGAACTTCGCACATTTTTACCCCGTTTTCAGTCTGACTTTAATCAAGTATCTATCCACGATAACTGGTACTTGTTTAAGACAAAAATTGAAGGTTTCGTTGAGAGGTTTATTCCAAGCATAAATATACGAACTAACCCCCTAAACCCTTGGTTCAGAAATACACTCAGACGTATTGAAAACAAAAAGAAGCGTCTTTTTCGTTCAGCCAAGTTGCGGTCTAGTCAGAACGCTTGGGACAAGTATTATGCAGTTGAAAAAACATACCTGCAAAATGTGCGAGAAGCCAAACACTCTTTCTTTCATTATGACCTGACAAACATGTTGTCTACTAATCCCCGTAGGTTCTGGCGAGTCATTAATCCCCAGAATACGCGCACAATTTCCCTCACCGATGCATCAGGTGAAACGATCTGTGAATCCGAATGCGCCAACATTTTTCACGCAGCTTTTTCATCCGCGTTTACTAGTGAAACTGATCCGGCTGTTTCACCAAAGCCCGCAATTATTCAGGAGACAACGCCTTGACTTGTATTTTCTTCAGAAGGGATTTTGTCCCTAATAGAAAACTTAAAGCTTTCATCCTCTGCTGGCATTGACAACATGAACGCTAAGATACTGCAGAACACCAAAGATACATGTTCATCTCTGTTGTGCTTCTTATTAACTCAGTCACTCGTCACAGGCCAACTGCTCAAGATTGGAAACAAGGGAAGGTCGTTCCAGTCCACAAATCAGGTAACAAGAACTCACCTCTAAATTACCGTCCCATTTCTCTAACTAGTATTCCCTACAAAATCATGGAACACGTCATCTATACTCTCACCATGGCATTTCTCGACTCGAATAACTTTTTCAATCCTGCCCAGCACGGGTTTCGCCGTGGTTACTCCCGCGAGACTCAGCTTGCCGTTTTCTTACACGATCTGCACTCTAACCTTGATTGTAATCTTCAGTCTGACGTAATATTTATAGATTTTGCTAAAGCCTTTGATAAAGTGCCCCATAAACGCCTTCTGATAAAGCTTTCCCGCTTAAATTTAGATCCTAATATACTGAAGTTGATTGAATAATTCTTGACTAATCGTTCACAATTCGTCACCATTAATAATAGGAATTCTAATTCAGTCTCTGTAACATCAGGCGTCCAGCAGGGATCCGTGCTCGGCCCGCTACTTTTCCTAATATACATAAATGATTTACCATTAAACGTAACATCTAGCATACGTATGTTCGCTGACGATTGTGTGATATATCGTGCTATTACTTCCACCGCTGACCAATCTTCTCTTCAAAGTGATCTTAATGCTGTCCAGGACTGGTGTAACGAGTGGCTAATGGAACTTAACACGCGTAAGTGTAAATATTTGTCCATTCACCGTCGCCGTATTTCTCTCGTATTTCATTACGTAATCTCTGAAGTTCCGGTAGAACTAGTTCATTCGTACAAGTATTTAGGAGTAACACTTTCGAGCGATCTTTCCTGGAATTCTCAAGTTACTAACCTAATATCGTCCGCGAACAGGACGTTAGGATTTCTAAAACGCCATCTACATCAAGCTCCTCAACATGTAATATTGTTAGCCTACAAACCATTTGCCAGGTCAAAACTAGAATTTGCACCGCCTATTTGGAATCCTCATCAGGCATACCTAATTAGTGATCTTGAAACTGTACAAAATCGCGCCGCTCGTTTCATCCACTCGTCATATTCCTTTGACACCAGCGTTTCCCCCTTAAAAACTGCATCCGCATTATCCCCCTTATCTCTCCGTCGTCGCATTGCCAGCCTATCTTTATTTCACAAATTCTTTCATAGCCCTATGCGTATCGCACCTTATATCCTTCCTCCTACACGCATCTCTCACTGCACAAGCCATCAGCTACAGGTTGCCCGTCCACGCGCACGCACTGTCACGTTTTCAAATCCTTCTTTCCTCGCACAGCTGCAGACTGGAACGGCCTTCCTAACGACGTTGCTGTCATTATGTGCCCATCGAAGTTCATCGAAAATGTAAAAAACTTCCTGTTATTGTGACTATGTATTTTTATTCTTGCCACCCCTTATGTAACGCTCCGTTTATTGGAGCCTTTAAGGTAATAAAATGAAATGCAATGAAAATAAAGTGTCTCAATCGAACATCAACCACTGTCTTTACTAAATCATCCATTCAAGCACATCAACTCCCATCATCAGAGACTTCGAACAAGCCAAACCTTACCTTGAGTTAAAGTGCTTTAACACGACGGGACAAGCACAAAACACGTAAATAGGGAGGAAAAAATATATTTGGAGAGGACTGGTCTGGATGCTGCTCGAAGAGGTAGCGACGAATCAACAGACGAGTGTCGTGAAGCTTACACAAAATTTCAAGACGTCGCAGTCACTGTGAGCACATGTCTAACCATGCCTACTAAGTCACCCAAGAAAAAAGCAAAAAAGGCTGTCTCGCCGGTCTTCAGAATTTCCATCTTTCTTTCGAGGTATCTGATCTTACTCGCCGAAATCTTACCACAGGAAGTCGTGAAACAAGCTGCCTAGGTGGTGAAGCTGAAATTCTTGTAGTTTCTAATATATATATATATATATATATATATATATATATATATATATATATATATAATGTCAGTCACCAATTTCTACGAAGCAGCAGTACCTGAGAAACTAATCGATAGCCACACGTTGGCCACTTTGCTAACACTTCATTTAGAAATAAACAACTTCAAATTTGAAGTTGAACACTATGTCCATGTTAGTGGAACGTCGATGGGTACGCGGATTGGTCCCAACTACGCCAATATATTTATCGGTTAGCTAGGAAAGAAATTTTTGCTAAAACACGGGTGCCAAAACCGTTGTATTAGAAGCGTTACATTGACGATGCTATTATGATTTGGTCGCATGGTGAACAGGCGCTGCTTTCTTTCATTTCTGATTTTACAATGTCCATTCATCCATATGATTTTTCTCACACGTATTCTGCATCTACTATTAACTTCCTTAATGTCAGCGTTTCACTGCTAAATGATGAACTATCTGCTGCCTTATACAAAAAGCTGACAGACCGATATCAGTGTTTGCTCTTCAATAGTAACCATCTTAACAAACATTGCAAAACTAGTATTCCTTATAGTCCGGCGATACATTTCAAAAGAATCTATTCTGAACAATCCGCGTATAACAAATATTGGCGAGTCCTAAAGAACGCTTCAGTCAAACAGAATTATCCACTTCAACTAATTGACGACGTAATAAAACGCGTAGACGTGCATGACCGTGAGGCGCTTCTGTTCGCTGCGAAGAAAGCGACTCCCTCACCCCAGACTAATCTTGTCCTAGCCCATACCGCGTCTAAAGAATGTGCTAAAGGAGCACCAACATATCCTAATGCAAAGTGAATGCCATCAAAGACATCTTCGCTGAACCACCTAAAGTAGTAAACCATAAAGCTAGAAATATTCGAGATATACTATCAACATCATCATCTAAGAATGACTGGCCTGACGCCATCGGAAGCCATATTTGCCGAAAACCACGATGTAAAGTATGCCCGTACATGTGTATATCGTAACAAGTGGCTTGTATGGCTTCAAACATTTGTTGAGAAATCAAAGGTGACTTCAAATGAGATACCAAAAACGTAATATACATGCTTGAATGTACGCGGTGGAAAAATCCAGTACACTGGACAAACAGAAGGGCCTTTCAGATTGCGCTTTAACAATTCCAAATCCCACGCTAACACGTTGCCCACCCTGCTCACCTCAATATACGTCACCTCCCTGACCACTCATTTGATAAGATGAAAGCCACGCTGCTTGAATCTGTATGTCTTGATAATTATAATAGAGAAGCCCGTGGATCCTTTCTTATTTATAAGTCTGATACCGTCACGTCTGGTATGAACGAAAATGTAGGAAAATTGAGTTGCCTGGCTTCATAACCAATCACAACTTCCCTCGTTTCCCTTCTTTTTACTAGTACATCACTATTTTTGCTTCCGTTTTATTTTTATTTTTATTACTTAATTTGTTGTTGCTTGGTGACATAGCACATATATGTACAGTGACGTCTTCTGCTGTCACCTGACAGCCTTTCGAACATCATTTTTTGTGCGTATCTTCAAATATCTTCTTGAAAATCCCATCTGTTTAGACATGCATCAATTGTTCTTCAGAATGATTGACACGCATTTTGTTCGCCCATTATCTTCGCTTATCGTGTAAACATATCTTCATCTGGTTGATACGCAGATGTATATAAACTTCACTTATGCCATAAGTTGTATACTGATGAAGGCCGGGCCCCGGCCAATACGTCAATAAGTCGCTTTGTATGAGCGTAAACTTCAATCAGCGGGTATATATATATATATATATATATATATATATATATATATATTGTTGGAATTCGCTAAGAAACAGGCTACACCAGAATCTGACAGATCACCAACAGTATATTCTAATGCCCTCCCAAACATAAACAACATCCTACAAGAATACCACACAATTTTATCAAGTAACGAGCGTTTCAGAAAAGCGTTCTCGGCTGTACCAAGGGTTACCTATCGCCGCAACAGAAACATTAATATCTGTTTGTGCACGCAAAAGTGCGCCGACGTCATTCCACCGTAACCGTAATAAAAGCATGTTGTCGCTCCCGGTGGAAAACCTGCAGGCCCCTACAAGGTGACATTAAAATTGAAAGCACCGCATATATATATATATATATATATATATATATATATATATATATATATATATATATATATATATATATATATATATATATATATATGTATATATATAGTGAACAAAGCAGCAATAATATTACTGCTGTTGTGTTGGTCGTTGTTCTTCCCCTGAAGATAGACAACGAAAACGACGTCAAGCATATTTATGCAATGGACCTCCACCTTTAGCAAGCAATGCTTCGTTTACGCAGGATTATCCAGGTGTGGCAAACGCACACCCTTTACGCTCTTTCACCACGATGAACCCATGAACTGCTGTGTTTCTCATCAAAGCAAAAAGCAACTAAGAAGGTTGCTTCGGCAACAAGTGCAGCAGAAAACTTGAGGTTAGGGAACTGGATTGCGCGGGTTTACGTTGGACCTGTGCTTTTGCTTGCCGTTTTCAAGGTTACAGTGTTTCACGATCCGATGTCGTCGTGCTCGGCAAGTCTATCCGCCAAAGGCCCGTGAAAAACATTTGATCATGCAACATGCGAATTTTGCGATACCGGGGTCTTAAGGATGAAACAAAACGTGTGATTGAAGTTGACTAAATTAGATTCAGCATTTCATCGGATGTTTCTTTTACAGTACTTAAAACGTGTAATGGCAGGAGTTTTATGCAGCTAACTCGAGATGAACTACTTCTTCGCTATCATGCTTTGCTTTCAAACCATGGCGTACAGGGCGCTCGAGCTAAAGGTTTTATGGAGCCTTTGGCTTTCGGGGAGCTTCTACAAGACGCAAGAAGAAAATACGTTTTGCAATGGTTAGAGAAAGGAAAAGGAACGATGATTACCTAGCGTTCTCCCACAGTAGTCATTAATAACCCGAGTGCACAAGATGACAAAATTTGGAGCACTACTCTCTAACGTAGCTTTGGCTCCAGTGACTACGAGTATGGCGTAACCAACAATTCACAGTAACCTTATAAGTTGCCTTCGTTACAATTTACAGCCGTGCTGTTATTGTACTTTATACAGGTATTTGACAAAGGCCATCTTTCATGGCCATTGCAAGGAAGGTTCGAGAGACTTAAATAATTAAATGGCTGTTTCAAAAATAAAATAGTATTTTACGAGCTCAACTTTTTGACTATGAGACTCTGAGCTTATCACTCTTCCCAAAAGCGTTTATTTTCACATTGTCCCTGCTCCTTATTACATTTTTCTTTTGCACTGGAACATCTGCCGCATGATCTAAGCGCTCTCGTCCGTCTTCTGTTGTCTAGGCCGTCAAAACTCGTTCACTTCAGGGACTCTTATACAAGCGTAGAGTGAAGAGCACTAAGCAACCAGCCAAGAGTGACGATACATTTGCACGCTTACAAAGCAGTTTTTGCCCTTCTTCGCATGCATCCTTGTCAAACTTAAATGTAGGAGACCAGGTTGCAATGCTATATTTGCTTTTGTATCGGTTTAATTGGTTCCATGTTTAATACCTCTGCAATCTTCAGTGCAAGAAAGGGGTGTTCGTCCGTCTGAGGGTCAAATGCGTAATCTAAGTGCAGTAGATATGTCGTAATTAGAATTTTGCTGCTCGGAATTTTTTTTTTTTTTTTTTTTTTTGCGCAGAACGTGTTCATTTTGACTCTTTCTGCCTCGAGTTACAAAACCAGTGTGCCTAAAGCTCACTTCTCTGCCACTTCGTCGTTGTTAATCGTATGGTTTTCTTACACGCCTGATTTCTCATTGGATGGTCGCTCGTCAGCTCCGCGTTCTATCCGTGCGGCGCACGTTAAGTTACCGCGCACTGACCTGCTCAAAAACGCGAAAGTCAATATGGGCTCTTTTTCAACAGCGCAAAGGACAAGGATGAGGCGAGTGCTCATTGAGACGAGGGCGCTGTTCAAAAAGAATATTACACCAACTTGCCCAAGCTTCTACAGTGTCAACATGGTTGTTTTGGAACTGGTGCGATCAAAGAATTCTGGCGAGAATTCTCTTGTAGGTTTTGTTTTAGGAATAGGACACACCCACGCTTACTATTTAGTAGACAATATGTTTGCTAGTGATCACTGTTACCGCTCCATCATGAGGGCAAAACTGAATGCCTTTTGCATTTGCTCACATCCAGGGAAAGAACGGCGCGGCTACTTTTACAGCGAACCTGTGCCGTCGTTGTCGGACTTCGCTAATAAGGAGCGGGAGAGGAACAGAAGAGCTCAACAGGGGGAAAGGGGTTGGAGTGGCCCCTTTACCCCTGTGACAATGCTATCTCATACGCAAATCTTATACGGTTGTCACACGGTGCCCTTTCGGTGATCGAACTAGATCGGCATCGAATTTATGGACGATTGATTCCACCCTACTGCGAAAGAATCAAATGTTGTACTTGCGGTTTGCGGCCAACGAGCAGTGCCCAGCGAGTGAAACGCGATGCCAGGAACGCGTGACTGCCCGCACGCTTCTTGCTGGCGCAAGACTTGCCGGCAGCCACGCCAATCATCAGACCAATCAAACCAATCGTCAAAACGATTGCAGCACCTGCATCTGCATCTTCAATGGTGGGCCTTGCGTTCGATTTACGGAGCTTTGGAGTAGTTCCGCACATCCCATCCCAGCTGCAACTATTGGAAGACCACGAGTAGGGCGTACTCCGGAGGAAGAAGCTGCCTACCGCGAACATCAGCGAGAGTTGGCTCGTGAACGGGCTCGTCGCAGTAGGGCCTGCCTCACGCGCAAGAAAATGAGAAAAAAAAAGGAAATGAGAAACCCTGGGAGAAATGCAAAAAAAGCACTCCTAAAGCGTGATGACGACGCGAAGCCCATAAAAGTGAAAATGAGGTGAAAGAATGATGAAACAAAATATTTACAATATAGAGTGCTTGCGAAGTTTGATTTCCATGGTGTAACTGAAGACATAGACGTAATGATTCGATTTCTAAAAGAACAAGAGGGCGTAATTTCTAAGCAGGACCTCCAGAAAATAAATACGCAACGAAACAATACAATGGGGCGTGCATACATTCAATAAATCATCAGCAGAGTCTCCGTACGCAGTCCAAAATGACTGTTGCTGACTCTTCGTAAGAAACCAACAGCCCGTGCTCCTTTATATGCGATGTATTCTATGTGTGTTCGCCAATTAAGCTTTTCTGTTTAAATCATTCCCAGATATTTTAATGATTGTACCTGCGAAATTATCTCCTGATTGCACGTCTGTGTTATCAGGACGGGAAAAGTTAAAGGAAAAACTATGATGGCACTTTTGTTGACATTTAGCGACATTTGTATTCCTTTAAGCCACATTTCAGTCCGATTCAAATGCGCCTGCAAAGTTTTATAAAGGCTATGTATATCGCTTGACACCGAAAAAAATACAAAATCATCAGCGTATGCATATGCCTGGACGTCACGGTGTGTAGGAATATGACGCAGTAAAATATGAAATAAAATGGGGGGGGGGGGGGCAGTACTGCACCTTGAGGAACACCCCTCGCCTGTTTGTAACATCGAGAAGAAACACTATTTCGAAAGCAATAAAATATACGTCCGCTCAGGAAATTACGAATCCGTGCAATAATACATTCTGGGAGATTCACACTTTCAAATCTGTCGATCAAAATGGTGTGCTCGACACTCTCACAGGCCTTCGCAATGTCTAATGTCACTACGGCCGCGTTCTGGTTGTTGCGGCGAGCGAGTTGAATTCGACTCTCCAAGTCAACATGAGCACACCAAGTTGAGCCCCCAGGCCTGAACCCTAATTGAGAGTTACATAATGTTTATTGTCGCCTATCCACCTTTCAATATGATCATACAATACTCCCTCGATTAACTTTACAACATTTGAAGTGAGTGAAATAGACCTAATGTTAGCTATTGTGTATTCATCGCCCTGTTTTTCGAGTAGCGGAATTAGTTTGGCTGCTTTCCGATCTGGATAAATCTATGCAATCTGAACTGAAAAATTTATAAGGAACTCCTGGGGAAACAATACGAATATTATTTTTATCGTTGTTGTAGTTATGCCATCAGTAGCTGGAGCCTGAAGCTGGCAGTAATTTTACCACCTTCACTAATTCTTCTAATGTGACTTCTGTGAATTCATCAGCTTGTTCAGTTGCCGGCGTATGATAAGGTAGAAGTGACGCAAATCGACTCTCTAAGCCTTTTGAAATCTCCTCCGGTGACTACACGAATTCCGTGGAAGTTAAACTAACAGAGTGTACATTTGTTGGTTCTGGATTCTGAAACGATCGTTTTTGACCATAGAAACCTAAATAGGGCTTTTTTATCCCTGGACTGTGATATATAACTGTAATGTCTTCCGTTATATTTCCTTTTGCTTGGTCAACTGTCTGCCTGAATGTAGCTGCGACAAATTTATAGTCATTCCAATTACGTGGACACTGGTTATACAGTAACTTTTTACACGCTGCTTTTCTTCTTCTATATTCGCGTTCACAGTCAGGATTCCACCAGGGGGAATAAGTACAACCTATAGCTGACAGCCTACTGAATCTGGATTTTGTATAACTGTCACTTCTAACGTGACATAAATTAAGTGCCTTTACTTCGTCACTTAGTCCTCCCTGTTTATTTAAATTTGCTTGCAATGAATCTTGAAATTTGCTATACATAATATAGGTGCGGAAATGCTTATTGAACAAATTAATTTGGCACGCAATCTCCAAAATTATTGGAAGTTGGTCGCTGTTTGTGGCCGAGGTGATAGCAGAGCAAATGACACAAACCGGACTGCAAAAAGTCATGTCTATCACCGAACGCGATTTCCCCAAATACATAGGTTGGGGTTCTCGAGTTTACACAGTTAAGGCCATTTGATGAAGTCCAATCTAACAATAGTTTGCCACAAGAATCGGACCTGAATGTTCCCCGAATGTTAATTCTTCGTTTCTTTTTCTTCCACTTCCCGTGGAGGTTTCTGAATGGTGGCTCCGATTCTCATGTAACCTCGCGATGCAGCTTTTCGTCGATACATCGACGAATTTTTGTTGGTGCACACGCGCCAACATTCTGCGTCGTCGTCGTCATCGTCTTCGTAGTGTCGACAACCACTGCACGTGCGCACAATATGACAGTAGTTTAGCATTTGCCACAATGCTAAAATATTGCTATGGGAGCGGGTGTTTCTGTGGGAGGGAGTGCGAACATATATGAAGTAAATGCTCTAAAAAATGTCAAGGAAGCCCGCTCTTGGGATAAAAAAATTTGGTGGCCGTTTCATTTATTACAGCTTATTACCTACACCACTGTAGCTTTAAGTTGTATAGACGACCATGTTGTTCGAAACATCCGGATGTGCAATATAGAGCTGAAGTGCTGCCAGCGCTTCTTGCACTATTAGATTGACTTCACACTAGCTCGACAAACGATGTTATAAGTATCTTTGTTATATTACTTTATTTATGTGTCATCTCACGTACAATCCGACGCAAGCGAACAACGTCCTCGTATGTATCCGCCGGACATCGCACAGAGATTGTTGAGACCCGAAAGCTTCTGAAACCTAATTTAGAACACCATAGTAGAGAGGACACAACGCTCGTGGGTGCCGGCCACTTCCGGACTGCTGTTGTTTTTTGTTTTTTTGACCAAGGCGCTATAGAAAGCAGTGAAGCTTCGCAGGACCGCAGAAGAGGCTGAAGCTTGAACCGAAGTTTCCGATCACGGTCAAGCGTGTGGCGAGAGCAACACGGCCAAAGTAACTTGCGGAGAAGGATAGATTAAAGTGAACGTTGCTGCGTGGTTCCTGCAGACTAACAGGAAACAGCGGGCGGCATAAAAAACGAGAAAAGAACAACAAGCGCCTTCGATGTGCGGGCGCATACGTCCAGCTAAGTTCAGCAACTGTCGCTGTATCTACTCGAGTGCGGTTCCGACATACTTCCTGCGGATGCAGTGTCTGAGAGTTTTCGCAGCTTTCGAGGAGCGAGAAACTCCAGCGACATGTCCTGGTAGCACCAGAAATCCCGCGGTGGAACTGTATTAGAAGGCTGGTAAGCGAGGGCGAATACTGTATGTGAGCATCAGGACTCGATTTGAGTGTGTGGCTGCCCACACGTCGTCAAGGTTTCCGCGATATGAAAGAATTACTGCTGACATCTTGATGTATAACCAACTGCACACGGGACATTTCTCCTAGAAATATTTCAATGCATCACACCGGATGAAAAGATTCTAAGATGTAGATTTTAGTGCAGCTTCTCAGAAAAAGAAGTCGCAGTTTAGCCCGAAAGGTGAAGCATTGATTGCAAGCAAATTTATAGACAGCTATACGGTCAGGTTATTAGTTATGGTTTGTCAGTACTTGTTGTTGAGTTGCAAACTACAACTGTGTTCCTATATCGTATTTATGTTGATAAGTCTAAATTTCAAAGGCTGATGTTCCTGTATATTATATTTTATATATCTTTATTATTGCGCATCAGACTACAAGAGTGGGTGGCTCAGCTTAGGGACGACTTGAATGCAGCAACTAAGGCTATAGAGACAGAGGAAGAGGTCGAACAAATTGATAGTAGATTGGCGCATTTGATCGAAGCCAAGCAATCGATTTTACAAAGATGGAAATCACAACGCTTAAACAGGAGACTTAGGAAGCGAATTGCTCAGCTCAATAAGAATATAGAGGAACACGCACGATATTTGCAGAAACAAAAATGGGATGAGGTGTGTAAATGTGTAGACGGAAGGATAAAACGTGGAGGCAATTGGAGTCTGCTCAGGCATCTGCTCAACGAAAAAGGCACTAAATCGAATAGGCGTACGGCAGTGGCGAAACTGGTACACCAGGAAAGTCAGACTGCAAGCGCAGAGAGCATAATGGAGCGACTGGCTGCTAAATACTTGCCTCTCAGGAAAGAAGATCAGAATGTGAGTTATCCCGATTACTTAGGGTTAGAGTGCAAATATATGGATCAGGAATTCACCGAAAGTGAGGTACGCACGGCACTGTATGATCTGAATAGTAGGTCAGCAGCTGGCCCGGATGGCATCTCTAACAGATTGCTTAAGAATTTGGACGACGAATCAATAAAATATGTGACCACATACATTAATGAGCTATGGAAAGATGGGGTATATCCAGAAGAATGGAGGACGGCCAGTACTATCTTAATACCAAAGCCGGGCAAGCAACTCAACTTGGATAACCTGAGGCCAATTTCGTTAACATCATGTCTAGGGAAGACAATGGAGCATGTCATATTGAACAGGTTAACGAAATATGTGGAGGACAATGACATCCTACCGTACAATCTGATTGGTTTCAGATCAGGCTTGTCCACACAAGATGCCATGTTGTTAATCAAACATCAACTGCTATTGGCTAAACCAAAAAACACTCGAGCTCTCTTGGGGTTGGATGTCGAAAAAGCTTTTGACAGAATTAAGCATAGAGCAATACTTGAAGTGATTTCCGAACTGGGATTGGGGAGAAAACTTTAAGAAGTGGTCAAAGCCTTTCTTGGCAATCGTTCAGCTCACCTTAGATTCGGGGATATTAAATCAAAGAAGATTGATCTCGGTGACAGAGGGACACCACAAGGGTCGGTCTTGTCACCTATGCTTTTCAACCTGGCCATGTCAAAAGTGGCAAAGGGACTAAAAGGGATAGAGGGCATTCACTTTACCATTTATGCTGACGATGTGACTATATGGACCGCTGAAGGAAGTATGGGACATGCGGAAAGCAGACTTCAGAAGAGCATTTATGAGGTAGAGTCTATTTTAGAAGACATGGGACTCAAATGCTCTGCTAATAAGTCTGAACTTCTTGTACTCAAGAACAGAAGAAGGGGTAGAAAACCGAGGGGATACGTTCCCGAGGAAGAACCCAGGTTAGTACTAACCACGAAGGCAGGCGAATCTATTAAGCAAGTAGAATCCATAAGAGTCTTAGGGTTATTCCTGGAGGCAAACGGGGCAAATGGAAGAACAATACGACACATCACTAGCAAGACTGTGGAGGTAATAAGACTGCTAAGGAGAATCAGTAACAGACACAGAGGGCTGGGAGAGGAGAGCGCCATGAGACTGGTCCACGCTTTCGCCTTGTGCCACTTCTCATATGTAGCTGGGATGCTCAGTTGGACACAGACAGAGCTAAACAAGTTGAACAGATTAATTAAAAGGCTAGTCAAAACAACAGTGGGGTTACCGATTAACACCCCGGATAACAAATTAATGAAACTGGGGCTCCACAACACAATAGATGAGATAATAGAAGCTCAGCAAATTGCCCACAGAGAGAGGCTCTCTGGAACAAGGCCAGGTAGAGCAATACTAGAAGAGGTAGGATGGTGTCCAACCGAATCCAAAATGTCAGGTGAAGGCACAGTAGAACTAAAAGATAGCATAAGAGAGATAATCAAGACGACTCCTTTCCCCAGAAATATGCACCCGGTGCACAACCTGGAAAGACGAAAGGCAAGGGCCAAAGCTCTCCTGCAAGAGATAGAACACGACAGAGAACATGCGGCATTTGTTGATGCTGCGTGGGTCAGAGGAAAGAAAGCCTTTACGGCAGTAGTAGTAGATGCAGATGGTCTCACTCGGGATGCTATTACAATCATGACTAAAGACACGAAAGTCGCGGAACAAGTAGCGATAGCATTGGCTTTAAGGAATAATAAGTGGACGAAGATTTACAGTGACTCTAAGATGGCTATTAGACACTTTGCCAATGGCTTTGTAACCAAAAGGGCTGCCCAGCTGATCGGGGAGTTGGACAGCCAAGAGATCGAAATCCGCTGGTTTCCTGCGCACATGGGGTCTGTCGATCCATCTCGGAAGAATTTAAACGAGATGGCTAACGCAGCTGCACGAGGACTTACTATCCGTGCACTACGCGACCAGGACCTTAATAATATACAGGAGGAGAACAGGGACCAATTACTAACATATAATGAAATCACGAGGCATTATTACATAAACAGAAGGGAGTTCCCAGTGCCACACGCTAAGCTCAATAGAGCTCAAGCGGTGACTCTGAGATTGTTGCAAACAAGAACTTATCCAAGTCCAAACTTTATTAACAAGATATATCCTGAAAGAGAGTTACCAATCAATTGCGAGAAGTGTAATGGCATCATTACTCTGGATCACATGCTTTGGCAGTGTCCTGTGACTTTCACAGACTGTGTCAAGGAGAGAGACTGGTGGCGGCGAGTCCTACACAGTGGAGTTCTTTCCGATCAAGTTCAGGCCGTCCAGAAGGCCCATGATACGGCGGTAAGGTTAAACCTTACTGTCCCGACGTGGGAGCCGCCTGCGTCAACCTAAGGGTTGATCTTCAGGACATTAAATAAAGTTCATCATACCATACCATACCAGCCTTGTTTGTTACTACTGATGTAACCACTCCTGCTTGGGCCCGAATAGGGCCTGCAGTATTTGTAAATAAATAATAAATAAATAAAAAATATGTGTGAACTGCAGAAAACATTCGCTTACTAATTTAACAAGCATGGTATTAAGCGTGCAAAAGCAGACACGAACACATTCCACTCGATGACCGTGGACACTCGCTGTCAGAACGCTAGCGCGAGAACGCGAAGTAGCGCGAGAACGAAGCGCACACGAAGACATATCAGCCATGTTTGATCGCTTAGTCTTTTACCACCAAAGATTGCCTCAGATGGAGCACACGCGGCCATGCCGAGCGGCACTATGCACAGCTACGGCAGGCGTATAGAAGAGGAGAAGCGCACTAACCTAAGGAGAAGTGCGCTATCATCTGTGTTGAGTTACTTTTGCGAAGCCTATCATGTGCACACGAAGCGAGTGCAGCTTATCGAGCATTCCTATACTCAAGTCAGGATTCCAGCACTGAATTCTGTGTGTCGAGTTTATGCATAACACTCTCAGTTCATGTAATGAGTTATTTATTTAAAAGCACAAGAGTAAGCGCCACCGGGTATAACTTGCCGATCTACAACTGACACGTGATCATAGGAGTACAGAGTGTAAAAGTAGGGGCCACATGCTACGACTCCATGGCACCCGATGGGTACGAAAGTAGGCATCGTTCCTTCAAGCCAACCGACTTCCCGGCTTCTGTCCCCGAAGTGTCCCGGACGTCGGCTGCGTACGGCGCTGGCAGGGCTGGAAATAATATGGAAGTGTACTTTTTTCTATTTCACGCTAGCGTTTCGCTCTCCCCAACGATATACTTTATTTCTTCCTTTACCTTTTATCCTCAGGTTTCTTCCTTTCCCCTCCTGCAGGGTAGCCAACCGGATATCATCATCTGGTTAATCTGCCTGCCTTTCCCTTTATACCTCATCATTTATAACACGCTCTCGTGCAAGTATGAACAAAATCATTTAAGACTTATACGCTGAGGTGGGCACGCTTGTGTTCGACGTTTAAATCAATGTTCCGCTCGCTGGATTTGTTCGCCAAATTAAACTCGCTTCGTCTGAGGTCTTCTGCGGCTTCGCTTAGCACCGATTTTCATCTTAGAAAAAAAAAGAACAGAACGCACTGGGGTGATGCATTCTGAACGGCCATTTTCTAATTGAACCATCACATTGTAAGAACCAAATAACCGCTCCTATGTAGCCGTACAACTGCATATGTGTATGCATAAATTAAAGGAAACGACCAGGAAAAACTTAACTGCAGCATGTATTGCATCGCCCTATACAGGGTGTTGAAAATTAAGTTTTATGGTTTTCTTAAAATTAGGCACTGGGAGGCACGCGAAGACCACCTGTGCAAATAAGTTATGTGGCCAGGGGGACACAAAGCGAGATGATAATTATGGCTGTCAGCAGCCCACTTACCTAAACTTCACTAAATAACTTTTTATTGACTGCAGTAAGTGGGTATATGTTTGTATTGAAAAGTTAGAGGCAGACGTGTTTTCACATAGTACCAGTTGGAAGAATTCTTCTAGCGTATCTGTGCTCCGAGATATCCGACTCCAAATTTTAATTACTCGCATGATTACTAATGCGAGTACTGATCGGCGCACAGCTCCTCCCTGATGTGATGCAGCTGTTGCATGAGGCGTTTAGTCTAACAACGGGGCGGAGGCATTGGTAAAGATGATAACTGTCCCCCTTCCCCTCTCGGTTGGACCGCTTAGCACTTGACCTTGACTCGGACTAGTCAAAGAAATGCTTCGCATTTAAAAGCATGAGTGGAACAGAAAGTTTAGGGAACGATGGCGTTAGGCATTAGGACAGCTCTTTTTCAGTGCTTTTCTGCGCTTCTTTTTAATGCTGTCCTTAGTTCTCTTTTTCTGATAAGCTTATGTCCGCGAAGCGAAATTCCCATTTTGGAAAGGACGAGGGGGATCGCTGAAATAATCCAAATCATGTGCGTTGTCTATTACCGGCCACAAGACGTCGTGAAATCTAAAGGACGCGAGTTCGCGAGCTGCGGTACGCGGTATAAGAAAACACAGGTATAGTGCAAAAAGCATGTGAGTAAAGACGATCTGATCTATCTCAGTGTCCGCAACACTACCAACTAGTCCACAAAAATTTGCAGCGAATTCCAGTAGTCCGGCAGCCATTCGTTTTGACGCGTTGTCCAATTTACGAGATAGTTCTGACACAACATTCCTTTGTTTCTCACTTGAGGGGCGCCTTTGTGCATGGTGAGAACACCGATCAGTCTAAGCTGGCACCCAGGAAATTGTGATCACTTAGGAAAGAAGTGCTTTCGGCAATGGAAACCTCTTCCTTCTGTTTTCTTGATTCATTTTTTTTTTGAAGCATAACCCTTGAATGCACTTGCCCAGTGCTGTGAAGGCATTGAGTGGGAAAGCTGCACGCGCTCCAACAAGCCGTGGACGTTGGGGCACGCAGGGTTGCCATTTTTTTTACCTGTGTAAACGTGGACACTTGAATTACAATGCTTTAGGAGCAAAACGGCCGTGGTTCGCCTTCTCCAGCCTGACTTGCTTGTAGAGCAGACAGCAACATTTATTATGTCACAATGAAGAAAGCCTAAATAATAGTCAGGCTGGTGTGGTATCAACAAACGGCGTTACAGAAAGTAGAGGAGGTGAAAAAAAAAGAACACCGATGTCACCAGTGTAGAGTAGGATGATCAAGGTACAAGCTTAGGGGACATCGACCTGCTGTCGTCGCCGTTCTCCGGCCGTGCGGGTTTCATATTCTCGACGTGAGTGGCTCAGCATTTCGATTGCCGTGCGTGTTGACGAATCATATTGGTTTCATCATCTCGTGCGACTGTGGTACTGCCTGCCAGTGTTGAACTTAGATTCTTGAATGTAACGGGGAAGAAGGATATCTGCCCATCCCTGTGATTTCAACGAATGCGCTATTCATGCATGTGTGTTGTGCATGTTGAACATTCGGAAAAGTTTTTTTAATGAAACTCACAGAGCTATGAGTTCGCTACAACTGCATTGATGTTACCAGCATGACGTTCAAAATTTAAGGCGACCTCAACTCGTTATGCACTGCAACATATATAAAAAACCTTCGTCAGCACTTCTTCATTTCTGCTGCTATTATTATGTTTATGTCGCTGTCGAAGAAACAATTATGCTGTCGATTTATTTATTTCTCTTAGTGTGGTTTCTTAATTCCTTTGCTTTACCTCGCTTGGCTGGGGAAAGGTAAAAAGTACGATGTGTTCGTAGGAGCCAGTAAATAAACCTGAGGACTCCTACGCACTTCCTATGAGTTGCGAATGCGAAAGCAATAATGTTCAATTGAACGCCGCCGAGCGGTCATTCGAGTTTTGCAAGCGAGCACGTTGAGACGATTGGTGAGTTTTGACTTGGCCTTACCGAGGCGCAGTTAAAACTCAGGCGAGAGCTTGCTCGGACAAGTAATTGGCGGATAAGGCAGGCGTGCGCCGCGGCAATGCCCTCTCGTCTCACGCAACGCCTGGCGCGCTAAGGCAGCAGCAGGTGTTCCTTTCGCCCGCTCTGCTCCATCTAGGCGTGCTCGTGACGTGGAATCGGAGACAATGGGAATTTAGGTACCACTATTCTGCTACAGATGCTGGACGCCAGCTTTTTTCGCTCAGTGAACAATTTGACTTACTCGCATTAATAGATATTGGCTGGCTGTCAAATTCTTTTGTGTTCGCACGCCGAGAATTTTGCAGCCCATTGCTTTGTCCAAGAAGCTTGGGGCTAAGGTAGAGCTACTTTTGTGTTTATCAAAAAGGGGGATGCCCCGGCGTCGAGGTGTGCATTTTACGCTGGGTTTCAGTAACAGCTTAAATGTTTTGAATGTAGCTAAAGATTCAAACTGATGCGCTATTATGCGGCTTTCGGCGATGACAAATGGGTTGGCCCATAGAATCAACCACGCCGTGATATACCAAGCTTTTCACCACATTTTCGCTTGCTGTCGTAAGCGCAAAACAGCGCCTTTGGTGGTCTACATAGATAGCACGATCCATGCGATTTTCATCGCGAACTGGTGTTATATGATGTCATCCTTTTCTGGTGTTATCTGTCGCTCACTATACAAATATTTTCGATCGTACCACTCCTGCGCCGACATGACTTTCTTGAGATTTCCAAGGCAACCCACTTTCGTAATCATGGTCTAGTCACTACGTTGCAAAGTTTCTGCGTCACGAAGCTTCCCATCAGTATACAGGCATATGCGATTCAGCTTTTGCCTGTTGCCTCGGTGCACAAGAATATTGCACCTCGGTAGGGGAACAAGTTCGCATGCTCAGCTACTGTGCGAACATCAAATTTTTTATCATGGTAGCACATATTTACTTCCACATAGGCTCTGCGTAGTCAGCGCGTCTCCACACTGCTTTGAGTTATGTGGGCTACCTGACTTGCACGCGCAAATATGGCGTCGGTTTTGTTTTTTTCCCTCGTATACACTTCATTCTGCAAAAGCGCTGCCAATTCGATAGATTACAAATTCACAACCGTAATGAGAAGTGCCTTTCCATGTGTTTGCATCTCTCGAGCTTGGACAAATGCGCTACGAATAAGTGTACACGATTTCAGCGAACTTTGTATCACTCTGCTCAACTAAATTCCTCGACGAGTCTCACACATAAGAAACAAGACCATCTTATGGGTAGCCTGCGAACGTAGTTTCCACTCAGCAAGCTTCGCGGAACCTGCGACCACGAGAAAACTGCACCGCTTGAATGTCTAAAAACGCGACAGAAGCTCGGAAACACTCAAGCATGCGTGCAAACAGAAACAAACAGAAGAAAGAGAAATAAACCCACGTCTCTGCGTGGTGACATTTCGGTTGGTATTAGGAATAGTGGTTACTACGCTATTCTTTGCCCAAAGTTGACCAATCTGCCCGCAAATGACCTTAACAGAGTAGGCAGCAACAATCTTCGGTAAATAACTCACTGTCGACCGACACTCCTGCCTTTAACACGCATGGTCGTCACCACGATCATCATCTCACAGAACGACGAAAGAAAGGCGTATCAAAGACTGTAAACAAAATAGCCACCTTTTTCTACTGCTCGCCTACATATCGCCAACTATCGTAGCCAACCAGCTCCTCTCTGCGTAAGGATAGATTGGGGATCTTTTAGTGATTCTGTTTGCGAGATTTGTGCTGTACCGGCCACAAGACGCACAACCTCTCACAAACTTAACAATTATTGTTGTTAAATATGTCGACATAGAGACGTGGTACAAAGAGAAAGGCGATAAGGAGGGAGGGCGATGGAGTGGCTAAGCTGATACTGTTCTAAAGATGGTGTCCTCACACTCAGGCGCGGCCATAAATATTCTTGTGTGTTTAAATGCAATCCACGAGGCGACGTTTACATGAATGAGTAATGGGAAACTTTAGTTTCAGTTTTCAAAGACTCGCTAGATTGAGAGAAGAAAGCAATCTAAATGGCTGCTTTTAAGAGCTCTCGAAGCCACAAAACTGCATTGACAGTTGAAAAAAAAAAAAGGACAAAAAATAATATAAAAGGCAAAAATACAGCATTATAAGCTCGATACAATCAGTACTCTCAGTCTTACATTTGAAGGTTTGCTTCAAGTGAATACATGATCAAAAAAAATATATTATACATTGCAACGCCGTGACTCTTAAGATAGTAGAAATGCTACAAAAGAAAATAAAGTAGCTGTAAGCATATAGTGATGACGCACTCGTACTCCATTGTGTTGCCTTCGATAAAACATTTATAGAAAAACACAAGGTACAACATCGTAACAAGAAAATTGCAAGTGAGTTAACGGACAATGGTAATCTGGATGGCAAAAAAATATATAAATATATAAATGAAAATAAAAAAAAATGTTTAGGTTCTCATGCAATTCAGTATTCAATCGTTCAGATAAAATATATCTCCACAGAAGAAATCTATAATTATTTCCACATCGTAGTGAAACAAAGTGTTGCCTTTTGAGTTTCGTACGATGTTTTATGTGTGGTGAGTTTTCACATTCGAAAAAGAAAAAAAAAAGTAATTTTGTGATATTTGCTTCTTGAAGAAGCACGGAATTCCTCTACTGAAACATCTGGTTCAATGGCACAATTTTATTTTAGAGACATATAAGATGAGTTGTACCGTGATAAGGAGTGTTTCGGAGCCTCTTTTTTTTGTGTGAACGGGTAATTTTGGTATGTTTGCTACAGTGGTGTCACTCCAAACAAAGAAGTAATAATTTAAGACTCAATAAAAGAAAGCACACTGTAGGTTTACTTTAGCCTTGATCAGTAAGATGTATTTGTACGGTAAAAAAAAAAAAAAAAATTCACTAAACCTGGAGAGAGTGATGCAGGAGCGGAGGGTGGTCTTTGAGCAGAAGACGCTGCGCCCGTACAGACTTATTTTTGCCTAACGCTCTGTTGCTGAATGCTTCCAGCGAGGAAATGGGGGATACGGAAGAGATTGCGGAATTACCAGGAAGAACAATAACGAAATACCTAAAAGTAGCAAGAATGAAATGAAAGCGAGGACCGATCAGCTCCTCGCAATCGTGTACATGGCAAGGCAACTAGAATTTCCATCGAAACCAGATGTCGCTAAGCTAAGCGAATCTCAACGTGCATTACGGAGCAGCAGAACTGGAGAACAGGAAGAACAAAAATTTGGAAAGACATAATAGGTTACCTGGTTGGTTCTTCTGAATTCCTGCTCATTTGTTTGTATGTTTGCGTGTTAATTTGCCTCTCTGTCCGTTTCGTTTTTTATTTTCTGCCGTGTTGTCTAGATGTTTGCTTGCTCGTTTGTTTGCCCCTGCCAAACACGTCAAGCTCAAAAATTCACTTTCTGACGACGACTTCTTTTATCGAATTTAGGGACCTGTTGTAAAATACGTACTTTTATTTCAAACGGAAATTATTCACCCCCCATCCCTTTGTGCTATTTCTTTCTCTATCTCTCTCTTCTAGAACTTCAATTTTTGTAAACTCCAAATACATCGGCCGTATACTGCACCACGTATTGCAATGTTTAAGCCACGACATCTACCCATATCTATTGGTCACCAACGTTTCTCGAGAGAGAGAGAGAGAGAGAGAGAGAGAAGAATACAGGAAGGCAGGGATGTTAACCAGTCAATAGTCTGCTTGGCTACCCTACACTGGGGGATGGGAGAAGGGGAAGAGAAAGAAGGGAGAGAGAAGGTATAGGTACGTGTACGGACAGCACTTCAGTTAAAGTCGCTCGAGCAAACCAGAAGTTCTGAGAAAACACAAAAGTGCCTTCACTGCCTTCTGAGCCGATGATCGGTCGGGACGGTGCTATAATATTGTCTGTTCACTCAGAGGACGATCATCTAGTTTCCTCAATGTGTCGGACAAATACTGTTTTTGTGCTTGAAATT
The DNA here is from genome assembly GCF_023375885.2 of Dermacentor andersoni. Taxonomy (NCBI): domain Eukaryota; kingdom Metazoa; phylum Arthropoda; class Arachnida; order Ixodida; family Ixodidae; genus Dermacentor; species Dermacentor andersoni. Next base: position 63,484,261 of record NC_092815.1, on the reverse strand, counting down.
GAGGACAATGGCACAATAAGTGGTCAATGTTCTCCTCGCATCCGCAAACATCCCATGCAGGACTATCAGCCATTCCAATTAGGGCTGAGTAGGCATTGGTGAAGGCCCCTCCAAGCCATAGCCGACACAGAAGAGACGCTTCACGCCGGTGCACACCGGCTGGAGGTCTGAGTTGAAGTGATGGGTTTAGTCTGTGCAGTCTTGTGCGCCTTGTATGTACGGTATTCCACTCTGCTAAGGAGATCGTGCATGCCAGAATGCCAAGTTGTCTCGCGGCGTCGGTCCTTGAGAGCGGAATGGGGACGCAGCGGTCTTCTTGGTTTGACGTCCGAGCTGCCTTATCGGCGCCATCATTTCCAATGATACCGCAATGACCTGGTATCCACTGAAAAGAGATATCATGGCCTTTTTCTCTTAAGTGATGGACAAGTTCTGTGATTTCGCACGTGAGCTGATCGTGAGTTCCATGTCGGAGAAATGACTGCACACATTGCAAGGCCGGCCTTGAATCCCAGAAGACTGCCCATTTTCTAGGGCTTTCAGTATTTATCACTTGAAGCGCGTGGCGGAGAGCCACGAGCTCTGCAGCTGTAGACGTAGTGACATGGGAAGTCTTGAACCGCTTGGTTATTCTCACTGCTGGTATAACTACAGTGCCGCCGGAACTGGTTGATGTAGTTGATCTATCAGTGTAGACGTGTGTGCAGTCGCTGTATTTCTCGTACAAGAGAAGTAAAGTTAGTTGCTTAAGCGCTGATGATGGCAAGTCCAACTTTTTCTGAAGTCCTGGGATTGTATGGTTCACTTGAGTACGGCGCATACACCATGGAGGAATAGAAGGCCTTGCCGCAGGTGCGTAACCTGTGACCTGAGAGAGGCACGGTGCGCGAAGACAGTCGCACTGAATGTCGTGTGGGGCCTATCTACTGGGAGACTTGCGAGGTGGTGGTTAGGGGTCCGGGCGAAGTGTCTTATGTGCACACGCATTGTTTCAATGCTAATGTGCGTTCTAATAGTGAAATCTTGAGCGACTGCAATAACTTCAGTCGTTGACGCACTCCGCGGTAGACCGAGACGTATCTTGAGTGCTTGGGCTTGTGTGCTTTGGATTATGTTCAGGTTAGTTCTGCAGGTGTTGGACATGACCGGTAGGCTGTACCGCAGGAATCCAATAAAGAGGACCCTGTACAGTTGCAGCATAGAGTGTATTGGCACTCGCCAGGTCTTTCCTGCAAGGAACTTAAACATATGGCAAATTCCTGTCAGGCGTTTTTTCACATAATTCACATGAGGGGTCCAGGAGAGATTTTTGTCAAGAACCACCCGCAAAAATCTGTGACTCGCGCTGTACGAGATCATGTGTCTGTCGACGGATATCACGTATGGAGACATTGATTTCCTGGTAAATGCCACCGCTGCGCACTTTTCGAATGATATACGAAGTCCTTGTTCTCGAAGGTAGGATGATGTTAAAGTAGCTGACTTTTGAAGCCGCGCGCGAAGCTGCAGTCGCGTCGCAGCCGACGTCCAAATGCAAATGTCGTCGGCATAGATGGAGAGCCTAACGGTACCTGGCAGGATGTCGGTGAGTCCAATGAGTGTTAGACTGAAGAGCGTTGGGCTGAGTACTCTGCCCTGAGGGACCCCACGGTTACTGTAATGCTGGGAGGTCGGGCCATCCTCGGTAAGTACGAAAAAAGCATCTCTTATGTAGATAGCTACTTATCCAAAAATATACGTTGCCGCCAAGTCCTACTGCCTCTAACGCGTTGAAAATCGCTTCGTGCGTTACGTTATCGTACGCTCCTTTAACATCCAGAAACAGGGCAGCAGATAATCTTTTGCAAGACTTCTGGTGCTCGACGTACGTCACCAAGTCGATAACGTTGTCTATGGAAGAACGGCCACGCCTGAAACCAGCCACTGCATCTGGATATACCTGGTAATGTTCGAGGTACCATTCTAGCCGTGCTAGAACCATCCTCTCCATTAGTTTTCCGATGCAACTGGCAAGCGCAATTGGTCGGTATGATGCAATGTCTACAGGCGACTTGCCAGGCTTGAGCAGTGGAATTAGGCGACTGGTCTTCCATTCCTGGCGAACCGTACCTGTCTGCCAGGAGCTGTTGAACAAGAGCAGGAGCACTTTTCGAGCCTCATCGCCAAGATTACACAGGGCACGGTAGGTTATACCATCGGGTCCTGGTGAAGATGAACGCTTGCACAAGGCCAGTGCAGCTTCGAGCTCGTCCATGGAGAAAGGACTATCCATGCGGGAGTCGCGTGAAATCGGTGAGTGGCGAAGCGTCGATGTTCCAGCGGAACTAGTTTCGCCAGCAATCCTCCTGCAGAAAGCTTCCGCTACGTCAATCTCGCTGCATTGTTGGTGAAGGGCCTAATACTTAAAAGGGTGGCGCTGCTGAGGGGTTCCACGGAGACCACGAACAGTTCTCCATATGTGAGACAAAGGTTTTCGTGGATCCAAAGATTCGCAGAATGATTTCCATCTTTGCGATGCAAGTTTGTCCATGCGACGCTGAATTTTCTTTTGAGTTCTTCTGGCCAACCTCAAGTCATGTACAGACTTCGTGCGCCTGTTTCTTCGCTCTGCACGACGACGAATTGCACGAAGTTTCTCTAGCTCAATGTCGTATTTGGTGCGTGTAGACGTTCTCAGAAGCGAATGTTTCGCAGCCTCTAGGGCACCTTTTATGTCCTCTAGGCTAGAGGACAAGTCATCACGAAAGCCGTCTTCGACAATTGACTTGAACATTGGCCAGTCCATACATTGTGTGACGGCGGTTAACCTGGAGTCCGTCAACCCTTCAACCCTAAGATAAGTGGGTAGGTGGTCACTTCCCCGCGTTTCAATATCCGGAAGCCACCTGACCTTTCTAGTGAAGGAGCGTGAAACAAAGGTCAGGTCCAGGCAGCTACAGTAGGCAGTCCACGTAGAAAGGTGGGGCTTCCATCATTTAACAAGCACAGTTCTCGTTCGGAGGCAAATGACACTAATCTTCTGCCTCTCGAGTTCATCTTACAACTTCCCCAGAGATGGTGGTGGGCATTAAAATCTCCAGTAATCACCAAAGGCTGCGGAGTCGCTGTCGTGATTCGCCGTAATCTCTCGCAGTCCAACCGACTTGAGGGCGATGTGTAGGCTCCGATTAATGTGAAAGTGAGCTTGCCTTTCTTCACTGTCAGACAGACGTATTGGTTTTCTTGGTCAGGCGACACTGGGTGATGGACATACGTAAGATCACGTCGCATGAAAACGATGATCTTGCTGCATTCTCCGTGGGTGGCGGACATGAAACACTCATACCCGGACAGTCTGATGTTGTCTGATAGGGACTCGCAGATGACGATGACCGGGAACTTATTCGTGAACACAAACTGTCGAAAGTCCGACATGCGTGACTTCAGTCCTCTGGCGTTCCACTGAAATATCGACGCGTTTCGGACTTCGTCACAAAACGACGGCTTCTGGAGAGCCATGATTTTAACCAAGAGCTGTAAGTACTGGACTCAAAGTGTCCAGCACCTGTAGTGCGCTTTGCGCAGACGAAGACTTCATGTTGGTAAGTATAACGCGAATGGCACTCATGAGCGACCGCAGAATGTTGATGACCTGGAGATCATCAGCCAGCGTCGCTTCAACAGTTGCAGAAGCCGTCGAAGTCGGTGCGTTTTGAGGTAACTTAGCAGGGAGTTGTGCCCTCGGTAGCTTAGGCCATTCTTCAGGACGGGCGAGCCTCTCCGCTTTGTTTGCTTTCCTTGTATCTTTCTTGTTGGCGCAGTGTGGTGATGCGGCAGCCCTTCTGACTGTAGCTGGCGTGTACCTATCTGCAGTTGAGGAATTTCGTGAACGTTTTCGGTGTCGATGCCGACGTCGCCGAACAGCGGTAGCAGCCTCTCGATGCGTTGAATTGTCCCGCACCGTTCGTTTTAGAATCATGAATTCCTTCCGCATCCGCGGGCAATCCTTTGATGAGGCCTTGTGAGGACCACTGCAGTTAGGGCACTTTAGACCATGTGCGCTGCAGACGTCTTCTGAATGGGACTCAGAGCACCGCGGGCACACTACGTTTTTCACGCAGACACCCTTCACGTGGCCAATCTTGCAACACTTGAAACACTGGAGGGGCTTCGGTACGAATGGTCGTACTGGATGGCGGACATGTCCTACTTTGACGTGGGAAGGAAGGCTGTCTCCTTCAAACAAAATCTTCACACAGCGTGTGTTTCTCAATCTGGAAATGCTTGTAATGAAATTGCCTTCTGTCGTTGGCTTTATCAGCGTTGGCAAGTCGTCATTAGGAATGGCAACGTCGACGTCGTAAATGACGCCCACAGTACCATCGCCGCCTGTAGGGATCATTGATCGCACCTTTACCTTGTCGATATCAGTTATATTACGTAGGTGTTGTAGGGCGCTGCGATGTAACACATCAACTGCCAGGACATTGTTCCGCGAGTTTATTCGCACGTCTTTAATCTATTTTGGTGCCATTCTCTCGAGTAAGGAAGAGAGGACCTGCCTGTTGAGGAGCCGCAAATTGGTCGCCGGGTCCACGGCCATAAAGAGCACAGTGTGCGGCCAGCGCAGCGGTGCACTCTTCAAGGTAGAAGCACTTGGCGACGAAGATGCCTGCAGTAGTCTTCTTTTCGCTGATATACTCATCACGACCTGGAAGTCATCGTCCGACGAGTCGTAGCTGTCCGAACTTATCTCAGTGGCCTCGCTGTCTGTATCGCTTGACGCACTTCCACGTTTCCTGGACGCTAGCCGACCTGACGGCTGCACATCAGGAAAGTCCTCGGAGATTTCTTCATTCGTTGCAGCAAGGAGAGAGCGGCAGCTCCCAGAAATGCAGGGAAACAAAGCGAAAAAGCGGAGACAAAAGTACAAGCGTTCTATCAAAGAACCACTTCGTCTTCCTCCTTCGCGTCAGCAAAGAAGCAATGGCGCCGCTGTTATGTTGGTACTCAGGTAGCAAGGAAATAACCGTAAATGAACACTGGTGGTCAAGTCCACATAAAAGTCCTACATAGGGCAGACAGGACGGTGCCTTAATGATCGAGCTGCCGCCCGTGTCATTTTTGTGTTCTCTTCCGCTGTCCGCGTCTTTATTTGCGGTCAATATGATATGCAGTAAACATCAACTGGGCTAAACTGAAGTTCTTCTGAAGTTCTACTGGTGGTCCAGTCGGGTTCCATCCTCTTTCATTGCCAGATTTTATTTATTTTTGTAATGACATTCACATGGCCAGAAAACAAATGCACGTCGATTTGACGCTGCTTGAGCAGCACGCTCACAGTGGATGTCCTCTGTGAGCAATTCCATGAATAGTTTTGCTGAAATAAGCCTGCAAACTCTAACGATGATCTCTGACATTAGATGGCAAGACAAAACCTCGCACTAGGGCATTGACTCTCGGAGACCATAGTTTAATGCGCGGGAGACATAGACAGATGAAACACCGTGAAGCTGTCCTTTCGATATGGTTATTGCAGAAAACCTAGAAGGTTCTGGCAGCCCCATTGCTTGTTCTCTGGTAGTGTACTTCGTCCCTAGAATCTCTGTTGTACTAGTGATAAAAAGCATGTGGAGAAGCTGGTATGCGAGACCTTGTAACGCATGGGAGCAGTAACCAAACAGTCTTGCTTGCATCAGTCATGCATGAAAAGACACTCTTGCTTTAGTTTGGCTTATGTTTTTCTTTTTCTATTTAATGGCTAGAGTTTACGATGAGCGTGGGACGTTGCTGTTGTCTCCTTAATGAAAATATTTTTCAATGTTAAACGTTGTATTCTTGCTCAAGGACAATTATATCGCTTGACATTGCATATAATCTCATAATAATCAATACTTATACACTGTATGTGCGTATAGAGCATACGTATTGTGCAGTCATTAAATAAAGCTGCGAGTTATTTTTTACTCTGAATTCACCTTTCTGTCTCTTTCGCTGGTTAGCGCTTCTCATGGCACCTTTTACTGATTACTATAGGGTTTAAAAAGCAGAAAACATCGGTGACAAACGCTGCGGTGGGGTCGCAATCTTCATTGAAATTCGGTAGCCTGCTGGCGTGAGCAAGTAGTACGATAGAAGAGTTTGCGTGTGCATGAAAAAAACAAATGACGAGTCAGGAGGTCATTCTAGGATTTAATGAAAAAAAAAGTTAGGTAAAAGAGAGAATCTAACTTTTTCGTCCAGACATTGAACACACACACACACACACACACACACACACGCACACGCACACGCACACGCACACGCACACACACACACACACACACACACACACACACACACACACACACACACACACACACACACACACACACACAGTAACACAACATAAACATGAAAGTTAGATTTGTTTGTAAAGCACTTCAAATGATGTATTTTTCTTCCGTTCTAATAAAGCGTATTGCTCATAGCACATTTCTTCGGAGGTTTTATTAGGGTGGAGAAAGAAGCCAGAGAAGTACAGAGCGAATAGCAAGACGCGAGTTCTCACCACGTGTTGTGTAGTGTGATGCGTAGTGTGATCCGTAGTGTGGTCGAAATTTTACCAAGCTAAATATTCTTTGTCACTGCTTTCAGTGGCTTATTGCTTATATCATAAGCCACTAAAAGCCACTATCCTGTTGCGAAACTTGAAACTCCATAGCACGTTTTCTGTATATTTTCTTTCAGCGCTATAAAGAACATCAACGGATTGACGCATGGCGGTGCTAGTAAACCGATGTTCTTGCACTCCGAAAGCACCACATCGCAGAGGACCCAGCAATTCAATGAGTGTTCTCAACACAGCAGCCGGGACACAGAGAAGAGAGACGGGTACTTTACACGCAACGTTGACTTTTACGGGGCTGTAAAAAAACCGGATCACGCCTTCGTGTTAAGAGCAACTAGACTGCACTTACAACTAAGTGGCTGCGCACATGCGAGGGAGTCCGTGTCGCAAGCTCAGCTTGGCTGTTGGGCAAAGTGGTCGTGTTTCCATCAGAGTTGTTCGTGCAGCGCGCGTGTCTTCTGCGCGAGCAGGCCAATAACGACCTACAGTGCCTACAGGCTATCAGGCAGTTCTTTCGTTGCTTTCTACATCGTGCCGGCGAAAACGTGCCTTGTCCATGCGGGGCTTGAAACAGCTCTACGTTTTCGGGTGCCACCGCACGCCTGTTACGGATCGAGAGGGCGTCCAAAGAAAGTATCGGGAATTTACTCATATCCAAACAAATTGATTGTTTGTAATTCTCTTGAAGTGTTGTATTTCGTACGCAGCTTGTCGAAGCAGAGCAGGTACTAGCACTTGCTCGTCCTATGCAGGATTGATTGATTTGTTGATTGATCGGTCGATCGACCGATCAATCGATTGATCCGTTGATTGACTGAAGAGGAGGAAAAAACTTTATTTTGTTGACTGACTGGCTTGATTGGTTGACTTGATTTCTGCTGAGCAGCAGTAGCGACGGGTCATGCCGTGTAGGGGTCGGCGCTTTAGTGCCTGTCGCCCCTCCAGAATGAGCTAAGTCAGTTGGGCAGTCTTCTCGCCGAGGTATAAACCAGAAATTGCTGAGCGCGGGCCTATGAAACGATGTGCAATGAAAGCAATGACTAGCAACGCGCACAAATGTCACCACTCAAACGCTGAGATGTGAAAAAAGGCCGAGGCTTAACTTAGGCGGAACGAAACAAACGAACTGTAGTACGCTCGCTACCTGGGCGAGTCGGTATATACATCTGCATTACTGTTATTTACAGCGCGCACTAAAACACGGACGAAAAAGAGAGACGAAACACGAGCGCTGACTCACGACTTTTCTCCATCCGTGTTTGAGTGCGCGCTGTAAGAAACAGACGAAAGCACGCACACGATAACAGCTGTTCGTAGTAAAACAACACGACGAGTACGCTTAACTCAAGATTACTTCAGGGCACTAATTTTATAAGCGCAGGTCGTATGCTCCACATAACTTCGGGTATATATTCAAGCACTACACCGTTCACCCTAATCCAAAAAGACCCATTTTGCAATACGGAAACAATACAGGTGGTTTACTGACGGTTCGGTTTTTAGTATGCATTATAAATGGGTCCTTTCGTATTACATCAGTACATGCAATAGATATGCCCAAAGGTACCTGTAGTTTCATTAACAGCGGATTACGTGAGCAGTCCTAGCATTGTGTGGTCACATGAAACAATTAATAAGATTTTAATGCCTGCTTCGCGCTAATCTTCCTTTCGTTTTGCTTTAAACACACCAAAAATAGCTACTTGTTCTTTGTACAAAGCAATATCATCCATGCAGTGAAAGACGAAGAGGTTACGACACGCAATAACGACAACGTAACATTGGGGATGGGTCATTCCGGATAGTGGGCAGGGGCTGCATGCTTGAGAGGAAACAACAGCAGACATGTGATATGCGAGTGTGCTCATTGTATGGATATGTGTCCTTCAGAAAAGAAATTTGCAAGAACACAATGGCCGAACTTGCATTGTAGTTCAAGTGCGTGTTTGTGCATCCAACTCTATTACTGTTGTTTGCCTGTACACATTGAATACCGTGCAGGAAGCCTTCGAAGCTTATAGTTCATTATGTCTAAGAAAGCGCTCATTATTTACGTAGCCTTATTTAAATTTGCTATTATTTGTTACTATCAAGCAAACATATATAAACACCACACAGGAAGAAAGAAAGTAGGGTAAAATTCATCTCCTAAAGGGGACACCACGCAAATCCCCTTAAATATCAGAGAGAAAAAGAGAAGGTGATAAAAAATAGAGAAAGAAGGCACCCAGCTCTACATAACGTTACATCACAAGCATAGTACGAGCACCCGAGACAAAAATCTAGTCTCCTGGATAAGAAAAATTCTAAACAAAGAGATTGATGGTACTACATACTCGCGAATCTTTCCACCTTACTGATATGTCTAGATGGTGTTGCATTGCGTGGTAGGTCACTTGAACGGGGCACAGGAGACAACAGATAAGACGCCGGCATGGCGCCGCGCTTTCACCTTCTCTGGTGTCTCGCATTCCGAGTTCGAGCTACCAATCATAAGAATTCTTGCACAGCCTGCGAGTATTATATTGAGGTGAAGCACGATCTTAAATAAATAAGAAATTCGGGAGCGGAATTCGGGTAAGACCAAGCTGATGGAACTTGTTCAGCAGCACAAAACAAGAACTACTGAATGTTGGGCCTTCAAACAACGAGTAATAAAGCATTTCGCAAAAGTTTCCACAGGCCGAGCACGAATAATTTGGCCAGAGAGAGGTGTAAGGTGCGTTCTTTTAGTGACACGTTTATGTGGATGTAAGCGCCGTATGGGGCGGAGTATAAGCAGTCAAGCGCACTCGATTTTACGTAAGGCGTCGGCAATCCAGGCCAAGATGTGCGCTGAAATGGCCAGAGCATCTGCTGCCTCGTTTTATGAGATACAAATGTATGATAGTATCCATGCGCTGGCAACATGCAGCGTTCCTCCCTCAGATATGATTTGACAGAAGACATAGCATGGTTTTACTCGATACCGGGTCACACATGATACCGATGTGTGCCGGTATCCACGAAAACCACAGCGTTCTTCTCGTAGATGTGATTTGACGGGTAACGAAGTGTACGGCGGTTTTAGTGGCAAACGATTTACAAGCTACTCGGAAATTCAACGTTTTCTCAGATTACATAGTCCATGAACTTTTGACACCGACTTTACAAGACGCTGCCGTATTTCGCTAAGCATCAGTTGCACGCCCAGCTAGGGCTTTCTACGCATATCACATGCACCACCCTGTCTGTAAAGTGTTCAATAATGCATGACATTTATTCGATTCCGTGGTGCACTAATTTGAGAGCTAGACGTAATTAGAAGACGCACCGCTGGCTGTGGATCATGTGGTCCTGGACTGAGGGCTTCACCCATCACCGAAGCTTCCCGGCGGCGAGCTCCCCACTGCCGAGTTTGTACACGGATAACATTTCTCCCTTTCTCGCTGTGTTTGAAGACCGTGCGAAGAATTAGATTTTCTCTACGTGTACCAAAGCCACTAACGTACGCAACGAGATCTAGAGAGAGAGATAAGCGGGATGGAAAAGGCAGGGAGGTTAACCGGAGGAGATTTTGGTTTGCTACCTCGCCCTAGAGGAATGGTAAAGGGAAATGAAAGGCGGAAAGAATATCGGAGAAAAAGCAAAGGCAAGAAAAATAAATACAGGAGGTTGGGAAAGTCTGTGAGAACTAGAGCCTCTCTAATAAGCCACTCTAACGCAAAAATTTCGGGAATGCATTGACTGTCTTGGGGTGTGACGACTGCATAGTTCGGGGTTTCAGTTCTGTCTGCTCCGAAAGTGGCCGGTCGTCAAGACGCACCAGCGCGGTCGTGAGTGACTGCCTTTGTGCACTGTATCGGGGACAGTGGCAAAGAACGAGATCTAACATAAGCTAAAGGAGCACATGGTCCTCTTGGTCCCGTTTATCAGTGATTGTATCTATATTGCTGAGGACGTAATCACAAGACAAGATTGGTTGACTGTCAAGCCCAGCCTGCCAAGTCTATCAGACTAAACTCGGCTGTAATAACACAAATAACACAAAGCCAGCCAGCCAGCCAGCCATCCAGCCAGCCAGCCAGCCAGCCAGCCAGCCAGCCAGCCAGCCAGCCAGCCAGCCAGCAAGTTGGCATGACGTTACACAATTGTGTTCCCAGCGAACCAGGAGATTAACAAACCCTTTAACTTTTTTCCTTATGACAGCCATTGAGCATCAATCACATGCGAGACACGGGCGCCGCGCCAATTTCAAGGCTGCAAACACCCTTACGGAATTTACGGTGATAGTGAAGAAAGCAGACACTCCGGTGCAGAACGCTGAGTCCTCGTGAGAAAGACTGTGGTTTCGTGATTCTGCTGAACCAACAGATGATCGTCTGAATGCTTCTAGTAGCAGTGAGTCTGAGAGTGACGTCAGATTCATGGGAGCTTATTTTGGACGCTACAAGCCTAGAAACAAGCCCGAATTCTTGACTGTTGTGCTACGGCGAATTTAGTTTTCTGTATATGGACGACTGATTTCTTGTGCGGAGCGAAAAATTGTAGAGATTTCGGCAATATCGCAGGACTTATTTACAGCGTATATACAGCATATGGTGGGTAATTGCTTTTAGGAGACCTGCAGTGTTATGTCCTGGCCAATAGTTCTGGAACATGCTAGAAAAGGACCAATTCTACAAGTCTCTTTAGCTCGCGTTCCTGATGTACCAGAACAATTAGACTTTAATGTGCTTTATGAAATTGAAGTTAAAGTCTCGTGTACACTTCATAATAATTTATATTTCATTCTCTTTATGCTATGAGTACATTTTCAACACTGTCCTCATCAGTGAATTCATTCTTTACAAATTGTAATATATATAACATCCTAATATGTGTTTTTCAAATTGGTATCACTGGAAAGTGCATTCTGTCAAATTGTATTTCATATAGAAATGCAATATTTAGTATAAGCACAATGAGGTATATAAAATTAGGGATCACCATTAAAGCCTCGCCCCTCCCCAGAAGGGCAATTTCTTTATGGCAAGAAAAGAGTTAACACCATGGCAAAAAAGAAAGTTACCCGGTTTCTTCTTACTCTCTCACTTTACTTAGAGGACAAAGACGAACTCCAATAGACTGGTGGAACACGATGAGCTTTTCTTGAGCGATGCGCCCAATTGAGTTCCTAGTACAGGGAAGGCCGGGACGACGAGTCCACAGCAACGATTTGAATAAAGAACATATCGCACGCGGAGGAAGAAACTTCCACTCTGGACTGACAACGAAGACGAAAAGGTAAAGCAAGGCCAGATCTGGCAGCTTCGATGCTTCTTTAAAGTTTTTACATTTACCCATCGGCAAGGAATCACACACAGAAAGCGACCAGCCAGTAGGATGTCTTCTTGTTTCTGTTTCTGTGGTTATCTCTCCTTTTGTGTGTCTTGTCGTCCTTCATTATACGGCGGTGCCGGCTGCGTTGTCCTCTGTTCACGAATAAGATCTTACTTTAAGTGCTCGTCGTCGCCGTCACAAAGGCTTCCATCTCAGCCACCGTGTTCTTCCTGATTGTACCAGTCCTTCCTTTCATTGCGGAACGATCAAAAGATTAAGAAAGGTGAGAAGAATGGAAATTACCGCTTGGGACTTGCTTTGATACAATTTGAAGAGCATGAGGCTGGTTTCTACCTTGGCGCTAACAAAGCTTTTCTTCGAGACAAAAGAACAGCTACTGCAGTATGAAAAATACTTTACTTTTCACCGTTTCGTAAGACGGAAAGGAAGCAGCTTTTCTTCCAGATTCTCTTTGTGCTGACGAGTTCAACGACCTATAGGCACAAAAAGACACCCAGCCTCCCCCCCTCCCCTTTCCCGCTAACTATTTAAAAAAACGAGCCTATGAATACTTGCCAGGCGGGTCAAAAGGAATAATGTGCTGGCCTTTATAACTAGGGATTGATTCACTTGGTTTGGAAGAGAGACCCTATGCGCCAACTTGCCACAAAATGAGGGCGTGACTTCATCTGACGTGTATACCACGTGCGTCTCAGCTAACGCTGGCCAAGCTATTAAATAAAAAGAGGGAGGGAAGGGGATAGAGCACTACGAGGTACGACGAAGCGATCAAAGGTAAGCAGGGTGGTGAATTTTTGTTATCATTGGTTACCTTTTTATTCAAAATTATATATTTTTTTGCATAGTTCCGTAAGCTTTAATGTCACATCTTCTGTCGTGTTCGAGAACATTATGTACAACAGTTACCAGCTCCCTACATTCCCTCCAGTTATTTTTTCCACGTTTCAATGTTGTGGCGCAAAAGGCGAAAAAGAATGCGAATTGAAGATGGGCCAATG